>NC_138773.1:207716129-208316129 GCF_965119305.1 Pelophylax lessonae
CACATATGCATGTTTGTTTCTTGAATATACATGGCCATTGACATGCAATTTTAGGTGATGTAGCCAATGTATTACTATGTGGCCAAAAAAAATTATGGCACACAGGGTGTTATCATGGTCTGGCCTTGAACTCATGACCTAGCAATCTTTAGCTGTGAGCTTAGCCCACTACACCAAAGTGCTGAATACAATCAGATATGCCTGAAAGTTTCAGATGAATAAAGAATGAAGACTGCTAATTAGACAGCTGTGTAGTCTGCTATTAGAAAATCTAAAGGTTAAAACACATAAGATACATAACTATACCTTAAAATTAAAATAAACCATAATAGATGACATTGCTGTGTAATAGTGATTCAGAATAGACAAATTTCCTTTTATGAAAAACACAAAGGGAATTTGGTTAACTCCAAACTCAAATTCAGCCTAAGTTAACTCCAAACCCGAATTCAGTCTAAGTTAACTCCAACTCCGAATTCATTAAAGCATCTAGTTGATGGTTTAACTCCAGCCACTTACCTAATTAGGATGCAATGAGTTTAGGCTGGAGTTATTTCTGGAGAAGTGAGCAGCTCTACTCCAAACTTATACTAAATTAGGCCCATAGTCTCCATGGAAAACTGGATAAATAAATAAATAAATACTGCTGTAAAAACCC
The DNA here is from genome assembly GCF_965119305.1 of Pelophylax lessonae. Classification (NCBI taxonomy): domain Eukaryota; kingdom Metazoa; phylum Chordata; class Amphibia; order Anura; family Ranidae; genus Pelophylax; species Pelophylax lessonae. The sequence continues at coordinate 207,716,788 of NC_138773.1, forward strand.
CTATATATTGTAGGATGAAAATTTCCCAAGTATTGATAATAGTATGAAGACCAAAGGTCCATGGAGATGGTGAAAACCGAAAAAAGTGTTGAAACATCGATTCGATTTGTGGTATTGGGCTCACAGGTGCATCTCCTTGCACACACTTTCAACACTTTTTTTGGTTTTCACAATCTCCATGGACCTTTGGTCTTCATACTATTATCAATACTTGGGGAATTTTCATCCTACAATATGTAGGGGTTTTTACAGCAGTATTTATTTATTTATCCAGTTCTCCATGGAGACTATGGGCCTAATTCAGTATAAGTTTGGAGTAGAGCTGCTCACTTCTCCAGAAATAACTCCAGCCTAAACTCATTGCATCCTAATTAGGTAAGTGGCTGGAGTTAAACCATCAACTAGATGCTTTAATGAATTCGGAGTTGGAGTTAACTTAGACTGAATTCGGGTTTGGAGTTAACTTAGGCTGAATTTGAGTTTGGAGTTAGCCAAATTCCCTTTGTGTTTTTCATAAAAGGAAATTTGTCTATTCTGAATCACTATTACACAGCAATGTCATTTATTATGGTTTATTTTAATTTTAAGGTATAGTTATGTATCTTATGTGTTTTAACCTTTAGATTTACTAATAGCAGACTACACAGCTGTCTAATTAGCAGTCTTCATTCTTTATTCATCTGAAACTTTCAGGCATATCTGATTGTATTCAGCACTTTGGTGTAGTGGGCTAAGCTCACAGCTAAAGATTGCTAGGTCATGAGTTCAAGGCCCAACCATGATAACACCCTGTGTGCCATAATTTTTTTTTGGCCACATAGTAATACATTGGCTACATCACCTAAAATTGCATGTCAATGGCCTTGTATATTCAAGAAACAAACATGCATATATGTGCAGGGTGCAATTATGCATTTGCCAAGTTTCAGTATTTATTTATAGCTGTCTACAATTTAAGAAGGTGATGGCACACTTGGGATTTGAACTCATGCTCTCAGTGTTTATAGCCAGGAACACTAACCACTAAACCATTGAGCTGAGCATGATTACCCCTGGAATATTTATTCCCATGTTTCAATAGTTAACCACTTCCTTACAGGGCAGTTACACCCCTTCCTGCCCAGGCCAATTTTCAGCTTTTTATACTGTTGCATTTTGAATGACAATTGTGTGGTCATGCAACCCTGTACCTAACACAAATGTATGACAGTATTTTCATAAAAAATAGTGCTTTCTTTTGGTGGTATTTGATCACTGCAAGGTTTTTTTTCTATTGGCAAAAAGAAGACCTAAATGTTTGACCCCTAAAATAATGTGTTTTTGTTTATGTAATAAAATTTGGTAAATCAATATGTTTTTTGTTGCACTGACGAGCATTGATGAGGCTGCGCTGGCAGGCACTGATGAGACACTAATATGCAGCACTGATAGATAGATAGGTGGCACTGATATGCAGCATTGATGGGCATTGATAGGTGGCACTGATGGGCAATGATTGGCACTGGTCTGCAGCACTGAAAGATGGTAATGATGGGCAGCACTGATGAGGAGGGCACTAACAGGTTCCCTGAGCACTGATTGGCATCAATGGTGGCATGGGTGGGCATCCCTGGTGGCTCTAGTGGCATCCCCCAAGGGTCTGCACTGGTAATCAATGCTCTGATTACAAGCACAGACCCCCCACACACACACACACACTTACTTTGCATATGAATGCCATTTCTTCACAGCTGAAAGTGGCCCTCACCATGATTAGCCAGTTGATTGTGACCTCTTGCTGGAATGTGTGCAAGCCAATTTGGTGTCATTTCTGGTCCAGGGCGAACGCCAATGTGCCATTTGCAATTTATTGTAAAGAGATTTTGCTTTATTTTAAAAATGGCGCACACAGACAACTAAAATGTATTGGAAATGTTTTACCTAGGCCAGTGATGGTAACCCTTAAAACCCAAGATGTTTTTGCCCTACATTTCCCAAAATGCTCATGTACTCTGCAGTGTAGGTGAGCATCATGGGAAATGTTACAAAACACCTGTGTTGCCAAGGTTCATCACTGACCTAAGCCAACTAAAAAGGTGAGTGAACGCTGTAGCAATCTTTTATTTAGTAATAATTTTTAGTGATTTTTTTTTATTAAATGTTTTGGTTACATTCATCCACAGCGACTGAATGGAAATTTTGTATTATTCCTTAATTTATATATTTTTAGCTAAATATATACATAAACACTTTAATTTCTTACAATTTAGCCCACACACACACCACCCCCACCCCCACACACACACCACCCCCACCCCCACACACACACACACACCACCCCCACACACACACACACACCACCCCCACACACACACACACACCACCCCCACACACACACACACACACACCACCCCCACACACACACACACACACACCACCCCCACACACACACACACACACACCACCCCCACACACACACACACACACACCACCCCCACACACACCACCCCCACACACACCACCCCCACACACACCACCCCCACACACACCACCCCCACACACACCACCCCCACACACACACCACCCCCACACACACACCACCCCCACACACACACCACCCCCACACACACACCACCCCCACACACACCACCCCCACACACACACCACCCCCACACACACACCACCCCCACACACACACCACCCCCACACACACACACACACACACACACACACACACACACACACACACACCACCCACCACACACACACACACCACACACACCACACACACACACTTCGCTGGAGTAAATGGAGAAACCCTACCCAAGTTCATACTGTACTGCCATTGCACACACACAAAAAATACAAGAAATGGATTACATTCAACAGACAAAAGATATCTGAATTACATCTAGACAAATATGAAGAAAAGAAAAGAAAAAACCAGGAGCTGTGTACAAATGAATAAGCTTTATTGAACATGTATAAAACATCAGCAATCACTCAAGCAAGCATGTGAAATGTGAAATGTGCAATGCCCCCCCCCCCCCAAACCCCCAAATCAAGTAATTTTTATTCAAATTACAGTGCAAAGGTACAACATATGATGGATAGATAGAGCTTACAATATCCAAAAGTCAAGCAAAATAAGTTGTAGACACCTTAGTATTAAGCATAAAACATACCCAACATACTTTTATGTTAATTGTTTGCATGAGCCTGCCTTTTCATTTAAATACCATCAAATCAGTAGAACATACAGCTACACAGAGGCATGAAAAAAAAAAAAAAAAACATGTATAGAGTACATAAAGACACACTTTGCAAAAACTATACCAAACAGTTAGAGCATGAAAAGTATTCATCCAACAGAATACACTTACTGCAATATGGATCTTTAGGCATGCCAGCAAACCCCCACCCCAAAAGCAAATTCGGACATAAAGACCTGTGGCCCTTCCACAGGCCAAATGATATGATCTCATACATCCCTTTATATAACCTTGGTTAAACTACACCCACCCAGTATAGGAAACGCCCAGCAAAGTAATTAATTGGGTCTGTTGGTTCCTAAACCAAAATCACCAGTTCACTAATGAATGAGTGTTTGGCTGGCCATCCATGATCAAAGTTTCTTACAAGTCAACACACATAAGAAATGCTTTCAATAATCTCAGCATGAGCACAAAGTGGCTTTTTCATTTAGACTAATGCCTCGTACACACGTACTGATCATCGGCCGACCGATCGGCCGTCTTTTGTCCAGGGCTGTCCTGTCTGTTGAAAACTGCAAAAGACTGCACACGAATTTTGTCGGCCAACAACAGACGACTGCAGAAGTGATGTCATGTGATGGTTAACTTTCCGTGTGTTTTTTCTTTTCTGAGCATGCTCAGTCTTGCAAATCTGCTGATTGTCGGCCGAATTCTGTACTGACTGGCGAACAATCGGCCGTTCTGGTGTTGGCCAACAAAAATTTTAATGCCTGCACGACAGATTCTGTTCGGCCGAAAATGCGATGTCGGCTGTCGGAAGCATCATACTAACAAGCCTACAATCAGCCGATCGGTCGTCGGCCGAATATTTACGGCCAACAATCGGTACGTGTGTACGAGGCTTAAGGCTGGCCATACATGTTCCAATTTTCTTACAATTTTCTGTCCAATTTTCTTGAAATTTACCTTCAAGTATGTAGTACAAAGGCCTGCCTAATTAGATACAAGTGAATGTGTTTTTTTAGCTTTGACCTCACATTATGTGGTTTGTGGTAGATCTACCAGAAAATTGTACAACAAAAGTTGAACATGTATGGCCAGCTTAATGGGCCATACACACTATAATGCCTCGTACACACGTACCGATCTTCGGCCGTAAATATTCGGCCGACGACCGATCGGCTGATTGTAGGCTTGTTAGTATGATGCTTCCGACAGCCGACAGCGCATTTTCGGCCGAACAGAATCTGTCGTGCAGGCATTAAAATTTTTGTTGGCCAACACCAGAACGGCCGATTGTTCGCCAGTCAGTACAGAATTCGGCCGACAATCGGCTGATTTGCAAGACTGGGCATGCTCAGAAAAGAAAAAACACAGGGAAAGTTAACCATCACATGACATCACTTCTGCAGTCGTCTGTTGTTGGCCGACAAAATTTGTGTGCAGTCTTTTGCAGTTTTCAACAGACAGGACAGCCCTGGACAAAAGACAGCCGATCGTTCGGCCGACGATCAGTACGTGTGTACGGGGCTTAAGATTTTCTGAAGACTTTTTCCTTTAGATTTACCAAAACCAGATAATATGAGGTCAAACCTAAACACTTTCAATTTGTATGCAATCTGGCAGGCCCTTGCACTACATAGAAAAGGTAAATCTGAAGGAAATGTCTACGGAAAATCTTATAGTGTGTATGGCCATACATGTTCAATTTTTGTTGTACAATTTTCTGATAGATTAACCACAAACCACATAATGTGATGTCAAAGCTAAACAACACTTTCACTTATCCAATTAGGCAGGCCTTTGTACTACATACTTGAAGGTAAATTTCAAGAAAATTGGACAGAAAATTGTAAGAAAATTGGATCATGTATGGCCATACACACTATAAGGTTTTCTGAAGACTTTTTCCTTCAGATTTACCTTTTCTATGTAGTGCAAGGGCCTGCCAGATTGCATACAAATTGAAAGTGTTTAGGTTTGACCTCATATTATCTGGTTTGGGTAAATCTAAAGGAAAAAATCTTCAGAAAATCTTATAGTGTGTATGGCCCATTAGTCTAAATGAAAAAGCCACTTTGTGCTCATTCTGAGATTACTGAAAGCATTTCCTATGTGTGTTGACTTGATGTAGTAATTTTTTTATATATATATCTACATATCTTTTTTTGTGTTGTTGAATTCTGAGTTCTGGGGTTGCACTGCATATGTTCAATCAATTTGCAAATTCTCAGATTTGCAAGCTCAAACACTGCTATTTTTCAGAGTGTAATGTGGCTCTATATAGGAAGCAACAGTAATATGGCCCCCCACTAAACAAATATAATAATTTCACACATATACAATGTTTTATTTTTGGGGCGTTGCTTGTCATATATAACAACAGACAGTTGTAGGTAGTTCAGGGATTTGAACACCCAAATACATTGTTGCAAGGCAGCTGTGCTAACCACTTGGATATTTTGGTCAGTTTATTTAATCAAGCTCAAGCTCAATACATATTTGCAACATTTTTGCAAAACACAATTTACACAAACATAATCACTTTGTTACATTTATTTCATAATATATGCCACTGATAGTTTCTTAGCCTATCAATTTAAGTTTAAAATACTAATTTTTCACAGAAATAAATGTTTTAAACACCTATATATAATTTCCAGCATGCAGGATTATTTTTAAAAATTTGTTGATTATATACAGTTTTACTAAACTAGGTTAATTATTTGGGAATTGTGGTCTCTGAGGTTTTTTTTTTTTTTTTTGTTTCTTGTTATCTTTATGCCAAGCATACATGCACTGGCACCTTAAGAGCCCATTCACATTGAGGCGACACGACTTCGGGGGGTGACCTGTGAAGTCGCGTGCACCGCGACTTACAGAGACTTCACATACTGTAAGTCTATGCAAGTCGCTCCGAGGTCGCCCCAAAGTAGTACAGGACCCTTTTTCTAAGTCGGAGTGACTTGTGTCGCTCCTATTAGAACGGGTCCTGTACTACTCAATGGACCGTGACATACCGCGACTTGTCAGGCTGACAAGTCGCCTGACAAGTCGCGCTAATGTGAATGGGCTCTAAAAATTAATATAGTTTGATTAAATTAGTCCATCAGCTGCACCCCCAATGTCTTCCATGGGCATCAAAAGGTCAAGAAGTGAGGGAAAATCTCCTACGCAGTGTCACAGACCAAAAAAAAAAAAAAAAAGCAAAGGGAAATTTATTAGGACAAACACCATATAGATCATAAGAACCTGACAAATTAACAAAATGGTGGCTCTAAACCTCTCAAAAAATGGATAAAGAAACAGGTTTGCTAGAGTTAATAAAATCCCATTTTATTATGTTGATATGGGTTGTGTTCTGCATTTAAAAGGTAATGTTGCTTTTAACAATTTGTGATAATATATACTGTTTATTCGAATGATTCAACTTATAGCCTCTTTTTTACAGTTTACAACAGAAAAAAGCATTACAGGTCTTTACCCATTAGAAAAGACCGGAGTTGTGTTCAGTTTTGTACTAAAAAACTTTTTGGAGTTTGTGTCACATATGCTCCATTTTTTTGGGTGATATGTTCCACCACCGTCTTATGTGGTGCAGATTGACTTTCCCAGGTTCTAGGTTATGCAACCCACAAAGTCTTCACCATTACACCAGTTCAAACAGGGAAAACAAGTGGATGCATTAACCCCTCTGATAGAAAACACTAGTTTCAGTTCCAATATTTTCCATGGACGATTAACAGAACTACGCAACTCTTTAAAGTGATTGTAAAGTCTCATTTAAAAAATAAAATAACAAACATATTATGCTTACCTCTTCTGTGCAGTTGGTTTTGCACAGGGCAGCCTGCATCCTCCTCTTCTCGGGTCCCTCTTTGCTGCTCCTGGCCACTCCCATCAGACGAATGCCCCCACAGCAAGCAGCTTGCTATGGGGGCACCCGAACCGAAGGCTGCAACTCCGTGTGCCCATTTAGACATGGAGTTGCCATTCGACCCTGCCCCCTATCTCTCCTGATTAGCTGACTGACTTGGATTGACCACTGCGGGAGCCGATGGCGCCGCTGCTGTGTCTCAGCCAATCAGGAGGGAGAGTCTCGGATGGCCAAGGGACTCGTGGACATTACTGGACAGAGATGGGGTTTAGGTAAGTATGAGGGGGTGCTTGGAAGGCTGCTACAAACAGAAGGCTTTTTATCTTAATGCATAGAATGCATTATGATAAAAAACCTTCTGCCTTTACAACTCCTTTAATCTGAAACAACTTGCACAAGTTCCTTAAAAGGAACTGCTGCTGGATATCTTATTGCATATTCGAGTACTACACAGATATACTGGTGACCCCGGGCTGACTTTACCATGGACTCCACCAGATCCATTGCAATATGCCTAAATGTTACCTTGATAATAGGCAAAGGCACTAAGAGGTTCCTAAAATGTATGTCAGGACCTAGATCTGAACCTGCAACCAGCTGTGTCTGGCAGTGTCTCTTCTTGCTGAGCTAACTGGGATGCTGGATAGCATCAATTCCTTGAACAGTCTTGCCTTGAAGCTTGCTTCTCTTGAACCTTAAACTCTTTGCTCCTCCCATGAACTTTGTATTTTAGACATGCCTTTGCACTTCTTGTTTGCCAGATTATTGTGTTCTCTACAGCTAATATCTCGTTCTTGTCACTCCTGCTGCAATTCATATCTTTGCTACTACTCGTTACTGACCTTTGGCTTGTTCCTCAACTATGCTTCTGCTTGATCCCAACCTGCAACCACTTATTACCAACTTTTGGCTTGTTACTTACTGTGCCTCTGTTGACCCCCTGCTTTATCTGCTACTGAACCCCGGGCTTGTTCACATTCTGGTGGGGCAATCCTGAGGATGGCAAACTGGTACTAACACGCAGCAAAACCCATCTCCGCCATCAGGAGCTCGGGTGTCTAGACTTCATGCCTTAGGTGAACTTGTGTCATCTGCCAGGGTGGACTTTCTCTGTACTTATCCAGCTAGTCAGTGGAAGCCTCTCTACTCCTATAGATATTGGTCTCTGAGCCTGACTGTGACAATGCAACACTGGTGTAGTTGGCTGGTATGTGGGACAGGAAGCACAGTGCCTTTTTAGGTCTACAGGTATGAGTAAGTGCTAAATACAGCATGAAATGCGTTAGAATATCTCACTTTTACCCCACTGTGAAGTCACTACTTTTATATATGTTTACATGCAATTAAAATGACTTTTAACTGGATCTGCAGAGTGCAGCTGTTCAGGGTTTTTTTCTCGCTTTCATCTTTTTACTTCAGTAGTGACTTCTGGCCAATAGAACTAGTCTGTTATCTGTGCTTTGTTTTCTTGGTCACTAGATGACCTCCCAATGTGTTATAGGGAGCCATTTGAGTACTTTGGTGAGGCAAATATCAAATTACTATCTACGACAAAGTGGCACTTGTGAGACCCTATAAAGCACTGTTACTTTTTCTATGCCATTTTTTAACGTGGGGTTCCGCATTTGGGGCAGTGCCAAATGAACCCCTTGACACCTTTAGGTCAGGGTGATCTGGACCAGAAGAACCTTCCTCCTAATCCTATTCACTGGTTGTTAAAGACACCAGTGGGTGATGGCTCCCTAACAAGTTCATACACTCCTTAAATTTTGCATGTTTGAACTGCTACTTATTTAACAAATGCATTTAATGATTTATTTTAACTGACTTTAATGCTGTTTGATGCAGTATTTACAGAGCCTTTTAGCTGTTTGAGGGAAATACTGCAAAAAGGGATAGTAAATTGTCATTTTCAGTATCACGTGGTATTTGGAAAAATGTGTCATGTGACCCAAATACCACATGCAATCTGATTAGTAAATTAGTTTTACAGTTCAACAAAGAATAGCAGTCCCACTATAATTATGTGGATTAAGTTTGGTATCACCTCAACCTCCAATGTACAGTACCTATGCCACAAGTAGTGGTTATTCTCCCTGGCACTATTGGGTATTCCTTGGTGTTATCATGTATACACACCACTCTAAGAGTCTTTTTATCGGACCAACTTTCCCAGCCACCCCAGTATGGACAAGGGTCACCATACTACCTGAATCCTGAAGACCCATGGCATGAAGTTGATTCACCCAGACATTATATTCAAATTGCACCTCTTGGTGGGTAGTACAGACCCTCTGGGTGTAAAAAAACAGCCTTTGTATGGCTACACACTCCATGGGTTTCTCCTGCAGAAGACACTGAGCCTGGATATGACCCAAGGTGTGAAACCACCAACAAAGGATGATCTCACTTCTCTGTGCCAGAGCAGACCTCTGGGACGCTGGAGCAGTCACTCCCTGACTTTCCTTAGTGCTGAATCCAGGGTTTGCAGATGGCATTATTCTCCATGCTAACAGGGAGCTTCGGGACTTGGCACATCAAAGTAGATCCTCTTTCCTTTATGCTCCACTATCATCACCAGTCGGTCCATCGTCTGGGGCTCCCCATGCTTGACCCAATGCTGAAGCTCACCTAGTAGCACCCTTAGTAGTGGTCCACGATGACCCAATCTGAGGTCCCATTAGTTTATCTGGCTGTAACCATTTTGGGGCAAGTTGTTGCAGGTCCTGCTTTTGGAACCAAGGTGATTGGCCAGTGCAATACACAGCAATGCATGCTATGCCCTTGGACAGCAACATGCACCCTAAGGTGAGCTAAGATCTCCCTTTTTACCTTGGCATAATTGTTTGTGTCACATGCCAGCAAATAATATTATGCCTTCTTTGGTTCCCCCAAAAGAAGTGGAATGAGGCTGGCCCACTGGTCCTGAGGTCATCCCTTTCTCTCTCGGGTGTACTTTCAAAAGTGGTCAAGAATACTTTCACATCAATTTGGAGTATATGTTTTTGCAAGTAGTGGCTGGACTTCACCGTTACTGGGTTGCTAGGGGTGACAACCACTTTCTGCAAAAGCAAAATTCTGGGTCTGTTGAGCCTCCAGCTGTGCTGCCTGAGACAGCTGAGCCTGTATCAACAGAGCCAAGGTCCGCTCATAGTGGTGTTTTTCTTCCAGGCAGACCTCCTGTTGGGTCTGTATTTGCACCCAACTGGTCTCCTGCCAGGCTGGGTGTTCTGAACCAGGGCTTTTATGACTTCATCTATGCTTCTTTTAGTGGTATGAAGTGCCTGTGTCACTCTGAACCACAACATTCAAAACAGGTACCAGCCCTTTAAATGTCAGTCTCTTGATTCATTAGGGGTGGAGATCACGCTGGACTGACTTGATCAGTCACTGTTTGTAGGCAGATAATGATGTGGGTGAATAGGAAGAATTCCCTTACAAAGATTTGCTCCCAACATGAAAGGAGGTCATAGTGAGCCCTGTCAGGGCCTGGGCTACTGCCTTAGGGTACGGTCTTATGGTCGATTTCACATGTAACCTTGAAAAGTAGACAGAAAGAAGCCCTCGGTATCCAGTAAATGTGGGTTTGAAAAGACATTTTATTGAAGGTAGCAACAAGTAAAATCAAACAAGCACATTTCGAGGGGAACAGATACTCCCTCAAGATTAACATGCAGCAATAGCCCTGAGGAAGGGGGAGTCTCTGTTTCACCAAAATGCATTGGCTTGATTTTACTTGTTGCTAATTTCAATAAAATGTAATTTCAAGCTCACATATACTGGTATACTGGATACCAGGCACTCCTTTCTATCTACTTAACAAAGTGTCTTGATTCTAACTGCTTTTTCTGGTTAGGCAGCTCGCATCCAAGTACCAAATGTGATATTTGGAGTTTGGATCACTTAGCCACCATGTGTGTAATTGTAAAAATTAACAGTCTTTATTTCTCCAAAAGGCCAAAAAGCTTATCTTCAGCATAAAAAAAACAAACAGTCCATAGGCTCTGGTACAAAACAAAGCTTTACCTCACTGGCAGCATACACTTGTCCTAAAAAACAATTTAAAGTTCTTGCTTGCCAGAAAGGCCCACAGCAAACTTGGGGAGAATCACTAAAACCGGTACTCGCAGAATCTGGTGCAGCTGTGCATAGTAATCAATCTGTCTTTAGCTTTTTTAATTAAGCTGTCACAATAAAACCTAGAAGCTGACTTGTCACTGTGCACAGCTTTATTAGATTCTATCCTCATCAGTTTTAGTAAATCTCCCCCACTGTGTTCAGCTCCCCACAACACCACACCAACCCTTGCTGGCTACTTCCTGCCCTTTTCAGAGCTCTTCCAAAGGTGGGCTAATCCTGATCAATCAAAGCTGCCTCTCTTGTTGTCCCCCTTAAAGAGACCACAACCCAAACAAAATGACATATATTTATCATCCAGGACCCACCCTTGTATCCTGTACAGTATATAATGAGGAGGAGTTATTTTTTTAATATCGATAGCTATTAATAGATATTAATTGTTGTTTTTGTTCAGTAGTTTAGTCGTGTCCAACTCTTTGTGAACTCATGAACCATAGCACGCAAGGCTTTTCTGTCCTCCACTGCCTCCCAAAGCTTGCTTAACTTCATGTTCATTGTTTTGATGATGCTATCTATCCATCTTGTTTTGTGTCCTCCAGTTCTCCTTTTTCCTTCCATGTTTCTCAGCATCAGGGTCTTGTCCAATGAGTCCTAACTTCGCATTAGGCGGCCAAAGTATTCAAGTTTCAGCTTCATAATCCATCCTTCCAGTAAATATTCAGGGTTAATTTTCTTCAGGATTGACTGGTTTGATCTTCTTGCTGTCTGAGGAACTTTCAAGAGTCTTCTCAAACACTATAGTTTAAAAGCATCAATTCTTCAGCATTCAGCCTTCCTTATGGTCCAACTTTCACAGCCATAGGTTGCTACTGGATAAACCAAAGCTTTGACTATACGGCACTTTGTCAGTAGGGTAAAATCTTTGCTTTTTATAATGTTATCTAGGTTTGCCATTGATTTCCTCCTAAGAAGCAAGTGTCTCTTTTTTTTATGGCTGCAATCAACATCTGCTGTGATCTTGGAGCTTAGGAAGATAAAATCTGTCACTGTTTCCATTTCTTCTCCTTCTTTTTGCCAAAGAGTGATGGGACCAGTTGCCAGGATCTTAGTATTCTTAATGTTCAATTTCGGGACAGCTTTCCTCTTCATTAAGAGACTCTTTAGTTCTTCTTCTTCACTTTCTGCCATTAGTGTGGTATCGTCTGCATTTCTCAGGTTTTTCAGAAGACAGGTGAGGTGGTCTGATATTCCCATTTCTTTCAGTTTTTGCCACATCTTGTTTTGATCCACACAACCGAAAGTCTTTACTGTAGTCAATAAAGCAGAAGTAGACTTTCTTCTGGATCTCTCTTGCTTTCTCCATGATCCAGAGAATGTTGGCAATTTGATCTTTAGTTCCTCTGCCTCTTCGAAATCCAGCTTGTACTTGTGGTAGGTCCCGGGTCACAGGCTGCTATAGCCTAGCTTGCAGAATTTTCAGCATAACCTTGCTAGCGCGTGAGATGAGTGCGATCGTATGGTAGTTTGAACATTCTTTGGCGCTGCCCTTCTTTGGTATCGGAATGTAAAAGGACCTCTTCCAGTCCTGTGGCAATTGCTGAGTTTTCCAAATTTGTTGGCATATCTACAGCATTGTCTTTTATGTTTTTAAATAACTTAGCTGGGATACCATCACTTCCACTAGCTTTGTTAAGTCAGTATATCTTAGTATCTTAGTGATGGGAAGATATTAATACATAGAGGCAAATTCTTTGCTGGGTCATTTTACTGCTATGCTGTAAATATTCTGGTGTCATTTAATACACCATTCTTCAGATTTATTTACAGTCACTAAGAGTACATGGGAACCCTGGACCAAATATTTACACCTGGCAGGTTGAGACCCTATGAAGCGTATGGACTATCATTTTGTGAGAGACCATTTTGGGGGATGTGGGGGCTGGAGTCCTTGGTTACGGGGGATGAGCAGGCTAGTGGGTGGCACTTTTTCTTGTTTTCTTTTCTTGGTGTCAAAGGCTGGTGAGAGGTGGAGCCAAGGAAGTCTATTGTTTGCCCAGAGCCATTACCTTCAGACCCTTTGAACTTTCTTCTTTGTAACATCCTTCTTTCCCTTTGAATTTTACTTTCTATGCAATATCAGCTAACAATGGAACATTTACCATGAACCTGGATAATACACAGTGATTTGCAGTGACAGGAGCCACAACTTAGTCTTATGTAAAGCTTTATTATTCTGCTTTTACTTGATTTTACGGATATCAGTTGAATGTTATTGGCCCTTATACTATATCATGGAGTATGGAGTTTAATTATTGGGATATTGTTTTTTCTTGTCTTGATGTTTCAGGTACACTGGTTTGTAATCTCTATTGCATTACTTATTATCCAATGAGAATAATTGAAAGGGAGCTACAGTGTACAGATTCTAGAGAAAGCTGCAGAGGGCTACAGGATGCAGAATGCAGAGCAGGGAGAGCCTAGAGACACTGTGCTGAGTTTTGCAAACAGAGGAGAGAATCCCACAGATTCTGCCTGGGACTTGCACTGAGGAATTCATAGAGGGAGAAAACACGGGTTTGAGAGGGGCGCTTTTTAGTGTAGCATGTCCTCTCACCAGGTCATCGGGTTACCCAACAGCTGACCGGGGACACTTATCCGACACTGATGTTGAAAAGCCTCTGGCATGCTTATTCAGTTTCATTTTGTTGCCTTTGTGGGGATTTGACTGTTGCCGGCAGGGTTAATTTAGGCAGACTGCATTCCCACTCCACTACTGAATTACAAATATTCTCTGATTGCTAGAGAATCCTCCTGCAAGAGTTAAAGGCCCCACCACTGGCGGACTTTCTATCAGCTCTCCCACTCATCAGTGGTTTAGTTAGAGCCTTGAAAGCAGTAGATATAGCATACCAAATGTTTCTTTCCATGGAGTTCACCGTTATAGCTATTTGTTTATTGTATATTGCACTGGTAGTGCTAGCCAGCTGAGCCAGTTTATAGTATTAGATTAACACTGATATTGTTGGCAATGTTTGAACTAAACTTCCCTTTTAAAATAAAGATCACTGTACATGAGTGTTGGGTTCGGTTCTGGGCGAGTCACTACTAATGGACAGTAGAGGGACCCATCTATCCAGCAGTTTTATAAACAAAGCCTTGATCGTACACCCACAATACAAAATATAAAATGATGAGTGCAGCACCATTGATTATCATTGATAATCCTAAGAAAACCCCCTTTTCCAGGATTTAAAAGTTTTTTTTTTCCTGTAGAAAATGTGTGGTATGTCCTGTCAATCCTTCGACATACAGTACAAGAAGGTGTGTATTTTTCAATCCAATGTTACGTCTAAAGTTTTTGATATGAAGTAGTTTATTACCTGTTCATCTACGAATGTGATTTATTTCTTACAGTGTCCTCGCGGCCTACAATATGTGGGCCATACTATTAGGGCTATGTAAATTAGAGTTAATGAACATTTAGTTAATGAACATTAATGAACATTAGAGTTAATGAACATTTAATGAACTCATCTGACATGAGTTCCCTGAACACAGTGTGTCCAAGCATTATGCGCGTTATCATAATAAAAAACCAGATGGGCCCTTTATTTTTGGCATAGATTGTTTTCCCACATTGGAGAGGTAGTCATGTCCAGCCAGAGATCTCAAGACTTGAGTTCCGCTGAATTTATGACCTCAAAAGCTACTCACCAAGGCGTATGAACATAGAGTGGATTGGTAATTGTTTTTTGAATAATGGGCGAGTTTAATCATTGGATTATTTTATTCACATTCTGTGTTCTCTCTGTTATTTGTGTTAAGTACTGAGGGTATTAGTCATTTGAGAATTGTAAAAATTTAATTTCAGCTAGGTGGAGCCATTTGTAAAATGTGACGTCCATTTTTAACCATGTGAAGAGGTGTTGTTAATGAATTATAGTCCACTAGATGGGGCATTCACCATGCGTAACATCATAGAAAATTATTCTTTTTTATATTTGAAGTTACGTTTATTAGTCACTATTGGAGACGGATTGGGATTCATATTGGGTTAGCTTTTTTTTTTATTGTATTTCTATTACAAGCAGTTTTTTTGAATATTGCTTTCCTTTGGTCAGCCATCTCCAGTTTAGTCAAAATTTAAAGTGTGCTTACGTCTGTTCGGCACACCTCTGAAGACGGCAGAATATGACGAAACACATAAGGCAACTCTAGGTGACATGACGTAAGCACGCCACATGCCACGGCCATTTTCAATCCACGTTTGAACACTTGTATTATTTGTATTAAATGTGAGTGTATTATGACTCTAATAAATTAGCTAATGTAGCTTTTTAGACATATTACACTATTGTAGTGCTTTATATTCTTAAGGTAAACGGTACACGTCCCCATACTTTGCTTCTGGAGAGGAAGCTCACACTATTTGAGTGTGGAGCATACCTGGTCTTTGGAACTGCAGTGGAGGAAGTAATGTGTATCTGGCCTAGCCATTGATCCATTGAGTCCTGGCATTTTATATGCATGTATTGACCTCTCTATGACTTGAGGGTCAACAATATTTGGTAAGCAGGATTGCCCCTCTTTACACAGTGGTGACATGTGCCCTTTGTTCACAACAGCTGGTGCGGGGATCCCTTTTACCATCTTCAATACATGGACTTTATGCATAGTGTTTTATTGGGACTGTGTTCATTTTGTTGGCGCTGCACCCTTCGTTTTATATTTTGTGTTGTGGGTGTACAATCAAGCCTATTGGTGCTGGCTGCCAACGCCATCATTTTTTTAACCAACCACATACATTTTGTTTTTTCTAGGCCAAACTTTGCCTGTCATGCCGGCCTAGCACTCATTTGTAACTGCAGGCTTTTAGATGCTGCTGTAGGTACAGTATGTGCAGGCATGCAAGCTGCCTGCACTTTATGCCTACAGCATTTTTCTTTCCCTGACTCTTTTAAAGTACAATCATAGCTTTTTACTGAATCTTTAAGAGTGCAGGTGTATAAAATTATGGAACCATGTCTTGAGAATACTGGGTTGCAGGTTGTATGCTCCTTTCACACAGGTGTGCTTTGCTCCTTTCAGCAGGGAATCCGTGAGCAGATCCCCTGCTGAATCAGAGCAGAGTGGGACAGATGTCAGTTTTGTGGCATCCTATGTTATTCAGTTTCGCATTTGAATTTTGACAACTGACTGTGGCGGACCTGTGTGGTGGATCTAAATGCTGCTGTCCATTTACATCGGGCTAGCACTGATCTAGCTCATTTAGGTCCGAAAAAATGGAAAAGCACACAGTCTTTTCCGTTTTTTATTTTTTCTCAAAACTAGACAGACTTGGAGGTAGAAGGATGTACAGTATCTCACAAAAGTGAGTACACCCCTCACATTTTTGTAAATATTTTATTATATCTTTTCATGTGACAACACTGAAGAAATGACACTTTGCTACAATGTAAAGTAGTGAGTGTTCAGCTTGTATAACAGTGTAAATTTGCTGTTACCTCAAAAGAACTCAACACACAGCCATTAATGTCTGAACTGCTGGCAACAAAAGTGAGTACACCCCTAAGTTGAAATGTCCAAGTTGGGTGCAAAGTGTCAATATTTTTTGTGGCCATCATTATTTTACTGCACTGCCTTAACCCTCTTGGGCATGGAGTTCAGCAGAGCTTCACAGGTTGCCACTGGAGTCCTCTTCCACTCCTCCATGATGACATCAGGGAGCTGGTGGATGTTAGAGACCTTGCGCTCCTCCACCTTCTGTTTGAGGATGCCTCACAGATGCTCAATAGGGTTTAGGTCTGGAGACATGCTTGGCCAGTCTATTACCTTTACCCTCAACTTCTTTAGCAAGGCAGGGGTCATCTTGGAGGTGTGTTTAGGGTGGTTATATTAGAATACTGCCCTGCAGCCCAGTGTCCAAAGGGAGGGGATCATGCTCTGCTTCAGTATGTCACAGTACATATTGGCATTCATAGTTCCCTCAATTAACTTTAGCTCCCCAGTGCCAGCGGCACTCATGCAGCCCCAGAGCATGACACTCCCACCACCATGCTTGACTGTAGGCATGACACCCTTGTCTTTGTACTCCTCACCTGTTTGCTGCCATACACGCTTGACACCATCTGAACCAAATAAGTTTATCTTGGTCTTATCTGACAACAAGACATGGTTCCAGTAATTCATGTCCTTAGTCTGATTGTCTTCAGCAAACTGTTTGCGGGCTTTCTTGTGCATCATCTTTAGAAGAGGCTTCCTTCTGGGATAACAGCCATGCAGACCAATTTGATGCAGTGTGCGGCATATAGTCTGAGCACTGACAGGCTGACTCCCCACCCCTTCAACCTCTGCAGCAATGCTGGCATCACTCATACGTCTACTGTATTTCCCAAAGACAACCTCTAAATATGACGCAGAGCATGTGCACTCAACTTCTTTTGTCGACCATGGCGAGGCCTGTTCTAAGTGGAACCTGTCCTGTTAAACCCCTGTTTGGTCTTGGCCACCGTGTTGCAGCTCAGTTTCAGGGTCTTGGCAATCTTCTTATAGCCTAGGCAATCTTTATGTAGAGCAACAATTCCTTTTTTTTCAGATCCTCAGAGAGTTCTTTGCCATGAAGTGTCATGTTGAGCTTCCAGTGACCAGTATGAGAGAGTGAGAGCAATAACACCAAATTTAACACACATGAGACCTTCTAACACTAACGAGTCACATGGTATAGGGGAGGGAAAATGGCTAGTTGGGCTGAATTTGGATACATTCACTTAGGGGTGTTCTCACTTTTGTTGCCAGTGGTTTAGACAATAATGGCTATGTGTTGAGTTATTTTGAGGGGACAGCAAATTTACACTGTTATACAAGCTGTACACTCACTACTTTACATTGTAGCAAAGTGTCATTTCTTCAGTGTTGTCACATGAAAAGATATAATAAAATATTTACAAAAACGTGAGGGGTGTACTCACTTTTGTGAAATACTGTATATAAACACAATCCTTTTTACATTTTCCTGCCCATACACCTGTGCAGAGCTTCTTAAAGTTTATAATATATAATTTTTTTTAACAAAACCTGATGCAAATAAGCCTGCCACACATTAAAAAAGTATATGCAAGGACTTTTTTTATGTATATTTGACAGTGCTGTCTTTCTTTGTAAACCCTGTGCCTGCAATCATGGACATCTAAGAACATTTTGCAAAGATAAAAATAAACACACCAAAAATATTCAGGGGCAGTTTTTATATTTTTTCAGTGCAATTATAGACCATCAGAGGGAGAAATGTATGAATCACGCTGCAACGCATCTCATGATTTCACTGCTCCTGTTTAGCTATTAAAGTCTCTCCTTGCTGTGCTATAGAATAATACATTTCTCCAATTATAGAAGATAGATTTATGTCCAAAGGTAGCAGACAGTTAACTGTCATCTTGTTTAGGTTCTTCTTCGTTCTCTGTAAATAAAGAACGTGCGAAAAAATTATTTCAAAAACATTTTTTTAATTTGTGTTTAAAATACTATTTTGGAGAGTGTAATGTTTTTGGTCTGGCAAACATGGAATTGTGCATGTGTATATTTTGTATTTACAAATCTCACAACCAGCAAATGGCAATTGCAAAGATCCCCCACCAACTGTCACAACAGGAGATAAGAGGGGCACAGGAGGTGCTCTTTGGTAACATGTTACATATTATACCCAAAATACGGGTATAACATGTTACATGTTACCAAAGTTTAACGTATCCTTTAAGAGCAGAACACATAGGGGGAAGTTTGTCACAAGAAACAAGGAGAAAGCTACATTTATCTTTTCAGCTAATACAGACAAAAAAGGCAAGTTTAATAATTGAAACAGTCATGTTAATAACTACAGGCTTAAACAATTCCATACTGTTTAACGTCATATGATGTCCTGGGCTTTCATTGGAGATATCTGAATGATGCTTTTAGCTACAGGCATCATTCAGATATCTTTTTTTTTCAGTCAACAATTTTCTGCACAGTAAAAACAATCATAGCAGCACTTCAGCTACTTAAAAGGAACCTGCCAGGGTCAGAAATTTATATGACCCTCGGATCTATATTACCCCAGGATCTATACTAAAGGCTGCCAGCAACAACCACAAATAGTGCCACTCGACGCTGTCAAATGCTTTGACAGCATCGAGGGACAATATAATTCTTGATCTCATCTTCCCGACTGGTATTTTTAGACTTAAAATAATCTCTTTATGTTTCTGTTGACCTACCAGGAAGAAATCCACACTGATCAGGGTGGAGTATTGTATGGATTATTTTACTCAACCTATTAGCTAGAACCTTTGCCAGTAATTTAACATCTGCACAGAGCAGGGAAATTGGTCTATAGGATGCGGGTTGAAGAGGATCTTTCTTTTCTTGTGGTATTATTATAATCGTATCATAGATACTGGCAATTTTTCCTTTTCTATTGCCTCATTTAATACCTGCAATAGCTCTGGTAGCATTATCTCCCTATATTCCTTACATATTTCATTTGGTAATCCATATGGCCCTGGTGCTTTATGGCTAGCTGAATTCAATGCGGCCTCCTCCTGTAGTTCTTCAATAGTAATGGGCAATTCCAAGAATGCCTTATCTAGGTGTGGAATAGTTAGACCCTGAAAAAACTATCCCATTTCTCTATCTACCTTGTCTACCTTAGACTTGTATAGAATCATCTATGTGCCTGTTTCTATAGTATGTTTGTCTTTTTTCAGTCAGATTTTCAGTGGACGTGAAGTGATTGACTCGCATGTGTTGGACATTCAATCATTAGATTTTGGGTGTGTTTCAACACAGCTCTCAAACTCATTCAGTCAATTGTCGGCTGCCTATATATGCAACTCTTTCTTCTTCCCCCACTATTGGTAATGACTAAGCGATCTTAGAATCGTGAAATGCGTCTACCTGTGTCTATGTGAAGCACTGTTTGTATTATATTGTGTGGGGAATTAAACACTTCATTCTTCAAATTCCTCTGAGTGCGGTCACTTTCTCTTTGAATTATTAGATCAGAATAATACTCTTTAAAAACATTCATTATTTCCAACAGACACATGGTCACAACTCCAGCACCAAAGCAGTTTCAGCAGTATCTTGAGATTGTGCCAGGAGGGCCAGCATGTGTCTGGTATTTTCTCCCTCCTCGTAATGGACTTGCTTCAGAAAGTCCCATTGTTTTTTTAAATTTAATTTATTAACAGTTTTTTTTTTTTTAAGGGGGTGGAGAGTACTGATCGCTCTGTTCATTCAGGAAAGAAAGGGCGCTGGTAAGCACATGTTTACCAGCCCCCCCCCCCCACTCTCTATCCTGGCACTCACCAATCTCCCGGGCAGCAGCTGCAGCCAGCGAAAGAGGTTGGAGGGAGAGCCAGGGATAGGTAAGGGGGGGGGGGGCACTGAAAAGAGGGGGGTAACAGTGGGGGGGAGGGGGTTGTGTTTTTTACCTTTTGTTTAGCACAGTGGCTGGATGCAATTGCCGTTGGGAGAGGCAGTGGGAGGAAGCTGACAATTGCATTCAGCCACATTTCATCGTGCCATCCAAAATTGAAAGTTAAAGCTCTATGATAAAAAGAAGAATCCATCTCTGAACATGATCCAGAAACACAGCTGTCTTCTCTGGGCCAAAGCTCCTTTACATTGGTCTGTTGCAAAGTGGAAAACTGCTTTGTGGTTAGATTAATTGCAATTTGACATTGTTTTTGGTAACCATGGGTACAATGTCCTCTGGACTAAAGAGGAGCGGGATCTTCTGGCTTGTTATCAGTACTCAGTTTAAAATATTGCATCTCTGATGGTATGGGGGTACATTCGTGTGTATGGAATGGGCAGCTTGCACATCTGGAAAAGCATTATCACTGCTGAAAGATATATCCAGGTTTTAATAGCAGCATATGCTCCTATCCAGACTATGTCTTTTTCAGGGAAGGCCTTGCATATATCAAAAGGACATTGCTAAACCACATACTGCATCAATGACAACAGCATGGCTTCATAGTCCAGGTGCGTAATTGGCCTGCCTGCAGTCCAGACCTTTCACCAATCGCTTCACCAAAATATTTGACACATCTTGAAATTAAAAATACAACACACAATCAAACACAATCCTATATCAGGCAAGAATAGGACAACATTCCTCTCCCAAAACTCTAACAACTGATGTTCCCAGATGTTTACAGAGTATGTTAAAAGAAGGGGAGGCTACATCGTGGTAAACATGGCTCTGTACTAACTTTTTTTTATATGTATTACATTTGATATGTTTTCTGTTTTCTATTGTGAATAAATTACTGGTTTATGAGATTTGCAAATCATTGCATTCTATTTTCATGTAGATTTTACACAGTGCCCCAACTTTTTTGGAATTGGGGTTTTAGTAGGTTAACAGTTTTACATAAATGAAGAAGGCTGACCATTGTAAGCAACCGTCAGATATACGTTAAAGGTTTGTTTCAACACTATCATTTTTGCTGAACAGCTTACTCTGTTACAGGGAGTTGAACAATAACATACTTACTGACTGGATCACCAGGTGAAAATAAAGAAAATACATCTAAAAAAGGAAACCAATGCCACCATCACAGCTAAGTGGTAAGCTGTAATACATTTATTTTAGTTTTGGGGTTTTATACCGCTTTATACTCTATATTTGCTACCCCACTGTTGTTCAGAAGTGTTATGCTCAGAATTCCAGCCAATCATCTGTTTTATCTCTGCTTGGAGTTGTTTTGTTTACAAATTCCATTAAAAAGCTACTGCTTTTCAATAAACTTCCATGACTTGAATGTACCAGCACAATAAAAAGCACCAATGGAGTTCCAAAGATGGGCAAGTTGAGTACTGAAAGTCTTGTAGCTGTTTAGCGCCTCAAAGCTGATGAGTGGGGGTTGCAAGTGGGTGCCACTTCCTATTAGTTATCTTTAGGGAATTAACACGGTATAATTTGACCTTTCAATGTTACCTGGGAGGGCTGTGCTTTCATTGCTTTCTTCACTTTGTTCAATGTCTTCAGCAGTATTTTTGGGGGATGTTTCTTCACTGGTCCCTGTGGAACAAAAATGAAATGGATTTAGATATATTTTGATTGATATAACGAAAACTCCATCTGTAAACCTGCAATCTAAGGATAAGTGCATGATTGCTACAAAAATATTAATACAATTTTCCTGGTTATAATATTCCCTGGGGCCTACCCATCACTTCCAAGACTCCTTGTTCTTCTTAAAGCTGAAGATAGTTCTTAATGACATTGGCTGTATCTTTAGAGTTGTTGTCCTGCTGCAAAATAAATTTGGGGCCAATTACATGCCTTCCTAATTGCATGAGATTATCTGCTTGTAGTTCTCAGCATTGATGGCACCATTGATCCTGACCAAATCTCTATTTTCAGAAATGCAGCCCCAAACTTGCAAGGGACCTCCACCATGCTTCACTGTTGCCTGCAGACACTTTTTATTCCACAACCTCACCTCACCACAACAGCAGCAGAGTTTGGCTGTTCCTCATCCAGTTTTAAGCCTCCTACATACCTTTTTCTGCTTCAGTTTATAACTGTGTTTAAATCTAGATATGAAATTGATAATCATTGGCACCTTCTTGGTATAATTGGTTAATCATATACCTAACACTAATCCTACAAAATCCCTGACTTTGTGCAAGTGTAAGAATTGATGCTGGTTTGGTCACACCAAATATTAATGTGACTTAGATTTTCTTTCAGATTGCTCACTTTACATTTCGTAAATTGATGAAAATAAACAAAATATATATTTTTGAAAGTGTTCTTACTTTACAGCATTTCTTCACACCTGCCTAAAACATTTGCAGAGTACTGTATATATACACACACAATATATATATTTCACACACACACACACACATATTTACGCACGCACACATTAAAACAGTATATCCATGCAGCAGGCATTACTACACCCATGAGAACATGGACAGCAAAAAACAGCCTGGACAGGGTTGTATTCGTATTTAGTTTTTGTTTTCCTTAAATACTGTCCTGAAGGAATTTTAATAATACATTAAATGATCTTACCATTGATATTTCCATCCAGATCAATGTCACCAAATATGAACTTTATCTTTTCTGTTGCATGATTATTGTCGGAGGAGCCATGGACTGCATTCTGCAGAATATTCTTGGCAAACAAGCCCCTCAGAGAATCAGGGGCTGATGTTTGAGCTATAGTGGGGTCTGTAGGGCCCATCAGTGCTCTCCACTCCTTCACTGCATTCTCTTTGCTAAGGATCATCATTAAACAAGGACCTCTGAAATTAAATAGAACATAAAATACTTCACATTTCAAATATAATTTTCGTGATATGAAACTGAACTGAGGGAAAACATTTTAAGAGCAAATTGAATAACACTTAACCAATGATTAAGAGAGCCAATTATGATTGGACAAGATATAAGGATATGCTAGAATCTGCATACTCTGTTCTAAATTATTGCAGTGCAGGATTACTTCTTAAAGATTTATTATCCCCAAGAAAAAGGTTTCCAATGCATGAAATCTTCAGCAGAATACAAACACTAAAAAATGCTGAGCCATCTGGCTCATAGGCTCACTTAGCTTCAACTGCAGTACCATGCTGCACAATTAACCAATCTCCCTGACTGTGTTGTCCAGCTCTCCTGGATATTTGGCTCTCTAGCCTTTAGTTACAGCACCCTGCTGCATGACCCGCCTATGGATTGTGGTTCTCCTGACACCCCGATAGGAGCTGACCTGACTCCTGGAACTGAGACCTCCTGTCTCCTGGGTGGGACCCTATGACCCCTCGGTGAGACCCTCTGTCTCTTGGCTTCTGGCTGGGCACCTCTGACCCCTCAATGAGCCCCTCTGTCTCTTGGCTTCTGGCTGAAGCTCTCTAACCCCTGAGCTACAGTATTCTCAGACCTGAGTATATAATGATCCTGCACACCTGTGTACTAGGTTGCAGGAGTCCAGCAAAACCCAGACACAGGTTTAAATGTTCTGATTCAGTACTACAGAATCCAGAGAAAGCCAAATGCACAGCTTTCTCTGCCCAGAAACACTAGTCTTGAATGTTGCATTTACCCTAAAAGCGAATCCTGTGTCTCATTCTCCGATATTCTCACAGTGACAGGGCCTCTCACTGTCACACTTTATATATTTTGACTCTTAAGCTGCAGTCAGGGTGTCGAATGTCATCTGTCATTGGCTGTGGCATTCTCCTTGTCTCTCTGTCCAGCTGCAAGGTGAATAATGTGGTCAGTCTCTGGGTGGCGACCAAACCGGATATAAGCCAGCCTAGCTTGCAGTCTCATGCTTGTGATAAAGTATGTTAGAGTGTGTAATACCTGATCAAGCTACCTGTTTGTCTGCCCTGCTCTGCTAGATTGGATTTCACTGTGTATGACCTCGGATTGGATAATGACTATTCTCTTAAATCTGCCTGCCTTTTACCTGGACTGTCACTGAACCACACTGCCTGTCTGCCAATCAAAACAACCGGTTTGCTTTGCTCAGTTTGTGCCTGCCCTGGTGAGGTGGCCAGGCATTATAGCGTTGTTTATAAGTCCTGGGGGCAACCGAGTACCCGGTAGGCCTGCTTGCCTTATGGGAAATGGGGTTGCTATAAGTGAAGAACACAGAAGTCAGCTATAGTGTCTGACCATCTGCTTTAGGGGTAAGGGTGACAGATGTCTCAGATAAGCAATATACTGTATAAAGAACCAATTAGAGTGATATTGAATGCCCAATTTCACTTTCAAACAATTCTTCTTACTGTATCACCATTTCCAAAATGCACAAGTGATTCCAAAACTATATATATATATTATATATATATATATATATATATATATATAGTAAAACCTTGGATTGCGAGCATAATTCGTTCTGGAAACATGCTTGTAATCCAAAGCACTCTTATATCAAAGTGAATTTCCCCATAAGAAATAATGGAAACTCAGATGATTTGTTCCACAAGTCCTTCAGTTTATAGGCTATATACAAAGATTATAAGATTATAGCAATGTGATAGGTTGTGTAACCATAAAATGTCCATCCACAATATGCAGCCTTCCCAAAATCTAGCAGAGCTACAGAATATAAGAGAGATGAGAGTGTAGCAATATGGTTACATTTAATGAAGGTTCAACATTTAGCAACTCACATGGTTGATGATTAAAATAGGCACACCTAAGTATGCAGGCATCCGGGGTAAAGCTGTCCACATAGACCATCCTCTGAACCACCGGCTCTCACCACTGTCAGTCTGCAATCATGACCGGGAAGAATAGCCTGCAGTAGAGCGATCTGAAAGTGAGGCTTTGAATCAGTCCTGGAGTGCAGCAGGGAAGGGATGATGAAGATAGCTGTGCAGAGGATGGTCTATGTGGACAGCTTTACCCCAGATGCCTGCATACTTAGATGTGCCTGTTTTAATCATCAACCATGTGAGTTGCTAAATATTGAACCTTCATTAAATGTAACCATATTGCTACACTTTAAAGGCTCCTCTCTTCTTTTTTATACAAGACGCTACTTGTATATCAAGACATCGCTTGTATATCAAGTCAAAATTTATTTAAAAAATTTGCTTGTCTTGCAAAGCGCTCTCAAACCAAGTTACTCTCAAACCAAGGTTTTACTGTATATTATATAATATATTATAGAGTAAAAAAACTTAGCTCAATAACAATTACAATAGGTTTTCACAACTTATATGTGCCCAAATTAATGTGTTAGGAACACTCCCTGTGTACACTGAAGTGCTGTCATGAATCTGCCAGTTAAGAGTTAACTTAGTGCAGACTAATTGCACTAATTGGCAAAAGGCTGGCCTATTTAAACACCACAGCAGCACTGAGCCATTGCTGTCTTGTCTGCAGCTTTACCTGTACTTCCTGATCCTGAACCTGCTGTTTCCTGTTGACTTCCTGATCGACCTCCCGGCTTGTCCACTACTTCGTCTGCTTGCTGCCCGCCCTGACCTTGGCTCGTTCCTGTGACCACTCTCCTGCCTTATCCTTGTCGGCTTATCTGCTTCTGATTCTGGACGTGTTCACCTCCTGGTGGGGCAACCCTGGGGACCGCGACCTGGTGTTAGCTTGCAGCGCAGTCTATCCCCACCACCAGGGGCTCTAGTGAAAACCAGCTAGCACTTAGACTCCGCACCTCAGACTAGCCCGTGTCTACCACCAGTGTGACCCGTCCGTGTTCCTGTTGTACCAGATCCCACGAGGCTACCTCTGCACGTCAGGCTCAGCCACCAGCACCATTACAGTACAAGACAGCCATGTCGGAGCCTGCAAGAGGGGCCTCTCCTCTGGACGAGATCTGCCAACACTTGGCAGCATTGTCGCAAACAGTCAAGTCGCTCCAGGACAGCTATGTGCACTTGGAGGAACGCATGCACTCTGTGACTAACCCGGGGATCCCTCCTGTTTCTTTGGTACCCCCAACTTCCACGACACCAACAGGTTCGGTCTCAGGACCCACAGTGGTGATGCTACCACCTGAACCCAGGGTTCCTACACCAGAGCGATTTTCAGGAGATCGGGACAAATTTAGGGCGTTCCGTAACGCATGCGAACTTTATTTCTCACTGCAGCCCCGGACTTTCTCCTTGGAAGCCACCAAGGTTGGATTTGTCATCTCCCTACTCTTGGATGAACCCCAGTCCTGGGCACACCGACTTCTTGAAGAGTGCAGCCCACACCTAGACTCCTTGTCTTCCTTTTTTGGTGCCATGGCTCAATTATACGATGATCCACAGCGCACTTCCACAGCGGAAGCTGCTCTTCATGCACTCCAGCAAGGCCGCAGAGCAGTAGAGGAGTACGTCTCGGATTTTAGACGGTGGAGTACTGATACCGAGTGGAACGACGCAGCGCTACGTCACCAGTTCCGCTCAGGCCTATCTGAGGGTCTGAAGGACGAGCTAGCCCGAGTTGGCATTCCAGACTCCCTAGAGGCATTGCTTTCATTGGCTATCCAGATAGATCGCCGGCTTCGTGAGCGCCGTGCGGAAAGGTCTGCCCAGCACCCACGCCCGTTCTGGATGATGCCGCGGTTCGCAACTCCGGCTCATGTCACCTCCACCAGGCCCATTCCGGCCAACCTGGCTCCTGCTAACTTCACACCAGATGCCCCAGAACCCATGCAGGTTGGCGTTATGCGGTCTACCCTAACCGCTGAAGAACGACACCGCCGGCAAAAGAATAACCTCTGCCTATACTGTGGTGAAGCCGGCCATTACGTACGTTCTTGCCCAGCAAAGTTACGTAAGTTTCTCTCCATCTCTCCTTCAAGTTATCCAGCATCCGCTGCCAGTGCTACTCACTTAGCGCTCCCTGTTTCGTTTCAACTCCCGGGAGGTACAATACCAGTCACCGCAATTATTGATTCTGGAGCGTGCAGCTGTTTCATTGATCTCACGTTCGCCATCCAACAACACATCCCTCTTCAAACCAAGACTCAAGGACTTTCCATTTTTCTTGCAGATGGGTCTCATATTAAGTCTGGACCTGTGACTCAGGAGACCCCTCCACTTCCTATGGTCACTTCTTCAGGTCACAAAGAGCTACTCAGCCTGGATGCTATTGCTTCCCCTTTATTTCCGGTTATCCTGGGATTGCCGTGGCTGCAGGCCCAAATCGATTGGATGACAAGAACGATCAAATTTCAGTCTGATTACTGCATAAACTCCTGTTTACCGGTCTCTCTCAGCCCTGCCAGTACCCTGCTCTGTTTGGACTCTGACACAGATCTGCTTTCTGCTGTGCCTAAGCCTTATCATGGCTACCTGGACGTTTTTAGTAAACGGGGGGCCGAGACCCTTCCTCCTCATCGCACATACGACTGCCCGATCGAGTTACTTCCTGGGGCCGGGATTCCATTCGGTCGTATCTTCCCTTTGTCAGAACGGGAATTGGAGGCTCTGAAAGAATACGTGGATGAAAATCTAAAGAAGGGGTTCATTCGTCCATCGACATCCCCAGCAGGGGCAGGAATCTTCTTCGTGGAAAAAAAGGACCACTCTCTCCGCCCCTGTGTGGACTATCGGGAACTAAATAAGATCACGGTCAAGAACCGTTACCCTCTTCCCCTGGTACCAGAACTTTTCCAAAGACTGAGGTCAGCCTCCATTTTCACTAAGTTAGACTTACGTGGGGCCTATAATTTGGTCCGTATTCGTGAGGGGGATGAGTGGAAAACAGCGTTTCGCACCAGGTTTGGGCATTTTGAATATCTGGTGATGCCCTTCGGCCTGTGCAACGCCCCAGCAACCTTTCAACATTTTGTGAATGATATTTTCAGAGACTGGTTAGATATCTTTGTTATTGTCTACCTGGACGATATCTTGATTTTCTCTGCATCCCTGGATCAACATCGGGGACATGTCAAAAATGTCCTCGGCAGACTCCGCCAACACGGATTATATGCCAAGCCGGAGAAGTGCGACTTTGAACGCCAGAGTATTCAGTTCCTAGGTCTCATAATTTCCACTGAAGGAATTAAGATGGATCCCCAAAAGGTCTCAGCCATCTTGGACTGGCCACCCCCGTCAGACAAGAAGGGGGTCCAGCGCTTCGTAGGTTTTGCCAACTTTTACAGGAGATTTATTAAGGGATTCTCTGACATCATTTCCCCCATTACACAGCTCACGAAGCAGAATACCCGGTTCAATTGGCCTCCTGAAGCCCAGACTGCCTTTCTAACCTTGAAAAGGCTCTTTACAACTGCTCCCATCCTGAGTCACCCGAATCCTGCCCTTCCTTACCTTCTTGAAGTAGATGCATCAGAAGTGGCCGTGGGGGCAGTTATTTCGCAAAGGCAGGGTACTAAAGATCTCATACATCCTATAGCCTTCTTCTCTCGTAAACTTTCCCCAGCAGAAAGGAACTATGACGTTGGCGATCGAGAACTTCTGGCCATTAAGGCTGCCCTTGAGGAGTGGAGGTACTTGTTGGAAGGGGCAACGCATCCTATCCTCATCTTCACAGATCACAAGAATCTTGAGTATTTAAGAGCTGCTAAACGGCTGAGGCCACGTCAGGCACGTTGGGCATTGTTTTTCTCAAGATTTTCCTTCCATATTACCTACCGGCCGGGATCTAAAAATGTCAAGCCAGATGCGCTCTCCCGCATGTTTGATGATCCAAAGGAAGTGCCAGTACCCGACACCATCCTGTCCGCAGGTAATTTTTTGTTATTACAGACCAACCTGATGGCCCAAATAAAGCAAGCTTCTGCAAAGAATCTCTGTCTCCCTGAGGTGTCCCTGGTACCCAGAGATGGGTTATTATGGCTTAAAGACAAGATCTTTGTCCCTGAAGAGGTCCGAGTGACGGTTTTAGGGTTATGCCATGACCACCCTCTGGCGGGCCATTTTGGTACTCATAAGACCCTGGATCTATTACAACGAACATTTTGGTGGCCAAATCTGGAACAGAGTTGCAGGGAGTACGTGAAGTCTTGTACCGTCTGTACCCGGAGCAAGTCTGTAAGAAACAAGGCGTGGGGCCTGCTCAGGCCACTACCAGTCCCTGACAGGCCTTGGAAGATGGTCGCCATGGACTTCATAGTGGAGCTTCCCCCCTCAGAGGGCTGTTCCGCCATTTTTGTGGTCATTGATCGTCTATCTAAGATGGCCCATTTCTTGCCACTCAGGAATACGCCCACGGCCAAGGAGACTGCAGAAGTTTTTATTAAAGAGATCGTTAGGCTTCATGGGGTTCCTGCAAATATTGTTTCAGATAGAGGGGTCCAGTTTACCTCCCGCTTCTGGAAAGCCTTGTGCGACGCGTTGAAGATTGAGCTGTCCTTGTCTTCCGCCTACCATCCTCAGACTAATGGACAAACCGAAAGGACAAACCAGACGTTGGAACAGTATATCCGTTGTTTCACCACATTTGTCCAGGATGACTGGGTGGCCCTACTACCATTGGCAGAGTTTGCATACAACAATGCTAAACATTCTGGTACAGGGCAAGCTCCATTCTTCGCAAACTACGGTTTCCATCCGTCCTTCTTACCGGACGTTCCCGCTGAACCCACAGTTCCAGCAGTACAGGATATCATTAGCTTCCTCAACCGCAATTGTAAACTGCTGCAGGATGCTATAATAAGGGCACAAGCAGCCTCTAAAAAGATTTTTGACAGGAAGAGGAGAGGGGAACTAATCCTTCAACCAGGTGACCAGGTATGGCTATCTACATGCAACCTCCGCCTAGCCTGTCCCTCAAAGAAATTGGCACCCAAGTTTATTGGACCCTTCCCAGTCAAGAGGAAACTCAACGAGGTCTCATATGAATTACACTTACCTGATTCTCTTAGAATTCATCCGGTGTTTCATGTCTCCTTGTTAAAACCTACAGTCCCTAACTCCTTCCCGGGCAGAAGCTCGGAACCACCCGAACCTGTGATTGTCGATGGGGAGGAAGAATATGAGGTGGAAGCTATTTTGGATTGCAGGAGGAGGAGAGGTCAATTACAGTTTCTCATAAAGTGGAAAGGTTACGGCCTGGAAGAAAATTCCTGGGAACCGGAACGGAATATCCATGCTAAAGAACTGATCTATGCTTTCTTTCACAGTCACCCACAAAAGAAAAACCTATTGGGCACCCGGAGGTTGCCCTTAAGGGGGGGGCAATGTTAGGAACACTCCCTGTGTACACTGAAGTGCTGTCATGAATCTGCCAGTTAAGAGTTAACTTAGTGCAGACTAATTGCACTAATTGGCAAAAGGCTGGCCTATTTAAACACCACAGCAGCACTGAGCCATTGCTGTCTTGTCTGCAGCTTTACCTGTACTTCCTGATCCTGAACCTGCTGTTTCCTGTTGACTTCCTGATCGACCTCCCGGCTTGTCCACTACTTCGTCTGCTTGCTGCCCGCCCTGACCTTGGCTCGTTCCTGTGACCACTCTCCTGCCTTATCCTTGTCGGCTTATCTGCTTCTGATTCTGGACGTGTTCACCTCCTGGTGGGGCAACCCTGGGGACCGCGACCTGGTGTTAGCTTGCAGCGCAGTCTATCCCCACCACCAGGGGCTCTAGTGAAAACCAGCTAGCACTTAGACTCCGCACCTCAGACTAGCCCGTGTCTACCACCAGTGTGACCCGTCCGTGTTCCTGTTGTACCAGATCCCACGAGGCTACCTCTGCACGTCAGGCTCAGCCACCAGCACCATTACATAATGTAATAAATGTGATATAGGTTGACCCCAGAACCCCAGTGCTGCAAGTCCAATGCAATTAAATGAACACACCACACTCACTAATGTGAGTTCATACAAAAGGGTGTTGAGTGGGCACAGTTCTTGTGGGGTCTTCGTCACTAAGTGGGGCAGTGCCCCGATGAGAGTAATAGAATATAGGTTCTACCATTGTGCACCCTATGCGCTCACCTTTAAAACAGGACCTATATATTTCACAGGTCTCATACACTTAGATTCTTAACTTGGGGGTCGCTGTTGGAGTTTGACTCTCTCAGGTTGCACTTTGAATGCAAATTTGTGTATAGGGCCCTTTAAGAGATCCTGTTCATCCCTCCATATTCAGGGATAAACACTTCAAAACAAAGAGAAATCGGCAATGGTGCAATATAGTTTTAAAATGATTATTCTTCATTAGTAAAATAACTGCACTTCATTCCATCTATAGTTAATCTCCGCATCAATAGGAAAACATGTAGTTCACAAACACAAACAGTGAATCTCACTTTCGGTTTCAATCCTTACTGGAAGGCTACATTCACACCTGAGCGTAGCGTTTTTCGCGCGTTTTTTACCGCGATTTTAGCGGCGTTTTTTACCGCGATTTTACCGCGATTTTTACCGCGATTTTTGTGCAGGCGTTTTTAGATTGAATAGAGATCAATGGAAAACGCCTGTAATCTGCCCAAAAAGAAGCTCATGTACTTTTTTGAGCGTTGGGCGTTTTGTATACAGCGTCAAAACGCTCAGATGTGAACAGGGGCCATTGAAATGAATAGGATTTGTCTTGTTGGGCGTTTTGAGAGCTGATCCTAGAGCAGAAAAACGCCCCAAAAACGCCCCAAAACGCCTAGATGTGAACGGAGCCGAAGTGACATCACCCGTGAAATTGAGCATTGAATATCACTCTAATTGGTTGTTTATATATTACTTATCCAAGAAATCACTATCATTGTTTACGCATTGTATCGATTTATTAGGAGCATCGCTATACTTATTCACTGTATATTATCTCTGTTTAGTGGTGTGGGAGCACAAAACAGGTGTTAGCAGCAGTAATATACATATAGATCAGCTCAGTGGCAGCGCATACGTTTTTTGATAACATTTAGCTTTTGGTCTTTAGTATTGTTCAGGAGCTGGCAGGACTAGCTCCCTATCATGTGACCACTGTGACAGCCAATCACAGTGGTCATCTGTTTGGCTGATCCTTCCTGCCCAGGACTATAAATAACCACAGGACTTTATTATACAATGCTGTTATGTGTACTCAGAAGTTAGGAGACAGTGTGTGAGGCCAGGTAGTTGAAACTTCTGGCCCAGTAATAAATTATACACAGACAACAGAAATACTGAGCATATCATTCATGTCAACCTGTTCATTTTATTTCTATATATGTTGTTGTCATGAAAACCAAGAATGTTGATCGGTATGTTCACCTGTTTGGTTACATTTTCATGTTCATCCTTTATGTTCAATAAAGCTTTTTGGAATTAAAAAAAAAAAAAAAAAAAACAGAAATACAACTGAACACAAGGGCAAACAAATTAAAAAAAAAAAAGTACACTGCTCAAAGAAATTAAAGGAACACTTGTTAATCAGAGTATAGCATTAAGTCAATAAAACTCCTGGGATATTGCACTGGTCAGTTAAGTAGCAGAGAGGGTTGTTAATCAGTTTCAGCTGCTTTGGTGTTTATGAAATTAACAGGTGCACTAGATGGGCAACAATGACACAACCTCCAAAACAGGAATGGTTTTACAGATGATGGCCACTGACATTTTTTTCCCCTACTCATCTTTCCTGACTATTTTTCACTAGTTTTGCATTTGGCTAGGTTCAGTGTTACTACTGGTAACATGAGGCGATACCTGAACCCTATAGAGGTTGCCCAGGCAGTCCAACTCCTCCAGGATGCCACACCAATATATGTTCCATTGCCAAAAGGTTTGCTGTGTTTCCCAGTACAGTCTCAAGAGCATGGCGGATGTTCCAGAAGACAGGCAGTTACTCTACCAGTATCTGCTCCTTTGCGCAAGCAGGAACAGGATGAGCACAGCCAGAGCCCTACAAAATGACCTCCAGCAGGCCACTGGTGTGAATGTCTCTGGCCAAACAATCAGAAGAAGACTTCATGAGGGTGGCTTGAGGGCCCGACGTCCTCAAGTGGGCCCTGTGCTCACTGCCCGGCACTGTGGAGCTCGATTGGCATTTGCAAATGAACACCAGAATTGGCAGGTCTGCCACTGGCGCCCTGTGCTTTTCACAGATGAGAGCAGGTTCACCCTGAGCACATGCGACAGACATGAAAGGGTATGGAGAAGCCGTGGAGAACATTATGCTGCCTGTAACATTGTTCAGCATGACCGGTTTGGTGGTGGGTCAGTGATGGTCTGGGGAGGTATATCCATGGAGGGATGCACAGATCTCTACAGGCTGGACAATGGCACCCTTACTGCCACTATGTATCGGAATAAAATCCTTGGACCCATTGTTAGACCCTATGCCTGGATTCCTCCTGGTGCACCACAATGCCCAGCCTTATGTGGAGAGAGTATGCTGCCAGTTCCTGGAGGATGAAGGAATTTATACCATTTAATGGCCCCCACGCTCGCTGGACCTAAATCCAATAGAACACCTCTGGGACAATATGTTTCGGTCCATCTGACACCACCAGGTTGCACCTCAGTCTGTTCAGGAGCTCAGTGATGCCCTGGTCCAGATCTGGGAGGAAATACCCCAGGACAGCATCCCTCCTCTCATTAGGAGCATGCTGTGACGTTGTAAGGCATGCATACAAGCACGTGGGGGCTATACAAACTACTAAGTACCATTTTGAGCTGCTGCAATGAAATTTCAGCACAATGGACTAGTCTGCTGCACCATTTTTTCCCTTTGATTTTCGGGTGTCTTTGAATTCAGCCCTCTGTAGGTTGATAATGTTCATTTCCATCAAACGATGTGGCATCCATTCATTCCTAACACATTACCCAGTCCATATCTTTATAGATATTCAGCATGATATTTTTCCCCATTAAGATATGATGTGTTTTCAAAGTGTTCCTTTAATTTTTTTGAGCAGGTAATAATAAAGTAGGAATGAGTTTTCTAATTTTGGTTTCAATCCAATTGTGACTGGTTATCTTTAAACATACAAAATACAGTTCTTACTACCCTTGTGGCTGATTTGGATTGTATAGAGAATTTTCATACTAATGGCAAGAAAATTTACAGAAACATGGCAACATAGATATCCGTGAAGATGTTTTGCATATTAAAAATGGCTGAAAGATTCCAGTTCAATGGAACTATTTTTGTGATGACGTTGCAAAAATGCGTAATCTAGAAAGTCGCCCATATTGTCTATGACGACTAGCAGTTGACTAGAAATAGCATGTCTGATATTGTCTTAATCAGCTAGAGAAGCCTCTTTTGTGCTCTACATTAAAGTGGAGTTCCGGCCTCAAAAAAATGTTTTAGATAAAAATACCCCTGGGACAGTCAGGGCTAGTGCATTTCAGCAATGATAGCCTCTGAACTGTCCCCAGGTTCACTTACCTTTTAGAAGAAATACTTCCATTGAAAATGTTTTGTCCAGCGCTGCCATCTCAGGTGTGGGCAGCTGAAGCCAGAGCATCCTCTTCGGTGTCCTCTTCAGTGACATCGGAGTCCCAGAATGCCCTGCACCGGCCCTGCTCATCACTTCCGGTGCAGGTGCGTCATCCCTGCACAGCTTCTGGGCATGCCCAGAAGCTGTTTAGCAGGGAATGACGCGCCTGCACCGGAAGTGACGAGCAGGGCCGGTGCAGGCGCATTGACTCCTGGGAGCGATGACGTTCAGCTCCCAGGAGTCAATGCAAGCAGGAATAGACGGCGTGGGCTGCGGCCGAGGAGGGAGGAAGTGGAAGGAAGGTAAGTATATTTTCTTAAAAAACAAGGTATGTAAAGCAAAAAAAAAAAAAAAAAAAAATTGTGATTATCCAATTCTTTTTCAGATTACTTAGAGCAAGCGGATGTCAAATTTTCATTTTGAGGCTGAAACTCAAATTTAGTTTCCCTTTGTTCTACACACGCTCACTGGACAGAGGCACAGCAGCTGGTAAAGGTTAGCCAGGAATTTAGGACAAGTCTTTCCCCTTTAACAATGTCAAACTAAATCAGATAGAGGCACAAAAGTGTCCTTCTCTTGCTAAAGGTAATGGCAGAACTTTTGTGGTATCTGTTTTAGAGCTGGGCTTTTAAGCTGGCCATATACTGATTGAAATGCATCCTGTTCAGCAGGGACAGGCCGAATTACGATCAGTATGTGGCAGTCTCCACTCAACAAAAGATGATCGTTTGAATGATTTCTTTTGCAGGGATACATTGGAAAATTTGCCTCAATCAGTATCAGCTGTCAGAAGACAATCTCTTCCAGGGGGGATTCCTCCACTCACCTTGTTTGTTTATATGCTAAACGTTTAAAATGGAGTAAAGATTCACTTAAAGAACACTATCTTATGACTGTGTCTTCCTAATAATATTATACACAGTCACCTAATGTCTGAAAAACCTTACCTGCACATGTAATTGACAAGTTGTTCAAAAAATGGCTTCCCCTTGTGTTCTTTGTAAAATTCCTCAGCCATCTCTTGGCTCAGATTAGTCTCTTTTATTTGAGAAATGGTAAATCCAGCAACTTGAATTCTCTCCATGATTTCATCTGTAAAAACATGTATCCTATGTAAATTACATATGATATTTACAAAAAAACTGGTCACAAACATCTGTGCTGTCTATGTGATGTACAGTTCAAGGGACCTTTTTCATTCTGCCAAAAAGGTCATCCATCTTATTGGTGTTATTGAATCTTAAGGCGGTCTCTGTTTGCCTTCCTACCAATCTTACTTTCACTGCCAACCCAGTCTGCTTGATTCTTGAGATTACACGTTAGAACAAGTAAATATAGGGTGATGTCTATCACTCTACAGCCTTGCACACTTGCTGTCCTCCGCAATGCTTATTCTTTCAATTGGTTATCCATATTACCCTATCTAGGCATCACTCTAACCCCTTCATACTAATCCTTATACCAGGCGAACCTTCCAACCTTTAGGCATGTGAATTCATTGCTTGATTCTTGGCAGGCATATATTCCATTAATAAACAAGCAAATAATTGGGGGAGCAAACCCTGAACATGTATATCTAAAGCCGGTGCAGCTATGGACCAAGCAACATGTATATTAAAAAAGAATAGCACACACATGCAAAAGAAATGACTATCAAATATGGACACAATCCATAAAGAAAAATGGGGATTTAGTCCCACCATATGGCCATATCGTGCTCAAGCCCACCACTGCATCAAAGTACCCCATTATCAGTGGGTCCTACACTATCCATAAAAAAGGGGTGAATCCATTAACAACTTAAGGACCAAGCCTATTTCTGACACATGTTGTTTACAAGTTAAAATCTGTATTTTTAGCTAGAAAATTACTTAGAACCCCCAAACATTATATATATATATATATATATATATATATATATATATATATATATTTTTTTTTTTTTTTTAGCAAAGACTCTGGAAAATAAAATTGCGGTCATTGCAATATTTTTTGTCACGCGGTATTTGAGCAGCAGTCTTTCAAACGCAATTTGTTCGGGAAAAAATACATTTCACTGCATTTAAAAAAACGAAATAGTAAAGTTAGCCCACTTTTTTTGTATATTGCGAAAGATGATGTCACGCCGAGTAAATAGATACCTAACATGTTACGGTTTAAAATTGCGTACACTCATGGAATGGCGACAAACTACGTTACTTAAAAATCTCCATAGGCGACGCTTTAAAAATCTTTAACACTTACCAGTTTAGAGTTACAAAAGTTAGAATTCTTGCTCTCGCTCTGGCGATCACGGCGATACCTCACATGTGTGGTTTAAACACCGTTTTCATTTGTGGGCGCCTTAAGTATGGGTTTTCTTTCGTGCGCAAGCTCACGGCGACGAGGGCGCTTTAAAAAATGTTTTTTCCCTATTTATTTTTATTTTTTATTTTTAAGACAGTTTTTTAAAAAAAAAAAAAATCGAATCACTTTTTTTGCTGTCACAAGGAATGTAAACATCCCTTGTGACAGTAATAGGCAGTAACAGATACTCTTTATGGAGGGATCGGGGATCTAAAAGACCCCAGACCCCTCCACTGCGCTTCAAAGAATTCAAAATGCATAAATCTGTATTTCTTAATACTGACAGTTTTTTAAATTCGGCGCCGTTAGCCGCCAAAAAAACCGGAAGTGGCGTCATCCGGGTTAATACATTGGAGACCCTTCGGGACTCCAACCAGTTGGCGGATGTGACGGCTGGTTGCTCGGGTCTCCCAGAGGAACAGGAGACCGAGACAGGGCA
This sequence comes from Pelophylax lessonae, assembly GCF_965119305.1. NCBI lineage: Eukaryota > Metazoa > Chordata > Amphibia > Anura > Ranidae > Pelophylax > Pelophylax lessonae. The sequence continues at coordinate 207,754,566 of NC_138773.1, forward strand.
GCAAAAGGCGGCGGGAAGGGGGGACGTCTGCTCGCTGAGATATAGGCCAAACGGCTCCCAAGCTGCAGGTATCATCTCGGTACAACCATTTCTCTGAGCCGACATAAGGGTACGTCGATTTGTGGGAAATGCTTAAATTGTTATATTGCTATTATATGTTTTCTGAGTCCTCCTGGTCCCCTATCCCCCCACATATCCTTTGAATCCGACAGAGAAAACTCTTTACTTTTATCTGGGGTTGCTCTAGTTCTTATTACCTGGCAGCCAATATTGTCCTTGTCTCCCATCTATATGCTACCCATGAACTTCCCCTGTGGGCCTACAGAGATGTGGATTGTCAACCCGTCCCCTCTCCTACCTCCCCTGGCTACCTTCAAATTGTCGTCCCTGGACACTTAATCTAATGTTATCATTCACATTAAAATTATGGGATTCAAATTCTCCTTGAGCCATGCTGCCCTGTATCTCCCCCATGGCTCTATTGGCTCTATTACCCTATATTTCTTGTGAGTTGGGGGAAACCTACTCAGTTTCACTGGTGGTCCATCCATAACATACCCAAAGAAATTTTCTTTACACTTTGATACTGAACAATTCTCCTCTATTTTACTGATGACTGTGACATTAAATGCCAGTCCAACCTTAATTTCTTTACTTTATTTTTCTATTATTAACGCCAAAAGGACACCTATCAGATCATATCAGAGGCATTGGGCGGCAGAGCTGAATTTACCATTGGGTCTGGAGGATTGGTAAATTATACGCTCTAATGTACTCATTTTGGAAAATTCCTTTAAAGTGCTGTACAGATGGTAATTTACCCTAGCACGTATAGCCTGATTTCTTCCAGATTACTCCTTCACTTGTTTCTGGGGCTAAAACAATTGGTACCATGGTCCATATATTGTGGCTGTCTGGCGGTGAATGGGCTTTGGATAAGGATCTATAATTTAATTCTCTCCTAATACGCACAAATATTTTCAAAAATCCCTATGAAGCCTTATTTAACAAACCAATACCAGATATTTTGCACTCAGAGTAAGCACTAATTACTCATATATTTACTGCCACTAGATTAACTATAGCCAGAGCATGGAAAACCCACAAGGTTATGCTTCAAGGCAATTAAAAATAGGCCTATAGATATCTTGATCAATGAAAACCTTACACACATTTTGGCAGATTTTCATTTCAATTTTTTTCAGATCACCAAGGTAACCAAGAGTAACCTACTCACAGCCTCAAGGATTTAACAACTCTTTCCTATCCTTATGACTTAGCTGCATAATAGACCCCTGGGACTTCCGGGGCTCAGAAAATGTCCTCTTCTCATTTACCTCTGTGTTCTTCCATTGCATCAGGTTTAATAGCTGCCAAGGTATGCTCTAATGGGAAGAAAAAGTTAATTTCCTTTACTGCATCCTGTGGGCATGAACTGCCATGTAGCTGGTTAAGGTCACCATCTGAGGGAGTAAAACGGGCTCTCAAGCTGAAAATAGGGTCAAAGCACAAAGAAAATTAGTAAACAGCATTGTACAACTTTAGGACAAAATAAATAGCAGACTAGGCTTTATACACATATCAAGTTGGAGCATTTAGTGCATGTGTTCTTGGGACACGCCTATCTAGGACAAAGCAACTGATTTACGTAAAGCTAGCGTGTTGCCAAAAACTATTTATGCACGTTTGCACAGTAAAAATAGGTTACCTGTTATAAAGTATGGCCTATCTCTGGCTGCTGACGCATTTGTTAAATCTTTTACATTTATTCAGTCTGCAGTCTATGAACGTCCATGGCTGAGACATGTAGTCCTTTCTGTAGGACCGATATCACAAATATAATGAGGTTAATCTCTTGGCACTTTGTCCACTGTGATTGAGACTTGCATTCTTTTCACAGAAAGCAAGGCATTATGTGACTGGAGGAAGGATGTTGTGATGTTTATCAGCACCTCCTCCCTTCACAGAACTTATCTGAATGGAAGACAGCAATCTCTTATTTTATCTGTACTACAGCCAGAACTACAATCCTCATCTCCAGATATTCAATGCCAACAGGAGACTGCAGGATGATGTAAAAGTAAAAGATTTAATAAACTCTGTAGCAGGCAGAGATGGGACACACAACATTAGAGGTAACTTTTTTTTTAGAGTGCAAATATACAAAAACATTTTGGCTATATTTCAGCTTTAAAAACCTAACACTTTTTTTTATTTTTTTTAACTACTTCCATACTGGGCCTTTTCTGGCACTCCCCGCCTACATGTAAAAATCAACTGAACTCCCCAAACATTTTATATGTTTTTTTTAGTAGAGACCCTAGGGAATAAAATAGTGGTCATTGCAACTTTTTATGTCACATGGTATTTGAGCAGCAATTTTTAAATGCGTTTTATTTTTAAAAAAATGGTTTCATGAATCACGAAAAAAAAAACACCAAAGCTAGCCCAATTTTTTTTTGTATAATGTAAAAGATGATGTTACGCCGAGTAAATAGATGCCATGTCACGATTTAAAATTGCGCATACTCGTGGAATGGCCCCAAAATTTCGGCACTTAAAAATCTCCATAGTCAACACTTTAAAAAAATGTACAGGTTACCTGAATTATTGTTCTCGTTAGACTGTTCACGAGGATACCTCACATGTGTGGTTTGAGCACTGTTTACATACGCAGGTGGGACGTACATATGCGTGCGCTTCTATGTGAGAGCATGCGGAGACAGGGGAGCTTTAAATGTATTATTTTTTTATTGTTTATTTTACGTTTATTTAATTTGACACTTACCCTTTAATTTTTTTATCATTTTTATTCCTATTACAAGGAATGTAAACATCCCTTGTAATAGTAATAGGGCATGACGGGTCTATAAGTCCCCAGATTGCTCCTTTAGGCTGGAAAGCCTAAAATAAAAAAAATTAAAAAAGGATTTCAGCTTCCCAGCCGAAGAAACAGCAGTGTTTACATCTGCCGAGGCTGAGCGTGATGTCAAAACATTGTGCCCGGTCTGCCTAGGTCATAGAGGGAAAGACTGAACAGCCGCTATGACTAAGAGGGAAGGACTGAACAACCGCTATGATGGTTTTTATATGACAGGGAATCACGGGCAGAAAAAGAAGATATCTAAATGATGCCTGCAGCTGCAGGCATCATTCAGATTTAATCACTTAAATTCCAGGACATCATATGATGTCCACCTAAGGAGAAGTGGTTACGTTTATTTCTGTCTGTGACCCCAATGGGGAAAATTTTCTTCCCCTGCTGTCCTTGTGATACCAAGGCGATAAATGAAGTGAGTAATCGTCACCAGGGGAAGAAACACTCAGACAACGATATAAACTTTGTTAAAATTTCAAAACCTTCTCTAATCTAAAATTTTTTATTTCGAATGTGTCTTTGTACCCATGCAACCTTTTTCAATCCATAACATGATATAAAACTTTGACTGGAGTTGGGTTCTAAGTTGTGCCACCTTCAGCTTAATTGTGGCAGGAGAGACTCCCTAAATCCTACCTAATAACTACCAGGTATTTCACTTTGACCCTGGCAGCTGAACAGAATGATCAGAGAGGGAAGGATAGGGCAACACAAGCATCTAGTAGGGATAGCTGTTGCTTGTTTGCCCTAATTGGTACAATTCACAAACGGTTTATTGCTTTTTATGGCATTAAAATGGAAGTTTAATTGGAAAAAATAAGTCCTGCTACATTACTTCAGGCTGCCCCCTTTTGCAGGTATAGCTATGTAAAACATTAAAAATAAGTACCTATACTGTTTAAATTCCAGCAATACACTGTCTCACCCTGCTCTGCACATGCTCAGTTGCTCTCCGTTTTTAGGCACTGTGCTGAGCTTTCAGAGGCTGATCCGCTGACAGACTAAAGATTTACTGCTGTTCAGGGGCTCTGGGCTTCAGCAAAAATGGCAGCCTCCAGCAAGTAGAAACAGGAACAATTCTAGAGGCAATTTACAGAACACACTAATTTTGATAGCATAGTTATTACTGTGGAATGTATGTTCCTTACTAAAAAACTGTATTTTTATCCAAGTTGTTATGGGTAAAGTACCACATTAACCTTAGAAGACAACATTATTCTTGATTTCCTGGCCAAATTCCTTTTAATGCAACACAAAAACAACAGAAATATGAGAAAAATAAAAAACAAAAAGGTAAAATAATAACACCATCATGCTCAAAAAAATTACATTAGCCACAGTGTTTCTCTGAGATGATATGAAATAACGTTGTCTAACCTGTCTGGTGCTTCATTTAATGCTTCTGTAATACTGGCAGGTCCTAGCAAACCCCTCCAGTGCTTTACTGCGTTGTCTTTTACCAGTGCCAGGGCAAGAACGGGACCACTGTCAAGGTTTAATACATAAGATACCCAAATAAATAACATATCTATGGATTATAACATACACTTATCTAAAACAATCATAAAAAATAAATGCAAATGTTTATAAAAGTATTTACCTGATCATTTGCTGTTTAAGCGCTGGGAAATAGTCTTCATTTATATGTTCTCTGTAGAACTCCTCAACTTGTTGCTCACTGAGCATAATTTCCTTTTGCATTGCTATAGAGAAGCCTGCCTCGCGGATACTTTGCAAAACTTCATCTGAATAAAAGTAAAATAAAATTGAAGGAAATGTTTATGGACCCTTTAGACCTGTGTAGTTCTTTGCAGTATGTTACTACACGCAAATTAGCCTACATTGCCTTAAAAATAGCTCCACTTTTATAGCTAAATGTGGTTAGATCCTGATTTATATTTGTTAAATGTTCCAAATCACAGAGCAAAACAAAAAAAATATTTAAAATGACTGTTTACCTTTTACTTTCTTTTATTTAAATCTTACCTAGCTTTTAGATTCTAGGTAACGTTAAGGAAGGGGCTGGGGAGTTATGTTTGCCATAATTAACCGTGCCTGTACTGTGCTGGCAGGTCTTCATTATCAGTTGTAAATTAGATGTGCACGCTTTATTCTAACAAGTGGTTCAAAATCTTAAGGCTTTGGTGATACATTGTATGTGAATGCACTTTAAAAAACTTTCCCTTCACCTCCCTCTAATTGCACATTGCAAGTCATTCTAAACAATATAAGCTGCCTTATAGAGTCCAGTGTATAAACCTGCTCCAAAGAAATGACTAAAAAGGTAAGAAAGATGTTTAATTATTTTTAGGTATGCTGAGTGAATGGATACACATAACACATATATAGTGGGGGTTGCTCAGACTTGACTGAAAAAGTGGAAATAAACTTTAAGGCAGCTCATTTATTTAGATTGGGCTACCAATGCCCAGCAATGGAAGAAAAACAGGACCTGCACTCTTTTTCTGATGCAGTGCATCATGAGGCATGGAAAGTGTATTGTATGATGCAGTATGGGTATTTTGTCCTTTACTGAAAGACAATTGAAATATGTTTGGGACAAACCTAGATCTATACTCAAACAAAAAGGTTAAAGTGATACTAAAGTCTTGTTTTTTTTTTGTTTTTTTTTTAAATAACAAACATGTTATACTTACCTGCTCTTTGCAGTGGTTTTGCACAGTGCAACCCAGATCCTCCTCTTTTCAGGTCCCTCGCCAACACTCCTGACCCCACCATCCTGCCGTGTGCCCCAAAAGCAAGAAGCTTGCTATGGGGGCACCCGAGCCGATCCACTGCTCTGTGTGTCCATTCAGACATTGAGCCATGACTTAGCCCTGCCCACTCTCTCTACTCATTGGCTCAGTGACTTTGGTTGACAGCAGCAGGAGCCAATGCCGCCCGCTGCGTGTCTCAGCCAAAGTCAGGATGGTGAGTCTCGGGCAGCCGAGTCTCTCGTGCAACATCGCTGGATCGAGATGGGGCTCAGGTAAGTATTAGGGGGGTTGCTGCACACAGAAGATTTTTTTATCTTAATGCATAGAAGTCAATAAGATAGAAAAAACCTTCTGTCTTTAGAACCACTTTAAAAGAAAATATATAAGAAAAAATAAGGGACAGACTGGATGGACCACTTGTTTTTTCTTTGTTTTAGAACACGCTCCTACATTTCTATATACTGTACTTTAGCTATAAGGCACTTTCAAAATGAATGGCATTGCTATGCACAAAGTGCCCTGCCCTGTGCATGGGAGTAATGTGCCGTAAAACCTACTTTATCACAAAACAAAAGTTATTCAGAACTCACTGTCACTACAGGATCAAAACTAAAAAAAAAAAAAAAAAATCTGTAAAAGAAATATATGTATTTAAATACAAAAATAAGCATTCTAAAGAATAGAGGTCAGCATTGACAGCATCTATATTTGTTTAGTACATTTGTTTAGCATTTACTCTATGAATGGTCTTTCCTGTAAAGTGTATGTAAACCCTAAGGGCCCTTTCACACGGTGCACCATCCGACGAGGTCTGTTTTGCTCAGCGGGGGATCGATCCGCCGATCCCCGCTGAGCAGGCGGATGACAGCTCCGGCTCCACTCTGTGTGCGCAGACGGAGCTGTCAGATCCCCGCTGTCCTCTATGGGGAGATCAGATGAGAACGAACCGCCTATCCGTTCTCATCCGATCCCATCTGATCCGATCCGAATAGGGTTTCCATCCGTCTGGATTTCACAGACAGGATCGGAGAGCAACGGGTGTCAGCGGACATGTCTCCACTGACATCCGCTGCCCCATAGGGATGCATTGAGCATCCGATCAGGTCCGCCTGAAAAACTGACAGGCGGATCGTATCATATCGCCCATGTGAAAGGAGCCTAACAATGAACTTCTCCTACTTGGTCCCTTTTCTTCTGCTGAATATAACATTGAAAGTGTTTTTTTTAATATTTGTTCGATAAGTGCAAAAAATATCTGCTGATGGTGCAAGAAATATTTCGAGCAAGTGGCATGCCTAGCACATCTTGCACCTGGGGAACGTCATTTATTTTTAACACCAACCCCCCCACCCAAAAAATAAAAAGTATGGCTTTGAAGAAATGAAGCACAGTGTGCCGTGGTAAATTGTGAGTGTGGTGAACGAAATATTGGGGCGTGCCCGGAAGTGACGATGTGAGTGTGGGCTGTGCGCCTTCCCGCTGAACACCTCTCCCGCCAGAGCCTGTAGAGACGCCGAGAGTACACCCGAAAGCAGCAGAGCTAAGTGAGCCGTGACCCGGACGCCGATATCTGAATAGCCCGCACCTCGGGTGAGGAGGGAAAAGCGGCCAGATTACATAGGAGGTCAGAAGCGGAGCTTATCCCGGTCCCGCCGGTCGGAGCGCCGACGGCTCGATCAAGTAAGGGGCTGTATCTCAAACCTCCAGCTGATTGCTTCTATTGCCGAAATTCCCCATTAGCCAGAGCAAATAGAGGCTACGGAGGCAAGAAAGCAAGACCAGCAGGAGGAGAATAGGATACCAGCCTCTCGAGGAACCAGTGCTGCAGATGAGGAGGGGAGAGTACCTGGATGGTGAGCCCCCCTGCTTGGTGTCTGTACAGATTAAAATCTCCAGGAGCGGAGATAGAGGCTGGAGCTGCGGAGGATAGAGGCCTTGAGAGTCGGCCTGGATCAGATACAAGGCAACCCCTGCGGGTTATCCCTTTAAACCAGGTTCCCTCTTATACTGGTATTTTTTAAGGGAAAGGATAGCCACCCTATTGGAAGGACAGTTTGGAATGTGGGTGAGATAATATTTTTTCTTTTCTATCTTATACCCCTTCCCGTATATCTCTATTGTATGCTGGATGGCTATTGACTGTGATATCTATAACGATTAAATTAAGAGACTGAAGAGGAAAAGGGACTGCATTTCTTCTTACTGGTTGTCTGTCCTGTGGCTTTTCCCCGTGGTTATCTGGAATAAAATATCCCAGGGGAGTTAATAGAAGTTGAGAGAGAATAGGCCATAGAATTAAAAAGAAAGTATGACACTAACTAAAAAAAGAAAAGGAAAGAACAATACGACGAAACCTAAAACAAGTAAACCAGAAGGAGAAATAGACAAATACTTTGCTAATAATCATAAGACGTCAAGAGAAATGGCAAGAAGTGGAAATAGTGCCCTAACAAGTCCAGAGTCAGGAGATGTACCTAGCTCTCTGACTGCCTCCCCTACCTCAGAGAATTACCTTGAAAGTCCAGAGGCAAGACAAAGGGAGAATGATACATCTTGCACTTATGTACAGAGCTTATCTCACAACATGGAGCTAAAAGCTATGCTACAAGCCCTCCCAACTAAATCGGACATAGAACAGATGATCAGCAAAATAGAGGAGGTACATCAGAGAGAAATGCAGGAAATAAAGAAAGACATACAAAATATTACAATAGGCTTAGCGGAGGAAGCAGTAGCCAGAAAAAGTATTGGAGAGAGGGTAACATCACTAGAATCAACAAGAGACATACAAAGAGAGATAGATGAGAAGATACAACTACAATTGGAGGAAATAGAAAACAGAAACAGACGTAATAACTTACGTATACGAGGCATACCTGAAATGGTGGGGAAAGAAAAACTGACAGAAGTAGCAGAGGAAATTTTTAAGCAGATCATGAAGGATAAATATCCGGAACATTTGGAGATAGAAAGAATACACAGAACCCTTGGCCCTAGAAGCAAAGACGAGAGAAGACCGAGAGATGTGATCTGTAGACTATTTCATTATGTACATAAAGAGGCGATTCTAAGGCTAGTGTGGGATAACCAGGATATAAAAGTGGAAGGAGTACCAGTTAAGATATATGCAGACATTGCCAGAGGTACACTGAGGAGAAGAGCTCTCTTGAGACCATTATTAGAATTGGCAAGAAAAGCAGGATGCACATATAGATGGGGGTTCCCATTTTCGGTAACGTTCCGTAGGAATGGACAGTATTTTAACCTTAGAACATACCAAGACAGGATGGCATTCTTTTCGTTTATAGAGACAGACCCTATTCAAATAGTAAATTGGCTGAATCGACTGCCTAATGAGAACCCGCCAGTACACCATCAACAACGGGAGAAAAGACCAGAGACCCTATCGAGAGAAGAGAGGAGATAAAGAAATTTGACTATTAAGAGACTGTACTGTTCCTACGGGAAATAAGGGTTAATTATTGATACATCCTTCTCGCCCCCCCCCTCCCTTTTTTTTTTCTTTCTTGACACAGTTTTGAATATAGGATGGAAGTCATTCCTCTTGTCACTAATTTTATAGGTGGTATGGAGAAGTGGAAGGGGGGGGTTTTTTTTTTTTTTTTTTTTTCTTGACACAGTTTTGAATATAGGATGGAAGTCATTCCTCTTGTCACTAATTTTATAGGTGGTATGGGGAAGTGGAAGGGGGTTTTTTTTTTTTTTTTCTTGACACAGTTTTGAATATAGGATGGAAGTTATTCCTCTTGTCACTAATTTTATAGGTGGTATGGGGAAGTGGAAGGGGTTTTTTTTTTTTTTTTTTTTTTTTTTTTGTTTTTCTTTTACACAGTTATTGAAATATAGAATGGAAGTTGTTCCTCTTGTCACTAATATTATAGGGGGTACGGGGGAGGGGGGGGTTTCTTTTCCCCCTTTTTTTTTTTTTTTTTTTTTGTTTTTTTTTTTTTTTTGTTGTGTGTTTTATGAAGTATATAAAGGTTAATTCACAATTTAATTCGGTAGAATAAGAGGGGGATGAGAAGAGGAGGATTGAGTTATTGAATATGAAAATGTTGTGATATCCATATTATGATGAATAGCGTTTGTGTAGATGGGGGGAGGGATGGATGGGGAGGTAAGGGAGGGGAAGAGGGAGGTTTCCCTCGACCCTACCCCCTCCCCATCAATCCCCGGGACCATTACTCAAGTATTTTGATGTTTTCCTTTTTTTTTTTTTTTTTTTTTGTAATTCAGTGAGAAGGGAATGTCACTGTCTATTAAGGGAAACCAAAGACCATGAAGGGAAAGAGAGGAATGCCGGTAGACCTTAGAATAAGATATGGCCAAAATATGTTGATAAAAAGTGGTGGGAGGAGGTGGGGGAGAGTCCACAGAGAGTCACTTCGGGGCACGACCCTACTAATAAAGTCACACAAGTGGCACGAAAGTGGGCGTGTGAAATAAGGATACATTTTTTGTTATCCGAAACTACGGAAGAGAAGGCCGTTCTCTTGTAGAGACCGACCTTCTCGAATCCGTAGGGGGGGGGGGTTTTTTTTTTTTTTTTTTTTTTTTTTTTTTTTTTTCTTCTTCTTTATCCATGAGCGAATGATGGAGGATGTAAAGGTGGTTTCATATAATGTAAAGGGACTTAATACCCCAGAAAAAAGGCACATGTTATTATCTGAATTAAAGCAGTCACATACTAGTATAGCGCTGATACAAGAAACGCACTTCAGGACAGATAAATTACCGTTTCTTAAAAATAGAAATTTTTCATATGCATACCATTCCACTTATACACAAGCAAAAGCAAGAGGGGTTTCCATACTCATTGCAAACTCTGTTCCATGGACTTTCCAAGACAAAATGCAGGATCCGGAAGGAAGATTCTTGTTTGTTAGGGGGAAAATAGGGGAAATACAAATAACAATAGCAACAATATATGCACCCAATAGCAGACAAGACAGCTTTATAGCTAAGGTAGTAGAGAAGCTCATGAGGTTCTCAGAAGGACAGTTAATTATGGGGGGAGATTTTAACTGCCCATTAACACCAGCCCTGGATATATCAACAGGGACATCGACTTTTTCAGCAGGAAGGAATAAAAAGATTTTAAAAATACTATATAATGCTCAACTTATAGACGCATGGCGGCTACAACATCCTTCTGAAAAAGAATACACATTCTTTTCTACACTGCATAAGACCTACTCTAGAATTGATTTTTTTCTTATACCTCATGCCCAATTACAATCAGTTCAAAATACAAGTATAGGCAGTATCACATGGTCAGACCATGCACCTATATTTTTGTTATATAAATTAACAGCGAATTCTGCACAGGGGAGGAGCTTCTGGAGGCTGAATGAAAGCCTACTACAAAAAGAAGAGATACTAAGGGAAGTCGAGAAAGAAATGAAAAGCTTTTTTGAAATAAACGAGCAACCGGATTGTAAGATGGGAATACTTTGGGAGGCCCATAAGGTAGTCGTGAGAGGGCTCCTTATAAAACATGGAGCACGTATTAAAAGAGAAAGAAATGAGCAACTGTCACAACTCCTAGGAAAACTTAGGGAACTTGAGACAGAACATAAACAAAGACCGATAGATGCAACCTTGATCGAGTTAAAACTAGTCAGGAAAAAGATAACAGATTTGATGCAGTATAAAGCAAAAGCTGCCTTACAAAGGTGCCGTAAGTTAAATTACGAGGCGGGTAACAAATGTGGGAAAGTACTGGCTAGAACTGTTCGGGAGCAGAGGACGAGATCTTATATACCATATATTACCTCAAGAGAAGGAATTAAAAAAACTTTACCTACACAAATATTGAAAGAATTTGAGACATATTATACCTCTCTGTATAACTTACAGGAGACACCCCCCCAACAACAAGATATAGATCAATATCTAGTTCAGTCACAGCTACCTAGACTCTCGGAGGAGGATCGTGAAAGCTTGGAGGCTGAGATTACACTAGAGGAAATAAAACAGGCAGTTAAGGCAATGAACCCTGGGAAAGCACCTGGCCCAGATGGCCTAACGGTACAATATTATCAGGTGCTGTTCCATATCTTAGGACCATATATGGTAAAGTTATACAATGCATCAGGTTTGGATGGGAAGCTGACGAGAGACACACTTACAGCCCATATCTCATTAATACTAAAAGAGGGTAAAGATCCAGCTATATGTGGCAGCTATAGGCCAATATCCCTATTAAATGTGGATTTAAAAGTATTGACTAAAATCTTAGCAAGTAGATTGGCAGAATTCCTCCCAAACCTGATACATCTGGACCAAGTAGGCTTTATGTCATCTAGAGAGGCAAAAGACAATACCATAAGAATTCTCAATTTGATGCAAGTAGCAAAAGAAAAAAAGATCCCTTATGTAGTGCTGAGTACGGATGCAGAGAAGGCATTTGATAGAGTGGGCTGGCCTTTTCTGTTTTCCGTACTCAGACACATTGGATTGGGAAAAAATATGCTAGAAAAGATTACTAGGGTATATACAGAACCGATAGCCAGGGTAAAGGCCAACGGGCTATTATCAGAAGCCTTTCCAATAAGAAACGGTACCAGACAGGGATGTCCCCTGTCACCCCTTTTGTTTGCCTTGACGGTGGAACCTTTCCTGTGCAGAGTTAGATCGAACCAGGATATTGAAGGGATAGAGGTAAAAGGGAAACAGTATAAAGTAGCTGGTTATGCAGACGACTTGTTATTCTCCTTGACCAAACCGGGTATTTCTCTGCCAAACCTATTACAGGAATTTAAAAAATTTAATGCTATATCTTATTTAAAAATTAATTATGGAAAATCAGAGGCAATGGGTGTGGGATTACCCGTGGCCCAAATCAACCTATTGAAAACCAGTTTTGGTTTTAGATGGAGGGGTGAGGCAGTGAAATACCTGGGGACCTACATACCAGCGAAGTTAAGCCAGGTGTTCGACCTTAATTTTTTACCCCTTTTGGCAATGACTAGGAAACTACTTAAACAATGGTATGGCGGGCTACACTCTTGGTTCGGTAAATGTAATTTATTGAAAATGATAGTGTTACCAAAATTTTTATACCTGGTGCGTGCACTGCCGGTTAAGATACCGAGTGTTTTTTTTAAGACAATGCACTCTCTTTTTTTGAAATATATATGGGCCCATAAAAGACCTCGCATAGCACGCAGAACTTTAACATTACCGAAAAAAAATGGAGGCCTTGCTTTACCGGACATTCGAACTTATTATTACGCAGCACATCTGAGTAGGATATTGGATTGGTGGCACCACTCGGAAAACAAAATATGGGTACAAATCGAGCAGACTCAAACAGAGATAGACCTAAAGAGGGCGATATGGGTTTTCCAGTGGTTACCTAAGGAATTGAAACATCACCCAATAATAGGAAACACATTGCGGATATGCTCGCACCCAAATATATATAGTAAATTAACAAAGAAGGAATCACCCCTATTCCCAATATTAGGGAACCCACAGTTTATCCCGGGTTTAGATCCTAGAAGCTTTATACCATTGAGAGAAAAGAAACAGGAACAAGCTTCATTATTCCTTATACAAAATAACTGGGTTTCAATTAGCAAATTATTGGAGAGAAATGGATTATACAACTTGCCTTTTTGGCAAGCAGTGCAACTACACCATTTCCTGGACTCGATACAAAATCCAGAGAGGTATAGTAGAGCATTAACAAAATTTGAAAAGTACTGTATAGAACCAGGAAAATTATCACATACATTATCAATCTCCTATGATTTACTGATGAACCCAGAGGAGCAATTCAAACCCCCGTGGGTGGGAAAATGGGAGAGAGACTTGGAGTGTGAACTAATTGAGGAGCAGGTACAGAGGATAGTAAGGTTAGCCTTTAAGCCAGCTAGATGTACCAAGACTCAAGAGATGAACTATAAGTTTATGACGAGATGGTACATCACACCCGAGAAATTACATAATTGGTACCCAAGAGAGACCAGTGAATGCTGGAGATGTAAAAAAGAAATAGGCACGCTGATCCATATCCTCTGGACCTGTACAGAAGTAAAACCTTTTTGGGGAAGAGTAAAAGATATAATTCAGAAATTTACGGAAAGCAGAATAGAGGAAAAGCCAGCCTTTTTTTTGTTACATCTATCGGATATCCCGATAAAGAGATATGAAAACTCGATTGTACCATACCTGGTAAATGCGGCTAAGGCATGTATCCCGAGTAACTGGAAAAAAGTACAACCCCCCTCGATAAGAGAATGGGTAAATAGAGTAGAGGAAATAAGGAGAATGGAAGAGTTGATTGCAACTTCTCAGAATAGGAAGGGAAAATACAAGAAAATATGGGATGTGTGGGGTCAGTTTATAGTCTCTGAAGAAGGGAAGCAACTTATAATAGGATAAAAGCAACCCGGAAGAGCTTACTGACTTATTCGGTCATTCGCCGTGGATAAATGAGTAATTTAAGGAAGGGGGGAGAGGGGGAGGGTTTTTTTTTTTTTTTTTTTTTTTTTTTTTTTTTTTTTTTTTGGGTGGGAGAGGAGGAGGGAGGGAAGGGGGGGAAAAGAAAGGGAAGGGGAAAAAAGAGAAGGAATATAAGAGGGTAAAAGTGGAAGATGAAGATTAAATTAAGTGTTAAAAAGTGATGTAAACTCCACATGGAATGTAGATGTATGTTTTTTCTGTTATGAAGATTCCTGAATAAAATTTATATTTGAAAAAAAAAAATTGTGAGTGTAGTCAAATTGTGGCAAGGGGCACAACATATGCTTTAGAATATGCAGCCAAAGAATTTTCTTTTTTTTTTATTATTATTATTATTTTGCCTTGACTTAATTAACTAAAGTTGTACACATCTTTCTTGCGGCAGATATAAAAATTATCAACATTTTTTAAAATGTTAACTAAAGAAAAGGTAACATCACACATTCTACTTTATTCTGTCTGCAGAAGATTTCAATAAGACCCAAACCTCTTCATGAGATTCAGTTTTGTGGGCTTTCCACTACAAGGAATGTCTGTGTTGGCTTTTTGTGTCTAGAAAATATGCTTACAGGAAAAGAACTTAAAGCGGAGTTCCGGCCTCAAAATCGACTTTGGGCCATCCGCTTCCTGAGTGTCACCTGTAAAAGAAATGGATAGTCACGATTTTTTTTTTTCGTTTACTTACCTTGATATTGAAGAAAATATACTCACCTTTCTTCCTCTTCCTCCCTCTGCGGCCGCGGCCTGTGCCGTCACTTCCTGCTTGCAATGATTCCTGAGATCGGAACGTCATCGCTCCCAGGAATCAATGCGCCTGCACAGGCCCCGCTCGTCACTTCCGGGGCAGGCGCGTCATTCCCTGCTAAACAGCTTTTGGGCATGCCCACAAGCTGTGCAGGGATGACATTCCTGCCCCGGAAGTGACGGCGGGCCGGTGCAGTGCATTGTGGGAATGAAGAGGACACGGAAGAGGACACGGAAGAGGACACGCTGGCTTCAGCAGCCCACACCTGAGATGGCAGCACTGGAGAAGAAATTTTCAAGGTAAGTATTTCTTCTAAAAGGTAAGTGTGACCTGGGACAGTTCAGAGGCTATCCATTGTGGAATGCACTAGCCCTGACTGTCCCGGGGGTATTTTTATTAAAAAATACTTTCCAAGGCCGGAAACAAGTACTGAATCAGCTTTTCCTGTTTATTGTCTATGAACCCCATGCAATAGTTCCCACTGCAATAGCACCACCAGCAAAAACTCCACTAAATAGGGTATCATACAGTACAGTATGGTTATATAACATACCTTTCCTGTCTCTTAAGACATCTGGCCTAATCAGTGCGAGGGTCCTTTCTGGGCTTTTTGAGGCTGATTCCTCTGTGTGTTGTTGCTGTTGTTTAAAAGTGGGAAAGAAGAAGGCTAATTCTCTGCTAGCTTGTTCACGGTCATTGCTCCCATGTACAGCATTGTAAAGAACCTCTGTACCATACTGAGCTCGTAAACTGTAAAACAAAAAATACATATGTTGTTAGTTTACAAACTGTAATAACAGCTTTACACTTTCAAAAAAAAGAAACCAGCTCACATCAACAGTGAAATACACAAACCATAATTTACTAGGGGAAAAGAAAAACGATTTCAATACTTTTTTATATTTTATTAAATAAAATAACAATATAAAACAAAAAATGCAGTTGTCGACTTACCTGTAAAATTCCTTTTTTGACGTACATCCAGGAGACAGAATACAACCAAATAGAAAAGCTCGAAACTGCCCAGGACATAACCCTTCCCACTACCAACACTGCGTTTTGTTATCAAGCAATATTGGAGTAAACCAGAAGGGGTGGACCTGTGTCCTGTAATGTATTTCAACAAAGAGATTTTACAGGTAAGTTCAAAAATCCAACTTTTTCAATTGTACATTACCGGGCACAGGAGAGGTAATTCTTACAATATTGAGATGTCCAAAACCAATCTCATGAGGGCAGGCAACTGCACACAACAGTTAACAGGCCCAACAGGAACAATCCTCTTAACAGAATAAGAAGCGGAATAACTGCGAAGGCCCCTACAGGGGCTCCTGTAGGATATTCAGAATGAGAACGGTGTCCGCCAAAGCCTGAACATCCACCTGGTAAAACTTAGCCAATGTATGAGCAGAAGGCCAGGTGGCCACCTTCTAGACTTGGGAATGGAGGCCTGATGTTAAAAAGCCACAAGCAGCGACAATTGTTGGGTGGGCCTTCACAGAAAAGGGGAACCTTCATTTCAGGTAGCATGTCTACATTTCTTGAATCCACCGGGAAATTATGGATCTAGAGGTAGCCTGTCCCTTCCAGCAACAAGAACAAGGCATTGGATTGACGAATCAATGGCTGTGAGGTGGACTCACAGAGTCCAAACCATAACCAGGCAGTGGAAAGAAATTTACTTAGGAGGTTTTGAAACTGGACAAAAGCGAGGTAACAATATGCTCCGAAATTCCTGGGATCACATTAGGCAGGAAGGAGTTTTGTAAACTAAAAAACCTTGTCTTTGTGAAGTACAAGAAAACTTAGGTGATAACTACAAGAAAGGCAACTTTGCATGATGAGAAAGGAAGAGAAATATCCTGAATAGGCTCAAATGGTGGCCTCCCATGGACCGACAACACCAGACTGTGGTCCCATGGAGTTTTCAGGGAGCATACTTGTCGAACAATTTTTGCAACCACTCTAATAAAGGCTCTGACCCAGGAGAAGGAAGATATCTATTTATGAAGTAGCATAAATCTGATATTTTTAAAGACCTCAAGACCAAGGACTTGTCCAGTTCTAACTAAAGGAAAGGAAGGAAAGATGCCACAGCTTCATCCTGGGAAGAAGCTTTCCCTTTTTGCACCAAGCAAAGTATGCTTTGCCCCTGTGGTGGTAATCTCTATGAAAACAGGGTTTTCTGGCCTTCAGCAAAGTTGAAATCATAGCATCAGTAAGACCAATGTCCCTCAAACTTGGGCATCAACAGCCAAGCTGTCAAAGCCGACTACCATGAAGCAGCATGGAACACAGGAGCTTGAGAGAGAAATAGTCTGGATTGGTCAAGTTGGGCCCATGAAGAGTTCAATACAAGTCTGGCTATGTCCGAGTACTTTGACCTCCTAGGCCAATTTGAAGCAATAAAAAATCACTGTAATGCCTTCTCTCTTTACTTCGAAGTAGATGAGGCAGGAGCGTAAGAGGTGGCAGCGAAAATATGGTTGAACTGATTTGATGGAGTGACTAAGACACATCTACCCTGAAAGATAACCGGACCTGGACACAAACCTGTCCAGTTTGTGGTTGGGTCTACATCTGCCCCCCCCCCCCCCCCACATACTGTTGACAGAACCAGAACATGTTATTCCACTGAAGTCAGAATGACCTCTGCTTCTCAAAGAGCAGCCTTACATCTGGTACCGCTTTGTTGATTTATGTATGCCACTGCCATCGTGTCATTTGATTGGACCCCCACTGTGATTGGACCCCCACTGGAAGTCCCCAGAACAGGTGGGGTCCAAGCACTGAGGGGCAAAATTAATCATCCTGAGCTCCGAGACGTTGATTGGTATCTGGCCTTCCTCTGATGACACATTCCTTGTGCTCACAGGGAGTCCAGGATTCCTACCTTGCTGACAATGGTTTGGTGGTGAATTGGCGCAAGAAGAGGTCTCAAAAAAAAAGAGAAAAAAAAAAAAAAGTCTGGTCCTGGGGACCCGGGGGAGGGGGAGAAGGGAAACACCAGGGGTGGGGGGACCCCCAAACAGTTCAGGGGGTAGCTGTCCACTGTAGCGGCTGCCGGCGGAAGAGACAGAAGAGATCTCTGGGGGGAGACAAGAGGGAAGACAGCGCAGCGCCTTCTAAGTGCAGCAAGACATTTATTGAAGTATGTGCAGCAGTATTACACTCACATTTAGTCGGTGAATAAGATGCAGTTTGTCAAGTAATGTTGATCATCAGGAGCATCACTGGAGCAGGTCCTGGTGGTGGAGGCAGTGGATCCCGGTGAGAGCGGCAGGGGGTTCCTCCGTGTGTACAGGGATGGCCTCGGTGGTGTCCGTGGGCTCCTCGTCAACTGGTGGAACGCTGGCACTCGTGGGTCCTGGGATCCTGGAGTCACTCCTGGCGGTGATGCGGGATGCTACGGCGACGCGTTATCGGAGCATGCGCTCCTTCCTCAGGCCGTGGATGCACCATGTTTGGACAGGGCATTTATGCAGTGATAAGGACGGTGGCTCAGGGGAGGCAAAAAGCATGGCTTGAAAGTCTGCAATAAGTGGAATATAGGTGTTTGGCCACTAGGTGGGGTGTGTGGGTACACAAACTGATGTGGTTAAATGCATGGGGAGGGGGAATAACAGACCATGTGGGAAACTATAGTGTAATAGGACCGTAGTTGAAAACTAAAAATGGGAGGGGGTTTTGTTTTGGGGGTTTTTTTCCACTGGGAGGGATGGAGATGACAAGGGAGGGGGGGGTTTGGGGGGATTATGTGTATAAGTGTCATGGATATGTGTTGCTGTGTGTATGGTGCTATGGGATAAGAATAGGGTACATGGTTTGGGCACGGGGACATATTGGGGGGGGGGAGGGGAAGGACATGTTGGGTGTTGGGGGGGGGTGGAGGAGGGGAAGATGTGATGTAAAAAAAAAAAAAAAAAAAAAACGCATGTACAATAACTGGGGATGGTTTTGGTTGGTTGTAGCTGTTTTGGGGGGGGGGGGGGGGTTGTGGGGGTTTTTGTTTTCACGGGCAGTTTGATCCATTGATCCGGGGGGGGGGGGGGAATGGAAGGGTGTTGTGTTGTCTTAACAAAAAAACAAAAAAAAAAAAACAAAAATCCCAGGACCCACGAGTGCCAGCGTTCCACCAGTTGACGAGGAGCCCACGGACACCACCGAGGCCATCCCTGTACACACGGAGGAACCCCCTGCCGCTCTCACCGGGATCGACTGCCTCCACCACCAGGACCTGCTCCAGTGATGCTCCTGATGATCAACATTACTTGACAAACTGCATCTTATTCACCGACTAAATGTGAGTGTAATACTGCTGCACATACTTCAATAAATGTCTTGCTGCACTTAGAAGGCGCTGCGCTGTCTTCCCTCTTGTCTACCTTGCTGACAGACTATGACTTGGGACGGAAAGACCATGGTTACCTGGTCTTGGAGTCATAGGCCATTCCAAGGACAGAATCCTTTTTTCCTATGCTACTAGGATATTGAGTTGTGGCAGTCTTGTACAACTGGTCCAAAGCAGTGAACAGAGCTGCATTTTATTTAGTGCACTAGGCATGTTTGATGGCATGCAGCTTGAAGGAGGCAAGACGCGAAACTGCAGTTTGTAGCCTCTGGATAAAATGTTTTGGAGGCTGCCAAGCATCTCCCGACACACACACTTGCAGAAGTGGCGATGGCCATTCGCTGTAAAAAAATTTATTTTAAATGGGTTGCCCAAGGAATGGGCAATAAAGCATACATAAAGAATTTTTTCAGACGCATCACACCACAACATATGTTAATGCTTTACCATGTACTGTGGCGCACTGCAACACATGTACATCTGTACTGCATTGCCTTAGTACGTTGAGGTGGCATTCAAAATGAATAGCACCACAATGTGCCAACACATATATCATGCCTTGCGGTAAGACATCTTATTGCAAAAGCATGTTTCAGGCTTAACTTTGGGTTCACACTAATATGCTTTAGTTTTCATCCATTTATTAAAGTGTGTTTTCAACTTTTATTCCTTTATGTGCATTTTTATTGTGTATTTTCTTGGATTATGTGCTCAGCATCTAAAGAGCTGTGAGAAGAGCCTGTCATTTTCTAAATAAAGCTAGGCTAGGAAGACTATTTAAAAAGAATGACATCATCACATGCTAATGCAGTATTGTGTTCAAACAATCATTGCATTAACACACGTTACTGCAACACACCAAATGGACCAAAATTACCCTAAAGCAAAATTTGACTATGACAGAATTACAAAATTAAAAAGTAATATTCATATGAAATGTACTACTACTGCACAACTTTATAGCATGGCTATTGCAAGCCCAAGACAGATACTGCTATTTATTTACCTTTCAGGATTTTCTTTCTTGGCGATTTCTACATCAGTCGGGCCAATAAACTCTCTCCATGCAGGGATCACATCCTCTTCTCCGGATTTAGATATGATAAGAACATGACATGGGCCACTAGACATGAATTGAATCAGCTCTTGAAATTTCTCCTGTTCAAAAATACAGCAGTGATTCATCAAGAATATGCTGTAATGATGGATGTTTACCACAGCTAACATTTTGAAGTAATTTCATACATGTCAGTGCATTCGGTAAAGCGAATTTTTCAATGTACAATGCTGCATAGTGTTCTCTATTCGTATGTCAAATTGGTTCTGGTTTCTGAAAAAGGCCAAAGACTACCCAATACTAGCATCCCAAAAACAACACTACAAACAAAGAATTTAAAGTGAACTTTGAACAAAAATGCAGGGTCTGCTTCAATAACAGACCCTCACACAAGAAAAAAGATCTTACAAAAGGGTGCCAAAAGTAAGCATTTGTAGTGCTGGTTTTTCTTGGAGGCAGCAGTGATGAACAGCGAAGTCACCAGTGCCTTAGAAAACGGTGGAAAGTCAGGATCTAACGTAAGTAATTTTTTTTTTCTACAATGCCTTATTTTTGGCACCCTTGTATAACCTTTCTTTTTTTTTTTTTTTTTTTTATTGGAGGGGGGCTTTTAAAGCATTTTCAGCCGAGTTCCACTTAAAAAAAAACTCACAACGTTGCAGCTGTCTTATAACCTCAATAAGTGGGCATCATCTCTCTGCCTCACCTTCAGCTACTGTTCACCTGTTAGTGAGGTTGGCCCTGGTCTTCTACGGAAGAATCTTCAGGGAAGCTGGCAGGGGGATTAATCAGAATTGTTTGACACACAGGGGAGGTGTATCAGCAGCCACTGATTTCACCATAAAGTGTAACTGTGAATGCTGCTTGTATTGTATATACTGTTAAACTGTGGGGCTTGTCAGGCAGTACACCTGTTAATGGAAGGGTTAGAAACGTGTATTGATGAACTTCATACTTACAAAATATACCCACTAGGGAATATTTATAAAGCTGTGTAGGTAACTTTCACCAAACATTCGCTGGTGAATCAAACAGTCATTTAAAATACATGCACTAGTAAGATTCATCTGTAGTGAATATTTGGTGACTGTCGGCTTTATACATACACTATATTAACAAAAGTATTGGGACAACTGTCTTTACACACACATGAATTTTAATGGCATCCCAGTCGTAGTCCATAGGGTTCAATATTGAATTGGCCCACCCTTTGCAGCTATAACAGCTTCAACTCTTCTGGGAAGGCTGTCCAAAAAGTTTAGGAGTGTGTCTATGGCAATATTTGAACATTGTTCCAAAAGCACATTTGTGAGGTCAGGCACTGATGTGGATAAGAAGGCCTGGCTCGCAATCTCCACTCTAATTCATCCCAAAGGTGTTCTGTTGGGTTGAGGTCAGGCCAGTCAAGTTCCTCCACCCCAAACTTGCTCATCCATGTCTTTATGGACCTTGCTTGCACTAGTCCAAATCATTTAATGGAGGGGGAATTATGGTGTGAGGTTGTTTTTCAGGGGTTGGGCTTGGCCCCTTAGTTCCAGTGATGGGAACTCTTAAGGTGTCAGCATGCCAAGACATTTTGGACTATTTTATTTGAGGTGGCCCCTTCCTGTTCCAAATGCACAAACAAGGTCCAAAAAAAAATAGATGCGTGCGTTTGGGGTAAAGGAACTTGACTGGCCTGCACAGGGTCCTGACCTCAACCCGATAGAGCACTTTGAGCCAAGCCTTCTCATCCACATCAGTGCCTGATCCTACGGACTAAGACTGGGATGCCATTAAAGTTCATGTGCATGTAAAGGCAGGGGTCTCAATACTTTTGGTAATATAGTGTATGCCCCACTAACTGTTTATCCATACATCTACAACCTACAATAGAAGTTAAATAGACCCCGTAATATGCATGGGACATTTCTAATATAAAAGATCTGGGCCTATCTAGTGATAATGAGGTGGCCTGCTAGGATAAATCACTTGCCAGATAAAAGGAAATTTGTGCAGGCATTGCTGTCCAGAAAACTATGACAACATGAAGGGTTACTCTCTTTAACTGCTTGTATTTAACTGATCTTTGCATCATATAGTCAGTATATACCTCTCCTGCTCTGTGTTGATAGAAGTCTCTGGCTTCAGACTCCGTCATAATCTTCTCTTCATTGGCCAAAATCTCAAACCCAGCCTCTTGTATCTGAAATAAACACAATACTTTTATAGTATGTTTTGATCACATTTCTAACATACTCAGCAAAGAGCTTTAAGATCTTTAACATTAATAAATATCCATTTCTTACCTTCATTATTATTTCATCTGCTTTTCCGTGGGCGACAGCATCAGGTTTAATAATAGCCACTGTGTAAGACTTCCCCGATGGAACTACAACAGTAAAATAAAATGTAAAATTAATATATTGAACATTTAAAACAGAATATATTGCATCATAAATACAACAGGCTTACTGAGATTTGTATTACTGTACCAAAAGGTTTAGGCTTACAGCTTATAGAGTTCAAACAATATAGGTAAGTGTCATAGTTTTTGGTGTTTGCGTTATCTTGCTTTTCTTTTTGCCATATGAACGGTAACTAATCCGGAGTGCTCCAGCATTGTAGGAGCGAGTTTCAATCAGTTGACTACTCTCCTTTGTACCCATCTAACAGTGCTCACCTACTGTCGGAGAGTTTAATTTCATTTATTTTACTTTAGGCCACGAATAGACCAAGGAGGACAACCTAAATGCCCTCAGGCATCATGATCAGCCAGTGGGACCATGAATAAAAAAAGGTATGTTTGAAAAAACTACCCTTGTGTAAATGGTAATAGGAGGAACTGATACATAACTCAGGTAGGTAGGTAGGAATAAGGATTGGGATAGCCAGGCAGCTAAATCAAGCTTGATGGTGGGTTCCTCAAAACATCCAATCGTTGCCAGCAAAAAAGAAAAAAAAAAAAAGGTGGAATGGGTGACAATCATCTCAGTTCTGTAGTTCAGTTTGAGTGGGAAACCCCTTAATATGTGGAAAATGTAATTGCTCACATATTTTTTACTTACACAGTTCATCATCCTCAGCCTGTGTTGGGATAGGAGACGTCTCCTCTTCTTCCTCTAGAAGAGCCTCATCTTTTACCTTAGAAAACATTAAAGTGATTCCCTAAAACATTGTAATGAGCCTTACACATGAAATCTGCTCTAAACAAGCAGTAGGCTGTTAATGCTTTTTTTAAAATAGGCTGCACGCATGGGTGTATTGCCCATGCAGATTAAATACATATACTTCTGGTGAGTCAGGTGTCCTACAGCAGCTATGAGGCATAAAGCCTTAAGCCTAGTACACAGGGGCCGATTGTTAGACAACATCGGCCGGTTCAATAAAAACCTCCTGACATTCGGGCCAACGTGCATGGATAACTTATTCCAGTATTGCGCTAGAGCCCCCAACAATGTCCTTATGTACAGGGTGATTTATGGGGTAGCTTCATGAGTCTTTCACAAAAGGGGGTTAAAATGACAGGTATGCACACCACCTTGCAGCTCTGTGAACCCTACGGACTAAGACTGGGATGCCATTAAGTTCATGTGTGTGTAAAGGCAGGTGTACCAATACTTTTGGCAATATAGTGTATTAGGACTAAAATAAACTATATTTAAATTGATACAGGGCAGATACTAGGGTATAATGTCTGGAACTTTGTCATACATCTACACAACTTTACGTAAGCTAAAAAAAAAAAAAAAAAAAAAAAACAGTTTCTTACCACTTTGCGATCTAGGCCTTGGTTCAAAACTTTCTTCTCTGCTTCAAGTTGGTCTATGATAGTTTTCTGTAGTAATGGAGCATTGGCTCCTCTCACTACGGCAACAAGTTCCCCTCCCTTGCCAGATATAATGCAAGAAAATAGCAGTCATAAATCAGACAACTAAATAGTACACAAAATTAAAGAGTTTTTTTTTTTTTTAATGATAATGATTAGAATCAGTGTTGGGGGTAACGAGTTACAAAGTAACGGATTACAGTAACTACATTACTTTTTTTGGTAACGAAGTAACGTAACTAGTTACAATACTAATATTGGTAACTACACTACTTTACTAGGCTATAGGAAGTAACTACACTACTTTACTAGGCTATAGGAACGCGCTTTCCTGCGTTACCCAAGCCGTGCGATACAATCGTTATTTCGAAGAATAGAGAGGGATGAAGTTTATGACTTTTTGTTGCACTTTATGTTTTATTCTGTTTTTTCAGGTTTTGTTCTCATGTTTCCCAAAGCCTGTGTTTATACAATAAACTCTATGCAGAAAGAGAGTCATGTATCTTCTTCTACACGGTCAATTAAGAAAGAGGAAAGGTAAGTAATAAGTAGTGAAGTTACTTTTCAAATGCAGTAACTAGTAAAGTAATCTAGTTACAATTTACAGAAGTAACTAGTAACTAGTTACATTATTTGAGTAACTACCCCAACACTGATTAGAATACAAAAAAAAAAATGATCTTATACATTTGTGACTTGTTTCTTTGAGCAGGTACTCTTATGGCGCTTTTCCACTGCATGAAACCGTACCGGCTCGGCACGCTTTTGTGCTTTTCCACTGCGGTACCGCATGGTATAGGGTCGGAATGGTTCGGTACGGTACGGTATAGGTTTGCTTTTCCACTGCATGGAACCGAACGGTACGGTATGGTACGGCTCTGAAAAAACAGTACCTACTCGATTGTGGTTCCAACAGGTACCAAACTGGTACCATATCCCACAATCCTTTGCATGCAGTCACTACTAGCCACTGATTGGTCAGAGAATCACACCCACCCCGTTGTTATCCCACCCACTTAACTTTAGTACTACTTTAGTGGAAAAGCAAACCTATACCGTACCGTACCGAACCGTTCCGACACTATACCATGCGGTACCAGCAGTGGAAAAGCGAACCGGGCCAAGCAGGGCCGAGTAGAGCCGAGCCGATACTAGCCGGTACTTGCAGTGGAAAAGTGCCATTAGTTATGCAAACATTGCTGTATGTGGGGATAATCTATGGCAATCATTGCCTGCTAGAGTTTTAGGCTTGGATACAAATGTGTCTTACAAGACCCCAAAATTACACTAAGTAAAAGTAATAAAAAAAGAAAGTACAGCGCCTTGGTACAAAATCTGAACAGGGACGGAGCCATATCTTAAGCATCAGTGTTTTCTAATGAGAAAGAGGTATATAAGAGGTATATATCTGTTTATTTTAAGTCACAGAAACCTACTAAAGACTTACACATCAAATAAAAATAAAGAAAAGTATTATGAAGTAAAAATAAATGTCACTTTATTCTGTTTAATTCTAAATTCCAGACTCAAAATCAACTGGTTAACAAAGAAGAAGTTTTTTATGGGTCCCAAGATGTAATAACTCATGGCCAGCTGCACATTTCATTTTCCTGTACTCATATCTATTCCAGATATTTATTAATAAAATTATTATTTTCAAGGATGTTGATAGAGTTATTTAATGAGCTGCTGAACAAAGAGCCATATTCTTGAATATAAACTGGTAATTGTTATAATTAGCTCTCAATTATTATGTAGTGTGGTGTTTAGGTATTTTTGTTTTTTTCCAGTGGCTCTAAATATAACTTACAGCAAAGAAAAGAAAAGTGGGTTCGCATTTGCCTCTGTATTTCTCGAGTGCATCAATACTATCAGCTTCAGCCTGCAACAGAAAATAAAAGGTTAGTAAACTTACATTAAACAAGGCAAAATCTGTATAAACACTTTTTCAAAAGTACCATTGATTAAATTCCTATTCACACCCATGCGTCACGCATGTTACTTGGAATCCCCCATAGGTTTTAATTGGGCCTAGTTTCCATATATGCTTTGCATACATTTTTATGTGCTGCAAATTAATCCTAACTGGGACTCATTTCTGAAAACAGTCTTCTTTGCCTAGCTACATTTGAAAACGACATATATGGTAAAAGCATGAAAACGTGGTTTGAAAAATGGATGAAAACGAAATGCATAGGTGTGAAGCCAAACTTAGGGCTGCATCACACTTTTGCAATCACGTGCATTACCACAATGCAAGACGAGTCATACTGAATGACACCCCAAAAGCACTTAGGTAACGCAGCTCCAACGCACGTGTTACAGCTTTTGTGGAATAAATGCTGCTTTTTGGTCCATTACTCCACAGCTCATTCAAAATAAATGAGCACATGTTAATGCATTAAACAATTAATGTGGATGCGTTAAGCCAACACACAAGTACAGAGAAGTGTAAAACCAGCCTTAAAGTGATTGTAAATGCTCACCTTGTAAAACAATCCATTCAGTTTAAAATAGAAATGAAAAGCAAAACATTTGTGAATAGATATTGAAAAAAAAAAATTACCTTTTTTCCCTTTTTTATAAGTGATCATATTTCCTCTGTTCTTGAGTGCATTAAAGCTGGGGGGAGGAGCAGCAACAGTACACTGAGCTTCCCAGTGAATGGCTGTGCAGGGAAGGCGTGCCAGAACAAGTCTGATCATTGGAGGATAGTAGGCTGAGTTCCCAGCACAGCTGGAGAACTGACCAGGCTGTGCTCTCCTACCTAGTGTGGCCAGTTTTTAATAGGAAAGCAGAGAGTCTGGCAGGAACACCAGGGATTTCACACAGGAAGCGATAGAAAAAATCAGGATACTTTTTCATATAAGTACATGATACAGCATGCACATATCAGGAATATGAAATGTTGGGTAAACACTTTAATAATAAGTGCACAAGCACAAAACCCAAGTACAAAAATATAATATATCACAGTCCTTAGATGTGAGTCTGCATTTTAGTTTTCTAAGGTGCCAAATGTTAGTTCACCTTTACCTTATTTTGTAAATACTTTAGGCAAGTGAAGAAAATGTATGACAGAATGAAAATTTCAGCCATTTGAAAACCAGACAGTGATCCAAGTCAGTTAAAAATGCGGAACTTTTGTGTTTGACAAGCGTGTACTTTTAAAACAGTTAGGTATGTCCTAGACCCACTGTAACCAAAGGTATACATTGGTGTTGATTTTCTAAAGGCAAAGAGCGTGTGCACTTTGAAAGTGCAATTGCCCTTCCCAGGGCTCCCCAGAGCTCAGTGAATATGGTGAAGCTCTTCTGATTTTCATCATCCATTCATGCACAAGCAAAAGTGCTGTTTATTTAGTTTTTCTTGCAACTGATTTGGTATTCTTTACAAAGTGAAGCTTCACCACATTCACTAAGCCCTGGGGAGCCCTTGGGAGTGCAACTGCATTTGTAAGGTGCACAGTCTGTCTTTAGTAAATCAACCCCATTATCACAGTAACCTACACTGGATGTCTACCATGTGCAAATGCAGCCACTGTTCTGGCACTTCAGGGTGTGCATCTGCATGTACTCCAGTAACAAGATGTATCCAAATATCGAAATCAGAAAATAACATATAACCAAAAAAATCTAAAACCAAGTAGCAAAACAACCTTGCATGATGTTAGTCTCCATGCACACTGGTACGACTTGTCAGGCGACTTAGTCAGCCTGACAAGTCACGCACCGTCGCGTCCCATAGTGTAGTACAGGAACCTTTCTAATAGGAGCGAAACAAGTCGCTCCAACTTAGAAAAAGGGTCCTGTACTACTTCGGGGCGACCTGGAGCGACTTGCATAGACATTCATTTTATGAAGTCCGTGCAAGTCGTGCCGGAGTCACGGTGCACGCGACTTCACAGGTCGCCCCCTAAGTCGGAGTGCCGTAGTGTGAACCGAGCCTTAGCCTTAGTAGCATTTATTTATATCAATTGCAGCACAAACTGGGGACTGGCCTGGCTGTTTCTGATATGCATTTGGCAGCCAGGCACATGGTAGCTCAGTCATTTGAGTCAGAAAACATGTGCATGTCTTTTTTCAATTTATTTACTGAGAGAACTGGGATAGGGTGAGGGTGAGCCTTGGAATACTCTGAAAACATCTAAAAAACACTTTAACGGAGCACTCTAATTCTGATTTGCTCCATTAGGGGTGAGACCCACCTTCTGGAAATTAAAATCCAACCAGGAATCTACGTGGCAGGTACTCACTGTGCCGTGTATACTGTAATGTCACCTTCAGTACAAGTCAGCTTTCGTACTTGATGCCTGTGACCTGGATCATCAGTAGAGCTTTCTGAGTGCTTTCAGGATGCTAGGGCAGAGGCCCCCCTCTCAGCCCTAACTGGAGCTGGGACCCCAAAAGGATTTCTTTGATGTTGCAGGTAGTCACCCAGGGTCCCATCAGCCCTCAGGCTGGGTTTTACCCTCCCAGGAACAAGAGGAAGCTGTTCTAGGCCCAAGCCTATTTATACCCCTCTCAGTCCTCTGCAGGATGGCATACATGTACGTGATCCAGCATGCTTGTGCCGCCCGCCTGCAGTAAATGTACTGTGGGTGGGCGGCAAGTGGTAACAACTGATGACCCATCCCTGCTGCTGACAGAAATTGCAGGCAAGAACACATTCCAGCACATTTTTTATGTCCTTTGCCAGCTTCCAGTGCAGTTCCATGCAAAAAAAATGCAGCATGTTCTATTTTTGTTGAATGCACTGAACACTGCACCAATGTGAACTATGCCATGCTGACTATTGTCTATTTCCACAACTTCCTGGACTACCTGCAAGATTTGCAACTCCTCCACTGCTATTTACTTTTAATTTCTAATGACTACATATCCAATGGAACCTTGCTGCCTGGAAGCAGTGGTTCCTGTACTGACTGTGCCTCCCAAAAACTCCTCCTCTCAGCCCCTTTGAAATGTGGAACACAGCAGTGCCTACTCAAAGGGCATAGTTAATACATGTCACAGAATTAAAGGAAATAAATGTGTGCGGATCTTCACAAAGTAAGTTTGCAAACTTCAAGATCATTCAGATTATCAGGAATAGGCTAGAAATAATTGAAATACAATGTGGAAATGAATATATGAGTTTACATTTTGAACATGGATCCGCTTTAAAGTAGAACTATCAGCAAAACATTTTTTTTTCCTTTTGGATAGCGTAAGGGTGGATTTCACTTCCTGTCCCATACCCAAAACAGGAAGTATCTGAAATACCCCTAAATTGAGGGAATCCCTGGTTGTAACCAAGATCACCAAAACTAGTGTCCCCATTGGGAAATGTCCCCTATATTACTGTTCTGGGATAACCCAAATTTGGGGATTTTGTTTTGCTTTCACTTTTGATGATAACAGTAAATAGGACAGATAGAAATTAGGGAGCGAATCTCCCTAACGGGGGCACAGATAGCAGTTAAATCCTGACACATGTTCTAATTCCTCTCTACTCTATCCAAAACTAAAATAAAGTTTTGCCCTTAGTTATACTGAGCTCAATTATCTTGGGAGGACTTCATATGACGTCCTCCCAGCATCGCGCCTTACACATTCCCTAAAGGCCAAGCTCCTATGCGATCTATCACCCGCTGTATCCACCAGACGTAGCCAATGACAGATCACTGTACTGGGCCACTGCCGGTACCATGTGATCACTGTGGCCAATCACAGAACATCACATGACTTTGATTCATGCCTTTTATTGTGTATTAATGTGATGAGCTCTGTCATTGGTTACAGCGATTATATGGTACAGACAGGGCCAATCGCAGCTAATCACAAACGTAGACACTAAATGAATAGATTTCATTCAGAAAAAAAACTTTTGCTTACAACTGTAAAAATCCAAGTTAGAAGCAATTATAGTGTGTAAAAAAAAAAAAATCCTGATCACCTCCCCAGAGTAGTACAGTGTTATTATGGTAGCACTGTATTGCTCTGGTCATTGAGTGTAAAAAAAAATGTAAAATAAATTTTACGTTGTGCACTTCTCCAAATCATTTGGTGGAGGGGGATTATGGCGTGTTTTTTTTTTCTCCAGGGGTTGGGCTTGGCCCCTTAGTTCCAGTGAAGGGAACTCCTAAGTCGTCAGCATACCAAGACATTTTGGACAATTTCATGCTCCCAACTTTGTGGGAACAGTTTGGGGTCGGCCATTCCTGTTCCAGCATGATTGCGCTCTAGTGTACAAAGCAAGGTCCATAAAGACATGGCTGAGTGAGTTTGGGTGGAGGAATTTGACTGGCCTGCACAGAGTCCTGACCTCAACCCGATAGAATACCTTTAGGATGAATAAGGCTGGCCATACACTATACAATTTTCTTGTTCAACTTTGCTTTAGATTTACCAAAACCATGTGATAGAGGGCCTGATTCATAGTACGGAGAATTGGCGTTTCGGCTGGATTTTGCGAACCGGTGAATTTTTAAGTCTGAAATTGGTATTCAAAGAACGGCGGGCGGAAAATAAAGCCAACTGTGAGATTCATTAAGATCAACTAATGTCAGAACTGGACTTAAAAACAGTCCAGCTAAAAGGTGGACTAATTTTTTCAAAATCACAAAATATGGCAGGAAAAAAATAAAAAATGTGTGGGAAAGATGTGTTATATGATTTTGAGCTAAACTGCTTTTAAACTGTGTGAAAATGTTAAGTAGAAAAAAAGATATTAATAAAAGTGTAAATTGCAAAAATAGCTCCAGAGTCAATTTCTGGCAGATAGCTCATGTGAGCATGCTCCAAACCAAAAACTAGGCTGAAAATAACGTTTTTGAAAACGTTAGTGGGAGTTTTATTGAATTTGCGGCAAATACCGCCGCAAATTCGCGGTAAAACGGCGCTATTCCGGCGCTAATAATTTTTTTTTTTTTTTTTTTTTTTTTTTAATTTTTTTTTTTTTGCACATATATATATATATATATTCTATTTAGACCCAATTCAAGCTCAAATAATTTTTATTTATTAAAATTTTTTGATGGACTAATTTAATCAAACTATATTAATTTTTAGAGCCCATTCACATTAGCGCGACTTGTCAGGCGACTTGTCAGCCTGACAAGTCGCGGTATGTCACGGTCCATTGAGTAGTACAGGACCCGTTCTAATAGGAGGGACACAAGTCACTCCGACTTAGAAAAAGGGTCCTGTACTACTTTGGGGCGACCTCGGAGCGACTTGCATAGACTTCCAGTATGTGAAGTCTCTGCAAGTCGCGGTGCACAGCGGTGCACGCGACTTCACAGGTCACCCCCCGAAGTCGTGTCGCCTCAATGTGAATGGGCTCTTAAGGTGCCAGTGCATGTATGCTTGGTATAAAGATAACAAGAAACAAAAAAAAAAAAAAAACCTCAGAGACCACAATTCCCAAATAATTAACCTAGTTTAGTAAAACTGTATATATTCAACAAATTTTTAAAAATAATCCTGCATGCTGGAAATTATATATAGGTGTTTAAAACATTTATTTCTGTGAAAAATTAGTATTTTAAACTTAAATTGATAAGCTAAGAAACTATCAGTGGCATATATTATGAAATAAATGTAACAAAGTGATTATGTTTGTGTAAATTGTGTTTTGCAAAAATGTTGCAAATATGTATTGAGCTTGAGCTTGATTAAATAAACTGACCAAAATATCCAAGTGGTTAGCACAGCTGCCATGCAACAATGTATTTGGGTGTTCAAATCCCTGAACTACCTACAACTGTCTGTTGTTATATATGACAAGCAACGCCCCAAAAATAAAACATTGTATATGTGTGAAATTATTATATTTGTTGAGTGGGGAGCCATATTACTGTTGCTTCCTATATAGAGCCACATTACACTCTGAAAAATAGCAGTGTTTGAGCTTGCAAATCTGAGAATTTGCAAATTGATTGAACATATGCAGTGCAACCCCAGAACTCAGAATTCAACAACCCAAAAAAAGATATGTAGATATATATATAAAAAAATTACTACATCAAGTCAACACACATAGGAAATGCTTTCAGTAATCTCAGAATGAGCACAAAGTGGCTTTTTCATTTAGACTAATGGGCCATACACACTATAGGATTTTCTGAAGATTTTTTCCTTTAGATTTACCAAAACCAGATAATATGAGGTCAAACCTAAACACTTTCAATTTGTATGCAATCTGGCAGGCCCTTGCACTACATAGAAAAGGTAAATCTGAAGGAAAAAGTCTTCAGAAAACCTTATAGTGTGTATGGCCATACATGATCCAATTTTCTTACAATTTTCTGTCCAATTTTCTTGAAATTTACCTTCAAGTATGTAGTACAAAGGCCTGCCTAATTGGATAAGTGAAAGTGTTGTTTAGCTTTGACATCACATTATGTGGTTTGTGGTTAATCTATCAGAAAATTGTACAACAAAAATTGAACATGTATGGCCATACACACTATAAGATTTTCCGTAGACTTTTTCCTTCAGATTTACCTTTTCTATGTAGTGCAAGGGCCTGCCAGATTGCATACAAATTGAAAGTGTTTAGGTTTGACCTCATATTATCTGGTTTTGGTAAATCTAAAGGAAAAAGTCTTCAGAAAATCTTAAGCCCCGTACACACGTACTGATCGTCGGCCGAACGATCGGCTGTCTTTTGTCCAGGGCTGTCCTGTCTGTTGAAAACTGCAAAAGACTGCACACGAATTTTGTCGGCCAACAACAGACGACTGCAGAAGTGATGTCATGTGATGGTTAAATTTCCCTGTGTTTTTTCTTTTCTGAGCATGCCCAGTCTTGCAAATCAGCCGATTGTCGGCCGAATTCTGTACTGACTGGCGAACAATCGGCCGTTCTGGTGTTGGCCAACAAAAATTTTAATGCCTGCACGACAGATTCTGTTCGGCCGAAAATGCGCTGTCGGCTGTCGGAAGCATCATACTAACAAGCCTACAATCGGCCGATCGGTCGTCGGCCGAATATTTACGGCCGAAGATCGGTACGTGTGTACGAGGCATTATAGTGCGTATGGCCCATTAAGCTGGCCATACATGTTCAACTTTTGTTGTACAATTTTCTGGTAGATCTACCACAAACCACATAATGTGAGGTCAAAGCTAAAAAAACACATTCACTTGTAGCTAATTAGGCAGGCCTTTGTACTACATACTTGAAGGTAAATTTCAAGAAAATTGGACAGAAAATTGTAAGAAAATTGGAACATGTATGGCCAGCCTTAAGCCTCGTACACACGTACCGATTGTTGGCCGTAAATATTCGGCCGACGACCGATCGGCCGATTGTAGGCTTGTTAGTATGATGCTTCCGACAGCCGACATCGCATTTTCGGCCGAACAGAATCTGTCGTGCAGGCATTAAAATTTTTGTTGGCCAACACCAGAACGGCCGATTGTTCGCCAGTCAGTACAGAATTCGGCCGACAATCAGCAGATTTGCAAGACAGCATGCTCAGAAAAGAAAAAACACACGGAAAGTTAACCATCACATGACATCACTTCTGCAGTCATCTGTTGTTGGCCGACAAAATTCGTGTGCAGTCTTTTGCAGTTTTCAACAGACAGGACAGCCCTGGACAAAAGACGGCCGATCGGTCGGCCGACGATCGGTACGTGTGTACGAGGCATTAGTCTAAATGAAAAAGCCACTTTGTGCTCATGCTGAGATTATTGAAAGCATTTCTTATGTGTGTTGACTTGTAAGAAACTTTGATCATGGATGGCCAGCCAAACACTCATTCATTAGTGAACTGGTGATTTTGGTTTAGGAACCAACAGACCCAATTAATTACTTTGCTGGGCGTTTCCTATACTGGGTGGGTGTAGTTTAACCAAGGTTATATAAAGGGATGTATGAGATCATATCATTTGGCCTGTGGAAGGGCCACAGGTCTTTATGTCCGAATTTGCTTTTGGGGTGGGGGTTTGCTGGCATGCCTAAAGATCCATATTGCAGTAAATGTATTCTGTTGGATGAATACTTTTCATGCTCTAACTGTTTGGTATAGTTTTTGCAAAGTGTGTCTTTATGTACTCTATACATGTTTTTTTTTTTATTTTCATGCCTCTGTGTAGCTGTATGTTCTACTGATTTGATGGTATTTAAATGAAAAGGCAGGCTCATGCAAACAATTAACATAAAAGTATGTTGGGTATGTTTTATGCTTAATACTAAGGTGTCTACAACTTATTTTGCTTGACTTTTGGATATTGTAAGCTCTATCTATCCATCATATGTTGTATCTTTGCACTGTAATTTGAATAAAAATTACTTGATTTGGGGGTTTTGGGGGTTTTGGGGGGGGGGGGGCATTTCACATGCTTGCTTGAGTGATTACTGATGTTTTATACATGTTCAATAAAGCTTATTCATTTGTACACAGCTCCTGGTTTTTTGTTTTCTTTTCTTCATATTTGTCTAGATGTAATTCAGATATCTTTTGTGTCTGTTGAATGTAATCCATTTCTTGTATTTTTTGTGTGTGTGCAATGGCAGTACAGTATGAACTTGGGTAGGGTTTCTCCATTTACTCCAGCGAAGTGTGTGTGTGTGTGTGTGTGTGTGTGTGTGTGTGTGTGTGTGTGGGGGGGGGGGGTGGTGTGTGTGTGTGTGTGTGTGTGTGGGGGGGGGGTGGTGTGTGTGTGTGTGTGTGTGGGGGGGGGGTGGTGTGTGTGTGTGTGTGTGTGGGGGGGGGGGGGTGGTGTGTGTGTGTGTGTGTGTGTGTGTGGGGGTGTGTGTGGGGGGGTTGTGTGTGTGGGCTAAATTGTAAGAAAAAATTAAAGTGTTTATGTATATATTTAGCTAAAAATATATAAATTAAGGAATAATACAAAATTTCCATTCAGTCGCTGTGGATGAATGTAACCAAAACATTTAATAAAAAAATCACTAAAAATGATTACTAAATAAAAGATTGCTACAGCGCTCACTCACCTTTTTAGTTGGCTTAGGTAAGTGATGAACCTTGGCAACACAGGTGTTTTGTAACATTTCCCATGATGCTCACCTACACTGCAGAGTACATGAGCATTTTGGGAAATGTAGGGCAAAAACATCTTGGGGGGGGGGGGGTTAAGGGTTACCATCACTGGCCTAGGTAAAACATTTCCAATACATTTTAGTTGTCTGTGTGCGCCATTTTTAAAATAAAGCAAAATCTCTTTACAATAAATTGCAAATGGCACATTGGCGTTCGCCCTGGACCAGAAATGACACCAAATTGGCTTGCACACATTCCAGCAAGTGGTCACAATCAACTGGCTAATCATGGTGAGGGCCACTTTCAGCTGTGAAGAAATGGCATTCATATGCAAAGTAAGTGTGTGTGTGTGTGTGGGGGGGGGTCTGTGCTTGTAATCAGAGCATTGATTACCAGTGCAGACCCTTGGGGGATGCCACTAGAGTCACCAGGGATGCCCACCCATGCCACCATTGATGCCAATCAGTGCTCAGGGAACCTGTTAGTGCCCTCCTCATCAGTGCTGCCCATCATTACCATCTTTCAGTGCTGTCCACCAGTGCCAATCATTGCCCATCAGTGCCACCTATCAATGCCCATCAATGCTGCATATGAGTGCCACCTATCTATCTATCAGTGCTGCATATTAGTGTCTCATCAGTGCCTGCCAGCGCAGCCTCATCAATGCTCGTCAGTGCAACAAAAAACATATTGATTTACCAAATTTTATTACATAAACAAAAACACATTATTTTAGGGGTCAAACATTTAGGTCTTCTTTTTGCCAATAGAAAAAAAACCTTGCAGTGATCAAATACCACCAAAAGAAAGCACTATTTTTTATGAAAATACTGTCATACATTTGTGTTAGGTACAGGGTTGCATGGCCGCACAATTGTCATTCAAAATGCAACAGTATAAAAAGCTGAAAATTGGCCTGGGCAGGAAGGGGAGTAACTGCCCTGTAAGGAAGTGGTTAACTATTGAAACATGGGAATAAATATTCCAGGGGTAAGCATGCTCAGCTCAATGGTTTAGTGGTTAGTGTTCCTGGCTATAAACACTGAGAGCATGAGTTCAAATCCCAAGTGTGCCATCACCTTCTTAAATTTTAGACAGCTATAAATAAATACTGAAACTTGGCAAATGCATAATTGCACCCTGCACATATGCATGTTTGTTTCTTGAATATACAAGGCCATTGACATGCAATTTTAGGTGATGTAGCCAATGTATTACTATGTGGCCAAAAAAAAATTATGGCACACAGGGTGTTATCATGGTTGGGCCTTGAACTCATGACCTAGCAATCTTTAGCTGTGAGCTTAGCCCACTACACCAAAGTGCTGAATACAATCAGATATGCCTGAAAGTTTCAGATGAATAAAGAATGAAGACTGCTAATTAGACAGCTGTGTAGTCTGCTATTAGAAAATCTAAAGGTTAAAACACATAAGATACATAACTATACCTTAAAATTAAAATAAACCATAATAAATGACATTGCTGTGTAATAGTGATTCAGAATAGACAAATTTCCTTTTATGAAAAACACAAAGGGAATTTGGCTAACTCCAAACTCAAATTCAGCCTAAGTTAACTCCAAACCCGAATTCAGTCTAAGTTAACTCCAACTCCGAATTCATTAAAGCATCTAGTTGATGGTTTAACTCCAGCCACTTACCTAATTAGGATGCAATGAGTTTAGGCTGGAGTTATTTCTGGAGAAGTGAGCAGCTCTAATCCAAACTTATACTGAATTAGGCCCATAGGGTCAAACCTAAACACTTTCAATGTGTATGCAATCTGGCAGGCCCTTGCACTACATAGTTTAAGGTAAATCTAAAGGAAATTGAATAAGAAAATTGTATAGTGTATGGCCAGCTTTAGAGTGCAAACCGCAAGCCAGGTCTTCTCTCCAATATCAGTGCCTGACCACACAAATGTGCTTCTGGAAGAATGGTCATACATTCCCATAGACACACTCCTAAACCTTGTGTACAGCCTTCCCAGAAGAGTTTAAGCTTTTATAGCTGAAAAGGGTGGGCCAGCTAGATATTGAACCCTACGGACTAAGACTGGGATGCCGCTAAAGTTCCTGTGTGTATAAAGGCATACTTTTGGTTATATAGTGTATATATTTACCATAGTTTGTAGACTCTATAACTTTCCTACAGACTAAGGCTCCATTGCTGACTTTGGAGGGCAACTTTGATGCAACTTTGGATGGGTGCATCTTGGACATGACTTTGCCTTTGACCAGCGATAATGGACAGCTGTTGCACAACTGTTGCATTGTATACCATTCATGTACAACTTTCATGCAACTTTTGAGGGTTAACATTGAAGTCTATGGCCCTCAGGTTGAATGAAAGTCTAACCAAAGTAGTGTATGAACTACTTTGAAGTTGCTGCAACTTTAAGTCGCACATATATGAAAGGTTATTATTGGAAATCATAGGGAACTATTTGTAATGCGACCTTGATGTCCAAAGTTGCATGACAAGTCGCACAAGTGTGAATGGAGCCTAAATATTATACACGGATTTGGATTATTTTTACCAAAGAAATGTAGCAGTATACATTTTGGCCTAAATTTTTGAAGAAAGAATAAAACAGAAACGTAGAAAAGCACTTATTTCTTCAAAATTTTCAGTCCTTTTTCATTTATTTAGCAAAAATGGAAAAAAAAATATAGTGATTAAATACCACCAAAAGAAAGCTCTATTTGTTTGAAAAATTATTAAAATTTAATTTGGGTGCAGTGTATCATGACCGTGCAATTGTCATTCAAAGAATGAAAGCGCTGAAAGCTGAAAACTGGCCTGGGCAGGAAGGGGGTAAAAGTGTCCGGTATTGAAGCTGTAAAATAATGTATTTTCAGATGTTGAATAGTTTTTACATTCTGTTCAGTAACTCTAGACTCATTCTTACCACAGCAAACTGCAAGAGGTCATCACCCAGTTCATTCTTAATTTTTCGGAATAAGCTGACAGCTGTCTTGCAAGGACCACACCAGGCTTGATACACGTCCACCACTAAGAAAAAAACAAATTTTCAGAGTATCAGCACATCATTTGTATGTATGTATGAATAATTAGGTGTACTATGTACTAGTGATCGACCAATATCGGTTTTTCGTTGCCGATACCGATATTTTGGTCAATGCATATCGGTATCGACCTGATATTTTCGTAAATTTAAATAATTTTTTTTTTTTATTGACAGGTACTCTTGTGAGGGATCCGGGGGTCTAAAAGACCCCAACCCCCTCCTCTGCACTTAAAAGCATTCAAAATGCCAAATTTGGCTGTTTTGAATGCTGTAAGTTTTTTTAATCTGGCTGCGAGTACCCAGAAGTGATGTCATGACATCACTTCCGGGTTTTTACATAGAGACCCGATCATAGCCGAATGTGGCTTTGATCGGGTCTTCGGCGGCCGTGCAGGCTGGTTGCCCGAATCTCCCAGTGGGACGGGAGACCCGGGCGAGCCGCGGAAGGCGGCGGGAGGGGGGGTACGTCCCCTTCAGCTCCTTGTAATGACAGCCAAACGGCTTCTCAGCCGCACTGGTTGTCATTACAAGACAGCTGACCATCGGCTATGGACAGCGGTACCGGGGTGATGCCTCTAGCTGCATGCATCACTCCGGTACAAGCACTTTCCTGAAATATCGGCAATATCAGTAACCTCCGGGGCCGATTCCGATATATCGGGGGAAAGTGCATATCGGCCCTTGATATATTGATATATTGGCTTTGCCGATAATCGGTCGATCACTACTATGTACCCAATACGCATTCACACGGGGGATCTGGGGGCCCCCTTGCTTACAAGTGTCAAGCTCATCTTTATATTTTATGAAAGAATTATGCAATATATTGTTATGTGTGCACCTGTCAGAAAGGTCATGCCAGTATACAGAATTGCACATCTGGACCAATATCCATGAACAGGCTGCTGTGCATATATACTTATAGGTGTGCATGTCCAAAAATATGTATGCATCTGTCACTAATGCTGGAAGAAAACAGGCTATTTAAACAGATCAGCTGCACACAGCCAGTGCTGTCTTGTCTACAACATTCCAGTGAAATCTGTGATCTGTAACTGTACCTGACTACCCATTACCAACACAGCTTGGTTTGACCTCCTATTTGTCTGTACCGACTCCAGCCGGCACTTGGACTATGCTTCTGCCTGCACCTTCTGTTCCTGACCTACTCATATGTTACTGACTCCAGCCTGGACCCTGACTACATTTCTGCCATTGTTATTGTAGTTGATCGTTTGCTCACCCGGCTTTCCTGAGTTTGCTCCAGTCCTGAATTTCTGTGCCACAGCCATGTTCAGCCTGCAGTCTCTCAGACAACACTACTGCTTACACACCAGCTAAAGGTTGCAGCGTATGTGGCAGCCCACCACCTATTAGTTGTTCCTGTGTTTGTCACCTGCTGCTGTAGAATTCCAGCCTTGTATCCTTGTGTCCAGTCTCATGTCCCTCATCTCCTGTGGTTGAGTTATTCAGAGTTCAGATATTTCTGTCCACTGGTACCAGCTGCTGGCTCCCCATTTGCTTTACCATGGGCTTCCGAGCTGGAGGTGTAAGAGAGGCTATCCTCATCTCTTCTTGCTCATCCACCAGGTATGTGACAGCCCAAAATACCCATAAACCACTTAAGGACCAGGCCTATTTCTAACACTTTACAAGATAAAATCAGTAATATTTGCTAGATAATTAATTGGAACCCCCAAACATATATATATATATATATATATATATATATATATATATATATATATTTTTTTTTTTTTTTTTAGCAGAGACCCTAGAGCAGGGGTGGGGAACCTTTTTTCTGCCAAGGGCCATTTGGGTATTTATAAAACCATTCAGGGGCCGTACAAAATTATCACCTTAAAAATTAGCCTGTTATATTTGGTCAAACATTTAATTATCTCACCCCTAATGTGATGGCTGCAACTGCTTCTCTTTGGTGAAGTGTGTGATGTTAGCTGGTATTGATGATGTTGCTACTCGCAACTGGTTTTCCAGGTTTGCATCGGTCAGTCTGGAGCGCAGACTTTTTTGTGGTGGTAAGTTTTGAAAAGAACTGCTGGCTTGTACTGCTGGTGGGTACAGCTGGCTGGTACTGCTGTGGGTACTGCTGGCACAGGCTGGTACTGCTGGCTTGTACTGTGCTGTGAGTACTCCTGGATGGTACTGCTGGCTCAGGCTGATACTGCTGTGGGTACTGCTGACTCAGGCTGGTACTGTGCTGTAGGTACTGCTGGCTGGTACTGCTGTGGGTACTGCTGGCTCAGGCTGGTACTGCTGGCTGGTACTGTGCTGTGGGTACTGCTGGCTCAGGCAGGTACTGCTGGCATGTACTGCTGGCTGGTTTTGCTGTGGGTACTGCTGGCTGGTACTGTGCTGTAGGTACTGCTGGCTGGTACTGTTGTAGGTACTGCTGGTACTGCTGTGGGTACTGCTGTGAGTACTGCTGGCTCTGGCTGGTACTGACTGGCTCTGGCTGGTATTGTTGGTTCTGGCTGGTATTGCTGGTTCTGGCTGGTACTGCTGGCTCTGGCTGGTACTGCTGTGTGTGCTGCTGGCGGGAAATGCTGGCTAGAAGTGTAGCAGAGCCATTCTGGAGGAAGAGGTGATGTTTTCTGTATTGGTCACAGGCGGAGTGCATTTGATATCACTCCGCCTGTGACTCATTTGGACTGTCATAACGGAGCAGGAACTATACAAGAAGCATCGGCTCCATTCTGACAGATCAGCTGAGAGACACAGACTCAGCTGCATGGGGGGCCGGACCAGATGACTTCGGGGGCCGCATACGGCCCCCGAACCATAGGTTCCCCACCCCTGCCCTAGAGAATAAAATGAAGATCATTGCAATACTTTATGTCACACCGTATTTGTGCAGCAGTCTTAAAAACGCAATTTTGTTAGGAAAAAAATACACTTTTTTAAATTACAAAATAAGTAAACAGTAAAGTTAGCCCAATTTTTTTTCTATAATGTGAAAGATAATGTTTCACCGAGCAAATAGATACCCAACATGTCATGCTTCAAAATTGCACATGCTCATGGAATGAATCTCCATAGGGGACGATTTAAATTTTTTTACAGGTTACCAGTTTAGAGTAACAGAGGAGGTCTAGTTATTGCTCCCGCTCTAATGATAGCGGCGATACCTGACATGTGTGGTTTGAACACCGTTTACATATGTGGGAGCGACTTGTGTATGCGTTCGCTTTAACGCATATACAAGTCGGGGGACGGGGCGCTTTAAATTTTTTTTTTCTTATTTATTTAACTTTTTTTTTTTACACTGTCCCTTTTACAAAATTTTTTTGATCACTTTTATTCCTATGTAAACATCCCTTGTAATAGAAATAAGCAGGACCGGTCCTCTTTAATGTGAGATCTGGGGTCAAAAAGATCTCACATCTACCCTTAAAAGCAAAAACAGAAAAAAATGGGCCCTTTAAGGCCGTTGGAAAGAAGTGACGCATGATGAGGGCCATCTTGCCCTCACTCAACTTCCTGCACAGCACCTGAGAGGACCCGATAGTTTTCCCCGCTACCGACAGCTCTGGTAAGCGGGAAAAACGACCAGGAAGCGGCAACTCTCCCACCGCCCATAAAAGTGATCCCGCGGTGAATCCACCGCTGGGACCAATTTTAAGTAAAAGAGGACCACCCGCCCTATAAGAAAATACTGAGGTTTTGGCAGCTATGCTATGCTAAAACTACGGCGGGCGGTCCGGAAGTGGTTAATATATTTTTT
The DNA here is from genome assembly GCF_965119305.1 of Pelophylax lessonae. Lineage (NCBI taxonomy): Eukaryota > Metazoa > Chordata > Amphibia > Anura > Ranidae > Pelophylax > Pelophylax lessonae. Next base: position 207,796,385 of record NC_138773.1, read on the forward strand.
GCGGAAAATATAGGTTTGATAAATCGTTGCACTAACATCACATGACATAAAAATTGCATCTACCATCATTTTATTCTCCAGGGTCACTGTTACAGCAAAATATATAATGTTTTGGGATGTTAAATAATATTCAGGTCCAAATTGTGCATTTGAAATGGGTGCAAAAATGGCTCTGGTAGCAAAAATGGTTAAACCTGTATTTAAAGCGGAACTTTACCCATAACAGTTTGATAACAATAATGTTCTTTAACAAAAAAATATATTAATAATTATGCTACCAAAATTAGTGTGTGCTGTAAATTGCCTCCAGCATTGCTCCAGTTTCTTCTTGCTGGAGGCTGCATTTTGTTGAAGCCCAGAGCAGTCACTTCCTTATTGGAAACTTTTGTAATTAAAATATGTACAACTCCAGCCTTGATTGTATGGCTTGGCTTAGCTAGAGAGGAAGGCTGGCAGGAGCTTTACAGTGCCGAAGTTCCCATGCTGCCATAAGGAAGTTAGAATCAGGGAGATAAGATAAGACACTATCCTTGTAAGTTTAACTCTTTTGTGTCTCCCTGGCAGCAGAGTTTGTCCTGTCACCTCTCATGATTTTCTTTTCTCCCTCCCTAATTTTTGTTTCATCACACAGTCATACTTGAGGTGATTGTAGCCACATTAGTGCACTTGCGACAGATGCAATTGAGTACTGTTCGTTATACATTTTTTATTAGCACCAACTTACAATTTTTCAGGACAAACTTTCGGGATGTACCTCCTTCTTCAAGGCCCAAGTGATACTCGGACCTTGAAGAGGGGGGTACACCCTGAAAGCTTGTCCTAAATTAAAACTGTATGTTAGTGCAAATAAAACAATTATCACGAACAGTACTCAAATGTATCGAGCAGTCTGTCATTCCTGTTGCTTTCTTATCCCTTCAGCAACAGTAAATCTTAAAGCTGTCTTCTGATCTGACTCTCTTGGCTCTGATTTTAGGCACAGTGCTAAGAATAGAAAGTAATTGAGCATGTGCAGAGCAGGGTGAGGCATATTTTTAACGTTTTATATATCTATACCTGCACAAAGGGCCAGTCTGGAGTGATCTAGCAGGACTTAATTTTCTGACTAAAGTTCATTTGAAATTATATTCATCGTGTTTTACCTAGGAGTCCTTTGGAAGAGAGAGTCTCCTCCCACTGCTCCTGATTATTAATGATAACCTGACAATGAAAAGAAAAAATTTAAAGTTGTTAAAACAATTAGGGCCAGAAAGGTTATATAATGGCAGCGTTAATTTTCATATTTCAAGGTTTGCATACAAAGTAGATTTAAACTGTAAATAAATGGTGTTAAGTTCAAATGCTGTGTAACCAACAATTGCCATGCTTTTTTTATCCTTTGCTGCATCCAAGTGTTTCGAATTTTCTCTAGACTCTTTGAAGCCCTTTCCTTTCTTCAAGCATGTGTTCAAGCCTCGTCTGGATTAACCAGACTGTGTTCTGTACCGTGCATCGACCCCACAGGGATACACACTCAGAGATGTGAATGAAGATCCATAAAGATCTTTGCAGTCATCCGCGTGTCATTCATTTGAACAGGCTGGCTGTACGCAGCTGCACAGACCATCTGTGTCCAAATACAGTCCTCTGCATAGGTGTACTGATCAGTGTACATGTATGAATGAGGCCTTATGCTGGCCCTACACTAGCTGAAAAATCGTGCAAAAATCTGTGATTTGGACCGTTCATTCATTTTTCGTCCAGTTAATGGGCACAAATAAAAAATCAGTTTTAACTTTTCAGAGTTACAAAAATCGAAAAGGAACAGGTTGGAAAATTCTGCTGAACGAACAATAAATTAAAAGGTAATGTGTTTCTCGCCGGACTTGTTTGCACTAGGCATACGTCACAAAAAGAACGAAAATCTGATTAATTTATATCCATTGAGTTATCAATCAAAATTCAGTCATTACATGATGGCAAAATCGTTTGATCTCACGGCCGAGTGTTCGTCCTTCAAAAACTAGGTCAAATGATTTTCTGTATATAGTTTATGATCAGCATTAGGGTCCTTTCACATGGGCGTTCGGTTTATTTCATCAGTTCAGTCACTTTTTTTTTTTAAACAGATTCAGTTCATAACAGTTTTATATCAGTTTTACATCAGTATTTCATCCGTTTTTTACATCCACTACCAATGCAAAAACGTTTGCAAAAATGGACCGCTTGTCCGTTTACATCCGTTTTTTAACAGAAAAAAATAAGGGTTTGATCTGTTCCAAAAAAATGGATGGTGACATATGCGGATGTAAATGGATGAATATCCGTTTATATCCCTTTTTCCATAGAGATGCATTGATGTTCGTTTTTTACCTGTCAACAGATGGATGAAAAATGGACAAACGAATGCCCCTTTGAAATGGGCCTTAAGCAAAACAAGCATGTGCTTAGGTCACTGAGAGAAGGAGGCACCACCGAGTTTTTCCCCTAGTTTCTATGCCCTAAATAAAGGATTAGTGCACATTAAAACAAAGTGCACGCATCCTATTTTGCCCCTTTGGTCCAAGCTAACCAATTCCAACCCCCCCCGATACTTACCGAGATCTGACTCCTGCATGCTCCACTGTTTATTTACATCTCATGCCACCACAAGTCCTCCCTCTTCTGGCTGCATAGACTCATTACAATCCCACAGACTTCTCTGGGGCTCATCTACACTATATTACCAAAAGTATTGGGATGCCTGCCTTTACACACACATGAACTTTAATGGCATCCCAGTTCTAGTCTGAAGGCAGGGCCACTGATAAGGCAGTACAGCCAGCCCTCCTGTACTGGGCCTGAGCACCATCAGTTCAAAAGGGGGGCCCAGGCACCTGCTGCACAGGAGGGCAACTGTACCGTCTTATTGCAGCCACCAATCGTTTTCTGCCACCCCCTGCAGTGCTACCAACTTCTCTTCCTCCTTCTCCCTCTAGCTGCACTGCAGGAGGATTGGTCCTAGAACATGCGCCCCTTCCATCTGCTGTCCGGCAGCACTTTCGGCTTCTCTCCCCTCCCGCCCACAGCTACTGTGGACACAAAGGGAAATGTTTCTGGATAGAGAGTGGGAAAAGGGGCCGGTACTGTATATATGTAATTTACTGGCCCATTCCTTTCCTGAAAGAACACAGTGAGCGATTGGTACCATCCACTCCTGTGTACATTCATTGCTGAAGTATAGTAAACTGTGTTTACTATGCTTCAGTTTGTGAATGAGAAGGAAGCTTCAGAGCTCTTCCTATTCATAATTCTGTGTTGTTGAGGCTGCAAAGAAATGGACTGATAAATCTATGTCCTTAGTCTCTTTCAGCCGGAAAGGGGGGGGGGGGGCTGCAGAGTGCCGACATCGCTGGACTCCAGGACAGGTAAGTGTCCTAATATTAAAAGTAAGCAGCTACAATATGTGTAGCTGCTGACTTTTAATTGTTGGGGGGGGGGGGCAGAACACTGCTTTAGTTCCAGTGAAGGGAACTCCTAAGACATCCGCATACCAGGACATTTTGTACAATTTCATGCTCCAAACTTTGTAGGAACAGTTTGGGGATGGCCCCTTCCTGTTTCAACATGACTGCGCACCAGTGCAAAGTAAGGTCCATAAAGACATGGATGAGCAGGTTTGGGGAGGAGGTACTAGACTTGAGTCCTGACCTCAACCTAACAGAACACCTTTGGGATGAATTAGAGCAGAGAATACAAGCCAGGCCTTCTCTCCAACATCAGTGCCTGACCTCACAAATGCGCTTCTGGAAGAATGGTCAAACATTCCCATAGACACACTCCTAAACCTTGTGGACAGCCTTCCCAGAAGAGTTGATGCTGTTGGGCTGCAAAGAGTGGGTCAACTCAATATTGAACCATACGGACTAAGGGGTTGATTTACTAACGGCAAATTCACTGTGCACTACAAGTGCACTCCAAGGGAAATTCACTTGGAAGTGGAGTCACTGTAGATCTGAAGGAAGATCTGAAATGAGGGGAAGCTCTGCTGATTTCTATCATCCAATCATGTGCAAGAAAAAACACTGTTTTTTATTTTACTTGCATATCCCCCTCAGATCTACACCGACTGCACTTCCAGGTGCACTTGCAGTGCATTTATAGTGCACAGTGGATTTTCCTTTAGTAAATAGACCCCTAAGATTGGGATGTCATTAAAGTTCATGTGCGTGTAAAGGCAGTCTTCCCAATACTTTTGGTAACATAGTGTACCTTCATCTCCTTCGACAGATAGAGGGGCTGCTTCCTCCAGACCTCCTTCATCTCAGGCCTCTTCCACAATATTGGAGCCAAAAGGTCGGGCTCTAATGTGAAAAGGGGACTGTGTGATTGGGGGACTCTGTGACTGGGGGAGCTCTGCAATAGATGGACTCTATGCTTGGGCGGGGGAGGGGGGAGGTCTGTGATGGGGGGACTTCTGATGGAGTTGGGGGACTATGCAGTGATTTGGAAGCTCTGATGTGATGGGGGGATCTTGTATCAGGGGCTTCTAATGTATAGGGGTGATTCTTGTGTATAGGGGGGAGCCTCTGACATGAAGGGGTGACTCTGACATTATGAAGCAACTCTGATGTGATAGGGGATCTCTGATGTGCAAGGGGGGCTCTGATGTAATGGGGGACTTCTGATATGTTAGTTCTGTCCAGTCCTGTAGATTGCTTTAAAAAAGGTCTGGAATCTTTCCCAAATGTACATAATATAACTGGATACTGGACGCTGGCCAGGCTGGCCGCATGCAGAGGGAGCTCCGTGTAGGACATAGCCAAATCCACGAACATCCGCTTACCTCGCCTCCGGATCGCCGCATCCATCTCTTCTCTGGACACCGCCAGGGACAGAGGAGCCATCCATGCCCATATGTTGCAGCTCCTTCAGGGGATCACGCCGGACCAGCGCTTGCGGCCTACCCACGCCTTTGCGGCCTAGCCGGCCTCCGCGACCTGCCGCCAGGGACGGTAAGCAGTGCAGCCCTCTCCATCCTCCCAGCAGTCTCCCTACAGGATACCCCTCACTAGCTGCCTGGCCTATTCTACCTCTGGGGACCCTGCCATCCGTTTGAAGGCTTTTCTGGCCGCCGCCGCCCGCCATCTTGTCGGCCCCTCCATCAGCCCTAAGGAGTCCTGGGGTACCCCCCTGCCACGGAGGGATAACTGGGGTTCCCATCTTTATCCCACCTGGGTAGCTGCTGACCAGGGACACACTCTGCTGCTCCGGGCTTCCAGTGCTGAGGGGAGCTGCGGCCTGGACTCTGGATTTTGCTGCCCTGCAGACTCTGGGAGGAGGGGGGGGGGGGGGTCCTGAGGCCTGTATACTGACCCCTTTCCATTGCCATCCTTGCCTGCCTGCCATCCTACAGCCCTGCTGAGTATCCCTCACAGGCCCTGCAGAACATCCCTCAGACTGACAAGTAACTGTCTGCTGCTGTGAAGTTTTCCAGCTACATAATCACACCTCTGCAGAGTATTGCATCAGGCCCTCACTGACTATCTCGCAAATCCCTATACCGGTTCACCTGTCTTTTTGCTCCTTTTTTTGCTGTGGATTGCTATGATCAATTTTTTTCCTACATTAACAGACTTGCACTCTCTGCCCGTGACCTCATGCCCCTGTGAATCTTATTGCAACTGATTTGAAGACGCTGGTCATGCGGTGCTGAGCCACAGGACCGTCCGGCATCGGCAGTTACCATTTAGTCTAGCTACACCTACCATACGCAAGTCAGCGGGCAATCCCCACTCCGCCGACCCTACAGACCTTCAACAGAGCTCCATGCAACGTTACCTGCTGCGCACTGCGCCACCAGAACCCCGCTCCCCCAGACCTGATAAGATGGCGCCCAGTCGCACAGTAGGTAAAACCAAGCCTTCCCCTCCACCATCTCTGCCCGCTCCCCCTGATGGGGACACGGGATGTGCGGAACGGCCTCCTTCTCCAGCAACGTCCTCTTCCTCACCTCCCCTGCCCAGCTCTTCTTCACTGAATGGGGGCCCTGACTCCCGGGATTGCGGGGGAACCTTCAGGTCGGATGCGGCCTCCCTTCTCTTGGCCTTCCGGTCCAACTTCGAATCCTGGGCTTCCAAAATGGAACTCTCACTACATGCTGAATTGAATGTGATCCGTCAGCAGGTTTCCAATACTGACTCCACTGTTGCCACCGTCACCGCTACTCAGGAAACCCATAAGTCCCGCATTTCGGCACTGGAGGCTGCTTGCCGTGACCACCTCCACCGCCTGCACCAGCAACAACTCTGCATAGATGACGGCGAAAACAGAAGTCGCAGGAACAACATTAGGATTCAGGGCCTCCCTGAGGCCACCTCTGGTACGGGTCTTAAACCCACTGTGACTGCCATTCTTAATCAGGTTCTCGGTAGAGCTCCTACCACGGCCATCGAACCAGAGTGGTGGGTCCGGGAGGTGGGGGTGACGTTCATCCCCGTGATGTGTTATGTAGGGTTCACTACTATACCCTAAAGGAAGAAATTATGAGGAAGGCTTGGCAACTGGGACCTCTTGACTTTGATGGCTCCTCCATTCACCTCTACCCCGCCCTATCCCGCAACACCCTACATATGCGGAGAGTGGTCTATCCCTTGCTGGACTTACTATGCCAAATTGGGGCCACTTACATATGGGGGCACCCCTTCTGCATCAAAGTAACTTTCAACTCCCGGAAGTTCGTGCTGGCGGATTCTGATAAACTAACCGACTTCTTCTCCTTCCTGGGTCATGCTCCGGTAGACATTCTGAATTGGCTGGATCCTCCAGCTGAATGGACGCGACCAGAGGCATCTGGTCCTCTTCCTCAGAGAAGTCGGCACTCCCGCTCAAGATCTGCCTTACTCAGGCGTGGGACTCGCCGCCCTCAGTCTCCAGAAGCTTGATGACTGCAAATACCGCTTTCCACGCTGACTGTTCTGGTGTGACCGGACCCTATTTGTTGACCCCCTATTTACCCTCTCCTGCTCTAACGTGCTTCTCTCCACAGCTACCAGCCTTATCCATCTCGGTCTGACCTTGCTTCTGCCCTTTGCTATTGCTATAATTGGCTGGGGTTTGAGGAGGTCGCAAAGTGACCGTCACGACCGAAGATTTCTGGTCCACCAGCTCTGAGTTGTTTTTTATGTTTCATGTTGTTGGTATTACTTGCTATGCAATGTTGATGCTTCTTCTAGTTGGTGACAATTTTTATTTTTTCCTTATTTAATACTCATCGCCCCACGGCTTCATGTACTTACTATCTCAGAATGACCTTACTCCTGCCCCTTGCTGTTGTCCTGTCCAGCTGGGGTTTGGGGGGGGTCACCTGACGCCACATGACTCTGATGGATCTTGGCCCACCGCTTAATGTTTCAATTGCTCTTATGTTGTTGTTCTAACATATTTTATGATGTTGTTGCTTTCTCCCCCGACGGTCGAAAATTTGCGCCCTTCCTATTATTCCTGTATTGAGCTCTAATGCCGTTGTTTTTCTTTGGTGTACTCATAACTGATTTTTTTAGATCTGCTGTGTTGCCGAACCCGCTTATGTGCTTCTATCTCCCTCTTCTCACTTCCACCCCCCATAGGTTGAGCACGGTTCTGTGCCCGTATTGTGTGTTACGCGCGGTGTCCTGTACTCAGGCACCATAGTTCCCTTGGCTCCTCTCCTGGAGTCCCCCCTGTCTACTACTCAGTGTACCACTTAGTCTTACCCCCTCCCCCCCTTTCTTTTTCCTCTCCTACTCTTTTTCTATATTGTTTGTTCCCGTATATTACTCCCTTTTCTTTCTGCGCCCGGCCCTTCCTTTCCGGGCGCGGCTTCCATTCCCCTGGTGATCTACTATTCTCTGCCTACCCGCTTGCGTCCCACTATGGCCCACACAGTAAGTACTCGCCCCCGATTGACCCTGGGCTCCTATAATGTACAGGGCCTCAATGTTGCTTCTAAGAGGGGCCAAGTTCTATACCATATGCATAAGCACCATGTCAATATCTTGCTGCTCCAGGAGACTCATTTTTGCTCCGATTCTGTCACTGCTTGTTCCAACAGGTACTACAACCGATGGATACAAGCCCAAAGGGGTGTCTGTGGCTTTTCATAAGTCCCTGCCTGTCATCATGATTTACCATGTTGCAGACCCACAGGGAAGGTACGTGCTAGTTAAGTTTGCACTCTGGGGGACGACGTACACGGTCGCCAACTTTTACTTACCTAATACTAATCAGGTCGCCTGGGCCTTGCAGTACCTTGAGCTACTCACGGGGTTCGCGGAGGGGAGTGTCATCCTGGGTGGCGACTTCAACCTTTTTTTGGACCTAAAACTAGATACCTCCTCCTCTCGCTCATCCCTCTCCTATACGAAGTTACGTGCCCTGAAGCGTACCCTTCATGACTTGCACCTTGTTGATGTATGGAGAATCCTCCACCCGACCTCTCGGACCTAAACTCACTTTTCGTCGGCCCATCAGTCGTACAGCAGGATAGACTATTTCTTTGTAGACCATGCTTGTCTTGACTGGTCCTCTGAGGTTGAAGTTGGGGCGTTGGTCTGGTCCGACCACTCCCCGATTTTCCTCACGCTTTCCCCCCCGGATACTCCGCAGCGAGAGTGGACCTGGAGGCTCAATGACTCTATACTGGCGACTCCGGGCTGCATGGACACGATTTCCACTGTCATTAACAATTTCTTTTCGGACCACATTGACGACCCTACTTCCATCCCCCTTCAATGGGAAGCACTCAAGGCAGTGCTACGGGGTACCTTCATTCAGATGGGTACCCGTCTTAAAAAGGACAGATCGGCCTCTATTACGGCTGCGACTCTAAAGCTGCGCGAACTAGAAACGAAGCATAGCCAGTCCCCCTCTGATGCCACTTTGGCTGACCTCTCTACGGCCCGGGCCCACGTATGACCCGAAGCTGGCTCTACACAGGTGCAAGTTTCAAGACAAATGTGGTTGCCCATTGGCTGGCGCTCTCCACCCACGCGCTGTCTCTACGTTTATCAACAAGATTCGTGACCCCGCAGGGTCCCTGGTGACGACCCCAACACAAATTGGTCAATCCTTTGCAAATTACTATCAGTCGCTTTACCATCTTTCTGCGTCTCCCTCGATGACAAAGCCGCGTATGTGTAGACGACTGCCCTCCCATGCCTGCCTGCTGAGACCGTCTCGGACCTGGAAACCTCAAAAAGTCCAAAAAGAATAAGAATAAAATGGGCCTTTGGCCATTCGGACCTACCAAGGAAGGAAAAAACGTAGTTTTCTCCTGAGCAGTCTCTTTTTTTGTTTATAAAAAAATTATTTTTGGTTTGATAATAAGTATTACCTACAGTCTAGGGGCGTGGCGATGGGCGCTCGTTTTGCTCCCAGTGTGGCCAATTTGTTCATGGCCCACTGGGAGGAAGAAGTAATTTTTAAAGAGCGCCCGCCTGAGCTACTATGTTACAAGCGGTACATAGACGATGTGTTACTTATATGGGATGGGAGTAGAGACACTTTGGACACTTTTATGGCCAAATTGAACAATAATGACAAGAACATTGTTCTCACATGGACTGTCAGTGAAAGTGAAATAGTTTTTTTAGATCTTGTTATCTCCAAAGATAAAGATTTTTTCAAAACGCACACGCACTTTAAACCTACTGATCAGAATTTGTATATTCCATTAGACAGTTGCCACCACAAAAATTGGCTATGCAATATTCCTAAGGGGCAATTCGTGCAATTAAGGAGAAATTGCACATCAATTGTTGATTATAAGGCACAATCGCTAGTTTTAAAAAAACGGTTTGAAGAAAAAGGGTGTGATGGCAATAGACGATGAGATTTTGGAGGTTAAAAATACTGAGAGGTCTAGTCTATTGACCAATAAGGCACCTGTAGCGCTTTATGGCAATGGAGGATATAGAATTATCATGGAGTACAGTGCTCAGCATAAAAAAGTAGAAAAAATGATTGCTAAACACTGGCCGATACTCAAGCAAGACAAGATATTAGGCCCTACCTTACCCATGGAACCAGTATTTGTTTATAAAAAAGCCCCCACAATTAGAAGTTTGTTGGCACCAGGGGTAATTGATCCCCCTATTATTGGTGAAAATAAGTTGTTTGCTTTTTTATCCGGTTTCCACGCTTGTGGCAGATGTGTGGCTTGTAGGACCTTGACATTTAATATGTATGGTAGTATGGTATTAAATATCGCATTGAGGGTATTATATCTATATACAACATTCATTTATTGTAAACAGCATCCCATCGCCTTAATTTGTTATACATTGATTGGCATTTAATTATTCCTTCAATCTTTAGTATGGCAATCGGACCCTCCCCCCTTTTTTCCTTTTTTGTATTAGTATAATACTGCCGATTGTCTATTCGGGCTTGTTATAGTAAACCACTGGCGATTTGCCCAAATAAGAAATGGCCGCGGAGCACTTCCGGGCATGGGAGTGAACCTAGCATCCCGAAAGGAATGGGCGGTTCTGAAACCGCCGGCCAGCGATTGGATGTTGTCAGCTAGATACCTCTATTTATTGTGAATGGAAACGTACGGTCACATGATCCCCTGATGACGTCAGCGCGTCTGACGAAACGTGCGTCGGGAACGTGAGACCGTGGAGTTCCGGGTTGGTGATACGCAGAAGCTTAGGAGCGTCCCGTACACCGAACCCATGCTGCATTTACTGCATGAAGGCATTTGATTCTAATGTTTGAGTAAGTGCAATTTCATTAATAAACCCTAATTACCAGAACATACTACACTATCGGAGTTTCCTTATCTTTCTCCCCACAAATATCCTGAAATACTTGGAGTTCCTTATGCGAGCTGAGTCTTATATCAAGGGACCTGAAGGATAGCTTGGAGGCATTTGTGGACCATCTACGCTGTTTTAGACCCCCTGTAATTAAGGGGTCCATCAGCTTTGGTAAGAAGTATTTACCCCGAGCACTGGGTGGAGAAAAGTTTCTTAAGGTGGAGGTCCCTCACTTGAAGTTGGAGTGATTTTCAGTCATTGCTGAGAGATCTGTATTGCACTGGGCACTTTAAAGACTGTTGATACTTATTTACCAAGGACCTTTCACATTTAGGATTTTGTATATATTTATTTATAACCATTTATTCACATATTTATGCACACAAGCACTTTTTGGTTGTGTTAAGTGTTGAGCGCAATTTATTCCACTCTTTTCACATTTAATATTAAAAAGAGAAAATAATTCTCAGCCCATACTACGGGTTTATCCTACAAGATTAAGGATTTGATCACCTGTGCGTCCACTGGGGTGGTCTACATGATGGAGTGTAAATGTGGACTCCAATATGTGGGCCGAACCACACGGACGTTACATGTCAGAATAGGAGAACACATGAGTAGTATCAAAAAGGGCACCAAAGCCCATCATGTGGTCCAGCACTTTCACAATAAGGACCCTAGCGGGCTGAAATTTTGGGGGATCGAGACGTAACAGGCGAGGAAGGGGGAGGAGATTGTGACGTCACCCGCAGTCCCTGTCGGCGGAGCGAGGCTCTGCTTGCTATGTTACTTTGAAACCGCTGTTTTATCTTCTAAATCAAGTAAGAGGCTGTCTTGTCTTCAATAAATATTGTAGTTTATGCATATTACACTATGATCTGCCTCTTGCTTTTTTTGGGAACATCTTTACCTGAACTTGGGAGAAGGGGATATTTCTAAGGTCCGATGATCCAGTGTGGAGATATGACTGTGCTGATTGTTGATTAAGGCTGCTTACTCTCAGCCTTCATGTGAGAGGCTAGAACCACTGGTGGAGGATATTGGCACTGAGTGTGAGCACCTTATATTTGGACATTATCAAGCACTGTGCACTTTTTTCCTTGGATTTTCTTGGACTTTTTTACCCCCTTGTTTTAGGATGTTTTACAGCGATCTTTTATTCATGTACTTTTATAAAGATATTTATTGATCATTTTAGCGCTGCACTTTTTATTCTTCTTTGACCGCGTTGACTGGCATTTTCTGCGTCTTACCCTGGAGCAAATCGGTCTCAGCCCGCTGATGCCAGCTAGAATTATGGCCCTCTATAAAAGTCACCTTCCGCTAGGCTCCGGATTAACGGCTCCTTGTCTCCTACCTTCAACATACACAACGGCACGCGCAGGGTTACCCCCTATCTCCGCTCCTCTATGTCCTGATAATGGAACATCTGGTCGTTGCTCTTAGCAACAATGTAACGTTCTGGTACCTTTGGGTACCCTAATTACTCTTTCATAAGTGTATGCGCCCCACCATTCTCTTTTGGTAAGGTGCGCATACACCTTTAAGACTGATGCTGTCATCACTGAGCGCCGGACTGGATGGCTATTTAGATCGCCGGCTCTCACTCACATGTGTTCGTTCAAACTGCTTTGTGAAGCTCTCATGCTTGCAAGCATACCTCGCTGTCGGAACCACGCTGCGCTGATCCCTGTATCCCGCTACCGGATCATCCGCTCTTGCCGAACCTCTCCTCTGCTACATTGCTATTAGTGATAAGTACCCCACAGGGGAAACCTCTATAACTTTCATACTAAAGCTTACACTATCTAGCTCTGCATACTAAGGACTATTACTACATCTGCATTATCTAAGATTGCTAGCTCTTGAGCCTACTACCACCTGTTCTTGCACTGGGTTGATCTCTCTTGTATGTCCACCTGCTACTCTGTCATCTGCTACCATACATGATTGCTAAACCTATCTGCATCCCATCTGCTACTATCTTACTTTCAAGAACATTTCCTTTCAAGTGTCTGTCATCTACCATCTCTACCCAACCTGTCTCTTCAGCCTATCATCACTGTGTTACTATATACATAAGTCACTCTAGGAAACATCTTATTGAGTGTGTGTATTTACTTGCTGAATTGAGATCATCCACACATGATGAGTCATTGAGAGTTGGGATTGGTGTCTCAGCGTTTCTCTACATGACTACTGAAGTGGAATATTTCTGCAGCTGAAAATCCACATCATACATAAAACGCAGGAGCGTTACAAACAACCCCAATGTTTGCGGATTGACCATCGGCCCCATACATTCTAAACTAGCGCTATTCGCAGATGACTTACTGCTCTACATCACTTCTCCTCAAAAGTCCCTCCCTGCGATCCTGGCCGATTTCCGCGACTTTGGCCTTCTGAGCAACTTTAAAGTTAATCACTCTAAATCGGAGATATTAAAAATCTCCCTGCCTAAATCGACTCTTAAGCGTATCTCGGACACACATCCCTTTAAGACAGGGTCCTCCTCCATTCGCTACCTGGGCGTCAATCTGCCTTCTGAACCGATGCGCCTCTTCACTGACAATTTTGTTCCACTCTTCACTAAAACCCTGTCTACCTACTCCACGAAACGCTTGTCCTGGTTTGGGAGGATCAATGTTCTGAAGATGGACGTTCTACCTCGTTTTTTTATACCTCTTCAAGCGCTTCCTGTTCACATACCTGCCTCCTTCTTTGACAAGCTGCGTAGAGTGCTTTCGAGATTTGTATGGCTCCATAGCCGACCCCGCCTAAAGTATGCGACTCTCACCCTTCCAAAGTCTAGAGGGGGCACCGGTATCCCAGACTTCGCTCTCTACCACCAAGCAGCGACCTTGACGCGCCTAGTGGATTGGTTTCACAATGCCCCCACTAAACTGTGGGTGCAACTTGAACGTCTTCTTGCCCCCTTTGATCTCAGGGCAATCCCCTGGACCCTGGTACATCTTCGTGGTCACACTTCCTCTTTCAACACTTAAGCACGTCAGACCTTGCGGGTCTGGGATTGCCTGAATAAATCGGGCCGTCTCTCAGGTCCTCAGGGCCCCATGATGCCCTTCTTTGGCACCCCAGCGTTCCCCCCGGCAGCCTCCTGTTCTAGATTTGGACCTTGAACTGCAAAGGATCATCGACGGGTGTCCCAAATTCTCCGAACTGACCTGTCCTTGTTGACGACTCCTGCTTCCACCACTTCCGACGGTGATCTTGTGAGCTGGCTGCAGCGCCGCCAGGCTCTCTCCTATATACGCACCCTGCCCTCGCTGACTGATGTTCGGGGAGACCCTTTGGAGTTTGACTTTATCCTACTTTAGGATGTTCCCCCCATGCACACGGTATCTCTCTTATATTCCTTACTTCTACGTGCCCTCCGCCCTGACCTGCCGACATATACTGCTGTCTGGGACAGGGACCTGGGGCGATCCCTTTCATCTAACGACTGGTACAAATGCTCCGCGCTGACCCACTCGCTGTCTCCTGCTACATAAGTTGAAGAGAAGGGGTTCAAACTCTTGAGCAGATGGTACAGATGCCCTTCCTCGGTTACCTATATTGATCCACTTCAGTCGGACCAATGCTGGCGGTGCACGTCATCTAGGGGAACGCTTCTTCATATCTGGTGGGAATGTCCACAGATCCATGAATTGTGGACTGGAATTATTGCTCTGTACTGCAGGCTCCAGGCAACCACAGTTTCTGTGACACCGGAATTGGCCCTGTTGTCTTTGTTACCAGGCTCCTCCTGGTCGATCAAGAGAGACGTCCTGCGGTTTTTCTTGGCGGCTGATAGGACAGTGATACCCAGGCACTGGAGAACCAAACGCGTACCCTGTAAACTTGAGTGAGCTCTGGAACTAGACAGACTTCAGGACATGAAAAACCTACTGGCACGAGGGGGGGGGGGGGCAGGGAGGAACGGTTCTCTGCTGGGTGGATGTCCTGGGACATGTTTCGGTGTTCGGATGCCTTCAAGTCCTGGCTTGATTCACCTGTGTTCCCGGGTGCTGGGGAGCGGTAGTGGGACGCGGGCGGCCCCTCCTCTTTATTTCTTCTACCTTCACCCCCTTGGCTTACCTCTGTTTTCATCCTCCTGCTTTATCTCACCTCCCTTCTATCTATCCCTCCTCTTTGGCTATACCACTGGCACCATAAGGCAATCCTTTTTGTGCTTATTTGTTGTTTTTAGGCGCTTCTCAGCAGGAAGCCTGAGTATTTACCAATGCCTTACACACTTCACACCATCTTCTACTGCGACGCCAGCTATGGCGGTGTCTCTACCAGTGTTGTGCTTTGTTTGTCTTATCTTTTGCTTATGTCGACTCATGTTACACCAAGTAGCAGTTTGTTAAGCTGCATATTCTGTAAAACCCTTCTTTCTCAATAAACGAAGATTGAACTAATATAACTGGATACTAGCATTTATCTGATTACCTCTTGGGGGATCAGGAAGGAAATGTATCCCCTGCTGGAGCACACTGGATCATGCTTTGCTGGGTTTTTTTTTTTTTGCCTTCCTCTGGATCAACTGCACGTAAAGGATTGTATAATTTATATTTTCCCTTTTATTGGTTTAATTAGATGGGCTTGTGTCTTTTTGCAACCAAACTAATTATGTAACTATGCAATGTAAGAACCTCTGATGAAAGAGGGATTCTGGCATTATCGTAAGCTTATGTTTTTTTATTGATAAGTAACTTTTATTTTTTTTGCATTTTTAGACTAGGGTGCCTTCAGGTTTTATATGCTTTTAAAGATTAGCAAGAGTGGAAAAAGATTGAGAATCCAAAGCCAAAAATGTCCCTTTTTTTTTTCGTTTTGGATAAAGTTAAGAAGGGTTAGAATTTTTTTTTTTTATTGCTTTCTGTCATATTGTTGGGGAGAGTCGCCCTCTCTATTTGTTCTGATAACCATTGTCACCAGGGCAGGAAGTGATGGGAATTACAAAATGTGTTGGTTGTCATGGAACCGTGAAGAGAGGTAAAATCTCCCTGTGAAGATACCTGCTCTGGTGACAAGTGGCCATACACACTATACAATTGTCTTTAGATTTTTTCCTTTAGATTTACCTAAACCATATAATATGAGTTTAAATCTAAACACTTACAATTTGTGTGCAATCAGGCAGGCTCTTGCACTACATAGTTCAAGGTAAATCTAACAACAAAAGTTGTATAGTGTGTATCCAGCTTAAAAGGGAAGTCAAAGATCTCTTCAAAGTGGGTGGAATTGTCCTTGTTGAAACTGGAATCCCCATTAGAAGACTTTACCTCTGGGACAACTGAAACAAATTTCCTATCACTTCTGCCAATGGCCAGCAGGTGAAATAAGAGGGTGAATCTTCCCACCTGGACACAGACTGCAAAAAAACACCTGACAAAAGTTCTAACCTTCCACCATCCAACCAAAAGTTACAAAAATGTTTTGCTTTGGGCCAGGTTCACATTACCCACAGAAATTTTACTACTCAAGGCACTGTTCTTTCCTTTTTTAACTTGATAGGAACATCACTAAGAGATATTCTGTTAATTTCTAGGCCGTGGGGCAGTGCCGAAAAATGCAGACATGTTGCTCTTTTATGTAGATAAATATACAAAAGTATATTTCCACGCGCCAGTGGTAAAGGGTATGCTATAAAGTGCAGACAATATGTATACCTGAGAGAATATAAATAAATAAATAAATATGTGAAAAAGCTCTGAGGACGTCACCGGAAGTGACGAAACGCGTCAGCTTGGAACGCATAGCGTCGTAGCGTCACGCAGGTGGAACGCAAACCGGAAGCCAACACACTATTCCGCGAGGAGGATGTGTAGCCCGCACCGCTGACCACCAGTGACATTGTGCATTCGCCTTTATTGTTATAACTCGGACATTGGGTACATAAACTCTTATTTTGAATTAATATACTACACCATTTGGAGCATTTTTCTCCCTCCCTACTGCATCTGGCTATGTGATCTGGAGCCCAAGGAGCTGTTATCAGCTCATAGGACCACACTCAGTTTTTGCTGATTGATTTATATATTATTCATTTACCACCAGTCACTTATGCAATTTATGATACCGTTTTAAATTATTTACTGAAAATTGATGATCCACGGTACATATATAATTTTACCTATTTATATATTTAACCACAATTTATTGTATTATTGCTATTCATTATTTATATCACAGCAAGCACTGTATTTGGTCCTAACAGACCATCCACCTACAACATGTTGCTCTTTTCCTCAACGTTCTGCCCCGAAGCTTACAGCTGTGTGGAAGTGCGAACGGGGACATAGAGAACCATTGTCTTCTGTGTTCCCATGTGGAAAGCTGTGAACTGGAGTCACCACACACATTACAATCTGACCAGGGCTTCTTTTTAGCAGGGGAATGCAGTTCCAGTGCCTCCAATGCTGGCTAATAGGCAGGTATAGGGATCTATTGTTGTGTGGGGGTTTATTATTGCTGGGGAGATCTCTTACTGCTGGTGGGTTATCGAATGTGGCTTGTGGGTCAATTGTTGCTGGAAAAGATCTACTGTTGATGGAGGGGGTCTAATGTTGCTAGCTACTGGGGATTCTATTGATGCTGGCTGCTCAGAGATCTATTGTTGCTGGTGAGGGTCTCTTGTTACGGAGGTCTATTGTTGCTGGTGGGGGATCTGTGGTTGCTGAAGGGTCAATTGTTACTGTGAGGGATCTACTGATGAGGAAGGGGTCATTTGTTGCTGGCTAAAGGAGAGTCTATTGATGACTGCTGCCGGGAGATCTATTGTTGCTGGTGGGGGTTTATTGTTGCGGGGGTACTTTGTTGGAGGGGTTCTATTTTTACTGGGGGTGGGGGTCTATTGTTTCTGGCTGAAGGGGCTCTATTTTACTGCTTTTCTTGTTATTAACAAATTCCATACTAATTACTGAGCTTATGATGTTTTATTCACTTGTAATTTGCTTCAGTTCCCTAGCGCAGTCCCCTCCGTCCTTGCATATCATATCCCTCTCCTCCTCTGGCAGTGTCAAATTACTGTCTGTGCTGGCCCAGCTCCTCCACCCTCATCTCCCTACATAACCTTTCTGTAGCTGTTGGGAAGGAGTGACAGCTCTGAGTCTGCTGGAGCTGCTGACATTGCATCCAATATGGCGGTGTCCATCAGCAGTGGTTCACACTAGTGCGGCTTTGAAATTGCACCAGAATTTCAAAGCCACAGATCAGTGTGACTTGCACCTCCGATTTCATTGCAAGTCGCAATGAAATCTTAAAGTCGTGTAGGAACCTTTTTCAAAGTCGCCATGACGTGAGTCACGGCAATTTGAATGGTTCCATTGCTGACAATGGGGTGCCATTTGTCATGCAATTTGGAACTGTCACCAGACCTCCACATTGAAAGCTGAGAGTCAGCTTGTTAAAAGCACATGTCTGCAGCATGCTAAAAATCCAAATCCCTAGCAAGTGGCTGGGGATTCAGATTTTACTGCCCCATCCTGCCACCCTAAGACGGCTGCCTTATGGTTACACTGATTGCCACCATCTAAAAACCTGCAAATGTGAAATGGACTATGAGAAGCAATAATGTGCAGAACTTCTTTCTAGTATCCCTGTTTTCCTCCTGGGGCCCCAGGAAACTTCCCATTCTGCCCTTAGTTTACTCCTACAGTGCTGCAGACTTTTCTGGATGTGACACTGGACATTGATCGATTAGTGTATAAGGGTATTGCTCGCCACAGTCAGTACCGCGTAGCTGTGCACACAGGGTGTGCCGCCTGTGCCTGGGAACACCATAATCATTCCATGTGGTGCAGAATCCCTTTGCTGCTTGAGCCCTGGTCAATTTAAACGTCTGAAATCTCACCAAGACCCCCCAATCAGACTTGTAAAAAAAAAAATAAAAAAAAAAATAAGAAGAATAAGAATAATGATATTGTAAAAATTATTAAAAAACAAAATTGTAAAACAAAATAAAAAAATAAAATAAAAATAAAAAACTACCCCCCCCCCCACCCTTACTACTACTGACACTAACCTCTGCCCGACTGACACAGTTCAATGCTCTAGTGACTGACACCATGCACTGTCCTACTGACACCATCCACTGCTCTACTGACACCATGCACTGTCCTACTGACACCATGCACTGTCCTACTGACACCATCCACTGCTCTACTGACACCATGCACTGTCCTACTGACACCATGCACTGCTCTACTGACTGACACCATCCACTGCTCTACTGACTGACACCATGCACTGTCCTACTGACACCATCCACTGCTCTACTGACACCGTCCACTATTCTACTGACTGACACCATCCACTGCTCTACTGACACCGTCCACTATTCTACTGACTGACACCATCCACTGCTCTACTGACACCGTCCACTATTCTACTGACTGACACCATCCACTGCTCTACTGACACCGTCCACTATTCTACTGACTGACACCATCCACTGCTCTACTGACACCGTCCACTATTCTACTGACTGACACCATCCACTGCTCTACTGACACATCACTGCTCTACTGACACCGTCCACTATTCTACTGACTGACACCATGCACTGCTCTACTGACACCATGCACTGTCCTACTGACACCATGCACTGTCCTACTGACACCATGCACTGCTCTACTGATACCATCCACTGCTCTACTGACACCATGCACTGCTCCACTGATACCATCCACTGCTCTACTGACACCATGCACTGCTCTACTGACACCATGCACTGTCCTACTGACACCATGCACTGCTCTACTGATACCATCCACTGCTCTACTGACACCATGCACTGTCCTACTGACTCCATGCACTGTCCTACTGACTCCATGCACTGCTCTACTGATACCATCCACTGCTCTACTGACACCATGCACTGTCCTACTGACACCATGCACTGCTCTACTGACTGACACCATGCACTGTCCTACTGACACCATGCACTGCTCTACTGACTGACACCATGCACTGTCCTACTGACACCATGCACTGCTCTACTGATACCATCCACTGCTCTACTGACACCATGCACTGCTCTACTGATACCATCCACTGCTCTACTGACACCATGCACTGCTCTACTGATACCATCCACTGCTCTACTGACACCATGCACTGCTCTACTGATACCATCCACTGCTCTACTGACACCATGCACTGTCCTACTGACACCATGCACTGCTCTACTGACTGACACCATGCACTGTCCTACTGACACAATGCACTGCTCTACTGACTGACACCATGCAGTGTCCTACTGACACCATCCACTACTGTACTGACTGACACCATGCAGTGTCCTACTGACTGACACCATCCACTGCTCTGACTGACACCATGCAGTGTCCTACTGACTGACACTATCCACTGCTCTGACTGACACCATCCACTGCTCTGACTGACACCATGCACTGTCCTACTGACACCATGCACTGTCCTACTGACACCATGCACTGTCCTACTGACACCATGCACCGTCCTACTGACACCATGCACCGTCCTACTGACACCATGCACTGTCCTACTGACACCATGCACTGTCCTACTGACACATCCACTGCTCTACTGACTGACACCATCCACTGCTCTACTGACTGACACCATGCACTGTCCTACTGACACCACCCACACTTACATGAGTTTGAGCTTTGGGGTGCACATCCTAATGAAATAGGCTGCACAAACCTATGCAGTAGCATGCTCAGACAGGGATAATAGGACAGGTCATAAAAAACACTTAGCAGAGTTATAATACTCGAGTATACAATGTCCTGTTAGTGACAGGTGACACCATACCTGCAGTGTGACATCTTTCTTCTTGCCGGCCATCGTTGCTGCTCTCCGTGTCAGTACAGATCTGTCGGCCCAGGGTCTCCTAGCAGCACAAACGCTGCTTGTTGGTTTCCATAACTACAAGAAGCTGAACATTGCATGCTGGGTTCTCCTCCTGCAGACCTGCGTTCTATCCAATAGCTGAAAACCTGGGAGGAGCCTATATGGCTTATCGCTTGACAGGCTTTGCATTTCTCCCACAGGAGTGTGTTCTATCCAATAGCGGAGAACCTGGGAGAGGAGTCTATGCCTTCGGCCTATCACTGAGCGGCTTTGCAGCGCTTGGTCTTGTGACTGATATTGTGTGCTCTGTGAGGGGAGGTGTGTCTGTCTAAGGCACGGAGGATTGGCGGGAAATGAACGTGGACGAAGTGTTGGAAGAGCTGTATGTAACAGTTACATTATGTAACTGCTGGTTATAGTCGGTGTAAGGGGAGCGGGAGGATGAAGGGGACAGGACAGTCTGGTGTTCCCGCAAAGGAATGGGAGAGGAAGCGGCGTGTTCTCTTCCAGTGCAGTGATAGACGGTGTGCAGGTTCAGCTGACAGAATAGCTTCCATTATTCTAGGCTGGACTGAGGAATCTGATAGTTGCTGTGTGTCCCCAGACTACGGTTGTGTGAAGTGTTGGCTCCCTCACTGTCTTCTTTCTTTGTGGAGATGTGCCCTATATTGTTCTGGGCTCTGCTGTCAGTGAGGGAAGCAAAGGCTTACAGTTGTCACCAGCGCAGAAATAGAGCTACAAATAGAGCTTTCTATTGGTGGTAATTGATCACCATTGGGTTTAATTTTTGTGCTATTAAAAAAAAAAAAAAAAAAAAGGCTGACAATTTTAGGGACTTTTTTTTTTTTTTTTTTTTTTTTTTTTACTTTGTATTCTGCTACATGTTTTTGTTATAAAAATCCAAATAACTGTATATTGATTGGTTTATGCAAATGTTATAGCATCTACAAACTATGGTGTATATCTACTGGAATTTTTTTATTTTTTATTTTTTCCTAGTAATGGTGATGATCAGCGACTTAAGGCCCGTACACACGTAGCCATTGTCGGCCGTAAATATTCGGCCACCGACCGGCCGATTGTCAGCTTGTTAGTATGATGCTTCCGACTGCAAATTTTTGGCCGAACAGAATCGGGTGTGCAGGCTATAAAATTTTTGTTGGCCAACAAAGAACGGCCGATTGTTCCTCAGTCAGTACAGATTTCGGCAGACAAAAATCAGATGAGCAAGACTGGGCATGCTCAGAGAAAAAACACACGGAAAGTTAACCATCACATGACATCACTTCTGCAGTCGGCTGTTGTTGGCCGACAAAATTCGTGTGCAGTCTTTAGCTCTTTTCAACCGACAGGACAGCACCGGACAAAAGACGGCCTGACAATTGGTACGTGTGTACGGGGCTTAAGTTCACACTACCGCGACTTGGCCGCTTGACAAGTCGCGGTCCAGTCAGTGCTATGGGAACCGTTCTAATCCGACTTAGAAAATAGTTCCTGCACTACTTTTGACCGAAGTCGGAGCGACTTGCATTGACTTCCATTATGTGAAAGTCGTGGTGCACGGCGACTTCACTAGTCTCCCCTGAAGTTGGATCGCCATAGTGTGAACCGACACTTAGCGGGACTGAAATGTAACGGCGAACAATCGGTCACTTGGAGATTTATTTACTAAAGCTGGAGAGTCCAAATCATCCTCACTTCTGCAGAGAAAACGGATCAGCTTCTAACCTCAGCTTGTTCAATCAAGCTTTGGCAATAAAACCTGGAAGCCAATTGGTTTCTATGTAGAAGTGAGACTGATTTTGCACTCTCCAGCCTGCTTTAGTAAATAAACCCCTTAGTCAGGGGTGTATCATGAAATCGGTAGGCCCGTCTGCAAGATAAAGTGTGCCCCTGGCTAAATAAAATTAAGCAGGAGGCTGTGGGTAAATGTCGGTGGGGCTTAAATTATGCAAAATTATTAGGTGTGGTTTAGTAGTCTGGGATGCCTTACATAGCGCAGAATGTGGTAATGTTAAATAGGGAGTGTATGGAGGTGGGTAGTATGTGCGGGAGCGGAGCGCATGGAGGTGGGTAGTGTGTGCGGGAGCGGAGCGCATGGAGGTGGGTAGTGTGTGCGGGAGCGGGGCGCATGGAGGTGGGTAGTGTGTGCGGGAGCGGGGCGCATGGAGGTGGGTAGTGTGTGCGGGAGCGGAGCGCATGGAGGTGGGTAGTGTGTGCGGGAGCGGGGCGCATGGAGGTGGGTAGTGTGTGCGGGGCGCATGGAGGTGGGTAGTGTGTGCGGGAGCGGAGCGCATGGAGGTGGGTAGTGTGTGCGGGAGCGGAGCGCATGGAGGTGGGTAGTGTGTGCGGTAGTGTATGTATGTATGTACCAAAACCATGCAATAGGGAATTTTTTCCCATTAAATGCATAAGTTGACATCTCATTCAATATATTCAGATTGGTGAACAAAATCTTCCTTGATAAAGGCGCTATACCTGTAAGCCGAAACGCGTAGGAATTTGGATATTCCTCTCTACAGACTCCAGGCTGAAATTTCCAGCGTGGACAAACAGAGGGACATATTCACATGTCACCATTTCACTGTGTCACCTTTCTCTACTTACTTCACAATCGCCAATGGGTCTATAACCCAGACACCAAATAGTGTCACCATGTTTTGTTTTAGCCCCCGTTCACACTGGGGCGACCTGTGAGGCGACCTGGTCGCCTCCCATAGGGAAGCTGCGGACCCGTTCTGATAGGAGCGACACAAGTCGCTCTGACTCAGAAAAAGGGTCCGGAGCTTCTTTGGGGCGACCGCCATAGACTTCAATGTTATGAAGTCCGTGGCTGCCGCTCCGAGGTCGCGGCGCGCTGCTCGCACCGCGACCTCGGAGGTCGCGGTGCGAAGTAGCGTCGCCCCAGTGTGAACGGGGGCTTACGTTTTTATTTACTCAATAAAATTGTATAAGAAATTTTACAAAAACAACTGATTTACTTGGCCCATAAAGTCCCACTTTCTTGGTCTGAGGCACCAAACCCTCTCAAAAAAAGGTATCAGTGGGTTGCCAGGTGTGATGACGACGGGGGGTGGGGTGTTGGCAAGGTATCAGTGGGTTCCCAGGTGTGATGAGGATGGCACAGTATGGGGTTTTAGCAAGGTTGCAGTGGGTTGCGAGGTATGATGAGGATGAGAGGGGGAAAAAAAGAGGAAAGGCATAGAAAGAGAGAAGGAAGGATCGCAAATATGAAAAAAAAAAAAAAAGACACTTTTTTTGGTGTGATCTGTATTAATAATGAATTTGGAAACTGGGATGTTTATTTTTAAGCATTTTAAATATCTATTACCTCAAACTGCACGTCTGCAGGCTGTAACTGATGCTGTTGAAAAGTCAAAAAAGAACGCTACAAAAACATGCACAGTACAGAGGTGTCATCTCGTTTTATGTGAATCACTGCCTTTTGTAATCCACTACAGCCTGTGTCCTCATGCTTTTTATGGGAGGCAGATCATCAATCAAAAAGTGATATCCCACCCTCTGTGTTTTTTTTTTTTTTTAAGTTATTGGGCATGGAGGAGGAAGGGACTGGGCTGTCATTTAGGATCTGTATAAACTCCCAAATGTGTGATATCAATATCGTGACCTGAATAGCTCAGCTAAAACCATTAAGTGTTCTCTCCAGCAATAGAGACCAAACTGAGCATGTGGAGCTGAGCTACACTTACTGTATGTTATCTGGACTTGTCCAGAGTGACCGTGCAGGAGGGGGAGGATCTGTGCATACAGGATCACACACAGCCTTTTTACACAATGCGGAGAATTAATCACTTAAGTTACACAGTGAGTATAAAAAGAATGCTGTTCTGCATATACAGACAGATTTTACTGTTGTGGGTCTAGTAACACTTTAAGGGCATTGCTTGAGATTTCTGTAACTTTACCTCAAATTCTGTGTAGTCATCTTAGAAAAGCAGTGAGCTCATGTGTCCAAGGAAGGAAAATTCTGGGAAAATCTGTCTACAAGCAAGTAAATGGAATTTGAGAAAAAACATTTTCTTCACTTGTATAGTAAGACTTGTGTTTTTTCCATAGGTATAAATCGGTTGCACAAGATGAAGATCTCTAAAAAAAAGAACCGTATATCTGAAAGCAGTTGGAATTCCTCCACTGTAGACAATTCCATGGGCAGGCAAAATATTCCCTCATCATCTCCAATAGCATTGGAAATAACGCAATTCTCTAAGCATTTGAAAACAGGATTCAGAAGTTGTAAGCGTGAAAAAACATCTAAAGACACAAAAGAGAACATCTCACTTGTTTGTAAAAGTCAATGTGGAGTAGATGCAAAGTCCTCTAAGGCATCACATCAAGAAAAAATGTGTGTAGTTGAAATGCAAAATGGCTCTGATTTATTGTTCGCTAAACCTGAATTTGAAGATTCTTACAGTACAGAATCCAGTGACATTGAATACAGTTATGGCATAGTTGATGGTTCCGAACCTGGTGTGTCCACAGAGCCATGTGACAAACAAAAAATGTGCAAAGAATGCAGAAGACTTTACGAGAGAGCCAGAATCATCAAACACACTGAAGAAACTCCAAAAAAGCCAGGTTGGTGTTAAAACATTTGTGTGCACAATCTCTTTATTGCTTAAAGGGTAACTCCACTTTTATGGGGGGAAAGCACATGTACAATTGCTACACAAGTCATATTGTATTTAAATGTCATTAAAAAAAATAACTTTTTCTTTTTAAATCTGCACCGCTAGAATTGTCTCTAAATGCAATGCAGTTTGGCAGCCTGGAGGTGTTCTGTACACAGATGGGTACAGAACGCCCCCAGAATTTATTTCTTGCTTGTGTAATTGGGTTACTGATTTTCCCAGAAGTCTGAACTAGGATACAAGTCAGACATTGAGCATCCCCTGAAACAAAAATGTAATTTCTCTTTAGTTAACTGACAGACACAGCTCCATATCTTCTTAGACCCTTGGGCTATGCTGCTCTCCCCACATGAGTGGGACTAGGCGGGAAAATAAATTGGGCAGTCCCGGGGGGTATACTCCCACTTCCTACTATAAGACTTCAGTTTTTTTTTTTGCCTAGTCAGGAATAAGGACCTGGTTCCCTGCTGGGATCTCTGGTCCTGGCATTTTTTCCTTTTTACATGGCATTTTTTCTTTGTTTTATTACTTTCTTAAATCTAAAAATGCGGCGCTGAAAATAAAATTAAAATATCTGTGAATGAATTTGAAGTGTGGTGTTTAACATTAATATAAACAGCTACTAAAAGTGCAAAATTAATAGTGGAAAGTGTGAAATTATATTAAAATTGGGTGAAATTAAATAAAGCATAATGAAATTAAATTTGAAATTAAAATAAAATTTAAAATTATCTGTGAATACATATGAAATGTGACAATATAAGACAATTTATTAATTATATGTAGCACCCTCCTAGATGGGTGCTAGATAGGAAGTGTAATTTCCTCTGCCTGCTTATCAGGAGAGTGGCAGGTTAAACCAAGTTGCTCTGTCTGCTTATCAGGGGAGCAGGATTTCTAGTCAGGCCTGTTGCATGTGTCCATGTGTGATTCACTTGGTCTGGGGGAGTGTCCTCACTGTGCCCAAGAGGGGAGCCAGTTGGACAGTGGAGGAAACCCAGCCAGTGACACACAGGCTTTGTAACTATCTCTGTGGGTTGGCACAGACAGTGGCGCATCCTGGGATACGTTATAAAAGCCAAGGGCACATGTGACAGGGTGTCTTTGGGCAGGAAGCCAGGTCCCAGGAGGAGGGTGATGGCTGTCTCTCCTTCTGTTGCTGTGGTTGGTGGTCACAGGCAGTCGGCCTAGTGGACCAGGAAAGTGTGGCTGAACCCAGAGGTCCAGTGGAAGCTGACTGTGGAGGTGAAGGCAGAGCAACTCTGGAAAAATAGTGTCCCTGAGTACAGGGGAGCTTGCCAAAGGTTCTCCCCAGGAAGGGGACCGCTCTAGTGGCTAGTCAGTGGACGGGTGAGAGTAATGGTGGCACCTAGTTGTTAACCCTGAAGAGACTTTTCAAACGAGAACAGTAATCTTATCTTCACTTCAGTGGTGAGGTGACTTGCCGCATTCTACAGATAGTTGTCCTCAAGATTGTGCATAGTTACTAGTTGGAGTATCCCATTCATCTCTTCTCCTATCCCAGTTCTAAAATAAAACACAAAAAACCAACATCCCCTGGATTGAGTATTGACTGAGCCAAGGACTTTCTTTGCCGATTGTTGCTAAGGGCAACCCAGGGGAATCCAAAAAGTGTAATTCTCAGCAGTCCTCTAGGGGGCAGTGCTACATATATAAACAAATAAGTGTTGAAAAAATATATAATATCTGTGAATAAAATTCATAGATCACCTGTGCGATTTTTTTTTTTTTTTTTTTTTGTTATAAACAAAAAAGCGACTTATTTTGAAGAAAAAAAAAATCATTTTCTGCTACATAACATTCCAAAAAAAAATTTAAAAATCTAATTTTTTTTTAACATTTTAGGCCATATTGTTTTCTGCTACATATTTTTGGTAAAATTTTTGGTAAAAAAAAAAAATCGCAATAAGCTTCTCTTAATTGGTTTGCGCAAAAGTTATCACGTCTAACTACGGGAAAGATTTGTCCATGTCATTTTTTTTTTTTTTTTTGCGGTACTGCAACATTGCAGCAGACAGATCGGACCTCTAACTGATATTTTTTGACACTTTTGGGGGTACCAGTGACATTACTACAGTAATCCAGTGCTAAAAATATGCACTGTTAATCTAATGACACTGGCAGGGAAGGGGTTAACAGTATAGGTGATCAAGGGGTTAAATGTGACCCTAGTGGAGTGATTCTAACTGTGGGGGGGGGGAGGGGGGTGTGGCTTCTGAGATGACCACAGAGACATGTGATCCTATATAGCAGAATCACATGAGCTCTGCGATCATCCCAGGGAGGACGGTCGGCTGTGTTTACAACAGCCGACCGTCCTCTCTCAGCGGGGAATGATCGCAGGTGTCAGGCGGCAATCGGAGCCGCCTGACACGCGCCGGTTTCCCCCCTGATGATCAGGGGCAGGAGCACAGCGCCCGCTCGCCCCCTAGCTCCTCTCAGGCGAGCGAAGTAGGTTTACGTCGTTTTGCCTGCCCGAGCCACCCTGCCGCAGTAAAAAGGCAGCGGGTGGTCGGGAAGTGGTTAAATAAATGTTTGTGCTTGCGTAGAACATGTACTTGATTTTCTTGACCAAGCACAGTGGCTAAGTGGTTAGTGTGATCGCCTAGCACAGTGGTTCCCAACTCCGGTCCTCGGGACCCACCAACAGGCCAGGTTTGCAAGATAACTAAATTACATCACAGGTGATCTAATTTGCTGCTCAGTGATTGCAGTATTCTAGTCTGCATCCCCCAAGGTAATACTTAAAATCTGGCCTGTTAGTGGGTCCCGAGGACCGGAATTGAGAACCACTGGCCTAGCAGCACTAGGGTTCAAATCCCAACCACGACACTACCTGCATGGAGTTTGCATGTTCTCCCTGTGCCTGCATGGGTTTCCTCTGGGTATTCCAGTTTTCTCCCACACTTCAAAGACATGCTGGTAGGTTAATTGGCTCCTGCCTAAATTGGCCTTACTGTATGTACTGTTTGTTGGAATGTGAGATAAGGGACCTCAGATTGTAAGCTCCTTGAGGGCAAGGACTGATAAGAATCTACAACATACTGACAGTGCTTTAGAAGTACCTGTAATAAACACACTAGCTAATTTTAATATCTTTTTTTTTTTTTTGACAACTGTCAGCAATGGGTTATTAGTTTATATCTGGTGTTTTTTTTTTTTAGTCTCCTATGGGGCTAGTTACTTTAAATCAGGGATCCTCAAACTGCTGAACTACACATCCCATGAGGCATTGTAAAACTCTTTTTACAGACATGACTAAGCATGATGGGAATTGTAGTTCCCAAACTACTGGAGGGCCATAGTTTGAAGACCCCTGCTTTTATATGAAACTACTTTTGTCCAGAGCAGTTGCCAACTGCTTTGCAGAGGTGAGCGCTGAGTTGACCTCTCAATCTAGAGATCGGTGGTAAGATGTAGATTATAGTGTTACCTTTCACTATGCCTTTATTTACCAATGGCAAGGAGTGCAGTTTTAATGCGTTTAAAGGGGTTGATAATGTGAAGTCACTATGCATTGCTTTTTTTACTCTTCATTTTGATAGTATCACTGTTTCATCCCCCTTCTCCTCCTTCTTCTCCTCCTTCTTCTCCTCCTTCTTCTCCTCCTTCTTCTCCTCCTTCTTCTCCTCCTTCTTCTCCTCCTTCTTCTTCTCCTCCTTCTTCTCCTCCTTCTTCTTCTCCTCCTTCTTCTCCTCCTTCTTCTCCTCCTTCTTCTTCTCCTCCTTCTTCTCCTCCTTCTTCTCCTCCTTCTTTTTCTTCTTCTTTTTCTTCTTTTTCTTTTCCAAACCAACAACTTTTCTATCTAGAGTGTAGCCACTGGAGCAGTAGATTCTGGATGATGATGAACCGAGTTTCCTTGCAAAAAAAAAGTAACAAGAAGAAGAAACAAAACAGGTTGTATTAAAGAAAAACAAAAAAAAAAAATAAAAATGTATCTATATCTCTTTACATTTGTAGCATATCTAATGACAAGGTGATATGGAACATGTCTCTTTCCACAGACATGTCTAAAATTTGCCTCTGCTTTTCTGATCACCCAGGCAAGATTCATTTAGTGGATTTGCAGCCTTATGTTTTACCCCTTCACGCCAAATTAACACATATATGCAACCTCATGGAAGTAGGCTTTATTCCATGGGGCCGCACATATGCGTATCTCCCTTTGTGCTGGGAGCACGCTGCACAGAGCGCTCCCAGCACAGAGGCCGGGGTTTTGCGAAGATGTACAGTATACACCGATCAGCCATTACACTATAACCACTGACAGGTAAAGTGAATAACATTGATCATCACGTGACAGTGGCACCTGAAAGTGGGTAGGATATATTGTGCAGCAAGTGAACATGTCTCCTAAGTTCTAGAAAAGGGGAGATTAAAATTAAGCAACCAAATGGGCTCCTTATGACTCACTCGCCGGTATGGCGATAATAATATTACCATACACAAGATGAAGTGATATGAATAATTCTGAATACTATATGTACAGCTGCTGCTATCGTTAACTAATCAAATCCAAACGGTGTATATATTATCCCAAGGACAGATGATGGCTGTCAGAATAAATCCACACTAGCAGGGCTACAAGACCAAGGCTGGCCATACACTATACAATTTTCTTGTTCAACTTTCCTTTAGATTTACCAAAACCATATAATATAAGTTCAAACCTGAACACTTTCAATTTGTATGCAATCAGGCAGGCCCTTGCACTACATAGTTGAAGGTAAATCTAAAGGAAATTGAATAAGAAAATTGTATGGTGTATGGCCAGCCTTAGTCTCTTAAGTCCCAATAGTAAAATAACGAAAATCTTCAGAGGTGACAATCATATGATGCTGCAGACAGTCGGATGAATCAAACTTGCAACCCAACAGGTGAGTCAATCCTTAATGCTGAAAACATGTAAGCATGCACCGCTGTGGACCCTCTAGGTAATGCCCACGTACGTATAGGGAATGTATATTGCGCCTGGTACCCAAGGACCACAATCTTGTTAGCAGCAGCAAACCACAGATCTCTTTGATGCAGATAGTAGCGATTCTCCTGAAGACTCTCAATGATCATGCAATTGGATAAGGGGACTCGTAGTGTAAACTGCACACAATTTTATTTACACTACAATTCATATATGCACTCGCATTGTATATTTAAAAACCAGTGTTACTTATCGTAAAAGGCTTCCTCACGGCTGCACTGTCAAACACCGCTTACATGACTCGTACTGCCCGCGGCTCGGTACCAGCCAGCGAACTTCCGGGTTTGGGGTGTGACGTCAGACGTTCCGGTTGCCGGGTGACCACGTGCTCACCCTCAACGCGTTTTGTCACACACAGACTTCTACGGAGGGCATGGGCACGCTGCACCTCCTTATATCGTTCACCCAACAGGCGGTTCACGTATCCCACTTGGCAGTGGCACCGGAAGTACAACAAGGGATTTCACGATCACCGTTAGTATGGGGAACTTTATATACTATTAAACAAAACCATCTTGTATATGTGCATAGTTATTTGCCTGTGTCTTTGGAAATTAGTACTAATTACTGTAATATCTCAATGCCATGGTCATGTAATCATATGATCTTAGGCAAGCAGAGGAAAAAGGGGAAAAAAAACGGGGGGGGGGGGGGGGGAACCGATGACAAAAGAACAAAAAAAGGACGGAGGGGGGTAACACAATCCGCATATGAAACAGAGAGCATCTAACCTGGAGATCTAATAATTGCTTATAAAGCAATTCAAATCGAGCTCCACGTTTAACTCATTAGGATGGAGCGCATTGGTAAGGTAAATCTAATGGGTTTCCCTTTTGGATAACTCTGACTAAATTGGAGCCTCTCATGCAGGATTTAATTTTTCTATTCCCCAAAATCTCAGGTCAGAGGGGTCCTTGTTATGTTTACGTTTGAAGTGTAAAGAAACAATGTGGTCTTTACAACCCTTACGTATATTTGCAATGTGTTCCGATGCCCAGAGTCCTCTTGGTTCACCCTATGTAGATTAAACCACATGGGCATTTAAGGCTATATACTACATGCGTGGACATGCATGTTAAGCAGTCTTTGATATCAAAACTTTTCCCATTTGCAGAGGACCTAAAAGAAGTAACTCCTCTTAAATGGATGTTAACCTGCCTACAGGCTTTGCACTGTCTGCAGGCAAAGAACCCCTCTCTATTATCCCAAAAGATTATGGGCTTCTTGGGTGGACCTCTCCTATAGATGAACCTCTCCCAAAAGTTGGACCTCTCCTATAGATGAACACCGGTTCTTTAGGCAATACTTTGCCGAGAATCTTGTCCATACATAGAACATCCCAGTGTTTTTTGAAAATTTCTTCCACTTCTTTGTATTGGACGTTATAACCTGAGATAAAACCCCATTCGTGTTTAGTTTGGGTTCTCTAATTCTCTCCTGTGAGGATTCGCCAACTTTAGTAATAATGGCATCCAGGATCCTCCCATCATAGCCTTTTTCCATAAAACGCTCCTTGATGACCTCAGCTTGTGTGAGAAAATCCGAATCCCTGGTGCAATTCCTCCTAATTTGTAAGAGCTGGCCCTTAGGTATGTTCTTTAGCCATTTCTCATGATGTCCACTTTGGATAGGTAAATAACCATTCCTATTGGTTGGCTTAAAATAGGCCTTAGTTACTACGCGTGTTTCTTGGACCATAACCTCCACATCCAGGTAATGTATCCCTTTGCGGTTCCAATTAAACTCTATTCGAATATGGTTAGGGTTAGTGTTGAGACTTTCAACAAAATTCTGTAATGATTCTTCTGAGCCAGCCCATATAAAGACAGATCTATATACCTCTTATACATGATTAGCTCTTTTTGCTGTGTACCTGTCTTCCGATTCCCCCATGAAGAGATTCGCTAAGCTTGGGGCGAATTTAGCGCCCATCGCTACGCCGCGTTTTGAGTGGATTACTGGCAACCGTACCAGAAGTAATTATGCAACAAACAATACTCAAGTACGTGGCCTAGGAATCTCTTTTGGGGGTCAGGTATATCTTCTCTCTGGCTGAAGGCCCAATTCTGGGGTAGAAGCGCATCGTCATGTTGTATGACTGTATACGAAGAAGCCACATCTACATTGACTAAAAAGACATCCTCTGTAGCAGGAAGTTCTATTTCCCTTAAGGTTTGTAGAAAATCCTTAGTATCCCTCAAATAGGACTTCGTTTTCACCACACTGTCTTGTAAAAAGAAGTCTAAATACTGGCCCACTCTGGAGGTAACTGAGTCTATACTATTTACAATGGGCCTGACGGGGGGATTTCTTTCATCCTTATGGATTTTCGGCAGCGTATAGATTGTTGGGATCCTACTGAAACTTGGTATCAAAAAACGCTTTTCTTTCTTGGTAAGGATTCTTCTATAATACCACGATTGTACCAGCTCATGTAATTCTTTGCGGTGTGGGATGGTGGGGGTCACCCTTAAGTAACTCATACGTTTCCGTGTCCGCTAACATCTCTGAAAGCTGTGTATTATAATATGTTTTATCTAGGGCTGCAACTAACGATTACCGTATTTAGCGTATAACACGCACTTTTTTCCCCTGAAAATATAGTGCAAACTGTGGGGGCGTGTTATACGCCGATATTTTTTTTTCCAACGAGGGGGGGCGGGGCTCCGCCTCTCCTGGCCCTAGGACAGCCCTGCCAGCGTACTCTGCAGTTAAGAAAAAAATCACTGCCAGCCCTTTTTATAGATCCTTACTACATAATATATCACTGTCATTGAAAAACGCAGCCTCTAAATACCTTGTTAGCTTTGTTCTTGCTGGCTGCTCTCCTCCATCCACTTCTCCTCCTCTGAGTGTAGCTTCAGATTGGTGGAGGAGAGCGATCACATGACCGGCCATTGAACGTCAGAGAAGAGCAGTCACATGACTGGCCATGAAAGAACAGAGCTACTGAGGTATTTAGAGGCATCGGTTTGCAATAACAGTGACACATTGTAGGAAGCATCTATGGAAAGGGTCTGGCAGTGATTTTGTTTTTACTTTAGAGTACGCTGTCAGGGCTGTCCCAGGAGACTGGGGGTCTCCTGGGAGTGCAGGGGGGCTGTGCAATGTAAAGGGGTCTTTGTAATAAAAGGGGGTATGTAGTGTGCATGGGGGGGAACTGTGCAATGTATAGGGGGGCTGTTTAATGAAAGGGGCAGTGTACTGTTATTTTTAAATATTTAAAATGTTTTTTTCCTAAAACTTCTCTCTTAAAGTGAAGGTGCGTGTTATACGCTTGTGCGTGTTATACGCCAATAAATACGGTGTTTTGTCTGTCGACGAATCTAACAATTATTTATTTTAATTTTTTTGCTTAATTGAGTGTTCTTTTTTTGATTAATCCTTTGAATAACTTTACAAAAAATGATACGTACAACTTCTAATATAATATTTCAACTTTTTTGTTACATTTTTTCCAAAAAATACTTCAATGTGGTTGAAGTTTTTACAGTACAAAAAAATGAAGTGGCAAAAATAAAATGTAAAAAGGGAAAATGTTCCGCGCTAAAGCGAAGTCCTCTCCTCACGCTGACCGTATGTGAGGAGAGCTGGTAAGTGACAATCCACACGGGACGTCCACCTGATGATCAGTGCAGCCTCAGTGCCCATCAGTGAAGGAGAAAAATTTAATTTCTTATTTACAAAATGTTATAACAGAAACTAAGAAAAAACTTTTTTTTATTTAATTTAAACTTTCTGGTCTTTTTTTGTTAAGCAAAAAATTAAACACAGGTGGTGACTAAATACCACAAAAAGAAAGCTCTGTCGGTCTAAAAAAAAAAAATGATAAAAAATGTATATGGGTACAGTGTTGAATGTGCAATTGTCGTTCAATGTGCGGCAGCTCTGAAAATTGGCCTGGGCAGGAAGGGGGAGAAAGTACCAAGTGGTTAAGTGGTGGATGCGTGTGGATTCATTTTTTTGGGGAGAATAGGGAATATTGTTTGTTGTCTTTTTTTTTTTTTTAAGAAACAATAAAGTAACCAAACAAACGAATCCCCCTGAAGCAGCTTTTCTTAGTTTTATTGCCCTCTGAGGACCCTTGCCACCAATCTTGGCCAGTACAGAGAGGTGCTGCAGCTATCCTCCAGCCTGTCCCTGCCTTATCCCTACAGACAGGTCAATCAGCCTGCACAGTATTGTATGAATCTTTCTCTAAGCTGCGACGAGCTGTTATTTCTGCTGGAAACGGCTCTCTGCCATCAGCAGCATTACGTACTTTGTGGATCTTCTCACAGCAGGGGTTGCAGCAAACACTGACACCGACATAGCTGAGTGATTACTACCTTATCTGCCGGTCTTTTCATGCCTCAGTCTTTCATGTCTTTCCTGGTCTTTTCATGTCTTGTGCACTCTGAGGAGGGGAAGGAGGAGAACGGCCGGCGCAAGCAGGGGGCGTGTGACGCGTCAACGCCTTTCACGCATGTCGACGTATTTCTGTAATCGACTACGTCGACGCATAGTTGCAGCACTAGTTTTATCTAATATAACCACCCCCCTTATCTGTCGGCCGTATGATGACATCCTTGCGTTTTTCCAACGCCTCTAATCCATCGCGTATATGCCTGGGATTCACCTTTTTTTTTTTTTTTTTTTTTTTTTTGTAGGTTTAATAGCCTCTAAGTCTCTCAGGACCAGTTGCTTGAACACTCAACGTGCTGATTGGAAGGCTGAGGTGGGTTGAACAGCGAATGCTTTTTAAGCCAGCTATCTTTTCCAATTGTTTGACCCATATTACGATGTGAGTCCATGTTCACCCCTTTATTTGGGTTCAAAAAGTATATTTTCAGATTGATCTTTTGAATGTATTTTTGAACGTCAATCTATACATTGAATTTATTCACCGGCTTCTCAACCGCACATTTAAGGCCTGCATTTAAAATGTTTACCTCATCAGAGAGATACATACAGGATATATATATATATATATATATATATATATATATATATATATATATATATATATATATATATATATATATATATATATATATATATATATATACCTTTTTAATCTGTCTCGAGTCTTCTTTTTTCGGAATTTTCGTCCGGCTCTGCAGCCTCTTGCTGATGATCTATTCTGGGCCATTGTCGCTCCTGTGGCTTGTCCATGTAAAATTCTTGGTTCCGCCAATATTCCATCAGTGGTCCGGTGGGTTTTCCCCTCCAAGGTCTGCCCCCTCTTCTCCCTACCCTGCCTCTTACTCCTCTCCATAAAAAAGGATGATTGGGGACATAGGTTCCTCATAATGTGACAAACCTTCATATCTATTACGAACTGGAACTGAATCCGGGATATAATACCCGGATTCACTTCGTTGGGGGGGGAGGGGGGGGATGTCTCCCTTGTCCACCTCTTGTATTATAAGAGGACGGGGCAACGTATCCACCACCTTCGCCCTCAGCAGACCGGTTAATGGACCCTCTCCTTTCCTGGCCTGAATAGGACTCAGAATTCCGGGGCTGAGTCGCCTTCTTACCCCCCCCCCCCTTCCCCTAGCTGGGGTATGTGCCGAGCTAAAGTGGAGAGTTTTTCTCCTGGGGCTTAGTTCCCTGAGAAAGCAATGGCTCAGATAATTCAGAGGTGGGCGTCTGCCATAGGTATATCTGATTGTTTGTTTTTAAAATCATCAACATCCTACGAAACTTCTTAATGTTTTTTCTTATGTGTTTCGCG
This sequence comes from Pelophylax lessonae, assembly GCF_965119305.1. Classification (NCBI taxonomy): domain Eukaryota; kingdom Metazoa; phylum Chordata; class Amphibia; order Anura; family Ranidae; genus Pelophylax; species Pelophylax lessonae. The sequence goes on from NC_138773.1 coordinate 207,832,358, forward strand.
ATCCACTTTTTCCAACTTCTTTTTGATATCTGCATTAAACTTGATAACCAATGGCATGTCATTTTGTGGTTCCAATTTAATTCGTAGCTCAGCTATCCTTTTTTCCAAATTACTCATCTTTTTCTTTTTCCTCCTTTAAAACTAACTCCTGGAGCTTGAGGCCTACTCCATTAAAAAAATAAAGTCATTCAGAATTGGAAGCCTCATCATCCCAAGCCATCTTGTGGGGTAACTTCCCACCTAATGCCCCGTACACACGTGCAGATTATCTGAAGACTTTTGTCTGCAGACTTACCAAAACCATATAATATGAGGTCAAACCTAAACACTTTCAATTTGTATGCAATCCGGCAGGCCCTTGCACTACATAGAAAAGGTAAATCTGAGGACAAAAGTCTTCAGATAATCTGCACGTGTGTACGGGGCATTAGGCTCTGCATAATGATACGTTTTTTTTCAAATACTGCTCAAACGTGCAGATATCCCACCAGGTACGTACCTGCTTCTCCAATAAATTCCCTAGTGTATTAAGATCAGCACTCAAGTCATATTCCATGACATCCTCAGCCTCATTAGAAAAAATACTTTTTCTCTCCTCGCCTTCCAGGACGGCCCAAACATGATGATAGGCTCCACCTACCGGAAACACAATCAATTACAGTTGTTAAAAGGCCCCACCCTTCCCTCTGCCCCTCAGTTTAGATTGTGTTTCTTCCTACGAAACATGTTGTGTTTTTTTTTTTTTTTTTTCTGACCTGCAGACTTTGGAAGTCAGATGGTCCCCTTGTGAGCCAGGTTCAGCAAACTGCCATGAGAGCTGAGCTCTACCTGCCATCTCCTCAGGTTTCTCACAGGTCGCCCCCGTGATAGCAAACCGTCGGTCACCCGGTGTGCCCCTCTAGGTTTTGCTCCGGCACCAGCAGCTCTCCTCCACAGGAACATTTTTTGAAAAGCCCGCCGGACGGGCGTCTCAAACCTCGTTCCCGGACCGGAACTTCCGGCGACGTCAGACGCTACCGCACGGATGTGGAAGAGGAAGGTGGAGGAGACGCCGGAACCGCTAGCCAAGTAGTAAAGCAGACTCCCAGGCTACAGGAGCCGGACAGCTGCAAGGGAGATGAAGCCCTCCACAACTCCCCCTCCGGGGAAGGAGGAAGGGCTGGGCCAGGTGTCGGCAGCCAAACCCAGGTCGGAACCGGGTAAGTGCTGCAATGTATCATTGATGGTGCCTTTTTTTCTAAGTCTGCTGGTTACTGACATAGAAATGCCTGGTAAAAAATCCCTTCTCCCTGACCTTAGTCGGACTTACTGAGTGTCCTTTCTATGGTCTTTATACATGTAGTTAGGAAGAGTGATACTTGATGTTGTATCCTGTCTTCCAGAGTCCCAGAGCGGTTCTCAAGAAACCTCTACTACTACACCAGACTTATCGGGTTCCGTTGCCTCTAAGAAGTGTGGTAATTGTGCTGATAGATTACCTAGTTCCCACACCAAGTCTTTCTGCTTCAAATGTATCTACAAATTATCAGGAAAAGAATCCTCGGCCCTAATGAAGTCTTCTTAAAGTCGGTTCAAGAGGAAATGCTGACTACAATTCAGTCAGTACGCTCTTCATTGGGAACTCCAGCAACCTCAGAGCCCAGGGAACCTCCTGTAGTGGAGGGTACCTCTTCACAGGAAAGCTGTCTATCTAGGGCAGGACCCTCGGGTCTACTACCCTCATCTCAAAATCTCCCTTCAGCTCAGCCCAGAAGTAGAGTGTCAGCAGAGGAAAACCGCTCAGACTCCCAAACCAGTTCAGAAGGTGAGGGAGATAGGGACTCAGAGGAACCGGGTGAGGCAGAACCAACCAGGAATCTGTTTGGTTTGGATAACATGCAGGGACTCCTTCAGGCAGTGTAAGCCTCTGAAGAGATACCCAATCTGCCAAAAGAAACCTCAGCCCAGGATAGACTCTGTAAAGGACTAGGGAAGATTCCTTCTAGAGCTTTACCTATCCACCAATCCCTAAAGGGATTAATCCTTCAACAATGGCAATGGCCAGAAAATAGGTTGAACAGACCAAGATCCTGGAAAAGGAGATTTCCCTTTAAAGAAGAAATAGAAAAATTTATAAAGAGTCCAAAACTAGATGCATTATTGGCGCAGGTGACTAAAAGGTCAGACCTCTCCTTTGTTGATACAGGCAGCATTAAGGATTTCATGAACCGTAAAGCAGAGTCCCTTGTGAGGAAGGCCTGGGATGCCAATACTTCTGCAATGGCCCCAGCATTAGCTGCTTCCTGCGTGGCAAGGAATGCCTTCTGTTGGGTTGACAGACTGAACAAAAACCTGCCACAGTCAAAAACCCAATACTTGCAAGATTCCCTTTCAGTAATAGGGAAAGCAGTAGCCTATCTGGCAGATGCAGCAGTGGAATCTGTTATAGCATCCGCCAAGACTGGGGCTCTCCTTAATTCTGCCAGAAGAGCCATTTGGCTCAAAGAGTGGGAAGGGGACTTTTCCTCTAAGACAAAACTCTGTGGTTTGCCTTTTGAAGGGTCCTTACTATTTGGGTCTGGTCTGGATGAAGTTCTGACCAGGTCCTCTGAGAAAGGGAACAAGTTTCCGGCAAAACCCAAAAAAGTTTGCCTGGAAATTTTTTCGTGGCCCCCAGGAACAAAGCCAGCATAGGCACAAAAGAGAGCCTGCCAAAAGATGGGGTTTTAGGAAAGGAAGACAAAGAAACAGTTTGCTCTTCCCTTCCTCCTCGGGCTCAAGGGATAACAAGTGATGTCAAAGTGGGGGGCAGACTAAGTCATTTTCTGGCCCAATGGGAAGAAATTTCAGTCTCCCCATATATTTACTCCCTCATACAGGAAGGGTACCGCCTTCAATTTGTCTCCATACCTCCTATAACCGTAACCCTTACTCATGTCCCCAAAAAGATTCAGATAAGAGAAGCCCTACTGCAAGGGATTCAGGAACTGGCAGAGCAGTTGGTAATAATCCCGGTCCCAGAAGATCATCTCTTCCAGGGTTTCTACTCCCATGTGTTCGTGGTCTCAAAATCATCAGGAAAATATTGCCGGATAATAAACTTGAAAAACCTCAACAAGTTTCTACCTTACAAAAAGTTTTCAATGGAAACCATTTATTCAGTGCGAAAGAATCTACTGAAAAACGTTTTCATGACCACACTAGACCTCAGAGATGCATATCTGCATGTCCCCATTCACCAGGAACATCAGCCGTTCCTGAGGTTTGCAATAGTGACAAAAGAAGGGACTACTCACTGGCAGTTCAGAGCACTGCCTTTTTGACTAGCTGCCAGTCCAAGAATCTTTACAAAGATCCTGGCAGAGGCGGTGGCCCACCTACACCTTCAAGGGATAGCCCTGATTCCCTACTTAGACAACCTACTGGTTTTCGGCAAATCGGCAGCTCAAGTAAACTTGGATACCCAACAGGTGATAGACTCCCTTCAAAAGTTAGGATGGCTCATCAACCTGGAAAAGTCATCCCTGAAACCTATCCAAATACAGACCTTTCTGGGGTTCCAGGTAGACTCAAGGGCTCAGAAAAGAGCTTCTACCAAAGAAAAGAAGAAGAAAATAGTTTCCTCAGTCTTGACGCTCAAGGGAGCTCCCTCCTGTTCCAGAAGAGACATTCTAAGAGTCTTGGAACTAATGTCGGCCAGCATCCCAGCGATTGTGTGGGCACAGCTCCACGCAAGAGAACTTCTCTTTTTCCATCTGTCCTCCTGGGACAAAAAGATAGTCCCTAGACGAATACGTCAATCTCACTCCTCAGGTGCAGTCATCTTTGGAATGGTGGACAAACCCAAACAACCTGGGAGAAGGCAGACCCTGGGGACAGTGGAATCCCATAAAGATTACCAGAGATGCGAGTACGAAGGGTTGGGGAGCTCACCTGGAGGGGGCTCAGGCACAAGGGATCTGGGACAAAAGAACAGCACAGGCCTCATCCAATTTCAGGGAATTGAAGGCAGTGGGGGAAGCCTTAAAAGCTTTCCAAGAGTTCATTCTAAACAGAGAAGTTCTGATTCTGTCAGACAATACCACAACTGTGATCTATTTGAATCGACAAGGAGGAACCAGGTCAAGTCCCCTTTTAGCCCTGACCAAAGAGATCCTGGGTTGGGCCATTCCCTCGTGGTCATTCACATCAAGGGGAAGAACAACTCTCAAGCGGACTTCCTCAGCCGTCACCTTATAAGGAAAGGAGAATGGGAACTAAATCCCAAAATCTTCCAGTTAATAGTACAAAGGTTTGGGAACCCAGAGATAGACCTGTTTGCCTCCTCTCAGAACAAGAAGGTAAAGAGTTTATTCTCCCTCACGCGGACCAGAGGGATGACAGGATTGGATGCACTGGCCCAACCATGGCAGTTCAATCTAGCAATCTAGCCTATGCCTCCCCCCCCCCCCCCTGATGTTAATTCCCAGGGTCTTTCAGAAATTAAGTCTCAGAACCTGCAATTAATCCTAATTGCCCCATGGTGGCCAAAGAGGCCTTGGTTTGCCATATTGAAAGCCATGTCAATAGCTTGCCCATGGCACCTTCCAGTCTCTCCAGACCTGCTGTCTCAGGGACCAGTGTTGTGTCCGGACCCAGGGTTCTTCCAGTTGCCGGCTTGGTTACTGAGCGCCAACTCCTAATTTCAAAAGGCTGCTCAGAGAGAGTAGTGGACACTCTCTTGCTGAGCAGAAAGCCTGTTACAAAAAAGATTTATACAAAAGTTTGGAAAAGATTTTGTACCTAGCGTAGACAAAAGGACTTTGCCTCTTCCTCTATTCCCACGATCCTAGAGTTCTTACAGGATGGAGTAGATAAGGGTGTGGCAACTAACACCCTTAGGGTACAAATAGCTGCTCTTTTGGTATTTTTGGACACTAGTCTGGCAAAAGAGCCGTTAATCAAAAGATTTTTGTTGGCTAGACAAAGGGTTACCCCTATTATAAAAGACAGGTTTCCCCCCTTGGGACATGACCAGGGTCCTAGAGGCATTATCTAAGGATCCCTTCGAACCTTTTAAAGGAAATCTCCCTTAAATTGTTGTCTTTGAAATTGGCCTTCCTACTAGCCATTGCGACAGCAAGAAGAGTAGGGGACCTACAAGCTCTCTCTATTAAAGAACCATTTATGGTAGTCTTTCCAGATAGAATTGTCCTAAAACCAAATCCTCTGTATCTGCCAAAGGTAGCATCTTCTTTCCACAGAACACAGGAAAAACTACCATCCTTTTGTGATACCCTTTCCTTACTATTTTTGGGGTTATTTCATTGTATTGATGTGAGAAGAGCCCTTCTCACTTATTTAGAAAGAACCAAAACCTTCAGGAGATCTAACCATCTGTTAGTCCTTCACGCTGGGCCCAGAAAGGGACTGCAGGCCTCCAAGCCTTCAGTGGCTAGGTGGATTAGACAAGCAATTACCACCTCCTTATGAGGCATCCGGTGTTCCTGCTCCAACTAACATTAAAGCACACTCAACAAGAGCCCTAGCTACATCCTGGGCCGAAAAGGCTGGAGCATCATGGGAACGGATCCGCAGTGCAGCCACCTGGTCCAGTCATGACACAGTCCTGCACTACCGTGTAGAAGTACTGTCTCAACAAGACCTAACCTTTGGCCGAAAGGTCTTACAGGCAGTAGTCCCACCCTAAGGTAGGCCTATGGGTAATCTATTATCCTCTCATGTTTGGGCCGTCCTGGAAGGCGAGGAGAGAAAATTTACCGTTAGTTTACCGGTAATGGTCTTTCTGACAAGCCTTCCAGGACGGCCGGCCTATTCCCGGCCTGTTAAAGGGTGTAAGTAACAATAGAAAAAATGTAGGTGGTAAGTACCTATAAGAATTAATTGAAACACTTCCCTCGGAAAATGGTTGTGGAAGATACTTTTTTACAACTGAGGGGCAGAGGGAAGGGTGGGGCCTTTTAACAACTGTAATTGATTGTTTACGGTAGGAGGAGCCTATCATCACTCACGTTTGGGCCGTCCTGGAAGGCTCGTCAGAAAGACTTACCGTTACACTAACGGTAAGTTTTCACATTTAGCTGTCTGTTCTTTAAAAACTAAATAGCATCCATTGCAGCCAAGTTAAATAGATTAATAGAAAAGGGGAGTAAGATTGAGTAACCAAATGGGCTCCTTATGACTCACTCGGCGCTATGGCGATAATATTACCATACACAAGAGGAAGTGATATGAATAATTCTGAATATAAACTATATGTACAGCTGCTGCTATCGTTAACTAATCCAATCCAAAAGGTGTATATATTATCCCAAGGACAGATGATGGCTGTCAGAATAAATACACACTAGCAGGGCTACAAGACTTAGTCTCTGAAGTCCCAATAGTAAAATAACGAAAATCTTCAGAGGTGACAATCATATGATGCTGCAGACAGTCAGATGAATCAAACTTGCAACCCAACAGGTGAGTCCATCTTTAATGCTGAAAACATGTAAGCATGCACCGTCAATGCACCGCTGTGGACCCCCTAGGTAATGCCCACGTACCTATAGGGAATGTATATTGCGCCTGGTACCCAAGGACCACAATCTTGTTAGCAGCAGCAAACCACAGATCCCTCTGATGCAGGTAGTAGCGATTCTCCTGAAGACTCTCAATGATCATGCATTTAGAGAAGGGGACTAAGTGTAAACTGCACAGTTTTATTTACACTACAATTCATATATGCATTGAAATTTCTTGTTGTACTTCCGGTGTCACTGCCGAGTGGGATATGTGAACCGCCTATTGGGTGAACGATACAAGGAGGTGACTGCGGCGCGTGCCCACGCCCTCCGTAGGAAGTCCTTGTGTGCCGAAATGCGTTGGGCGTGAGCACGCGGCCACCCGGCAACCGGGACGTCTGACGTCACCCCGAACCCAGAAGTTCGCTGGCTGGTACCGAGCCGCGGGCATTACAAGTCATGTAAGTGGTGTTTGACAGTGCAGCCGTGAGGCAGCCTTTTACGATAAGTAACGCTAGATTTTATATATACAATGTGAGTGCGTATATGAATTGTAGTGTAAATAAAATTGTGTGCAGTTTACACTACAAGTCCCCTTATCTAATTGCATAATCATTGAGAGTCTTCAGGAGAATCACTACTATCTGCATCAAAGAGATCTGTGGTTTGCTGCTGCTAACAAGATTGTGGTCCTTGGGTACCAGGCACAATATACATTCCCTATACGTACGTGGGCATTACCTAGGGGGTCCACAGCGGTGCAGTGACGGTGCTTGCTTACATGTTTTCAGCATTAAGGATTGATTCATCTGTTGGGTTGCAAGTTTGATTCATCTGACTGTCTACAGCATCATATGGTTGTCACCTCTGAAGATTTTCGTTATTTTACTTTTGGGACTTGACTAATGGGTCATACACACTATAAGATTTTCTGAAGGCTTTTTCCTTTAGACTTACCAAAACCATATAATATGAGGTCAAACCTAAACACTTTCAATTTGTTTGCAATCTGGCAGGCCCTTGCACTACATAGAAAAGGGAAATCTAACCACAAAAGTTGGATAGTGTGTATCCAGCTTAAGTCTTGTAGCGCTGCTAGTGTGTATTTATTCTGACAGCCATCATCTGTCCTTGGGATAATATATGCACCTTTTGGATGTCTAAGTTCATAGCAAAAAATGGGCAAGGGTTAGGATTTAAGCAACTTTAACCACCGGAAGGATTTGCCTCCTTAATGACCAGGCCCTATTTTGCGATTTGGCACTGCGTTACTTTAATGGACAATTGCTTGGTCTTGCGATGATGTACCCAAATAAAATTGACGTCCTTTTTTTTTATCCCACAAATAAAGCTTTCTTTTGGTGGTATTTGATCACCTGTGGGATTTTTTTTTTTTTTTGCGCTATAAACAAAGAGCGACAATTTTGAAAAAAAAAAAAAACAATATTTTTCACATTCTGCTATGACATTCTCCAAAAAAAAAAATGAAAAAAAAAATTGATTTTTAAACCTTTTAGGCCAATTTGTTTTCTGCTGCATATTTTTGGTAAAAAAAAAATTGCAATAAGTGTATTTTGGTCTGCGCAAAAGTTATTGAGTCTTCTAACTATGGGAAAGATTTATGTCATTTTTAATGTGTTTTTTTTTTTTTTTCTCTCCTCACCTTCCAGGACGGCCCAACAGTGAGAGATGAGGGGCTCCTTGTGACAGTGTTCACCGTCACGGGAATTTAAGGACAGATGGGTGATGGTTTGGATTGCTTCAAATTTGTCAGCAAGGTCTCCATGTAGAAATATTGAGATTTGTTCCCATTTGCCATGAGGTCTTTGACCAGGAAGTACAACTCCTAATATGGTCATTCCAGGAAGTTCAATGAGGAGACTGACTGTCTAACATTGTTGCTTTTGTCTGAGGTGGCTTTCCATTCACCTATTGTCGGGTGTGCTAATGAGGAGATTCCCCTTTAGCCGCTTGCCGACCGCCGCACGACTATTTACGTCGGAAGTCAGCCCATCACAGGCAAAGCGACGTAGGGCTACGTCGCTAGCCTGTGAGGCTCTAGGGAGCGAGCGCGCGCGCCGGCGGAGGCGCGCTCCCGCTCGGTCACAGATCCCCCTCGCGCGTGTGCCCGGCGGACCAGATCTTCCGTTACACCGGAAGAAAGGCAGGCGGCTAATGTAAACACAGCCACCTGTCATTCTTCCCTGTGTAAGAATGGAGATCACACGGTTCTACTATGTAGGACCGTTGATCTCTGTTCTTACATTAGTAGCCACAGCCAATCACAGTTAGAAACACGCCCCTAGGGACACACTTAACCCTTCCCTCTCCAATAAAGTTAACTCCTTCACTGCCAGTGTAATTTTTACAGTAACAGTGGATATGTATAGCACTGATTACTGTAGTAATGTCACTGGTAACCCCAAAAGTGTCAGTCAAGGGTCCGATCTGTCCGCTGCAATGTCGCAGTCCCGCCAAAAAAAATCGCAGATCGCCGCCATTACGCGTTTAAAAATTACAAAAATCTTTCCCTTTGTTAGTAAACGCACGCAAACCAATCAAAATATGATTTTTACATTTTTTTTTGGGGGGGGGGGGATTTCATATAAAAAAATATGAAAAATATTGTTGTTTTTGCAAAATTTACGCTTTTTTTTTTTTTTTTGTTTATAGCGCATGATCGAAAAATCGCACAGGTGATCAAATACCACCAAAAGAAAGCTCTGTTTGTGGGAAAAAAAGGACGTCAAATTTGTTTAGGTACAGCGTCGCACGACCGCACAATTGTCCGTTGAATTCACGCAGTGCCGAATCGCAAAATAGGCCCTGGTCAGGAAGGGGGTAAAATCTTCCTTGGCTTAAGTGGTTAAGGAAGAGGATTCAAGCAAATTCCTAAAAAGGCCAAAACTAGATGCCCCCCTCGCACAGGTCTCTAAAAAATCAGATCTCTCCTTTTTGGATGCTGGTAGCATCAAGGATGCCATGAACCGAAAAGCTGAGATATTACTGGGGAAAGCCTGGGATGCCAATGCAGTTGCTATGGCTTCAGGCCTAACTGCCTCTTGTGTGGCAAGAAATGCCTTCTCCTGGATAGACTGAACAGAAACCTTTCTCAGACAAAAACCCTGGATATCCAAGATTCCCTATCAGTGATAACTAAAGCAGTGGCATATCTAGCAGACGCTGCACTAGAATCAGTGGAAGCCTCTGCAAAAACAGGAGCTCTCCTGAACACAGCCAGAAGAGCCATTTGGCTTAAGGAATGGGAAGGAGACCTCACTTCAAAAACCAAGCTTTGTGGTCTTCCATTTGAGGGGACCCTCCTGTTTGGTTCAGGGCTAGACGAAGCCCTTTCCAGATCTTCAGAAAAAGGACATTTCCCACAAAGCCAAAAGAGACTAGTAGGAAATTTTTTTTCGTGCCCCCCGGGATAATAAGCAGCAAAGAAGAAAAAGGGAACCCACAAAAAATTGGAACTTTAAGAAGAAAAAAGATCAAGGAACAATACATCCTTTCCTTCCACCTCAACCGAAAGGAATAAAAAATGACTCCGAAATCAAAGTAGGGGGCAGACTAAGTCAATTTCTTCCCAGTTGGGAAGAAATGACAGTCTCTCCATACATCCTCAGGTACCCTAAAGGAAGGTTACCGACTAGAATTTGTATCAATACCCCCTCCAGCAATGATCCTTACACATGTCCCTGAGGGAACTGCAAAAGGACAAGCCCTATTGTTTGGGATTCGGGAGCTGGCAGAGCAAGGAGTAATCATCCCAGTACCAAAGGGTCAGATTTTCCAAGAGTTTTATTCTCACGTCTTCGTGGTACCAAAACCCTCATGGAAACATCGCCTGATAATAAATCTGAGAAGTTTCAACAAGTTCCTTCTTTACAAAAAATTCACTATGGAAACCATCTACTCAGAAAAAATGTATTGAAAGATGTGTTAATGGGGGGCGGGGCCTGGCGCGACATGCTGTAGGCTGTGAGTAGCAGGAGCTCCGTCGGCTTAGAATCCTGTACACTATATCCTGAAGCCTTGTAGCAGCGAAAGATACCCAATCCTGCACCGGGGACCCGTGGGCACCTACTGGCCATGTCACCGCCGAAAAAAACATCCGATGCAGCAGCAAAATTGGACAAATTTCGGCCGAGCTAGCTTTTTTGAGCCTTTGATGTGTTCCATTCCTGACATGTCGCCCAGCGATTTATCGCCCTCTGCACCTGCTTGGGACAGGTGTGCGGTCCCTGTGAGGCTCTTGTTCCACTTCCCTGCCCCTTTTTTTTTTTTTTTTTCTTCTTCTTCCCCATTATGCACTTCTACAGGCTTTGTTTATGGGGCCTGCTGCACTGATCCTGTCACTTTTTTTTTTTTTTCCTCCAGCGCCATTGCACTGTTGTCCCTATTCTTGCTGGAGATCCTCTCCTCCCCTATCGGTTTGGGCCCACAGGGACTGTTTTTTTGGGATTTTGGGGATCCAATGCCCGCACAAGTTTGGGTTGGTGCAGGGCGGGGGGGGGGGGGGGGGTGTTACTAGAACTGTGCTTGACTTTCTATGTCTACCATATACCCTCTATGCAATTATCTGTGGTATTACTGTCATATGGCTTGCTTTTACAGGTACCGGTATTGTAATGCATGTCTGGTATCATTGCCCCTATGTGGGCGGTCACACCTGCCTTGGGGTTCGGCCCTGGACTCCCATTTTCCGATTTTATTATGTGTTTCCCCCATTTTTCATGGCGGATCTTAAACTTGTGATTTGGAATGCCCGTGGCCTTCGAGACCGGATTAAACGATCTTCGGCCTTTGCCAACCTTAAAAAGCAGAAGGCGGACGTCATTGTATTGGTGGAGACCCACCTGGATGGCCGCCTGCCCTTGGCACTTAAGCGCCCCTGGATCGGTTGGGTGTATCATTCAGCGTATACCTCCCACTCCAGGGGGGTAGCAGTCTTGGTGGCCAAATCTGTTCATTTTTGTCTCCTGGATTCCAGGGTTGACTCCCAGGGCAGGTTTATATTTTTACATGCATTGTTGTTTGGGGAGCCCTGGTTACTCCTGGCCTTCTATGTCCCTCCCCCCGTTTCTATGCCCTTGGTGACTGAGGGCCTATCCTAGATGTCCCAAAGCCCGTTGGTTCCGGCCGTCTGGCTGGGGGACTTCAATAATGTGCTGAACCCTAGCCTAGACAGACTGCAGACGGACCCCCAGGGGGTCTGCTGGACAGCGTGGGCCTGGCGGACACGTGGCGCTCCTTGTACCCCCATCAATGGGTATATTCATGTTTCTCCTCCACTCATCACTCCTTGTCCCGAATAGACCTTATCCTGGTATCTAGACCCCTACTTCCCAGACTAAAGGCTGTGGGCTTCTCTCCTAGATCCCTGTCGGACCACAGCCCCTATTGGATCAGGATTACAATCCCTCATGATAGACCACCCCCGACATGGCGCCTCTGCCCGATGTGGCTGTCCTTGCTGCCGGAGGACCTGTCACTTGGTGACCACTGGGGCCAGTTTTTCCAGGAAAATGAGGGCACCGCGTCCCCCTTGGCAGGTTTGGGAGGCCTATAAACTGCATGTCCGCTCTCACCTACAAACCCAGCTGAAACATTTTAGGGCGGGCTCAGAGGAGACACTCCATCGTGCAGAGGCCGACTTTCTGAGTGACCCCACTTCTTCTAAAGCCTCCCGTCTTGGGCAACTGACAAGGGAGGTCACTCAGATTGAACACGAACAGGCCAAGTCCAAAATATTTTTTTAGAAACAGAGGATAAATGAGCTGGGGGAAGGGGCTGGGAAACTGTTAGCATACTTGGTGCACTGTGAAGATAGACCCCCCCCCCCCCCCCGCGGTTTTATTACTCTCCAGACTGAGAGCGGAGCTGCTGTGTCTGACCCGCGGGAGGTAGCGGAGCATTTCCGTGCATTCTTTAGTGCCCTTTACACGACCCAAGCTCCTGCTGACCCTACCGACATGTATGCACTGTTAGACCAAGTGGACTTTCCCATACTGAGCGAGGAGCAGACAGCGCTGTTAGAGGCTCCGTTCACGGAGGAGGAGATTGCGGAGGCCGTGTCCAGGTTACCTAGATCCAAATCCCCAGGAACAGACGGGCTACCAATAGAGTTTTATGCCCACTACTCTGAGATTCTCGTGCCCAAACTCCTGGCATTATTTAATTACATTTTTGAAGACTCCACCCTGCCTACCTCTATGAGGGAGGCGCTGATAGTCCTTATCCCTAAACCGGGAAAGGATCCCCTATTCCCGAATCCTATCGCCCCATTTCATTATTACAAGTGGATGTCAAAATTATAGCTAATGTCCTCTCTATCCGACTTAACGAGGTGATTCTCTCCTTGATACACGAAGACCAAACCGGCTTCATGCCGGGGAAAAACGCCTAGTTTAACCTCCGCAGATTGTCAATGAATCTCCAGGCTCGGCACGAGAACTCTGGCACTAGGGTGGTGGTAACACTGGACACGGCCAAAGCATTTGACTCCGTGGAGTGGCCCTTTCTTTGGGAGTGCTTTGTCAAATGGGTTCAGCTGCTATACGATGCACCGGTCGCACGAGTCCTGGCTAATGGCAGGGCTTCTGGAGAATTCCCACTTACCAGAGGGACGAGACAGGGATGCCCTCTCTCCCCCTTACTATATGCTCTGGCAGCTGAGCCCCTTGCCATCGCAATTCGGAATAACCTTGACATCCACGGACTACGCATAGGCCCCTTAACTGAAAAAATCAGTATGTATGCAGATGACACTCTTCTATACCTCGCAGACCCTGATGACTCACTGTTCACGGCCTTGTCCCTCATCAAACAATTTGGTAGGTTCTCGGGCCTTCAGATTAACTGGGACAAGTCCCAGATTCTCCCTATAGACCACCCCTCCCCCCTCTAGTCCTCCTTCAATTTCCACTCTACAACGGGTTTCACGGATAAAGTATTTGGGAGTGTTGGCAACCTCTACCCCTCGGGATTACGTGACGGATAACATCCAACCCCTTTATGCTTTTAATTAAATTCAAAACTCCGATATGTGCCAAATTACCCCTGGGAGTCATGGGCAGGGTTAACCTAATTTAAATGGTCCTCCTTCCCAAGATTCTGTATGTCCTTTGGCATTCCCCGATATATCTCCCTCTGCGGATCTTCAAGCAAATGGAATCATTGCTCAAACCATTTGTCTGGGGACAAAGCAGACACAAACTCTCCTGGCGCAAGCTTAAAAACCCTTCCAATTTAGGGGGGGTGGCATTGCCGGATTTCAACCTTTTATTATCTGGCCGCACAGCTGTCGCAGCTGTTTCATTTGGATAAGACGGACAGACAACGCTTCCTTCTTCTCCTGTGCCCTGGCTGGTCCCACCAATCGGGTGACCCATTAATGGTTATCTTAGGGGTGTGAGAGGTAATGAGGATACGGGAAACCCTGATTCACTGCTGTACCATTACAGCAGGGTATGGGAGGTGGTGATGGCTAAACTACACCACCCGACCTTTCATGCTCACACCCCCATGTGGCATAACGCCGCCTTACCCGAGTTTCACACTCTGCCGGACGCGGGGCAGTGGAGCGGTAGAGGGATCATCTTCCTCTCGCATATTTTACAGGGGTCGAGCCTGGGCACATTTGCAGACCTGACTGATACCCACTCGTTTCCACCCCATATGCTGTTTCGGTATTACCAGGTGAGACATGCATTCCACACTCAATTTCAACCTGAGCCTCCTTCTATAGAACCCTCTTTCTGTACTTGAAATTATCAAAAGCACGGACCCGCAGCATTTGATCTCTTATTTTCTATGCGGAACTGCACACGCCCTCCTCCACCGTTCTGGCATACGCTGTTAAAATCAAATGGGAGGTGGATGTAGGAGATATAGACGACGAGGAATGGGACGATGCCCTTGAAGCGTGTAGGAAGGTGTCCCCCGGACTCTCACGCAATTATTCATACTACACGAACATACCTCACCCTCCCTGAGACTGTCTAGGTACCGGTCTGAAGTATCCCCTGACTGCCCGATGTCACGCGACAGTGGGCACCTTTTTTCACTTGCTCTGGAGCTGCCCCATTGTCCAGGGTTACTGGAAACAGATGGTGGTCTTCCTGCGTGATAAAATGGGCTCCCCGGTGCAACTAGACCCTAAACGGTGTCTTCTGGGAGTTTACCCAGACGAAGACATACCCAAAGCCCTTCTCTCTTTTCTGCACACCACACTCTTCTTGGCTAGAAAACTGATTGCCAGGAAATGGATGCGAGAGCGCCCCCCGGAGCTGAGTGAGTGGGTGGCAGAGGTGGATGGCATCTTGCCTTATCATAGACTTATGTATAAGCACAGGGGTAACCCCGCCAAATTTAATAAAATATGGGATCGTTGGACACAAAGACCCGACACTTGCAGTTGCTTGTCCTTGGCATCTCCCAGTTTCCCCAGACCTTCTGTCTCAGGGACCAGTACACTGTCAGGATCCAGGCTTCTTCCAATTGACAGCCTAGTTACTGAACGCCAATTGCTTAAAGCAAAGGGATGCTCAGAGTGGTAGATACCCTCTTACTGAGTAGAAAACCAGTCACTGAAAAATTTTTTTTTTTAAAAATATGGGAAAGATTCTGTGCCTGGTAGAAGCAAAGGGGTTTTGCTTCTACCTCTACTCCCATTATTCTGGAATTTTTACAAGATGGAGTAGATAAGGGTGTGGCAGTTTACACCCTTAGGGTACAGATAGCGGCTCTTTCGATATTTTTGGACACCAGTCTAGCAAAAGAGCTGTTAAAAGATTTTTGTTGGCTAGGAATAGGATTACCCCTTTTGCGAAAGACAGGTTCCCTCCTTGGGACCTGAACAGGGTCTTAGAGGCGTTCTCGAAGGACCCCTTTGAACCTATAAAGGAAATCTAATTTAAATTTCTGTCTTTAAAAGTAGCTTTCCTGTTAGCCATCACTACAGCAAGAAGAATCGGTGATCTACAGGCTCTTTCTATTAAAGAACCCTTTATGGTGGTCTTCCCAGATAGGATTGTTCTAAAGCCAGCCCTCTGTATTTACCCAAGGTAGCATCCTCGTTCCATAGAACTCAGGAGATCTACCAAAAAATAAGAGAGAATGGGAATTCCACTGTATTGATGTGAGAAGAGCTCTTCACTTATTTAGAGAGAACAAAAGCCTTCAGGAGATCAAACCACCTCCTAGTCCTTCATTCTGGGCCTAGGAAGGGATTGCAGGCTTCTAAGCCTTCATTGGCCAGGTGGATTAGACAAGCAATTACCACCTCTTATGAGGCATCAGGACTTCCTGCTCCAACTAAGGTAAAGGCGCACTCAACAAGAGCCATTGCCACATCCTGAGCTGAAAAGGCCGGAGCTTCATGGGAACAAATCCGCACTGCAGCCACCTGGTCTAGTCATGACACCTTCCTGAAGCATTACCGTATAGAAATACTGTCTCAACAAGACCTAGCCTTTGGCTGAAAAGTCTTGCAGGCAGTGGTCCCACCCTAAGGTAGGCAAAAAGGATCTCTATTATCCTCTCACTGTTGGGCTGTCCTGGAATGTGAGGAGAGAAAACTTACCGTTAGTTCACCGGTAACGGTCTTTTCTTCCGAGCCTTATAGGACTACCCGCCCTTGTTAAAAGGGTGAATGATAATATGGATAAATGTAGGTGATGTATACCTATAAAATTATGACACTTCCCTTGAAATTGGTTGTGGAAAATACTCTTATTACAACTGAGGGCTAGAGGGAAAGGTGGGGCCTTTTAACTAATCTTAATTAATTGTGTTTCCAGTAGGGAGGAGCCTCTCATCTCTCACTGTTGGGCCATCCTGGAAGGCTCGGAAGAAAAGACTGTTACCGGTGAACTAACGGGTACGTTTTTTTTTTTTTGCGGGACTGTGACATTGCGGCGGACAGATCGGACCCCTGACTGACCTTTTTGATGCTTTTGGGGGTACCAGTGACCTTTCTACAGTAATTAGTGCTATAAATTTGCACTGTTACTGTAATAATGACACTGGTAGGGAAGGGTTTAACAGCATAGGTGATCAAGGGGTTAAATGTGACCCTAGGGGAGTGATTCTAACTGTATGGGGGTTGGGCTTTTGAAATGATCAGAGACATGAGATCCTATATAGCAAGATCACACAAGCTCTTTGATCATTTCAGGGAGAAGGACGGTCAGCTGTGTTTACAACAGCCAACAGTCCTTCTCTCTCAGCGGGGAGCGATCGTGGGGGGTCAGGCAGCAATCTGAGCCGCCTGACACCCGCATCGACCTCCCCGCTACCGATTGCAAGCGAGAGCGCGCTGCCGGTGGCACGCTCTCGCCTCCTAGCTCCTCCCAGGCAAACGACGTAGATATACGTCGTTTTGCCTGTAGCAGCCAGCCTGCCGCAGTAAAAATACAGGAAACGGTCGGCAAGTGGTTAACAAGGGCCAAATTGTAATGGCTATATGACTGGGTCAGAGCAGCTCCAAAACTGCAACTCTGTGGGATGTTCCCGGTCTGCAGTGGTCAGGGCCTACCAAAAGTGAGCCAAGGAAGGAAAACCGGCAACATAACCATGTGTGGCCAAGGCTCATTTATGCACGTGGGGAGCAAAGCCAGGCCTGATTCAATAAAGGAGCTACTGTTGCTCAAATTGCTGAAAAAGGTAATGTTGGTTTCAATGTAAAATGGTGTTGGAACACACAGTGCATCTCAGTTTTATTACGTATGGGGCTGCGTAGCCACAAACCTGTTAGGGTGCCCATGTTGACCGGTATCCACAGCCAAAAGCACCTACAAAGGGCATGTGAGCATCAAAACTGGATGATGGTGTAGTGGAGGAAGGTGGTCTAGTCTGAGGAATCTTTTTACATCATGTGGATGACTGGGTGTGTGTGTGGCACTGACTTAGTGCATCCTGGTGATACATCTTCCCTATGAGAAGAAGGTAAGCCAGCGGAGGCAGTTTGATGCTTTGTCTAGTGGGGTCCATGCCTCGATAAGTCAGGGCTGTTAGCAGCAAAAGGGAGACCTACTCAATATTAGGTGGGTGGTCATAATGTAATTGGCTGACCGGTGTACTTGTCAGAAGCCATTCAATAACACTTTGGAGTTCCAGAGGAAAAAGCTAAGACATGCCGCAGCGGTGTGTTTTTTGTTTTTTTCCTACAGAGTAAGGACCCTTTTTTTTTTTTTTTTTTTTTGTGTGACTTTTATAATCTTGTACCTATATCCTATTATTATAAATAATCCACATTCCTAAGTAAACTTTTCTGGTCCCCTTTTCCCAGAAATTATTGTGGTTTTGTAACTATCCCAACAAAAATTCTTGCTATTTTTAGCTTATGTTTAACATCATGTCATATCGTTTTTATTAACTTGAAACAATTTTTATGTTCTAGAACTTTGAATAGTGTTGTGAGGAAACTTAGAAACAGTAAAAAAACGGTCAACCTTTCTTTGAGATGTTGCAGGATACATTCATTTCTTAAGAGGTAAGTTTGAAAGATCAGTCATATTTTTTGTTTAATCTATGGAGAGTAACTCCACTTTTGCTGAGAAAAAAAGCAATCCCCCTCTGAGTGATCAATTGTACATTGCAGAGATTTTATCAAACTTTGTTGCAGATTCTCACCTGTTTCTGCTCTGAAGAAAAAGCGGTTTGTTGTTTTGAAGAGTGAATCTGAATGGGAGTGACTTTTTCATTATCCGTTGTACAAATAGCTGCTAGGTTCTGACAAATAGTGCCCGCATCCCTGAAATCCAAATTCTATATGCAAGACCCCCTAATATGGGATTTTATAGGGCAACAAATATCACTAAAATAGTTAAAAAGTATATACATTTTAATTTAAGTGTAAAAAAAAAAAACCCATTCCAATACATAAGTTCAATAAAATGACATAGCCTAGCATAGCGGTTGACAAATACAGTAAGTAACCTCAAATCCACTGTGATGACAGATGTGAACCCTCAGATCAATGACGGAGATATGAACCCATTGCGTTTTAGAAAGATCATATATTCTTCAGGGAGACATGGTTACATAGTACGTTTTTTCTCTTACGTCCTCCGACAGTCGCCGCCTCTCCATATTCGTCACTATGGGGTTATTGACCTTTTCTCCGTAGGAGTAGCTAGGCAACAGAATATGTCAATATTAAAAGCTTTTAGCATATCCCACCCCCAAGGGGTGGTCCCCTCAGTCAATACCCTCCTGCTTCCTGTATCCATACCCCAGTTTCATTGTCTAGCTATCAGGAGTAGCAGGCTGTTCCTGTGCTGGGGCTTTTTGTCTCAGCCTTTATCTTCTTTTTTGATTTTATTTGAGTTTTTTTCTCTCTCTTTACTTAGCTGTTATTTTTTTTCAGCATTAGTTAGTTCTTCTGATGAAGAGGATCGTGCGGGCTGGGTCTCGGGCTGGCCCCCCTGGTCGCAGGTTGTGGGCCAGTGGCTTCCCAGCCTGCCATCGAGCGTTCAGTCAGGTTTTTTCCTGGCATGTGTGAACGACCCATCCCTGTTCGCTGCAGGGATGCTGCTGTGAGGTGGCTACCTCAATGGACGCCATGCGGTTTCGCACCGCTGTTCTACTGCGTCCTGTCTGCGACTCTCCCTGTCTTTTGTGCAGCGGCTTGATCGCTTGGGCGGGCTCCCCACGCCGTTCGCAAGGTAAGTGTACTCTGTGTGGGGACCTGTCTGTTTAGTGGGTGTCAGTCTGGGACTGTGTAACCCTGCATTTCTGTACACACTATTGGGCTCCCTGTCTGGTTTGCTGCTTCTGTGGGCTGCAAGAAGGGGGGCCATCCTGCACTGTGCTGTTTTGCCAGCGGTGTATTTTCTCTGTGTGACAGGCTGTATGCTGTGGGGCATGATGTGAGACATGTTATGCATACATGCGGCGGCCGCTGCTGCGATCCGCCATTTTTTTATTAATAGCATATGCTGGCCATTACTGTGTGTGGAGAGCGGCGTTTTTGGCGCCAAGTAAGATACCCCGGTGTTCCGGGACCCCACGGACAGGATACTGGAGTCTCTTGCCTGCCATACTTACTCGGTTACCGGTTCCATGCTAAAAGCTATTTTTGCTTCCCTTATGGCAGCTCAGGCTGTCGCGGATTGGACGCAGGTGCTCAGGCGCGTCCTGGTGGCTGATTCTGCCCCGCCGACAACGTTGGCTATGGTGGATCAAATTCATCAGGGTGTCATGTATTTGTGTGATGCGGACTTAGATGTAATCCCTTTGGCTGCACGTGTGCACAGCGTGGCGGTGTTGACACGCCGCTTGATTTGGCTGAAATGTTGGTCTGTGGACCAATCTTCTCGCAAAACTTTAGCTAATCAACCTTATACCGGATCTCGCCTTTTTGGCGACTCCCTGGATACGCTGATAAAGGGGATCTCTGGGGGTAAGAGCACGCTCTTGCCCCAGTCTCACAAGGCAAAGGGTGCTCAAGGTAAGAAGCATGCTTCGTTTAGACCCTCTCGGGTCCTTTCGTGCCTTTCGGTCGCACTATAAGGGCAAACCCTTCAAAGGTCAAGGCTCCCAAAAGAAGCCGTGGACAGGTAAGCAGAAGTCCGGCCAGTCCGGGTCCGCTGCCCATAACAATGCGGCCTGAAGGGGCGCCCTCACCCAGTTCTGGGGTGGGGGGACGTTTGCTCGGTTTTCTTTAACCCTGGCTGGCCCGCGTTCGGGACAGGTGGGTTCAGGAGATCGTTCAGTCCGGTTACAAGATCGAGTTTCTCTCTCGGCCGGCGAGCAGATTTTTTCCCTCAAATCTTCAACTGTCTCCGGAGCGTTTGCGAGATCTGCACCTGGCGGTGCGGGACCTGCGGGCTCAGGAAGTGGTGGTTCCGGTGCCTCATCGGGACAGATTTCGGGGGTTTTATTCAAATCTGTTCACTGTGCCCAGAAAGGAGGGCAAGGTACGTCCGATTCTGGACTTGAAAGCTCTGAACCGATTTGTGCGGGTTCGCAAGTTCCGCATGGAATCCCTGCGCTCGGTGGTGGCTGCCCTGGTTCCGGGGGAATTCATGGCCTCCATCGACTTGAAGGATGCGTACCTTCACATCCCCATTTTGGAGGGTCACCAGAGGTACCTTCGATTCGCCATTGCGGAGGGTCATTACAATTCGTGGCGCTGCCTTTTGGTCTCGCTTTGGCTCCGCGGGTGTTCACCAAGGTGCTTGCACCGGTTCTGGCTTTATTGAGAGCCCAGGGTATCTCGGTCCTGGGGTATCTGGACGACATTCTTGTTCAGTCTGCGACCAGTCAGGGTCTGGTGAAGGACCTGTCCGTCACGATGCAAACTCTACAGGAGTTTGGTTGGACGATAAACTTCCCAAAATCGACGCTGTGCCCGTCGGTTCGTCTTCCCTACCTGGGAATGATCCTGGACTCTGTTCAAGCTCAGGACACTTCAGGAAGAGGTCAGGTCCCTCCTGGACGTTCCGTGCTCATCCCTCCGGACGGGCATGAGGTGTCTAGGTTTGATGGTCTCTGCTTTCGAGGCGATTCCCTTTGCCCAGTTTCACACAAGGGGTCTCCAGGCGGAGATCCTGTCCAGGTGGGACGGGCGACCACAATCTCTGGATCTTCAGATCTCGTTGAGTCCTCGCACCAGAAGGGATCTTCTGTGGTGGCTACAGTCCCCGGCGGTGTCAGGGGCAAGTCTTTTCGTCCGCTTTCGTGGACGGTGATCGCCACGGATGCCAGCCTGTCGGGCTGGGGTGGTGTTCTGGGCGTTCTGTCCGCCCAGGGTACTTGGTCGGAGGGGGAATCCTCCCTTCCGATAAACATTCTGGAATTGCGGGCGATAAATCTCTGCCTTCGACGTTGGACGGACAGGCTTCAGGGCCGTCCGGTTCGGGTGCAGACGGACAATGCCACAGCGGTGGCCTACATAAACCACCAAGGGGGCACCAGGAGTGCCCGAGCGGCTCGGGAGGTGGCCGATATTCTGTCTTGGGCCGAGACGCACGTCCCGGCGATCACGGCGGTTCACATTCCGGGGGTGGAGAACTGGCAGGCAGATTCGCCAGACCTTGGACCAGGGGGAATGGTCGCTCCACCTGGATGTCTTCCAGATGTTGTGCGCGAAGTGGGGTCTCCCAGATGTGGACCTGTTCGCGTCTCGTCTGAACAACAAGGTGGGAAGGTTCGTGGCAAGGACACGCGATCCTCGGGCAGACGCGCCGGACGCGTTAGTGGCTCCGTGGCATCAGTATCGGCTGATGTATGCATTCCCACCGATTCAGTTACTTTCCAGGTTCCTTCGCAGGTTGTCCTCGGAACCGCTCATGGTAATTCTGGTGGCGCCAGACTGGCCTCACCGGTCTTGGTACGCAGACCTCGTGAATCTGGCGGTCGACGCTCCATGGCGTCTGCCTCTTCGAGAAGATCTTCTGTCTCAAGGACCGATATTCCATCCTGCTTTACAGTCGCTGGCTTTGACGGCCTGGCTGTTGAAACCGAGGTCCTGAAGGATAGGGGTCTCTCCCCGGTGGTCATTCATACCTTGATCAACGCTAGAAAGGCTTCTTCGGGGAAGGTTTACTACCATACTTGGAAGGCCTATTTTGCCTGGTGTGAGTCCAGGGGGTTTTCCCCTCGCTCATACTCGGTGTCTAGGGTGTTGTCTTTCCTTCAAACAGGTGTGGACCAGCGTTTGGCGTTGGCCACGATTAAGGGTCAGATTTCTGCGCTGGCCGTTCTTTTTCAACGTCCTGTGGCGTCTAATTCTTTGGTTAGCACTTTTGTTCAAGGGGTGCGACATCTGGTCCCTCCTAGGAGGGACCCTTTGCCTCCATGGGACTTGAACCTCGTTCTGTCCGTGTTGCAACGTGCTCCCTTTGAAAAGATCAGGGAGATCTCGTTGCTTCTGTTGTCCAAGAAGGTCGCTTTTTTGGCGGCGATCACTTCGGCTCGCAGAGTGTCGGAGCTGGCAGCCTTGTCCTGCAGGTCTCCGTATCTGGTGATTCACTTAGATAAGGTGGTCTTGCGACCTAACCCTTCTTTTCTTCCCGAAAAGGATCTCCGATTTTCATCTCAATGAGGACATTGTCTTGCCTTCACTTTGCGCGAAGCCTAAGCATCCGAAGGAGGTGGATTTACATTCCTTGGATGTTGTTCGGGCGATCAGGGTTTACCTGTCAGCGACTAAATCTTTTCGCAAGACGGATTCTCTTTTTGTCCTTCCTGAGGGGCCTCGGAAGGGCTTGGCGGCGTCGGCTTCTACCATCGCCAAATGGATCAGACAGACTATTGAGCAGGCATATGCTTTGAAGGGAAAAGTTCCCCCTATGCCTGTGAAGGCGCACTCTACCAGATCTCTGAGTACGTCTTGGGCCTGTCATCATCGGGCCTCTGTGGCCCAGGTGTGTAAGGCGGTGACTTGGTCGTCCGTTCACACCTTCTCAAAGTTCTACAAAGTGGATGTTCAGGCATCGGCAGATGCTTCCTTTGGCCGCAAGGTTCTTAGTGCGGCAGTACCTTAGGGTCCCTTATTTTTGGGCCCTTGGCTGTTTGGGATGTTTTTATCCCTGGGTTATTTGTTCTTCCTGGGTTATTGCTCCTGTTGAGCAACAGTTTTTTTTTTTTTTTCATGCTGCCCAGCTGGTTTCCTTCCTTTTGGTAAGGTTCCTTTCCCTGATGTGGGTCCGGCGTTGCCTTAGGCGCGGCTGCGTTTCCCACCCCTCATGTATGCACTGCTTTGGGACGTCCCCATAGTGACGAATATGGAGAGGCGGCGACTGTCGGAGGACGTAAGAGAAAACGGAATTTTTGTAAAATCTTACCTGTAAAATTCCTTTCTCTGAGTCCTCCGACAGTTGCCGCCCCCGCCCCTCTTTTGGGGTTTGTTTATGTACTCTACTGCTATTCTACTGAAACTGAGGTATGGATACAGGAAGCAGGAGGATATTGACTGAGGGGACCACCCCCTGGGGGTGGGATATGCTAAAAGCTTTTAATATTGACATATTCTGTTGCCTAGCTACTCCTACGGAGCAAAGGTCAATAACCCCATAGTGACGAATATGGAGAGGCGGCGACTGTCGGAGGACTCAGAGAAAGGAATTTTACAGGTAAGATTTTACAAAAATTCAGTTTTTTTTTTTTTTTTTTTTTTTTTTTTTTTTTTCCTTTTTCTGCTCTGGTTTCACAACAATGGAAGAACATCCGCATAGTTTAAAAACACAGAAATATGGTCTTTGCTGTCGCCTGTCATCTCGGAGGTCATACCAAAAGGAAGCCCCCACCTCTAACTCCATGAAATCACAAGGGGTAGATGTAATGAGGACCCAGATAATTGAAGAGAATCTTCAAGCACCCTATAGGGATCCAAAGGGGAGATGGGGAGATGAAGGGGGCAAGGAAGAAACAAGACCCCTAGTCTGCTGTGGACACTAGAAAGCCAGCACTGCTAGAGTATGATCAAAATCCTAAATTCAGAGGCTCAGTCCTTCCACACGCCACGTTCATATCTCTGTCATCACAGTTGATCTGAGGGTTCACATCTTTCACAGTTGATCTGAGGGTTCACATCTCTGTCTTCAGTTGATTTGAGGTTACGCTCACACAACAATATTGTATTTGTCAACCGCTATGTTATGTCATTTTATTGAACTTCTGTATTGTATTGTTTCTTTTTACATGTAAATAAAATTTATATACTTTTTAACTATTTTGGTGATATTTGTTGCCCTATAAAATCCTATATTAGGGGGTCTTGCATATAGAATCTTTCATTATCAATCAGCCAATGTACTTGCATTCTTCTCCTAGAAAAAAAAAGCAGGGTCTGAATTAGGGCTGAACGATAGTCGATGTGATATTGACTATTGTTCTGCAGGCACGGGCGATATTCATATCGCCGAAGCCACGATATTCAGGCATTAGGCAAGGCGGGGAGAAGTCGGGACTCGGGGGGAGGAGGACGACTCAGTGATTGCATCCGTCCCACACTTCCCTCCCAGCTCTGCCTCTAGTATCCAGCCGACCATTACTCCGCCCTGCTCCGCCCATTGTCTCTCCTGGCTGCATCGGGGGCGGGATCAGGCTGTACTGTTTTTTGATGGAGAGACAATGGGCGGAGCAGGGCGGAGTAATGGTCGGCTGGATACTAGAGGCAGAGCTGGGAGGGCTGGAGTACGGGGCGGATTGCATGGCGTCGGAGAGGCTACAGTGTTTGCAGCAGGAGAGGGGGGAGAGACGCGTCCGGAGCATGGCGGAGGAGCACCGCGGGACAAAGGCTGCTACCGACAGCCCGCTTCCTCTACACTCTGGCTCCGACACAAGGCTCGGGCAGGAGAAGTTCTACGAGTGCGGTGGATCCCCTGGCAGAAAGCTGAGCTCTGCTAACTGATTCCTCCTCCGGAGACTGTCTGGGAGAAATATCGCTATATATATCGTTAAAAACGAAATATCGCAATATACTTTTTTCCCCAATATCGTGCAGCCCTAGTCTGAATCCATTTTTAGATGTGATTTACCCTTTAGTAGTAGCTCACCAAAAGCGAAAGTTTTTTTGTTGCAGAGGATGCCTAAAATCTGACTTTATGCAGACTTCTGGGAAAATCGGCATGCCAGTCACAAACGGGAAATTGCATTTCTGGGGGTGCTCTGTACACCAGTGGTGTACAGAACGCCTTCAGGTTGCCATGTTGCATTGAATTTTACAGAAACTAAAGTGCTGTGGATTGAAGAAGGGTAATTTTGTAATAGCATTCAATTACAACATGGGGTTGATTTGCCAAAACTGCATAGTGCAAAATCTGGTGCAGCTGTCCATGGTAGGCAATCGGCTTCTACTTTCAAGCTTGTTAAAATAAGCTTTGACAAAAAAAAACTCTCTATGCAGAGCTGCACCAGACTTTGCATTCTCCAGTTTTAGTAACTCAACCCCAATGGCTTGTATAGTAATGGTCTATGCATTTTTTTTTTCCCCCCCCCAAGAAAGTGGAGTTACCCTTTAAGGACTCATTCACACCAAAAGCAGTCAAACCTATATGCAAAAAAATATGAACATATTTAAATGAGCCTAGTTTACACCATTGCATTGCTTTAAAGTGTGTTTAAAAGGGGTGGAAAGCATGCTGCATTTTCTAGCCACTGAATGTATATGAGTGCACATGAATGCACCACAAAGACAAGTGAATGTAACTAACAAACAAAAAACACATTTCTCTTTCGTTTGACGGACACAGCTCTTCATCTTCATGACCGTAGGGTTATACCGCCTCCTACAGAAGTAGGACACTAAGCAGAGAAAAAAGCTTGAGCACGCCTATGGGGCAATCCCTGGGGGTATACTCCCACTTCCTTCTATAGGTATTCAGTTTTTTTCTGCCTAGTTGGAAGTAAGGACCTAGTTCCTTGCTGGGATCTCTGGTCCTGGCAATGTTTTTTCATTTTAAATTGAATTTCTCTTACGTTCTCTGACAGTCACAGCCTGTTCAGTTAGCCTTCACGAGTGGGTAATGCGCCTCTCTGCAGGAGTAGGCTTGGCAGTGAAAAGGTTAACAAACAAAAGCTTTTACACATAATACACCTCTAGGGGGCTGTTCCTCAGCTGTTACCCATCATCCACTAGGTTCTGCTCTTCAGTTTTATGCTGCCTAGCGTAGGAGTAGGTCATAGGTTTACCTGCTGGGACCTATGTCTATTTTTTTGTCTTTTTCTTTGAAAAAAGTTTTTTTTCTTTATTTCTTTCCTCGCTCACTCGCTAGTTAGTCAGAAGGATCCCTGGAGGACTACAAGCGACAGCAGTGGGCCTCGCACTGGATAATATAGATCCTTACGGAGTCCAAGCCTGCCAACGAGCAGGTCATTGGTGCGCCCAGGCCTCGCAACGACAGTGCCCCTAAGGACGGGGACGAGCCTGCAGAGAACCTATCTTCTCCCGGATGTCTCAACTCGAATGCTTGCGTGTTGCTAGCATCCCTTCCTGGCTGCCGGCACCCCCACTCAGTGTGAGAGGTGTTCCGTGTCGGAGTGGAGCCCGCATTTTGTGGAATGGCGAGTGAAACTACCCCCGTGTCCACAGTTATCTGGGGGTGTGTTGTGGGCCCACTCCTAGGGGAAGGCAGAAAAATTTGGTCTCTGTAGTATCCCGCTTCCTGGCCGGTTTAGGCGGCCCCTATCTCCCTGCCCCCGCTGGGGGCGCTGTGCTTTGCACAATGCCTGGGTGGGGGTTGTGGGGACTTTGTATGTCTGGGGGATGCCTCTGAGGTGTCCTCGCGGTGGCCAGGTCCCTGGGTTTGTGCTGATTTGGTGCCATTCGATCGGCATGCTATCTGGCCTCATTGTGTGGGCAGCAGCCATTTTCTGGCTGTCGGCGCCGGAACCATCTTTGTTGTGGGCCGCCACCTAGTAAGGGCGGCGGCCATTTTGTGAGTGCTTCCTCCCATTTACTTTCATTAGGCATTCATTGTAATGTGGCTTAGGGCATGGATTGGCCTCTAGTGCGGGCGGTCGCTTCTCCCTTCACTGCAGCAGCGTGTGTGAGGTGCTAGTGTATACTGTCACTGTGGGGTTGATTTTTCCTGCAAAACTGTTTTCTCATTTCACCGTTCAAGGATGGCCTACATATGAGAGATTCTGGCTCCACCCTACAGGAAACACAACTAATTTGCAGCTGTTAAAAGGTCCCACCCGTACCTTGGGGTTCAGTTGTGTTTTCAACCTACACCGGAACGTTTTTTTTTTTTTTTTTACTTTGACCTGAAGGCAATTGATTGTCTAATAGGTACCCCTGTAAGAGCAATACGGATGGTATCTGGGGAAACCCTGTTAAATTGCCTCCCTATCTGCTTTCCTTGGGAAAAGGGAAACTTGCAGGATGCCAAAATGCTTGCCAGGTAGTCGGCTTCCTTAAGTAAAGAAAGACCCTCCATACCTGAAGTCCTGGTAGTCTCCACAGGAAAAGTCTCCTCCATAAGCTCTCCTATGCTTGGTAAGCGCTAAAGGAAATTAAAATCTCCCGCCGGAAGAAGCGCTGCATGCCTCGTTCTGAATACCGAAAGTTCCGGTTAAGCGGGGAGGAGCGAGCTAACACAGGCATGGAGGAGACGCCGGACCCGCGTGCTAAGCCGGCAGGAATGGCGGACCATCCGGCTGCTAAGGGGAAACCCCCCAGGGAGACAAAGACCACCGCATTGCGTCCCGTAGGGGAACAAGCAGTAACACAGGTGGCTGCAAGGAATGACCGCGACAGACCAGGTAAGTGATTCTCCGGTCTGTGGGGGTCCACTGCTATTGTTATATAGGATAGCATGACTGTTAGGAACGCTTCCTGAGCACACTGATTTGCTGTCATGAGTCTGCAACCTAAAGGGTTAACCTAGAGCAGATTAAATAAAGCAGCCTGTTTGCCAATTATTGGAATTAAACAGCTCAGCAGCACTGTGTCTTTGCTTTCTTGTCTGCAGCTCCTCCTGTGTTCCTGAAGCCTGTGTCCTGTTACCTGTTTGATACCCGTTTTGACCTTTGGCTTGTTCCTGACCTTGTTGACCTGCTGCCCGTCCTGACCCCCGGCTTGTTTGACCATTCTCTCGGATCTCCCTTGTCTGCTTATCCGCCTTCGGCTCTTGACCGGTTTCTCCCTTGGTGGGGCGACCCTGAGGACCGTGACCTGGTATCCACACGCAGCGAAGTCCATCCTCACCACTAGAGGCTCTGGCAAAAAACGGTGGATAGTTAGATTCCGCACCTCAGGTTAGCCTGTCTCACTTACCTTGGGGGTTCCCGTCTAAGCTCCGCCCTCCGGCACACGTGGGGCCTTCCTCTGCCATCAGGCTACCACTTGTATCCAGGGCTGTGGAGTCGGAGGAAATTTTGGGTACCTGGAGTTGGCAAACAATGCACAGACTCCTACTCCTACTAAATTTAGATTGGAATAAAAAAAAAAAAAGCAAGTTTAAAGGTCCCAATTCACAAAAAGTTATAATTAATTACTTGGTATAAGGAAACTTAGGCTCCATGCACACAGGGCGTCATAAAAACGTGCTCCAAAGCTGTTTACATAACGCCGGGAAACAGCAGCTGTAAAAACGTGCTTTCAGTAGCTTTTTCTACTAGCGTTATTGCACGTTTGGCCACAGTAGCTGTTAGCAGCGTTTTTTTCTGCCTCCATTCAAAATCAATGGTTCCCTATGGGAGTCTATTGATTTGAATGGAAGTCACACCGCAGGTCGGATCAGGGTGATCCGACTTGCGGTGCGACCTGCATTGTGAGAATCTTGAGGGGGAACTCCACGCCAAAATGGGGAAAAAAACGGCGTGGGGTTCCCCCCCAGGTTCCAAACCAGGCCCTTCGGATCTGGTATGGAATTTGAGGGTAGCCCCACGCCGAAAAAACGGCGTGGGGTCCCCCCCAAAATCCATACCAGACCCTTATCCGAGCATGCAGTCCGGCATGCCAGGAAAGGGGAGGGGACGAGCGAGCGGCCCCACCCCCCCTGGATCATACCAGGCCACACGCCCTCAACATGGGGGGGGTGTGGGTGCTTTGGGGCAGGGGGGGCTCTGCACCCCGCACCTCAAAGCACCTTGCCCCCATGTTGATGAGGACAAGGGCCTCATCCCCACAACCCTGGCCGGTGGTTGTGGGGGTCTGCGGGCAGGGGGCTCATCGGAATCTGGAAGCCCCCTTTAACAAGGGGGCCCCGATCCCGGACCCCCTCCCTATGTGAATGGGTATGGGGTACACTGTACCCCTACTCATTCACCCCATAAAATGCAGTGTATGGAAATAACGACAGGAGACGTTTTGGAAAATTTATTAAAAATCTTCATCCGGCTCTTGTCCTCTCCGGGGGTCTTCTCCTCTCCGAGGGTCTTCTGCTCTTTTGCTGTCCGCCCTTCTTGTCTTCTCCTCTCCGGGGGTCTTCTGCTGTCCGCCCTTCTGCTGTCCAATCTTCTTGTCTTCTCGTCTCCGGTCTTCTGCTCTTTTGCTGTCGGCTGTCGGCTGTCCTTCTTCCTCCGGTCCTCCTCCTCCGACGTCTTCAGCGATTATGCCGGCCTCTGGTCTCTGCAGCTTATTATATAGCCATTAGGGGCGTGGTCGCCAGATGACGTCATCGGGAGACCACGCCCCCTTGTGTCACGGATGACGTCATCTGTGACACAAGGGGGCGTGGTCTCCCGATGACGTCATCTGGCGACCACGCCCCTAATGGCTATATAATAAGCTGCAGAGACCAGAGGCCGGCATAATCGCTGAAGACGTCGGAGGAGGAGGACCGGAGGAAGAAGGACAGCCGACAGCAAAAGAGCAGAAGACCGGAGAGGAGAAGACAAGAAGATTGGACAGCAGAAGTGCGGACAGCAGAAGACCCCCGGAGAGGAGAAGACAGCAGAAGACCCCCGGAGAGGAGAAGACAAGAAGGGCGGACAGCAAAAGAGCAGAAGACAGCAGAAGACCCCGGAGAGGAGAAGACAAGAAGGGCGGACAGCAAAAGAGCAGAAGACCCTCGGAGAGGAGAAGACCCCCGGAGAGGACAAGAGCCGGATGAAGATTTTTAATAAATTTTCCAAAACGTCTCCTGTCGTTATTTCCATACACTGCATTTTATGGGGTGAATGAGTAGGGGTACAGTGTACCCCATACCCATTCACATAGGGAGGGGGTCCGGGATCGGGGGCCCCCTTGTTAAAGGGGGCTTCCAGATTCCGATGAGCCCCCTGCCCGCAGACCCCCACAACCACCGGCCAGGGTTGTGGGGATGAGGCCCTTGTCCTCATCAACATGGGGGCAAGGTGCTTTGAGGTGCGGGGTGCAGAGCCCCCCCTGCCCCAAAGCACCCACACCCCCCCATGTTGAGGGCGTGTGGCCTGGTATGATCCAGGGGGGGTGGGGGCGCTCGCTCGTCCCCTCCCCTTTCCTGGCATGCCGGACTGCATGCTCGGATAAGGGTCTGGTATGGATTTTGGGGGGGACCCCACGCCGTTTTTTTGGCGTGGGGCTACCCTCAAATTCCATACCAGATCCGAAGGGCCTGGTTTGGAACCTGGGGGGGAACCCCACGCCGTTTTTTTCCCCATTTTGGCGTGGAGTTCCCCCTCAAGATTCTCAAAGTGCAGGTCGCACCGCAAGTCGGATCACCCCGATCCGACCTGCGGTGTGACTTCCATTCAAATCAATAGGCTCCCATAGGGAACCATTGATTTTGAATGGAAGAAAAAAAACGTATAACGTGGCTTAACGCACGTTAAGCCACGTTATGGAGCCTTATGGAGCCTTTAGCAGCGTCAGACGTTTTTTGCAGCTTGACGCTGGAGCTCCTGAACCCACAGTTCCTGGGTTTTTTTTGGAGCTGTAAAACGCCTATGCCACTTGGAGCTCCTAAAAGCTCTATGTGTGCATGAGGCCATAGAATAACATGGATGGGCGTTCTGCAGCTGCAAAAAAAAACGTCTGACGCTGCTAACAGCAGCTGTAAAAACGTCCAGTGTGCATGAGGCCTTATAATTGAGGAGGCCAAATGTAAAAAGGAAGAACTACAGAAAGTTGTGAAAGGACGTTTTGTCTTCCTTTAAAATGGAATGCATGCACACGTCAGCGTCAATTATTTTGCTATTAATGTTAATTTGTGGATGAAAATAACAAAACAATAACACGGACCCTCGGATTAAAGGACACAGGCACATCACACCAGTGATTACCTTCAGAAGTGGAGGGGTTCTAGAAGATTTTGAAATGACAAAGGAACAGATTTTATGTGTTGTGACAGATAACGCTTCTTACATGTTGAGCACAATTGAGAAGATGAACGCAGATGAAGAAGGTAACAAACCGATATTAGAGTTAGGGGAAGACAGCTGTCAGGGAACTATTCGGAGAATAATCTTAGACCTGGCACATTAGCCAGTTCTCAACACGGCCGCGCCCACATGAATACGCACACAGGTATTGCAAACGCACATTCGCTAGGGCGAAGACGTGTGCGTGCTGGTGCACAAGGTGGACGTCCAATCTAGGGCTGCAACGACTCGTCGGCGTAGTCGACTATGAAAATTCGTCGACGTGCGTGAAAGGCGTCGACTCGTCACGCATGACATCACACGCCCCCTGCTCGCATTGCCGGCCGGGCCGCTGCGTTGATTGGGGCCGCTGCACTGCCCTGCTCCCGGCCCCCGCTGCGCTCCAGTCCAGAGTGTCCGGCTCTTCTACGTCAGCCGCTGTGAGCGGCATGACGTCCCGGGGCGAGCTGACTCTCTGTGGCTGCAGACTGCCGCCAACGCTGATGATCCCTCTCACTGTCCCACACAGACGAGACGTCACGCGCCACTCCAGCAGCATCATGTGATCGCAGGTGAACCTGAGGGGTCTACACTGGCTTACTAAGTGGTCTGTACTAGGTGGGAGGGCTTACTGAGGGGTCTGTACTAGGTGGGAGGGCTTACTGTGGGGTCTGTACTAGGTGGGAGGGCTTACTGTGCGGTCTGTACTAGGTGGGAGGGCTTACTGAGGGGTCTGTACTGGGAGGGGACTTACTGAGGGGTCTGTAGTGGGAGGGGGCTTACTGAGGGGTCTGTAGTGGGAGGGGGCTTACTGAGGGGTCTGTAGTGGGAGGGGGCTTACTGAGGGGTCTGTACTGGGAGGGGGCCTACTGAGGAGTCTGTACTTTTTGTTATTCAAAGGATTAATTAGCTAATCAAAAAAAGAACACTCAATTAAGGAAAAAAAAATAAAATAAAAATAATCATTAGATTAGTCGACAGACAAAATAATTGTTAGTTGCAGCCCTAGTCCAATCCCAGCACCCTCTGGCCTTTAAAAGGATATCTGTGGCACATGAACATTGCTGACTGGTCTTCAGCTTCCTGTTTCCTGCTTCCTGTTCCTGTGTTTGCTGCTGCTTCTGATCACCTGTTGTCAACCCGGCTTGTTCTTGGATTCCGCTTGTCTCGCTCCCAGCTCTGACTTCGGATTGTTCACGGATCTTCTCTTGTCATCTGCCCTGTGTATGACCCGGGCTTGCCTAACCACGACTCTATCTGATCTGCTGACCACTGGCTTACTGACCTCTGCTTCTGTCCCCGATGTATGCCTTCGGCTGTGCCTTGTCTGCTGTGATCTGCCTTGGTGCCCACCTGCTGTACCCAGCCTGCAGATCCAGCCTCCAGTACTTACCTGTGGATCCTGCCAGCTGCACTCTCCATTACAAACTACTTCCAGCCGTGTGCAGTCTGCAACTTCCACAGCACTCCTGGGTCCTAGTGCTCACCTCCTCTGGTGTTCACCTGCAGAGAGATCTACCTACCACCAACCCTCATCTGGGGCACAGCTGGCAATCCCTTCTACTATGGGCTTCGTGCTTCCTGTTACCACCTTCAGGGACACCGAGCACTCAGCCGCAAGGAGAGCCCTCTCAGCATTTCGGCTTCAGGACCAGGTACATAACAGCTCTGCAAGTATTGGAGAAAGTTTAGAAACTGTAGAGAATGCTGACATTTTTTTTTAGACAACTTTGTTGAAGAAGCATTGCAGCTTGCTACTATTCATCATATGCGATGTGCTGTTCATACACTGCAACTTGCCATAAGAGATGGATTAAAAGATTGCCATGCAGCTACACTATTTGGCAAATTACGACAAGTAACTGTTGCAGCCAGGGTCCCGAAAACGGATGCAGTTTTGAAAAGACATGCAGGAAAAGGAGCCATTTTGGATCAAACAACTCGCTGGGGAAGCACTTATTTAATGGTGAAGCGTTTGCTTGAACTTAAGACTTCATAGAAGAAATGGACAGTGAAAATCTTGCATTAACTGAAAGCCAGTGGACACAAACAAAAGAGCTGGAGAACCTTCTTTCTCACCCCTTCACTGACACCAAGAGGTTGCAATGTGACGCTCTAACCCCAGGTAAATTTCTCTTGGAATGGAAGAGCCTGTTATATCGCCTGAACAAAAATGGAGGGTTAATAGCTGAGGGCATTGCATCTTCAATGGTGAAAAGAGTCTTTTGCTGGAAAATTAAATCTGGTTAGCGGCTGTTTATGTTGACCCAATAAGCCGACTTGTTGAACAGTGAACAGACTGCTACTGGGGAAAAAGGCCCTCTATGATGTAGCAGTTCGCATGAAGGGATTACGACCTGAAATACCTCCACAGGATGAAGTTCTTTTAAGCAATAGTAACTCAGGATCATCTTCAAATGAAGAATTAGACTTTGATTCCTTCTTAGAGAAAATGGAAGTTGCTAAAGGAAAGCGACGTCGCATAAGCGTTACAGAACCAGTAAATTTCAAAATAAAAAAAATTCCAACAGGAGTTTTATAAAGCACTAAAAGGTTGAAAAGTAGGATCTCTCATCAAAACTTACTGTTGAAGAAGCCATCCTTGTTTATCCAGATATCGTTAGTGATGTGGCCAGAATAGTTAACTGCAATGCCACCCACCCAAGTCAGTGTCGAAAGATTAATACCTTTTTTTTTTTAACACTTTTCAAAATAAGGTTTAATTGTAAGAGGTTTAAAATTGGTGCGAATAAACATATTTACAGAAAAATGGGTTACAAAGAAATAGACACAATACAGCAATTTAGAAATATGAAGATAAAGAATGAAAATACTTGCATTAAAACTGTCCTGGTATTACCTTTGTTTCCGAAGCTGAACAGGTATGATTGGTTCCCTTGAGCGATGTCATTGCATGGATGCTATGATGAGACTGAACTTTATCAGTTCCTGTCCTTTTCTCTGACCCTCCAGGGGGTGTCGCCAGAAGTACTTGGCCAATAGGCTCTGGGACCATGGGCGGTCCCCCTGGAGGCTCACACACGCTAAGACACATCCTGTTTAGACAGATAATTAAAATAACTCATATCTGACAGATTATTAAAATAACTCCTATCTGGAAATATGTAACGGTTACATACTTGAAACCGATATTTTATTGTACGGTTTTGAATCTGCTTTTTTACAGACACTAAAAATGGGTTATCTCAGAATAACCTCTGACCTGTAAGGCATCTGATCGTTAGCTGGTCTCCCCCAGCAACGACCGTGATCAAGTTTGATCTTCGGTCGGTATGTTATCTGGCATTCAAATATATATTTTCTAGAGACATATCTTGCTTGTGTATAAAGTTAGGACGTTTGGGGTTAACTGTGGTCATTTTCCGAATGACCCTTTGCTGTGGAATTTACCAGACAGCTTCCCTGGCCATCTGCTCAGATTACGACAGGCTTCTGACCAGGCAGAGACAGTGCAGCTAGCATGTCCGTCTGCTTGTTTATGATAAAGGTGTGAAAAGTGGCAGCTGCGCAGGAACCTGCATTCAGTGACCCAGGGGGTCATTAACACTGCCAAAAGGGCTGGGGGATGAGGCTGGTAAGAAATGACCCATTTGGTTTCTAACATGGTCAGTTGAGCTCGAAACACAAGATGGATGCTTGCGACAGGGTTTGAACGAAATGGCTGCCTGACAAACTACCATTACACCTCCCCTTCTTGTGGGCGCGTAGGTGGGAATTGCAATTTCCCGCCTAACGCAACCGACTCCCGTGGGTTCGGTTTGTCGTGACAAACCATCAGCGTTGCCGTGGGTGCTGCCTTTCTTCTGCTGGGTGACAGAGGCTACTCCCCTGGGGAGCAGCTTCTGGCTCAAATAGAGGATGAGAGTTTCCTCTCCTTTCGCATCCCTCTGGCCTAGGGCTGCATCTGGCCCAAAGGTAATGGCATAGGGTTGTGCTGGGACTGGGCGTTTAAATTCCAGGCCCCATGTCCCAGGTGCACGGACCAGTACCTCCGTCAGGGCCGGACGGTCCTTCTGATACACTGGCGTCAAGGAGGCCCGTCTAACCAGGGTACCGTTGGGTTGGTCAGTCACAGGTTCAGCTGAGCCACTATCGTCGTACCCCAGCATCCACCTGTGGCCAGCTGTACCCAGGAATGACGTAACCAAAGTTGTGGTTTGAGGAGTAGGCCAGGTACTGATATTCTCAGTTCCAGATCTCTGGGTGCCTACTCCTCCCTGCTGTTCCCAGTACAAAACCGCTGACAGGTCCATCTGACAGTTACGATGCAGAACTGTCAAACTAGGCCATGCCAGAACGTTTGGGACTGTGGACAGGAGCTCTGGGTGTTCCACCCAGGCAGGGCCGAACACTACCAGGCCCCTAAAGCAGGCCACTGCAGCAGGTTCAACCTCTCCCCGTGGATCACACGTGACCCTTAGGGAGGTGTCTGATGCGTTCCCAACCCCATCTAGCATTCCTGTAGACAGTTAAGCCGCATGGGGTGGGGAAGGCTTGCTCGTCCGGAGCCTTCCAGGTTAGAGGGTTTGGTCCACGCCCCCTGCTCAGGTTCAAGGTGGTTAGACAGCGGGCACCAGCCAGCTGCTTTGCCACCTCATGGTTCCTGGGCACGGAGTAGGCCACAATCGCAGGGCTGGCATTCAGCCTGCTTAAGGCTCCACAAAGCTTTCTCTCGGTCTCCTGTTCCCCATCGGCCTGCGCCTCCTGTGAGACAGGGGGGGTCGCAGGTATGGGGGGAGCAGACACCCAGGCGCCCACCTCATGGACGTCAAGGTGTGTCCTCCCAGGGTCTCCAATATCTCTGACGTCGCATGCGGTAAGCACTGCCATGTGGCATAGATACCTGGAGGGAGAAGGGGGGCTTCAGCTGAAGGCCCAAACCCACGCCCTGAGTGTCAGCTACCTCTTAACAGGACACCCGTCTTTCCCAGTTCAGGGGTACTAACTCTGCCCCTGGCATGTGCTTGTCTAGGATGCTGTGTGAGGATCGGGTCAAGCCACAAACACTGGTGTTTCACTCCAGCCCCGGCCCGCC
The DNA here is from genome assembly GCF_965119305.1 of Pelophylax lessonae. NCBI lineage: Eukaryota > Metazoa > Chordata > Amphibia > Anura > Ranidae > Pelophylax > Pelophylax lessonae. Next base: position 207,868,643 of record NC_138773.1, read on the forward strand.
TGATCCCACAGGGATCCTTGCAAATCAGATCATGTGACACCTGCTATACCTGTCTGTGAGGTTGACTGGACACAATGAACAGCTGTTTAAGCCCTTTATTCTCCAGGCCTCCTGCCTGTTGTCCTGTCACACCTATCTGCCCATTGTCCCAGTCAAGCTGTTTACTCATCACAGCAGGGGCCCATTCAGCTCCATTCCTGAGTGATTTGATAGTCTGGTCGGTCCGCAGTGCTGCCTGACAGGCAGTACTATAAGTCCCAGCCAGCTGTCCTCTGGCGAACAAAGACAGCTGCTGAGGCTTAACAGAGGTGGAGTCCACTGGGTCAGAACAGGGAGAGGGCACCGAGACCTCCTCCTGCTGCTCTGCCACCAGGGCCTGCATCTCCACTGCCTGTGCCGCACTGCGAGGGACCACCAACACGGGTAAAACATCATTAGCATCAACATTACCATCATCATCATTTTCATCATCATTAATATCATCATCATTATTTAAGCATACCCCTGGTAACTCCACAGGCAAGGCGGCCTCCCTTCCTTCTTCAAAAGATGGAGGACCTGGTAATTCAACACCACTCCACCCTCCCCCTCCCTCTGTCCATCCATAGGTTGCCCAGACATTAACCCAATATCTGCTCACAGTACCTTGTCAAGTCCAGAGAGTTCCATGGAGGCATCCAGGGCGCTCTTAGAAGGGGTGTAGTACGAAACAAGGGTACCTAGGTCGGCACCCAACAAAACATCTATGGGGATTTCCTCAGACTCCCACCTCCCTCATCCCACTCCCAGCACCCCAATCAATGAAGGCACGGGGTACGCGTGAGCGGGTCCCCCCAACTCCAGTGAGGGTAAAAAATGTAATACAGATTTAATACAGAGGAGTCGGAAGTACAAAAAACTGAGGAGTCGGAACATTTATCTACCGACTCCACAGCCCTGCTTGTATCCCTAACAGTACAAGACAGCCATGACGGAGCCTGCAAGAGAAGCCTCACCGTTGGAAGAGATCTGCCAACACCTCGCAGCCCTGTCTCAAGTAGTAAAGTCGCTTCAAGATGGCTACACAAAGCTAGAGGAACGGCTGCGCTCTACGACTCTTCAGGTGGATCCTCCTGTATTATCTGCTTCCTCTCCTGCTGCAGCACCCTCTGGACCTGCTTTTGGCCCTACCGTAGTTATGCTGCCACCAGAACCTAGAGTTCCTGCTCCCGAAAAATATTCCGGGGATCGCGGTAAATTTCGCAACGCCTGCCAGCTGTATTTCTCCCTGCAACCTCAAACCTTTTTCTTTGGAGGCTACAAAGGTGGGGTTTGTTATCTCCCTGCTCCTAGGCAAACCCCAGTCCTGGGCTCATCGGCTCCTTGAAGAGGGCAGCCCTCATTTAAACTCCTTACGATCATTTTTTTGAAGCCATGGCACAGCTCTGATGACCCGCAGCAATCCTCCACCGCAGAAGCTGCCCTTCATTTTCTTCAGCAGGGTCGCAGGCCCGGAGATGACCACGTCACTGACTTCCGCCGCCTCAGTTCTGATACGTCCTGGAACGAAGCAGCACTCCGGTATCAGTTCTGTCTCAGCTTGTTGGAAGGACGAGCTGGCGCGGGTAGGTGTCCCCAACGCCTTGGAAGATTTGATTTCCAAGGCCATTCAAATCGGCCCGCGGCTACGGGAGCTCAGAGCAGAACGATCTCCGCAGCAGTTCAGACCAGCCTGGACGCTACCATGAGTCGCTCCTCCTGCATACTTTTCTTCCTCTGGGTCAGATTCTACCAACCCCGCTCCTGCTGGAGTCGCCTCGGATACGCTTGAACCTATGCAACTTGGGATCATATGGCCTGCTTTGTCCCCGGAGGAGAGACGCCATCGCCATTTGGGTAACCTGTGCTTGTATTGTGGTGAAGCTGGCCACTATGTGCGCTCCTGCCCGGCAAAATACCATAAGTTCCTGCCTGCCTCACCATCCAGTTGTGTGGCATCTGTTGCCAGTTCCTCCCACCTAGCCTTTCCTGTGTCATTACAGCTTCCGGAAGGACCCGTCCCAGTTACAGCAATCATTGACTCGGGAGCCTGCTGTTTGTTTCATTGATCGCTCGTTCGCCCTGCAACATGGCGTACCTCTCCGTCTCAAGACCCAGGACCTCACCATCTTCCTGGCTGATGGTTCCCGCATCAAATCCGGGCCCGTGACCCAGGAGACTTTCCCCTTCCTATGGTCTCCTCCTCCGGCCATAAAGAACTGATCAGCCTGGATGTTATCACATCCCCCTTATTTCCCATTATCCTGGGATTACAGTGGTTGCAAGCACATAACCCGCAAGTCAATTGGATCACAGGCACCATCCAGTTCCCATCTCTTTACTGCTAGAATTCCTGTCTACTTGCTCCTCCTGAATTCCCCAAGACTCTGTTCTGTCTTGAATCCGAACCTGATGTATGTTCCGTGGTGCCCAAAGCATACCATGATTTCCTGGACGTATTCAGCAAACTGGGAGCAGAGACCTTGCCCCCTCACCGTCCATATGACTGCCCCATCGACTTGCTCCCAGGAGCCGAAATCCCATTCAGCTGGATTTACCCACTTTCTGAACGTGAGCTGGACGTCTTAAAAGACCATGTAGACGGAAGTCTGAAGAAGGGGTTCATCCGTCCCTCTACCTCTCCAGCAGGGACAGGTATCATCTTTGTAGAGAAGGATCACACCCTCCGACCCTGCATAGATTATAGGGATTTAAATAAAGTTACTATTAAAAAACATTATCCCCTTCCTCTTGTCCGCGAACTCTTTTTCAGAGACTCAGATCTGCCGTCCTGTTTACTAAGCTGGATCTTCGTGGGGCGTACAACTTGGTGCGCATCCGAGAGGGCGACGAATGGAAGACTGCTTTCCGCACTAGATTCGGACATTTCGAATACCTGGTAATGCCATTTGGCCTTTGTAATGCTCCTGCCACGTTCCAACACTTTGTGAATGACATCTTCAGGGATTGGTTGGATATCTTCGTCATCGTATACTTTGATGACATCCTAATCTTCTCAACATCCCTAGAGCAGCATCGTGAGCACGTTCGAAATGTCCTCGGTCGCCTTCGCCAGCATGGTCTCTATGCCAAGGCCGAGAAGTGCGTTTTTGTGCAGAACAGTATCCCGTTTCTAGGGTTAATAATTTCCACACATGCAATAGAGATGGATCCTCAGAAGGTCTCGGCCATTCTGGACGGCCACCTCCATCAGACAAAAAGGGAGTACAGCGCTTCTTTGGCTTTGCCAATTTTTATAGGAGGTTAATTAAGGGGTTCTCTAACATCATAGCCCCTATTACTCACCTTACTAAGAAGAACGTCCGCTTCCAATGGACCCCAGAAGCTCAGTCGGCCTTCTCCGTTCTTAAAAAAACATTTTTACCTCTGCCCCTATCCTGAGTCACCCGAATCCTGCCTTACCCTATCTCCTGGAGGTAGACGCATTGGAAGTTGCGGTCGGGGCAGTCATCTCCCTAAGACAGGGAACTAGAGACTTAACTCACCCAATAGCCTTCTTTTCCCAGAAACTTTCCCGCGAAGAAAAACCTATGATGTCGGGGACCGGGAACTCCTGGCTATCAAAGCCGCTCTCGAAGAGTGGCGATATCCATCTACTGGAAGGAGCATCACACCCGATTCTTATATTTATCGATCATAAGAACCTTGAGTACTTAAGATCTGCAAAGCGACTGAGACCCCGCCAGGCCCGATGGGCACTCTTCTTCTCCAGATTCTCGTTCCATATTACCTATCGGCCTGGGTCAAAAAATGTAAAACAGGATGCCCTGTCCCGGATGTTTGATAATCCTAAAGAAGATTTGGTACCCGACACTATCCTGTCAGAGAAAAACTTCCTGCTCCTGCTCACTAGCCTGAAATCCCATCTGGAGCAAGCCTCTGCCAACATTTCTGGTCCACCTGGGATACCCCTGTCACGCAAGGATGGTTTGTTGTGGGCTAAGGACTAACTCTTTGTCCCGGAGGGAGTCCGAGTTTCGGTTCTAGCTGCCTGGCATGACCACCCTCTGGCTGGCCATTTTGGCATTCATAGGACCCTTGACCTCATGCAACGCACGCACGCACCTTCTGGTGGCCTGATATGGAAAAAGACTGCAGAAGTTATGTGTCTTCCGGTGTTTATTGCTACAGGAGTAAAACCACCAGAAGTAAGGTGTGGGGTCTCCTCAGACCACTCCCCATCCCTGACCGGCCGTGGCAAACTATCGCCATGGACTTTATCGTGGAACTTCCACCTTCGGCCGGGTGCTCCGCCATTTTTGTGGTTGTAGACCGGCTTACTAAGATGGCCCACTTTCTACCCCTCAAAGGTACTCCCTCTGCAAAGGAAACTGCAGAAGTCTTCATTAGGGAGATCATGTGACTCCACGGGGTACCCAGGAACATTATCTCGGACAGAGGGGTACAGTTCACATCCCGCTTTTGGAGGGCCTTGTGTAAGCTACTAAAAATTTAATTATCTATGTCCTCAGCTTACCACCCGCAGACGGAACGGGCAAACAGAGAGGATGAACCAGACCCTGGAACAATATCTCCGGTGCTTTTACCACCTTCGTCCAGGATGACTGGGTAGCATTACTACCATTTGCGGAATTTGCCTTCAATAATTCAAGACATTCTGTTACCGGGCAATCTCCCTTCTTTGCCAATTATGAGTTTCATCCTTCCTTTCTGCCCGACTTCCCATCTGATTCCGGAGTGCCCGCAGTTCAGGTCACCATCGACTTCTTCACGAGTAACAACAAACTTCTGCAGGACACCTTGGCCAAGGCTCAGATAGCGTCCAAAAGAATCTTTGACGGGAAAAAGAGGGGAGAACTGATCCTCCAACCAGGTGACCAGGTCTTTTTAGCCACAGCTAACCTCCTCTTGGCCTGCCCATCCAAGAAGTTGGCTCCCAGGTTTATCGGCCCATTCGCCGTTAAAAGAAGACTCAATGCCGTGTCCTATGAATTATCCCTTACCTAATACCTTACGGATCCATCCTGTGTTCCATGTCGCTCTTTTAAAACCCGTGGTTCCCGACGCCTTCCGCGGCAGAAGCCCTGGACCTCCGGAACCAGTGATGGTGGATGGCGACATGGAGTACGTAGTTGAGGCTGTACTTGATTGCCGGAAAAGAGGTAACCCGCTTCAGTTCCTTATTAAATGGAAGGGTTATGGGCCAGAAGAGAATTCCTGGGAACCCGAGAGGAACATTCATGCCGCAGACCTGATCCAGGCGTTTTTTTCTTGCCCATCCTCAGAAAAGCAGCTTGTTGGGCACCCGGAGGTTGCCCTTAAGGGCGGGGGGCAATGTTAGGAACGCTTCCTGAGCACACTGATGTGCTGTCATGAGTCTGCAACCTAAAGGGCTAACCTAGAGCAGACTAATTGCAATAATTGGCAAACAGGCTGCCTTCTTTAAACAGCTCAGCAGCACTGTCTTTGATGTCTTGTCTGCAGCTCCTCCTGTGTTCCTGAAGCCTGTGTCCTGTTACCTGTTTGATACCCGTTTTGACCTTTGGCTTGTTCCTGACCTCGTTGACCTGCTGCCCGTCCTGACCCCTGGCTTGTTTGACCATTCTCTCGGATCTCCCTTGTCTGCTTATCTGCCTTCGGATCTTGACTGGTTTCTCCCTTGGTGGGGCGACCCTGAGGACCGCGACCTGGTATCCACACGCAGCGAAGTCCATCTTCCCCACCAGAGGCTCTGGCGAAAACCGGTGGATACTTAGATTCCGCACCTCAGGTTGGCCTGTGTCACTTACCTTGGGGGTTCCCGTCTAAGCTCCGCCCTCAGGCACACGTGGGGCCTTCCTCTGCCATCAGGCTACCACTTGTATCTTCAAATATATGATAGTGCAGCGCTTATGTTCACATCAAAATTATATTAAAGCAAAATAAATGAATGAGATGAAAAGGAAATCAGTCCATGCAACGCCCGTGAGATGAAGGTGAATCAAAGTATTCTGATTGAAGAAACAGGTGCTCTAAGTGCACTCAGGACCACCACCATTTAAATTGGCCTCTCACCTTAACACTACTTGTACTAGGCTTAACACTCCTCTTACAACGGGCAATCCTGGATCGATCACTCAATAGACACAATGGATCGGCCACAATCTCTCACTCCAAATACAAGCCAGCAGCACTCCTGGGTCAGCTCAGGTCAGCAGCTCCGCTCATTAGCATGTAATAGGGAACATAAAACCGGGCAAGCCCATAGTGTAATACTGATAACTTTATTGTTAAAGTGCATAAAAAGACAGCCTCTTACTTTTAGAAGGTAAAATCAGCGTGTATGTCACAGCAGTACCGGCGAGTCTTGCAGAGACCTCGCCAAACTCCAGACAGCAGCGGGTGACGTCGACGGCTCCGCCTTCCCCTCCCCGTACGTGTGTCGTCCCCCTATGGGTGGAGACAACTTCAGCGGTATTGAAGGCTATGTAAGACGTCACCCTTTATAAACACCGGACTGCTCGCTGATTGGCCGAGCAGTCCGGATCTTCCGATTGGCTGATCTCGATCGTCAAGGCAACTCAGACGCCGCGTTCCGCTGGAAGCGGAAGTAAGCAGACTGGTGCCGGGATTGTCAGCCAATCGCTCAAGCCGCATCGCTTACTGATTGGCCGAGCGGGGCGGGTCTTCTGACTGGCTGATCCTAATGGTCATGGCAACTCAAATGCCGTCTTCACTAAAAAGCGGAAGTGAATCGGCTGGTGCCCGGGGTTGTCAACCAATCACTCCGATATTATTTACCTATAATGGGCTGATATACCATTATCATGGCTGCAAAGGCACCGCTCATATAGATAGCAATCATCCTCAAGCCATACGTGATTCTACAGGTAAACAGGCTCCACAAACAATTGTCTGTAAACACACATTAAAATGGATTTGTGTGGAGGGAACATAAAATAAATCCCTTTATATAAAACTAAAATTCATCATATAATAAATAAGAGAGCTATCGACGTCCCGCTGTCATCTGGATTACAAGATAAAATCCCTAACAGAGGCTGTCAGCAAGGAATAAAGTCATTGTTAATTGTAACTGTGTCTGTGTACTCATGTAATTGTGTTAATGAGATGGTGATTCTCCCTGTCTCTGGTCATTACTACAGGTCTGTCTTCGGCCCAGGAGGCCCCTACAAGACCCCCCAAAACTTCAACCAGCACAAGCATGTCTAGGAAGTGTGGTAACTGTGGGGATAGACTGCCTAGGCATTACACTAAAGCTGTTTGCACTACATGTTTAAACAAGCTAGCTGCACAAGAGGCTTCTGTTTTAATGATTTCCTTAGATCAGTACAGGAGGAGATGGTAGCAACTATTCAGTCTTTTAGGACTGCAACAGTTACTCCAAGTTCAGTGCAGTCTGTAGAGATGCCAAGAGAGTCTGTCATCCCAGGAGAGTGCGGGACCTAGGACAGGTCCCTTTGCCCCCTATACAGCTTCCCAGGACATCCCCTCTGCACAGGCAAGGAATGAGGAAGATCCAGGAGAAGGCACTAGTCTAGCTGGGACTCGGGAGACAGAGCATTCATCTAGCTCTAGTGACAGTGGCAGTGAGGATAGGCTAAGCTCCAAAGGGAGCAAGAGCCTCTTTTCCCTGAATGATATGGAAGGACTCCTTAAGGGAGTATATGCCACAGAAGGGATTCCTACGCCTGGTAAAGTATCCTCTGTTCAGGGTAAGATGTATAAGGGCCTGGAGAAAACCCGCTCTAGGGTTATTCCAATTCACCAATCCTTAAAAAATATTATTCGTCAGGAATGGAGCTCTCCTATGAGCGCTCCAATCAGGCCGAAGTCCTGGAAAAGGAGGTATCTTTTTGATGAAAAGGAGCTAGAAGAGTTTACTAAAAACCCTAGATTGGACGCTCCCCTGGCTCAGCTTTCAAAAAAATCAGATCTGTCATTTGAAAATGCTGGGTTCATTAAGGATATCATGGATCGGAAAACCGAATCCTTGTTGAAAAAGGCTTGGGTAGCCAATTCTGGTAATATGACTACTGCATTAGCACATACCTGTGTAGCCAGAAATGCTGATTTCTGGTTTAAGAATCTCACTAAGCAGGTTTTAGCTAGTGGAGGGTCTCAAGACATCCTAGACTCCGTTTGTAATTGGGAAAGCAGTGTCTTACTTGGCAGACTCCGCAGTGGAAGCGGTTAAAGCTGCTGCAAAAACAGCAGCCTTGGTTAATTCTGCTAGGAGGACGGTCTGGGTGAAAGCCTGGGAAGGAGACGTTTCTTCCAAACTGAGCCTTTTGCCTTTCTTTTTGAAGGGGCCTTACTGTTTGGCTCAGGCCTGGATGATTTTATCCAGATCCTCAGAAAAAGGAAAGGTTTCCCATTAAGAGGAAAGAGAAAGTAGGGAGATATTCCTTTCGGAACACCCAAGACAAATGATAACAAAGACCTTTTAGGGGGCAGGCCAAAAGAACAGGGTTGGCAAGAGGCAAGCAAAAGTCTAACATGCTGTTCCTTAAGCCCAGGGCCAATCCCAAAGAGACCAAATGACGCCAGCGTCAGGGTGGGGGGCAGGTTATCCCATTTTGTTCCCCAATGGGAAAACATCTCAACCAGCCCCTATGTGCTCCAGATTATTCGGGAAGGATACCGACGAGTTCTCTCTGCCAGTGGCAGAAATAACACTAACATATCAATCAAAAGATGTACAAAAAAGGGAAGCCCTGTTAAAGGGGGTTCAAGAACTAGCGGAGCAGAGGGTAATTACCCCCGTACCACTAAGTCAGGCCTTCCAAGGCTTTTACTCCCACATGTTTGTGGTGCCAAAACCCTCAGGGAAATTCCGATTGGTTATAAACTTCGGGAAGTTAAACAAGTACCTAATATACAAAAAATTCTCAATGGAGAATATTTATGCGGTCAAAAAATCTGTTTAAGACATTAGACACCACGATAGATCTAAGAGATGCCTACCTCCTATATTCCAATTCATCTGGAACATCAGGCATTCCTGAGATTCGCAGTGGTCTCAGAGGAAGGCACTGCCCCGTTGGCAGTTCAGAGCTCTTCCCTTTTGGCTTAGCAGCCAGTCCAAGGATTTTTGCAAAAGTCCTAGCGGAGGCAGTAGGCCACCTGCACTTACAGGGCCTAACACTAGTCCCTTATCTGGACGATATTTTGATCTTTGCTCGTACAGCAGAACAATGAGTGCAAACACCCAGAAAGTGTTAACTGTTTTACAGACACTAGGGTGTCTGATAAATGTGGAGAAATCCTCATTGAAGCCAGCACAGGTTCAAACCTATCTAGGCTATCAAATAGATTTCAAGTCTCAAAAGCTTTTTCTCCCAGAAGAAAAGGTGGAAAAAGTGGTCTCTGCAGTAAAAAGTGCATTTTCTCTTCCTCTGTGCTCCAGGAGACCATGAGAATATTGGGTCTGATGACAGCCTGCATCCTAGCAGTAGAGTGGGCTCAGCTCCACTCACGAGAGCTTCAATTCTTCCACCTCTCTTCTTGGAACAAGAGACGGATTCACTAGACGAGAAAGTGATTCTTTCCCCTCAGGTAATATCTTCCTGAAGTGGTGGACAATTCCTCAAAATTTGAGGAAAGGTGGACTCTGGGCACAGTGGCGACCCTTAAAAATCACCACAGATGCAAGCACCTGCGGGTGGGGAGCTCTGCTAGAAGGAGCTCATGCCCAGGGCACTTGGGTGACCCAGGTAAGTCAGGCCTCGTCAAATTACAGAGAACTGAAAGCGGTAGGAGAAGCCTTGAGGGCATTCGAGAAAGACCTATCGGGGAAAGAGATCCAGATATGCTCAGACAATGCTACAACAGTAGCTTACCTGAACCATCAGGGAGGAACCAGGTCCGACACCCTGTTAAGGTTAGCCCAGGAGATACTGTTATGGGCAGAACAGAGAGTGTTCTCTCTATCAGCAGTATACATAAGAGGAAAGGACAATGGCGAAGCGGATTTCCTCAGTCACCATTCCATCAAGCAGAGTGGGAACTGAACTCCAGAGTGTTTCAGCTTCTGGTTCAAAAATTTGGTCATCCAGAAATAGATCTGTTTGCCACTCGGCAGAACCGAAAAGTAAGCCAGTTCTTTTCCCTATCACAACAGAGGGACATGTTGGGCCTGGATGCTCTAGCACAGCCATGGCAGTTCAAACTAGCATATGCCTTTCCTCCTCTAACTCTGATTCAGAGAGTTCTACAGAAACTCAGCGGATTTCCAGACCCAAGTCTCATTCTGATTGCGTCTTGGTGGCCCAAGAGGACTTGGTTCGCAACACTGATGGCCCTGTCCACATCAGCCCCTTGGAAACTCCCAGAGATTCCAGACCTGTTACTACAGGGACCATTTTTTCACCCCAGACCTCAATTTTTTCGATTGACAGCCTGGTTAGTGAGCGCCAAATTCTAAAGAACAAAGGGTGTTCTGATAAAGTCATTGATACGCTCCTCCTTAGTAGGAAACTTGTCGCAAGAAAAATTTATTCCAAAGCTTGGAAAAAAATTCTGTACCTGTCAGTCAGGATTCCTCTGCCTCCATACCTATGATCCTGGAGTTTTTACAGGATGGGGTAGGTAAGGGTGTGGCGGTTAACACCCTTAGGGTACAGATAGCGGCGCTTTGTTTTTCTAGATAAAGGACTTGCCAAAGAACCTTTTTAATTAAAAGATTTCTGTTAGCAAGGGCAGAGTTACCCCGATTAACAAGATTAGTTTCCCAGCATGGGATTTAACTAGGGTACCAGAGGCGTTATCTAGTGAACCCGTTGAACCTTTAGATAAGGTTCCCCTGAATGTGTTGTCTGTCAAATTAACTTTTCTGTTGGCAGTGACCACAGCCAGAAGAGTTGGGGACTTGCAAAGTTTGTCCATAAAGGTGCCCTTTATGTTAATCTTCCCAGACAGAGTGATCCTGAAACCAGATCCATTGTATCTGCCTAAAGTAGCTTCTTACTTTCATAGAAAGCAAGAGATTGTGTTACCCTCATTCTGTGAGAAACCTAAATGTGCAAAGGAACAGAAATTCCATTGTATAGATGTGAGAAGGTGTCTTCACCTATTTAGAAAGGACCAAAAGATTTAGGAGATCTAATCACCTGTTGGTTCTACATTCTGGACTAAGGATAGGTTTACAGGCCTCAAAGCCTTCGAATTCGAGGGGGATCAGGCAAGCCATTAACATGTCTTATAAGATCTCAGGTATTCCTGCCCCAGCAAAGCTGAAAGCACATTCTACAAGGGCCCTGGCAACATCCTGGGCCGAAAGAGCTGGAGCATCCTGGGAACAGATCCGCCATGCAGCCACCTGATCCAGTCAAGATACCTTCCTAAAGCACTATGGTGTGGAAGTACTGTCTCAACAAGACCTTGCCTTTGGCAGAAAGGTTTTACAGGCAGTGGTCCCACCCTAAGGTAGGCCGGTATGGATTCCTTTATTATCCTCTCATATGTAGGCCGTCTGGATGGGTGAAATGAGAAAACTTACCGTTAGTTCACCGGTAACGGTCTTTCTATGAACCCTTCCAGGACGGCCAGCCTAATTCCCTGATGTGGTGGTGGTGAGTATAAGAAATGTGTATATATGGTTGTATATTTATTTGTATAGTAACGATAAGTTATATGATAACTGTATCCCTAGGGTTTCTGTTGGAAACTACTTTTGTATTACTGAAGCCCAAGGTATGGGTGGGACCTTTTTAACAGCTGCAAATTAGTTACGTTTCCTGTAGGGTGGAGCCACAATCTCATATGTAGGCCATCCTGGAAGGGTTCATAGAAAGACCGTTACCGGTGAACTAACGGTAAGTTTTCTCTTACGTCCTCTGACAGTCGCCGCCCACTCATTCATTCTGCACGTCTGGGTATTGGCCTTCTCCACAGGAGTAAGCTAGGCAGAAGATTTTGTTAGAAATAATCACAAAACCTTTATATAAACACACCTACAGGGGGCTGTCCTTCTGGTCAATACCACCAGATAGCCTCATTCCCAATTCAGTTTTCTGCTGCCTAGCTCAGGAGTAGGCTGGGTTTCCCTGGCTGAGACTTCGGTCTCAGCTTTTTTCTTCTTTTTATGTTTCTCTCTAAAGTGTTTTTTCTTTTATATATTTCAGTATTTTTATTGAATTTTTGTAAGAAAAGAATTTAACAGCGCACAAGGAGCCAACATGGCTCAACCATATTCTTTTGAAGGCAGTAAATTTCACAGAATACTTGAAATACAATGATGCCTAAACAGAGAAGCACAATAGCAAAAATTAGAAACCAGTAAATCAGATAAAGGAACAGTAAACGTTGGTTGGGCATCCATCAGATAAAGTGAAAACATAGAGACATTGCCCCCGCTGTATCATACTAAAGGTCAGGTGGTCCGGGCCCGACCCCCCCCCCCCCCGGTGCCCCTATGGGAACACACTACACCCTTGGGAGAGGACGGCCCCCAACCCCCGACCCCAATAACAAGCCCTCTACCGGAGGGGGCTGTAGCCTGTCATCTGTGCACTGTCAGAGAGTAACAAGAAAAAAAAAAAGGAAGAAAAGAAGAAAATGGAGGGGAAAGGACTGGGGGTAAAGGAGGAAACAGCAGAGGAGGGTAGCAGGAATAGGAAGGAGGAAAGAGACAGCGGCTGGTGAGAAAAGAGAGGGTCGACACCCAGGTCCTGCCCGCCTCTGAGGGGGAAATTTCCCCAACGGTTTGCCCAAGGTGACCAAGGCGCCCGACCGCCCCTATGGGGGGCCCGCCAGGTACCTCATCCAGGTGTCCCATGTTTTGTCAAACATACGCATCTTGTCATTCAATAGCGCCACCATCCGTTCGTTTATCATGATCCAGGTCAGTTTGGCTTTTAAAAGCTCGAACGGCACCACTGGGGTTCGCCACGAGCGGGCTATAGCTATTTTGGCGGCCGTGAACACAAAGGCGATAAGGCGCTTGGCAGGTTTAGTTGCCCCCTCCACTGGTTTACCCAAAAGGGCATTTCGGGGATCCTTTATCAAGTTAACTTGGGTCAAGGAGTAAACAAAATTGTAGACTCGGATCCAAAAGCGTCGGACTTTCGAACAAGTTCACCACGTGTGGAGCACCATGCCCGCCTGGCCACATCCCCGGAAACAGTTGGGGGATGCGGTGCGCGCCGCCGCCAGCCTGACCGGAACCATGTACCAACGCAAAAACACCTTAAAGTTTGCTTCTATCAAGGAAGTATTAAGTATGGATCTAGAGTTAAACTGTGCTAAAGTGTTCAATTCCGCCCGGTCCAGAGACTCTCCCAGATCCTCCTCCCAGCGTAGCATATATGGCAATTTAGTATCGTCTCCATGGAGTATATTATAAATCGTTGATATATAGCTTTTTTGTTTATCTAGTGTGCGGCAAAGGTACTCCATTGGTGTGGAGGTAGTGATATCGCTCTTGCGCTTGAGGGAGGCTGCGAAATGGGAGAGCTGGGCGTAGCGAAAGTAAACCCCCCCCCCTCCCCTCAGGGAGGGAATACTTCTCCTGTAGTTGGGACCTGGTAAGCAGGCCTCGGTGGTCCCATAACTCTGCCAACCTGAGAAGCCCCTTGTTCGTCCACCAATCAAATGCAACAGGGGTTAGACCCGGCGGGAACAAAGGGTTGCCCAGCAGGGGTGCCAGCGGAGCATGGAGGGACTTAAAGGAGTGCCTGCCCGACAGCCTATTCCAAATCCCCAGGGAGAGGGACAGGGCAGGGCATAGCACTCCCGGCCTGTCCCCGGCGCCCTTAACCACAACGCGTGGTGGACCGGTACCCCCAAGTGGGCTGCCTCCATGTGCATCCAGATTGGGAGAGGGTCCCGGGAGTGGAAGTGTACCAAATGGGCCAATTGGGCTGCGTAGTAATATTTGCCCAGCTCCGGGACCCCCAGTCCCCCTCTAAGTTTAGGGGTAAAAAGAGTCCGCCTATTAACCCTGGGCCTCTTGTCTCCCCAAATAAGTAGCAAGATCTTCCCATAATTTTTTGTATAAAGGTGGGTAATTACTTGCATAAAGGGTAGTTATAGAAGCCGTGAGATGGATCCCAAGGTATGGCAGTGACCTCTCTAACCAAGCGAACGGAAAGTTGTCTCTGAGGGTAGATAGGCTAGTGTTGTCCAATGTTAGGTTCAGAGCCCGAGACTTAGAGGGGTTAATTTGAAGACCAGAGATGGACGCAAATTCTTTCATGTCCTTAAGCAGATTGGGAATAGAAAGCAGTGGGGCCGCGATGTACATCAGGATGTCGTCCGCAAACAGGGTGCACTTATGCTCCACCCCCCCACATTGTATGCCCTTAATGTTCGGGTTTGAACGCAATTTAATGGCTAATGGTTCCAGGGCTAAAATAAATAAGAGCGGGGACAAGGGACACCCGTCTAGTACCCCTCCTAATGCTCAGGAAAGGGGATCCGTAGCCTTTGATAGACAGTTTCGCAACTGGGTCACTGTATAATGTACGGATGAGGGAAAGAAAATTTTGACCAAAACCGAAACGCTCCAGTGTCTGCAGAAGATATTCCCAGGAAAGGGAATCGAAGGCCTTATGCAGATCAAGAGATAACAGCATACCCTTCCTGGGACCCATGACGTCCCAGTTGGATTGGAGGGCTGAGATCACGTCTATTGCACGTCGGGTCTGGTCGGGCGCTTGTCGGCCCTGCACAAAGCCGGCCTGGTCCGGATGTATGTAATCCGTTAGTGTTGAGCCTAGTTGCCAGCACCTTCGCCATGATTTTAAGATCGACATTCGACATTGATGAGCGATATTGGCCTGTAATTAAGACAGTCCCCATGATCCTTGCCCGGTTTCGGCAGCACATGGATATACGCATTGTTTTTTTATATGTTGGGATAGGGGTCCCTGTTCTAATGGAATTAAAGTAGGAGCAGAGATGGGGGGTCAGGATCTCGTAAAATTTTTTATAGTAATGGCCAGAGAAACCGTCGCTTTGTTGGGGTTGATGGATTTGATTACTGCCAATATTTCGGTGGCAGAGAACTCTCTGTCCATGATCTCCGTGTGAGGGGAGGAAAGTCTAGGGAGAGAGATGTCCTGAAAAAAGGCTGTTACTGCGGACTGTCTGAGCGGTTGCGGTTGGGAATAGAGCTTAGTATAAAAATGATAGAATTCGTTAACTACCAGTTGGGGGTCTTGTGACCGGAGACCGGACCAGAGCCTCAATTTTGGAAGTGCCGGGGAGTAGAGTCTCGGGGCTAGCTTGCGAGCCAAAAGAGTGTGCGGTTTGTCACCTAGTGTATAATAGCGATTTTTTGACCAGCGAATGGACTTTTCCGCTCTAGTGGTCAAGCTAAAATTAAGGGCCACCCGTGCTGCATCAATTTTGTGCCTGATATCCACCCCCGGATTCCTTTTTTGTTCCCTTAGGCGGTCCCTCAGCTCTGCGTCCTGGCGCATTATCTCCCCATCTCGTTCCCTCTTTTTTTAGGAGGCGATCTGGATAAGCTTACCTCTGATCGTCGCTTTATGCGCCGCCCATACTACGGCTGGGGAAGTGTCGGCTGTAGGGTTGTCAAGAAAATATTGATGCAAGCAATCGGTTACTTCCTTAAGGATGAGGGGGTCATTCAGTAGGGGAAGCATTGAGCCTCCAAGAGGAAAATTTAGGTTTAGTCCACAAGTCAGAGACGGTCATCACTACTGGGGAGTGATCAGACCACGGGGTGAGAATGATTTGTGTCTTCAGTGCGATCGGAAGGAGAGCCGACAATGCAAAGAGGTGGTCTATGCGGGCATAGGTCTTATGCGCATGGGAGTAGTGGGTGAAGTCGCGTGTCGCGGGGTGGTCATTTCTCCACACATCCACCAAGCCTGTGGAGTGCAGTAAACGAGCCAAGTTGACCCCCAGACGCGGGGCATGTTTCAAAGAGGTACACAAGGCATCTGACCTATCCATGACCTGGTTAAAGGAGACATTACTGTCACCCCCAAACACCACATGGCCCGTCGCACGCAGCATCACCACGCTTAGCATGTCCTGAAAAACTTGTATTTGCCCCACATTCGGAGCATAGTATGAGACCAAGGTTACGTCGTGCTCATTTATTTTGCCCTGGACCATCAGATATCTTCCTTCCCTATCCCTGATCACTTCTTTGGGCGTGAACGGGACCCTCTTGGCTATACAAACCACCACCCCCCGTTTCTTATCTTTGCTATTGGACATATAACAGGTGGGAAATTTAGCGCTAAGCCTTTTGGGTGCAGAAGTGCGAGAGAAGTGGGTCTCCTGTAAGAGGAGGACATCAATTCCCTGTTTGTGGTAAAATTGAAAAGCTTTCGTTCGCTTCACTGGTGCGTTAAGGCCCTGGACATTATGTCTCAATTTTAAAATTACTTGGTAAGGGGCTTGTCATTGTGGTTCGGTAGGTTGTACTCGCCTGTGTGTCATGAAGAACGATCCACCTCTCCTCCCTGCCTCTGGGAGCTCCGGGATCGAGCTGAAGGGGCCTGGATGTCGATTAGCCGCCATGGTGGAAGGGAAAAAAAGAGGGGTTAGAAGAAAGACAGAACAGCAGAAAAGGGAACATAAAAGAACAAAGGATCAACCATATTCCCCCCCCCCCCCGCCGCCCACGTGGCGGGAGGGGGGGGGGGGGCAGAGGACATGCTTGTGACACCAACATGATATGCAATGTGAGCTGGTTGTGGGGTCCAGCTCCCCATAAGTTTTCGCGAGGTTGCTCACCGCACATAGCCGTGAGCAAGGTCGCAGAATGTGGCATGCGGAAACAACCCGACTCGCTTTAATCCATGCCATAGAACCAGTTAACTGCAAAGGAAAACACAGTAAAACAATAAAGCAATAATTTCTCAGATCATAGGTCTAGCCCAGCGGGAGACCCACATGTCCCCTGATAGCCCTCCGCCACCGGCCGACAGCAACGTGGCCAACCGGCAGAAAGAGGGCAAAACCATCCCCAATTTTCCCATCTTAGCAGGAATCGTGGCGCAGCATCCCACAGGGTGGGGAGGCAGTAGCGTTCATGTCCCAACAGCAGTGTCAGGAGATCACTGAAATCCGATGAACAAAAGGCAGCATAGTGAACCTTGAACGATTGTCACAATCAGTAGAAACCCTCGAGTTCAGGGAGCCTAAGTTCTCAGCAAGGGCTTGCATCAAGAACTATCCGGCGTGGTGGGGGCTGACAGACCAACGTCCGCTTAGCATAGTTCACAGACGGGGTTCAGCCAAAAATTGAAGGCAGAGGGGGGCACAAAAGAACAAACAAGTTGGTCCCCAATCAAAAAAGTAGAGTGGAGCAAATGGGCCGTTGCGTCTCACGGCGGGGTGCGTGGCCAAGCGTTTCCCCTCTTGGCCGGCTGCGACCACAGGGGCGACAGTGGTCGGGAGGGCTCCGGGGATCCCCGCGGAGATCTGGCTGGGGGGGCATCCCGTGATATGATGCCCAGATCCAGAAGAACATCCTCGCCCTCATGAAAATTGGAGTAGGATCTCCCCTTGAATGAAAAAGACAGTCTGAATGGGTAAGACCATCGATACTTAATCTGACGATTAATCAGGTGAGTCAGTAGCGGTTTCAAAGTGCGCCTTTTTTGTATAGTCGCCTGGGATATGTCGGCGAACAACTGTACCGGGTGATCGAGTAAGGTGACGTCATTGCGGTAGCAGGCGGCTGCCATGACCTTTTCCTTGATCCTGTAAAAGTGAGGTTTCACAATGACATCCCGTGGCAACCCATCAGAGCGCGGTGCCGTCAAGGCCCGATGAAAGCGATCAAGTTCCAGGTGGTGTGGGGAAATGTCAGGGATGAGATCAGACATCAGAGTATGGATAGCTGGTTCAAGATCAGTAACCGACTCAGGAAGTCCTCTAATTCGAAAATTATATCTGCGAGATCGGTTCTCAAGATCCTCAATTTTTGCCTGGGCGTCAACCACTTGATCCTGAAGTGTGACTATCAGCTTATGATTTTGGTTAACCCTTTTAACGGTCCCATCCATTTTAGATTCGATGGAATCAAGCCTGTCTCCAATTTCTTGGAAGTCCCCCTTCATGCCTGCAGCAATGGTGGCACAGGCCTTTGAAAGCTCCTGTTGCAGCAGGGCCGAGAATCTGACAATGAGTACAGAGTCACCTGAATGTGGGGGCTGGGGAGGAGGGGGGGAGTGCTGTGGAGCTGCCCTGGCTCAAGGCTAATTCTGCAATGTCTGCTATTTGCCTGTCCATAGAGGATGCTAGAGACTAAGCCCCCTCTACCTCTCCATCTCTAGTGAGGCCTGGTATGGGGAGAAGCCGTGAGATGTGGCCTGTGGTGACCGGGTGCTGGTTCCTTGGGACTGGGATGAGAAGGGATCTCTCACCTCTTCCATCCTGGAGGCTGCCGGCGAAGGGTGTCCTACGCTGTGGGGGGATAAAGGAACGGTCCCCAATGCTTGTGGCTTGGAGCTGGTGGTTTGGAGCGGGTCGCCTCGTGCAGCCGAGCCGCGGGTCGCGGCCATCTTGGGCTGCTGTGTAAGCTGTGACAGGCAAGGAGAGGACAGGCGCTGCTTGCAGGGAGGCTGTGCTGGCGTAGAATGCTTTTTCTTGCCCGCTCTGGTGTTCCTCCGGTGCATCCTCCCTTCCCCCGTAAGCTGCTGCCGTCCATTGGCTCGATCCTCCGATCCGACCACTAAATATAGGCTGTGAAGTCGGCGGGTTGTGCGGAGCTCGGTCAGTTCATGTCCTGACCCGGCACCGCGCGCATACTCGTGTTTTTTTCTTTTAAAAGATATCTTTTTATTTTCTCCTTCGCTTAGTTAGTCGGACTTTAGAAGACTCAAGCATTTTGCAGAGCTGGGCCTCGCACTGGTTATCCTAGAACCATGCGGACTCCCAGCCTGCCATCGAGCGTTAGCAGGTTATCGGTACGCCCAGGCCTTGAAAACGACAGTGTCCCTGGCGTCAGAGATGAGCCTGTGAAGTTGCTGTCTTTGCTGGGATGTCTCAACTGCGGTACGCCCATGGGTTGCTATCGTCCCCTTCGGCTAACAGCACCCCTACTCAGGGTGGGAGGTTTCCTGTCGCACAGCGGTGCCCACGTTCGCTGGACTGGTGAGTACCATGACTAAACCTCTGTCTCTGAACCATGTTTGTTGGGGTGTGTATGTGAGCCCTCTGTTTGGGGATGACAGTTCAGTATGGGTTCTGTGATATTCCCCTCATGGCTGTAGGTGCGTCTCCTGTGTGTCCCTTCCCTGTCCCTGCGGGGGCGCTGTCGCGGTTTGACCGCGGTGTGGGGGGGGGTTTGTGGGTCTCCTATGTCCCAGGGGTGCTTGTGGTGCTCTGTGGGGGGACTAGTGCATGGTGTTTTTGGGCCGCAATTAGCGATAATCTGCGCGGCCACCATTTTGGTGTGGGCAGGCTGTTCGGCCTCATAGTATGGGCAGCAGCCATTTTCTGTCGTCCTTTTGGCGCCAATCGGGCGCCATATTTAGTAGGGGCATGATGTCCTTTGTGGGCAATGGCCATTTTCCCAGGGCTTTTCTCCCCATTGACTTCTATTGGCAACCATTTTCTTGAGGCTCAGGACTGGCTTTGCCTCTAGGTTGTGAGGTCACTTCCTCCTTCCCTTCAGATCCTCAGCAGTGCGGGCAAGTATAACACACTGTGGGGGGCTTTTTACTGGTTTCTCTGGCCTGGATTCCTGCTAGCACTCATTTTTCAGATTCCTGTAGCAAGGGACAAGGTCTCCATTTGCGGTGCAGGTTTGTGATGGGGGCCGTGGGAATCGCTGATTTAAAGGGCCAGCATAGCTTAATTTGTGTTTTGCTATTATGGAGTCCCAGGATAGCAAATTCCCCACAGACCTGGTGGGTGGTTCAGGTACTCCTGAATCCTCTTCTATGGCCTCTCTATCTGCTGCACTTGCGACTTTAGTGTCAAAAGTGGATATGCTGACCGGGTTTCTAAAAAACGGCCTATGCCCTCTCAGTTTTCTGATTCAGAGCCAGATATGGTTGCCACGGACAACGTCCCCCCTGAGGGGTCCCTGTCCTCTCAGTCGGATGTGGAGGAGGATTCTTCCTCTGGGTCAGTGTGGGACCGCGCTGCGGTGGACGCGCTCATCAGCTCTGTTAAGGAAACGTTAAATTTGGATGATGAGCCCCCCCCCCCCCCCTGTCGGGTAAGCGTGTTTCCTTTTGGGACCCGCAAAGCCCAAAAATCGGGTCAGGTTTTTACTTGTCCCGAGGAGTTTCACGAAACAGTGAATGACCAATGGCCCCGTATCAAACATATGTTTGTGGTGCCCAAGAGGTTTCAGTACCATTATCCCTTTGCGTATCCGGTGGACTCTCGCTGGACTGGACCACACTGTGTCCAGATTAAAAAAAGCCACTTTGATGCCCGTGGAGGATTCCCCGGTGTTTAAAGACCCAGCGGATGGGAGACACTTTCCTGCCACATCTATCTGGTTGCCGGGTTCCTTGCTGAAGCCCGTGTTCGCTTCGGTAATGGTTTCTCAGGCTGTTGCAGAGTGAGCCAAGACGCTTAGGCGCACTCTAATTGCTGACTCCGCCTCTTCTGCGCTGGAGATGGTGGATCAAATGGCCCAGGCCGTACTGTACCTGTGACGCGGCCTTGGATGAGGCCCCTTTAGTCGCACGGCTGTCGGCGGTTGCAATCCGCCCCATTACTTGGTTGAAAAGCTTGTCGGCCGACCAGTCTTCAAAAAAGACAGTGACTGACATCCCTTATGCGGGGAGTCATCTTTTTGGGGACTCTCTGGATGAACTGATCAAAGGGCTCACTAGGGGTAAAAGCACTCTTTTGCCCCAGGTGGCTAGGTGAAAATCGTCCCGCGCCAAGCGGGGTCCCTCTTTTAAACCTAACCAGGGGTCCTTTCGTGCCTTCAGGACACAGGATAAGGGGGAAGTCCTTCAAGGCCTCTGGTGGCCAGAAGAAGCCTTGGGCGGGTAAGTCCAAAGGCGGCCACCTCGTCCTGAAGGGACACCCTCACCCGTCTCAGGGGTGGGGGGACATCTGCGTTTTTTTTCCGAGCCCTGGCTGTCCAAAGTTCAGGACAGGTGGGTTCAAGAACTCATTCATTCAGGGTACAAGATTGAATTTCGGTCTCGCCACGCAGACAGGTTCTTTCCCTCAAATCTTCATTTGACTCCCGATCGTTTCCGGGATCTCCAACGGGCGGTTCAGGATCTTCTCGCCCAAGGGGTGGTCGTCCTGGTTCTACAGCGGGACAGGTTTCAGGGTTTTTATTCCAATCTGTTCACAGTGCCCAGAAAGGAGGGCAAAGTGCGTCCGATTCTGGACTTGAAGTTTCTAAACCGCTTTGTGCG
Source organism: Pelophylax lessonae (assembly GCF_965119305.1). Lineage (NCBI taxonomy): Eukaryota > Metazoa > Chordata > Amphibia > Anura > Ranidae > Pelophylax > Pelophylax lessonae. The sequence goes on from NC_138773.1 coordinate 207,889,969, forward strand.
GGTTCAGAAGTTTCGGATGGAGTCCCTCTGGTCGGTGGTGGCATCCCTGAGTCCAGGGGATTTCTTGGCGTCCATCGACCTCAAGGATGTGTATCTACACGTCCCTATCATCAGAGGTACCTCCGCTTCACAATCGCGGATGAGCATTATCAGTTCGTGGCGTTGCCTTTCGGCTCCAAGGGTTTTTACCAAAGTGTTGGCTCCTGTTCTAGCCTTATTAAGGGTACAGGGGATTGCAATCCTTGGTTACCTGGATGATCTCCTATTAAGGGCGAGTTCCAGTGCCACTCTGTTGCGTGATCTGTCGATCACGGTTCAGACGCTCCAGGATTTCGGGTGGACCATCAATTTTCAGAAGTCGGCCTTGTCCCCTTCTGTTCGTCTCCCTTATCTGGGGATGATTTTGGACTCCGCCCAGGCAAAGGTCTTTCTTCCGGAGGACGAGGTCCGGTCCCTCAGGGACAACGAGTCCTCCTCGCTTCGGACCTGCATGCGGTCCCTGGGCTTGATGGTGTCGGCTTTCGAGGCGATCCCATTTGCACAGTTTCACACGAGATCTCTTCAAGCAGAGATTCTGGTCAAGTGGGACAGACATCCTCAGTCTTTGGAAAGGAGGATTTCTTTGAGCCCCCAAGTGAGATCGGATCTCCTGTGGTGGCTCCAGTCTCCGGCCCTGACGGAAGGCAAGTCCTTCCGACCGTTGCTGTGGACTGTGGTCACCACGGACGCCAGCCTGTCGGACTGGGGTGGAGTTCTGGGCAAGTTGTGTGCCCAGGGCACTTGGTCGGAAGGGGGAATCCTCCCTGCCGATAAATGTCTTGGAACTGCGGGCAATCAGGCTCTGTTTGCTCCGTTGGTCGGATCGACTTCAGGGCTGCCCAGTGCGTGTAGACGGGCAACGCAACTGCGGTGGCTTACATCAATCACCAAGGGGGCACCAGGAGTGCCAAGGTGGCCAAGGAAGTGGCAGAGATTATTTCCTGGGCCGAGACGCAGGTCCCGGCGATTTCGGCAGTTAACATTCCGGGTGTGGAAAACTGGCAGGCGGACTTTCTGAGTCGCCAGACCCTGGACCAGGGGGAATGGTCCCTACACCCGGAGGTGTTACAGATGCTGTGTGTGCGGTGGGGATCCCCAGATGTGGATCTGTTAGCGTCTCGTCAACAAGGTGGAAAGGTTTGTGGCTCGAACGCGCGACCCTCTGGCGGACGCGTTGGTGGTGCCTTGGCATCAACTGATTTATGCCTTTCCCCCCGATTCAGTTGTTGTTAAGATTCCTCCACAGGTTGGTCTCGGAACCAAGGTTGGTGATTCTGGTGGCCCCAGACTGGCCGCATCGGTCTTGGTACACGGACATCAGGCAAATGGTCGCCGAGCCTCCCTGGCGGCTTCCGCTACGAGACTATCTTCTGTCTCAAGGGTCGATCTTCTATCCTGCTTTTTACAGTCGCTGGCTTTGACTGCGTGGCTGTTGAAAGCCAAGTCTTGAGAGACAGAGGTCTCTCGTCGGCAGTTGTTCCTACCTTGCTCAAGGCTAGGAAGGTGTCCTGGTAAGATTTATTATCCTACCTGGAAGGCTTATTTCGCCTGGTGTGAGTTGCAGGGGTTCCATCCCCACTCCTTTTCGGTGGCGAGGGTGTTGGCTTTCCTGCAAACCGGTGTGGATCAGCGTCTTGCGCTGACCACGGTTAAAGGCCAGTTGTCTGCACTGGCCATTCTGTTTCAGCGTCCCCTGGCGTCAAAATTCCTTGATCCGCACCTTTATTCAAGGGGTCCGCCATCTGGCTCCCCCTAGGAGGGCACCCTTGCCCCCTTGGGACCTGAATTTGGTTCTTTCCGTTTTGCAACGTCCTCCCTTTAAGAACATCCGAGAGATTCCTCTGCCTGTGCTGTCACGGAAAGTTGCCTTTCTGGTGGCGATCACATCTGCTCGCAGAGTATCGACGTTGGTGGCCCTGTCCTGCCGCTCCCCCTACCTGGTTGTTCATAGGGATAAAGTGGTCTTGCGACCTCATCAGTCCTTCCTTCCGAACGTGGTTTCAGACTTCCACCTCAATGAGGACATTGTCTTGCCTTCGCTGTGTGTGAAGCCTAAGCATCCTAAGGAGTTTGCTTTGCATTCCTTGGATGTGGTTCGGGCGATCAGGGTCTACCTGTCATCTACTGAATCCTTCAGGAAGTCAGATTGTCTTTTTGTACTTTCCGAGGGACCCCGGAAGGGTACGGCTGTGTCTGCGGCAACCATTTCAAAATGGATCAGACAGACGATTGTGCAGGCCTATTAGATTAGGGATTAGGTTCCGCCTTTCCCTGTTACAGCGCACTCTACCAGAGCGATTAGTCCGTCTTGGGCCTTCCGCCATCAGGCGTCAGTGACTCAGGTGTGCAAAGTGGCGTCCTGGTCGTCCCTGCATACCTTTACAAAGTTTTTCAAACTTGATTTATTTGCATCAGCGGATGCCTCTTTTGGCCGCAAAGTTTTGAGTGCGGCAGTGCCCTAAGGGAGGCAGGGTAGTTTTTGCCTGTCTCCTCCTGTTGGGTTTTCTTTCTTATTTGTTTTCCTGGGTTCGCTCCTGTTGAGCTTTTTGTTGCCCAGTTGTTTTTTCCGGATCAGAAGAGATTCTTTTCTCTGACCTGGGTGCTGCTTTGCCTCTTTGACGGTTGCGTTTTCCCACCCCTTACATCTACACTGCTTTGGGACGTCCCAGACGTGCTGAATGAATGAGTGGGCGGCGACTGTCAGAGAACATAAGAGAAAATAGAATTTTTGTAAGAACTTACCGTAAAATTATTTTCTCTGAGTCCTCTGACAGTTGCTGCCCCCCCCCTCTTTTGGGGTTCATGGTTCTCTGTACTGCTTGCTACCAAACTGAATTGGGAATGAGGCTAGCTGGGGGTATTGACCAGGACAGCACCCTGTAGGTGTGTCTATACAAAGGTTTTGTGATTATTTCTAACAAAATCTTCTGCCTAGCTTACTCCTGAGGTGCAGAATGAATAAGTGGGCGGCGACTGTCAGAGGACTCGGAGAAAATAATTTTACGGTAAGTTCTTACAAAAATTCTATTTTCTCTGTTGCTGTAGCAGTTTTAAAGGGGTCTCCACCCTCTGTGTAGATTTGCAGTGTGCACCGTGGGAACCTCCGTTTTTAAAGGCCAGTGTCCTCCAATTTTTTTTTATTGCAAAATGGAGTACCATGATAGAAAATTCCCCACAGACATGGTAGGTGCTTCAGGAACCCTGAATCCTCTTCCATGGCCTCCTTATCTTGGTGACCTTGTCATCCAAGATTGGTCTGCTGCTGTCTGAACGCACTACTGAAAAACAGCCGATGTCATCTCAGTTTTTTTCTGACTCAGAGCCTGCTTTGGTTGCCACAGACAATGTCCCCCCTCAGGGATCCCAGTCCTCACATTTGGATGGGATGGAGGAGGGGTCCTCCTCAGCTGCGGTGCTGGACCGCGTTATAATGGATGCACTTCTTAGCTCCGTCAAGAATACCTAAAATATTGCTGCTGAGCCCACTTGGTTGGCGGGTTTCCTTCGGGTCCCGCAAAAGCCCAGGAGTCGGGTCAGGTTTTTTCCCTGCCCCGAGGAGCTTTCACGTAACCTTGAACGACCTATGGCGTCGCATCACGCATATGCTGGTGGTGCCTGAGGCGCTTTAATTACCGTTATCCCTTTTGCGGATGCTGTGGGTAATTGATGGGGGTAATTGATGGATGGTGTCACCGAAGGTGGACCGCACTGTTTCTAGGTTGAATACATCCACATTGATGCCCGTGGAGGACTCCCGGGTGTTCATGGAGCCGGTGGATAGGCACGCGGTGCCGCTTTCCCGCTACATATGTTTGGTGGCAGGCTCCCTGCTCCAACCTAGGTTCGCTTCGGTGATGATTTTCTCAAGCTGTCACGGAATGGTCCACGGTGCTTAGGTGCACCTTGGTGGCACAAGTGTTCTCTCCGACTACCCTTGACCTGGTGAATCACATGGCCCAGGCCGTGATGTACCTTTGTGATGCCTTGGAGCGAGGCTCCTCTGATCGCACGGTTCCTGAGGTTGGGGTCGCAATCCGTCACTTTTTTTTTTTTTTGTGGCTGAACGTTGGTCGGCTGACCATGCTTCCTAGAAGTCTGTGTCTGATGTCCCTTTTATGGGTATTTGGCTTCATAGGGATGCCTTGGATGCGTTGCTTGATGGTCTTACGGGTGGAGTACCCTTTTGCCCCACACCTCTAAAGGTGAACTCTCCCTGTGCCAGGCGGTGTCCTTCCTTCACTTTGTGGGTCCCTTCGTGCCTCCGGGGCACAGGATAGGGGTAAATCCTTCAAGGCCTCAGGCGGTCACAGGAAGCCATGGTCCAGGAAGCTCATGGCCGGTTCGGCAGCCCAGTCCTTCTCCGCCTGGGGGACGCCTGCACCTGTTTCGGGGGTGGCGGACCGTCTGCGTTACTTTTCGGAACCTTGGTTTTCCCTAATTAAGGACGGGTGGGTTCACAAACTGCTTCATTCAGGGTGCGAGACAGTTTCGTTCTCGCACCGCACACGTTTTTTTTCTTTTCTTCCAAACTCCCATCTGTATCAATTACATGATTACGATTCTCGCCCGAGGAGTCATTGTGCCAGTCCCTCGGCGGGACAGGTTTCACGGGTTCTGTTCCGACCTTTTCATGGTTCCCAGAAAAGAGAAAAGTGCGTCTGCTTTTGGACCTCAAGCCTCTGACCCGCTTTGTGTGGGTGCAGAAGTTCCGGATGGAATCAGTCTGGTCAGTAGTGGCATCGTTGAGTCCAGGGGGCTTCTGGTCTCCATCGCCTTTAAAGGCTGCATATCCACTCCTCCCTCTCTACTAGGGTCATTAGGGGTATCTCCGCTTCGCAGTGGCAGGGTAGCATTTTAGATTTGTGGCGTTACTCTTTGGTCTCGCTTCGGCTCCCTGGGTGTTCACCGAGGTTTTGGCTCCGATGCTGGCTTTGCTGCGCGTGAAGGGGATTACGGTCCTCAGTTATCTGGCCGACGACCTGTTGAGGGTGGGTTCATGTGCCACTCTGTCCAGCGATCTGACGGTCATGGCTCAGACGCTTCAGGAGTTCGGGTGGACCAACAACTTTCAGGTGTCCGCACTGACCCCGTCAGTTTGTCTTGGTTGCCTGGGGGATGGTCCTGGGAAGGTTATTTTCTCCCAGAGAAATATCTTCGCTCCCTATAGGGCGAGGTGAGGTCCCTCTTGGGACGACGATTTCCCCTCTACGGGCCTGCAGGCGGTCCCTGTGGCTGCTGATTTTCGGGCTTCAAAGCCATTCCGTTTGCTCAGTTCACAACGAGATCTCTGTAAGCAGGGGTTCTTGCCAGGTGGGCCGAAATCTCGGTCGCTGGTCAAGAGGATATCTTCGAGGCCACCCCACGAGGGTGGCCTTTTCGGGGTGACTCCTGTCGCCCGCTCTGACACGAGGCAATTATTTTCTGCCTATGCTGTGGACAGTGGTTACCATGGATGCCAGCCTGTCAGGATGGGATGGAGTTCGGGGCACGCTATGGGCCCAGGGAACGTGGTTGGAGGAAGGATCTGTTGTACCGTCTTGGAGCTCCGAGCAACCAAGCTCTGATTGTTCCTTGGATGCCTCGGCTTCGGGGTCGCCCGATTCGTGTTCAATCGGACATCGCCACGGCGCTGGCTTTCGTCATACACCTAAGTGGGCACCAAGAGTGCCAGGGCTGTCAGGGTAGTGGCCGAGATCCTATTTTGGACCGAGTTGCACGTTCTAGCGATTTCGGCTGTTCACGTTTCGGGAATGGAGCACTGGCAGGCGGACTTTCTTCGTCGCCAGTCCTTTAGACCAGGGGGGAATGGTCCCTGCTTTTGGAGGTGTTTCGCCTCCTGTGTGCCCGGTGGGGGACTCGGGACGTGGCTTTGTTCACGTCCCTTATCAACATGGAGGTGGGTAGGTTCGTGGCCTGAACTCTCGATCCTCTGGCAGACGCCAGACGCGTTGGTGGTGCCCTGGCACCAGTATCGGCTGTTTTTGGGCCTTCCTCCAATTCGACTGCTGTCCAGGTTCCTCCGCTAGTTGGCGTCGGAACGGGTACAGGTAACTCTGGTGACCCCAGGCTGGCCTTGTCGGTCTTGGTATGCAGACCTCGGGCAGTTGGTTGTCAAGCCACCCTGGCTGCTTCCGCTGTTAAGACTTTCTACTTTCTCCAGGGCTGATATTTCATCCTGTTTTACGGTCTCTGGCTTTGACGGCATGGTTGTTAAATGCCAAGTTTCGAGAGGACGGGGTCTCTCGGATGCTGTTATTCCTGCCTTACTGAAGGCTCGGAAATCTGCCTCCAGGAAGATTTACCATTGTGCCTAAAAGGCGTATGTTGCCTGGTGTGAGTCGCAAGGGTTTCATCCACGCTTCCTCTCAGTAGCGAGGGTTTTGGCCTTCCTGCAGGAAGGTGTGGGTCGGCGCTGGGCACTGTCAAGGTCAGTGGTTGGCCTTTGACGGTTTTCTTCCAGCCTCCCTTGGCGACTAATTCCTTGTTCGCTCCTTTACTCAAGGGGTGTGTCGTCTGGCTCCCCCGCAGACGGCTCCTTTGTCTCCGTGGGGACTGACTGTTTTTTTGTCCGTTTTTCTTACAACAGTCTTCTTTTTTGAGAACATCAGAGCACCAGCTCTGCCTGGGTTGTCCCAAAAAGTTGCCTTTTTGGTGACTGTTACCTCTATTTGCAGTGTTGGTATTGGCAGCTCTGTCTTGCCGGTCGCCTTCCTTGGTCGTTTATAGGGATCACATGGTCCTGCGACCTGCTCTGTCTTTTCTTCCTGCGGTGGTGTCTGCTTTCCACCTCATCGTTGTTTTCTTCCATTGCTTCCACCTTGGGCGCAGCCCAAGCAAGCATCCCAAGGACTTTGTCCTGTGTTCCATGACTGTGGTCCGAGCAATCAGGTTTTTGCCTGGGTCTGCCATGGAGTCTTTTGGGACATGGGATTTCCTGTTTGTCCTTCCGGGGGCTTTCGGAAGAGTTCGGCTGCATCTGCTGCAGCTCCCTATGGTTTGGATCGGACGGACTTTGGTTTTGGGCCTATTCACTTTAGGCTCCGGTGCCTCCTTTTCCTGTGAGGGCACGATCTACTGGAGCCGTCATTGCCTCTTGGTCTTTCCGCCATCAGGCTTCATGTGGCCAAGGTGTGCGTGGTGGCGGCGTGGTCCTCTGTGCGCACTTTCACAAATTTCTACTGGCTTTATGTACTGGCATCCTAGAATCCTTCTTTTTGGCCGCGTAATTTTTGAGCGCAGCGGTTCTTTTGCAGAGACGTGGTGTTCTGTCTCTTCTTGGGGTGTATTTGTTAAGGATTGGCTCCTGTTGAGCTTTGTTGCCCTGTTGGCTCAGTTGTTTCGTCTCTGGCCTGGTTGCCACGTTGCCTTTTCTTTGGTTGCGTCTTCCCACCCCTCACACCTGCACTGCTTTGGGACATCCCACTCGTGAAGGCTAACTGAACAGGCTATGACTGTCTGAGGACGTAAGAGAAAATAGAATTTTTGTAAGAACTTACCGTAAAATTATTTTCTCGGAGTCCTCTGACAGTTGCAGCCCCCGCCCCTCTTTCTTTTTTGGGGTTGATAGTCTTCATGTACTGCTTGCTACAAAACTTAAGAGCAGAACCTAGTGGGCGATGGGTAATAGCTGAGGAACAGCCCCCTAGAGGTGTGTTATGTGTAAAAGCTTTTGTTAACCTTTTCACTGCCTAGTCTACTCCTGCAGAGAGGCGCATTACCCACTCGTGAAGGCTAATTGAACAGGCTGCGACTGTCAGAGCACTCAGAGAAAAGAATTTTACGGTAAGTACTTTGGTCCTGTTGGAATCTACAATCAAGTGCCGGACTGGGCGACGAACTGGATAATCTGGATCCTTAGGGTCCCCCCAGCTCCGCTCTAGGTCAGCCGTGACATAGCCCCACTGGACGGGGGCTGGCCTGCGAGTTCAACGTCTTGCGAGGGCGCATGTGAATTGGCCCCTGGGGCGGACATAACTTTTGAGGTTAAATGGGGTGCTGTACTGGCGATCGAGGTGGGGGGCAGCGTGCCGCTGGCGACCAAGCTATTGCTCCTTGGGTGGGGTGCCTCCTGCCAGGGCCCCCCTTTCTGTTGGGATTGTTTTTTTTTTCCCGGCCCTGGGAGCCATGTGGCGCCGCTATTTTTCTTGTATTCTTGTCTGCTACAGATGGGAGGCCGTTTTCCATTGGTAATTGCGGCGGCCATGTTTTGCAGATTCAGCAGGGGGAAGCCCTTCCTCAGCTTCTAGTGGTGATAGAGATATTCCTTTTCCTGGTCGCCGCATGGTGTGCAGATAGTGCGGGCTGTATGCTGACCGGTGGTGGTGAGTGCCTTTTTGGGGGGGTTTTCTCTTCCTCTTTCTGCTATTACAGCGGTAGTGCTGGGCTTTGTGCTGACAGTACAGTGGGATGTCCCTTGCAGTGTTTTTGTGTGGGTTCCCCTCTCCATTCATGGAGTCCCTGAAGCATGTTTCACCACCTGATCCTTTCTGAGGCTGTTGGGCCCCCTGGAGCCCCACAACTGACTGCGCTGAAGGCAGTCCTGGAGTCCTTGGTGTCGAAAGTGGTTTTGGTCCTGGGCAAACGGGCTAGCAAAAAGCATCTCCCGCCTTCACCTGCTTCCTCTGTCTCCTCAGATCCAGAGTCTGATTCGGCCGCCGCGGGTACGTGTTACCCTTCGCGGTCTGCGTCCACGCACCCTGCTTGCAAAGATAGTGAGGATGATTCCTCTGTTCCTCCTAGCTGCACATGAAAGGCGCTAGTGGATACACAGATTGTATTGGTGTGGGAAACCTTACATATGGAAGATGCGCCTAATGCAGCATCAAAGGCGCGGGTCGCCCTTGGCACCCACAGGTCCTCCAAAGCGGCGAGGGTGTTCCCCTTTCCTGCCTTTGATGATATTGTCTCAAAACAGTGGGGTTCACAAAACCCACTTTTGCAATTCCTAAGCGTTTTGCAATGCGGTACCCTCCATAAAAAAATAAAAACGGTACCTCCTGAACTCCCCGGTTTCCAGGTTGAATAAAGCCACTATAATACCGGTTGAAGAATCCCCGGTCTTCTCTGATCCGGTTGTTAGGTTGGAGGCCTTGGCCCGCCGTATGTTCACTGTGGCTGGGTCGGCACTTAGGCCGGTGTTTATCATTACCCTGGTGTCACAAGCCATGACTGAATGGGCCAAAATTTTACACCGGGACCTGGAGGAGAAACGGCTCCCCCCTGCTTTTGTGGAGATGGTGGGATCAGTTGGTCCAAGGGCTCCAGTTCGTCTGCGACGTCTCTTTAGATGCCACTCCCTTGATTTCTACATTGTCTCAGCAGTGGTCCTGGGCGTATTATATGGCTGAAATGTTGTTCTGCGACCAGGCTTCCAAGAAGGCTTTTGCCCAATTTTCCATTCGTGGGGGAATAGCCTGTTTGGAGCTTCCTTAGGTGACATCATCAAAGGCCTCACGGGAGGAAAGAATACTCTTCTTCCTCAAGCTTCCAAGAGTAAGGAGTCCCATCGCAGACAGGACCTTCCTTTTCTGCTCCCAAGCGGCCTTTTCGTCCCTTAACCTCCCTGGCGATCTCCATTATTTCAGGATTTCTGTGCTAAAAGCGGTACATTTTTTTTGCATGGAAATTTGTTTTAGATTTTAAAACTCACCGATCCCCCGCTGTCCTACAGCCATCCTCCCGCTGTGTGCTCGGCCGATGCCGTCACCTGTCTTCCGGTTCCCTTCCCTGCGAGCGTTGCAACGCAGGGGGGTGGAACCGGCGGCAATTTCAAAAATGTAAATCAACCAAATTACATGATACAAAATTGTGATCCTAACGTTTTACACTGTATCATGCCATTTCTCCACAGGATTGCACTTGGTGACATTTCCAGTGCCCTGTGCTTTTCCAGTTCTTTGTGCCTGGAAAAAAGAGAGAGACCATGGCATCCAAAAAGCGTTCTTTTTGCGCAAAAGCGCTTTTAGACGAACTGGAAAACCGCAATAGCTAAACGGAGATACTTAAAGAACTGAGCGATAGTGATTCGTGGGAAAATTCATCTTCCGGTACGCAAAATGACGACAGTGACAATTCTGAGGTCTCTTTTTGTCACATAGCTCCGTTGTAAATTCTGAACAATCAGCTTGTGGAATTTGGGAAGTATATCAAATGATTCTTCAGAATTTCCAACGGGGCTATGTGCCAGAAAGAGACATCAGAATCGTCGCTGTCATCGCTTTGCGTACCTGATGACGAATTTTCCCACGGATCGCTATCGCTCAGTTCTTCAAATTACTCAGTTTCACTGTTTCCCAGGTCCTCTAAAAGCGCTTTTGCGCAAAAAAAAAAAAATGTAATGTAGGATGGGACCTTCTGAGACGTTCCCCCTGGGGTGTCTTAAGCGGCTGCTAGACGTTAACCCTTTTGAGGAGTCTCTGGTAGAGTGGACTGTTCCGCCTTTGGTGTTCTGGTGGATGAATCCCCGTCCTTAAGACTTGGGGGATAGGATGGTGCGGGCTGTGGCCCGCGATCTGTCCTCCCTGGTGGGGTGTGCACTGGGAACAGTGTTCATGATTGCCCTTGCCACGCAGACTCTGCCTGATGGGCGGAGTTCCAACACCGTGACTTGGTGAGGGGCAAGTCCCTCCTGTCCTGGGGTTGCTGTTGGACCAGCTGGCGCAGGGGCTGCAATTTGTTCACCATGCTGCACTGGACGCGCCTCCTTTTTTGTATGGGTCACCTGTTTGTTTTGGCGGTGATTGTCCGGCATATACTTGACCAGAGTGTTGGTCTGCGGATCAAACTTCTATGGGGGATCGCCTGTTTAGCGCTGCCCTGGATGACATTATATAAGGGTCTCACGGGGGGTAGAGTGCTTTGCTTTTCTTCCACAGGCTAAAAAGAATAAGGGCCTTTGTTGCAGACGGGGTCCCTCCTTTTTCGGCTCACAGTTTCTTCGTCCCTCGGGGACAGTAAATGTGGCGAAGTCCTTCAAGACTTCCTCGGGTGGTCTCAAATGACCCTGGTCTGGCGAACATGAGATCGTTTTTTTTTCCAGACCTGCGGACAAGGCCTTGAAGGTGCGCCATCACCCATCTAGAGGATGGGGGGCGTCCTTGCCGGCTCTCGGACCTGCGGCTGGCACGGATCCTAGGCAGCTGGTTCAGGAGGTCATGCGGGCAAGTTGCAAGATCGAGTTTCGATCCTTTTTTTTCCCTTGCGTCCTCTGACAGTCGCCGCCGATCCATATAAGCCTTCACTATTGGGTAATGGCGCCCTCTGCAGGAGAACGCTAGGCAGATAGAAATGTTTACAAAAAACTTTTCTATCCTTAGACACACCTCCTAGGGGGGAAACCCCAGCCATTATCCTGATCCAGTCACAACTGGTCCCCAGTTTTTTGCTGCCTAGCGTAGTAGCGTTTTATCTAGCCGGGACCTAGTGTCTCGGTTTTTCTTTGTTTTTTTTCTGACAATATATATTTTTCTTCTGAAAATAGGTTTTTATTTCACTATCACTAGTTAGTCAGGGAATTTTCCTGGAGGACTGCAGACTGCAGAGCTGGGCCTCTCACTGGGTAATATAGATCCTTATTGAGTCCCAGCCTGCCAACGAGCGTCGCAGGTTACTGGTGCGCCCAAGCCTCGCAACGACAGTGCCCCTTGGACTGGGGATGGGCCTGCGGAACTGCGTCTTCGCTGAGGGTGTCTCAACCCGGCAACGCCCGCGTGTTGCCAGCATCTCTCCTTGGCTGACGGCACCCCCACTTTAGGGTGGGAGGTCTCCCATATCAGAGCGGTGCCCGCTTCCCTGGACTGGTGAGTACTGATACCCCCTTGTCCCTGGGGACATTTGGGGGGTTTGTGGGCCCACTCTTAGGGGATGGCAGGGCTGGTGATCTCTGTGGGATCCCCCGTCTGGCTTGGTGTTATTTCCCTCCCTCCCTGGCCCTGCTGAGGGCGCTGTGAGGTACTTTTGGTTCCTGGGGGGTTTTTGGGAGGGGATCCATAGCGGTGTGGGGTCTCACTAGGGTCCCCTGTGGTGGCCAGACTGCGTGTGTACGCTTAGTTGTTGCTGTTTTCGCGCAGCCGCCGTTTTAGATGAGGGCAGGTCACTGGGCTCTGTGTGTGGGCAGCAGCCATGTCATGTATACTGCCATGCTGCTGATCGGGTGCCATCTTAGGTAAGGGCACATGCCTAGTAAGGGCAAGCGGCCATCTTGCTGGTGCCTTTTTACATAGTTTCATTAGGCATCATTTTTTTGTGGCTCCAGGGCTAGGCCTCTAAAGGGCATGAGGTCACTTCCTCTCCCTCCATTTTACCTCAGAGCAGTCTGTGACAGTTTATGAAACTTTGGGGGGATTTTTACTAATGCCAAAGGCATTTTTGTGCCAAAACTGTTATTTTTTGTGGATTTTGCATTTTCTGAAGGAGCTCTTTCAAACAATGCAGACTGCGGTGGGGTTCTGCAGGAACCGCCGATATAGAGGGCCAATGTCCCATTTATTTTATCTTGGCTTTCTGAACTCCCAGACCAAAAATTTCCCCGCAGGACTGGTGGGGGCTTCGGGTATTCCTGAAGCCTCTTCCCTGGTCTCCGTTTTCTGCTGCTCTTGCACTTTTTTTGCATCCATGGTGGATCTGCAGAGTGCTCTTTAAAAAAAAAAAAAGGAATGGTTGCCATGGACGATGTCCCTCCTGTGGGGTCCATGTCCTCCGCTTATGAGTAGGGGGTGGAAGAATCTTCCTCCTCGGTAGCGCGGGGATGTGCTGACATAAGCTATCTTAATTAGCGCCATTACGGAAACTCTCCATCTTGACGATGAGTCCTCTCAGTCAAGTACAAGGGGTGCTTTCGGGTTCCGAAGTGCCCGGACGTCGGATCAGGTTTCCCTGCCCTGTGAATTTTCGCAAACTTTTGCATTACACACATGCTGGTGGTGCCTGAGCGTCTTTTCCCACCGCTATCCCTTTTTAGGAGGCTGTGATCAGACGTTGGACACTGTCCCCTTACGTGGACCACACTGTCTCTGGGCTGACTAAATCCACCTTGATGCCAGTTCACAGATCTGGCTGATAGGCGCGTTAAGGCGCTTTCCTGTTTGCACCTGTGTTTGCCGTGGTGCTGGCCTCTCAGGCTCTCGCAGCATGGGCCAAGGTGCACCCTGGTGGCGGAGTCGACCTATCCGACTGCCCTTGACTTGGTGGTTTGAGTTACCCGAACGGGGATGTACCTGTGCTCCACTGGTCGCTCGGTTGTCTGCGGTCGGGGTCGTGATTCGCCACCTTTTTTGGCACAAAAGTTGGTCAGCTGACCACGCTTCCAAACAGACAGTGTCTGATGTTCCTTGTTGGTGAGTCGTCCTTTTGGGAACACTCAGGCTGAGTTGATTAAGGGGCTTACGGGGGTCAGAGTACTCGGTTTCCCCCGGTCGCTAGGAGTAGGTCCTCCCGCGCTAGGCGGGGGCCTTCCTTAATAGCTCAGTGTGGGTCCTTTCGTTCCTTAGGGGCGCAGGACAAGGGCTTCAAGCCCTCCGGTGGTCACAAGAAGCTATGGTCGGGTGAGACAAAGGCCGGTCAGTCTGGCTCAGTGGCTTGGTCCACCTCTTCCTGCAGGGGCGCCCTCACCTGTCTTAGGGGTGGGGGGACATCTGTGTTGGCTTTCAGGTTCCCTGGTTGTCCAGTATTAACGACAGGGGTTCACGAGTTGCTTCTTTTTCAGGGTACAAGATCAGTTTTCGATTTCGCCCCGTGGACAGGTTCTTCCTGTCGGCTCTCCAGCTGCCTCCTGCTCATCTCAGGGGTCTCATGGGGGCGGTGCATGTTCTGCTCGCCCAAGGAGTCTTTGTGCCCGTGTCTTCACGGGACAGGTTTTCAGGGTTTTTTTTCTTCCATCCTGTTCTCTGTGCCCAGAACAGGGGGGCACAGTGCGTCCGCTTCGGGGTTTAACAGTCTCTGAAACGTTTTTTGTGAGTGCTGGAGTTCTGGGTGGCCTCCCATCGCCTTGCTGGATGAGTGTCTACCCATCCATATCTACGAGGGTTCTCAGAGAGGTCTCTGCTTCGCGGTGGCAGGGATGCTGACCAGTTTTCTGGCGCTACCCTTCGGTTTCGCTTCGGGTCCCAGGTTTTTCACCAAGATTTTGGCTCCAGTGCGGACCTTACTGCATTTAAAGGAGATTGTGTACTCTTTTATCTGACCGACCTCCTGTTTAGGTCGAGCTTGTGTGCATCTTTGTGGAGTTTTCTGACAGTGCCGGTTTCAGACACTCCGGGAGTTTGGGTCATCTTCATTACCTGGGGATGGTCCTGGACTCGGCTCAGGCGTGAGGTTTTCCTCCGGTGGGCTGACACCCGCTCCTGAGGGACGAGATCAGATCCTTTAGGGATGACGATCCCTCCTCCTCCTTGCGGACCTATGTGCGGTCTCGGAGTCTGATGGTTTCGGCTTTCGCGGCTGTCCACGTGGCCTGGTGGGGCAGGACGCCTCGGTCATTGGACAAGTAGTTTCTCTGTTCCACCGGCTGAGGTTGGATCCTTTGTCGCGGCTCCGGTCGCCGACCCTGACATAGGTCCAGTCCTTTTGGCCTCTGTTGTGGACGGTGTACACCACAGGTGCCAGCCTGTGGAGCTGGGGAGAAGTCCTGGGCATGCCTTGTGCCTGGGGTTTGTGGTCGGCAGTGGGGGCCTCTTTGCTGTTACGTCTTGGAGCTCCGCGCAATCAGGCTTTGTCTGTTTCCGTTGGTTCTCTCAACTTCAAGGGTGTCCGGTTCCTGTACGGACGAATGACGCCACAGCTGTGGCTTATATCAATCACCAAGGGGGCACCAAGAGTGCCCGGGCAGCCGAGGAAGTGGCCATGCTCCCGTCTTGGGCCGAATTGCGCATTCCGGCGCTTTCGGCTGTTCTGGGTGTGGAAAATTGGCAGGCGGACTGTCTGAGTCGCCTGACCTTGGACCAGGGAGGCTGGTCCCTGCATCCAAGGTGTTTCGCCTCCTGTGTGCCCAGTGGGGGACTCCGGACGTGGTTCTGTTCGTGCCCCATCTCAACAATGGGGTTGGGGAGTTCGTGGCCGGACCTCGCGATCCTCTGGTGGACACCACAAATGCGTTAGGGGTGCCTTTTGGCACCGGTATCGGCTGTTGTATGCCTTCCTTCCGGTTCGTCTGTTATCCAGGTTCCTCCAAAGGTTGTCGTTGGAACGGATGTCGGTCTTTCTGGTGGCCCCAGACTGGCCATGTTGGTCCTGGTACGCGGCCATCGTTCAGATTTTCGTAGGGCCTCCCTGGCGGCTTCGCCTGCGGGACGATTTTCTTTCTCAAGGGCCGATCTTCCTTCCTGCTTTGCAGTCTCTGGTTTTCACAGTGTGGCTGTTGGAAGCCAGGTCTTGAGGGGTAGGGGTCTTTCTCGGGTGGTCATCCCTACTTTATTGAAGGCTCGTAAAGCTACCTCAAGGGAGTTTTTCTCATTGCACCTGGAAAGTGTATATGCCTGGTGCGGATCGCATGCATTCCATCCTCGCTCCTTCTCGGTGGCGAAAGTTGTTGGCCTTCCTGCGTAAAGGAGTGGATCAGCATTTGGCGCTGAACGTGATCGAGGGTCAGTTGTCGGGTTTGGCCATCTTTTTCCACGTCCCTTGGCATTGTATTCTTTGCTTCGCACCTTCCTCCCTTGACTGCCCAGGGCCTGAATTTGTTGTTGTCTGTGTTACAACTACCTCCTTTTGAGAACATCAGAGTTTTTCCTCTGCCTCTGTTGTCCCAGACAGTTGCTTTTCTGGTGGCTATCACGTCTGCTCGCAGAGTGTCTGGATTGGCGGCTTTGTCTTGCCGTTCTCCTTATCTGGTCTTTCATAGGGATGAAGTGGTTCTGCGACCCACTCAAGTCTTTTATTCCCAAGGTGGTTTCTTCGTTCCACCTCCACTAGGATATCGTGCTGCCTTCGCTTGTGAGAAGCACAAGCATCTCCAGGAGATGGCTTTGCCTTCTTTGGATGTGGTCCGGGCAGTCAGGGTTTTCCTGGCTGCCGCGGCATCTGTTTCAGTCTGATTCTCTGTTTGTTCTTCCTGAGGGATCTCGGAACGGCTCGGCTGCGTCCACGGCTACCATTTTCTTCAAGGGTCAGACTGACATTTTTTTGTTTCAGGCCTCTTCCATTGTGAGGGTCAGGTTCCTCCTTTCCATGTAAGGGCCTTTTCTACTGGAGCCGTCAGCGTATCTTGGGTTTTTTCACCATCAGGCTGCTCTGGCTCAGGTGTGCAAAGCGGCGACCTGGTCCTCTGTGCACTATTTCACACACTTCTACAGAATTGATGTTTTGGCATCCTCGGATGCCTCCCTTGGCCGCAAAGCTTTGAGGTGAGGCGGTTGTTTGCAGAGACATATATTTTTTGTCTCTTTCTTGGGGTGTTTTTTCGTTGCCTTTTCGGTTGATTGCATCTTCCCACCCCTCACACCTGCACTGCTTTGGGACGTCCCAATAGGGAAGGCTTATATGGATCGACGGCGACTGTCAGAGGACGTAAGAGAAAATAAAGTTTTTGTAAGAACTTGCCGTAAAATTATTTTCTCTGAGTCCTCTGACAGTCGCTGTTGGACAGCGAAGTTGGAAGTCACCATGAGAACTCTGAAGGAGTTCAGGTGGGTTCTGAACCTTCAGAAGTCATCCCTGGTCCCTTCCATGAGACTGGACTATCTGGGCCTGACTTTGGAATCATCCTCAGTCAGGGTGTTTCTCCCTCCGGGAACAAAACTCTTGGAACTTCAGACTGCGGTTCACCTGTTACCGTCCAGCACATGGTCGTCCCTTCGGACCTGCATGTGACTTCTGATGGACTGATGGTGTCGTCTTTCGAGACGGTCCCTTTTGCTCATCCCTCTCGGGGATCCCTCAGAAGGAAATCCTTCTCGAATGGGACTAGAATCCAAACTCTCTGGACTTTCGGATCCGGCTGAACCAGCTGACCAGGTAGTTTTGATCTGGAATCCTTCCTCCCTTTTTACTGGACAATTGTCACCGCGGAAGCAAGCCTGTCTGAGTGGGGAGGAGTCCTCAGCAGGTTCTCTGCTTCAGGAGTATGGTCCCTGGAGAATCCAGGTTACCGATCAATGTCCAGGAGCTGAGAGCGATCCGGCTTTGCCTAGTTCAATGGGTCGGGCACCTGCAGCTGTCCGGTGCACGTTCAATCGACTACTCCACGACTGTGGCTTATGTCGTTCACGAAGAGGGCACCAAGGGTGTCCTTGCGGCCTTGGAAGTGACAATTCTTCGTTGGGCAGAGCGCCTTGCTCCAGTTCTCTCCACTGTTACCTTTCCAGGTATAGAAAATTGGAAGGCAGATTGCCTCAGTCGACAGGCCTTGGATGCAGGAGAATGGTCCCTTCATCCGGAGGTGTTCCAGCAGTCGTGCCTTCATTGGGGGGGGGGGGGGCTCCAGACGTGGACTTGTTGGCGTTGCACCTACAGGATAGTGCAGAGGTTTGTGGCCCGCTCCCGGGTCCCTCTGGTGGTTTCAGTGGTGGCACCATGGGTTCTGTCATAGGCAAGAACATTCGCTGAGTTCCACATGAACGTTGCTGAGAAGTTTAGCATGGTCACCTGCGCAAGGCTGATGCCGGCATGGTTGTGTGAGACTGTTCATGGATAGGCCAAGGTCTGTATCAGCTTTCCTCCTCTCAAGTTGCTGCCAAAAATTCTTTGCAGGATCGAGGCGGAAGAGATTCCGGTCATTCTTGTGGCTCTGGACTGGCCTCGCTTGGTACGCCGACCTGGTCAGGCTAGAAGCAGACGCTCCTTGGAGAATTCCTCTCAGGGAGGATTTATTGTCTCTAGGGCCAATCTCCCATTCAACTTAGTTGCTGGCTTTGCCAGCTTGGCTGTTGAAAGCCAGGTGCTGAAGGACAGGGGATTGTCTGCTTCAGTGATTCCCACTCTGCTTTAAGCGTGAGAAGCGACTTCTAGGATGATATTTTCATTGTACGAGAAAGCCGCATATTGCATGGTGTGAGTCTTCTTGGGCTCCCCCTCGCTCTTACTCGGTGGCCCGGATCGAGGCTTCCTTCAACCGGGAGTTGATCAAAAGTTTGCCTTGAGTACTGTCAAGGGTCAGGTTTCGGCTTTGGCAACTTTTTTTTTTTTTTTTTTGGAAAACAAACGTTTATTGGGTTCACATAATAACAACAAAACAAACATATGCAGTCAGCACACCAGGTCACGTCACATCAGCAGTATATAATACAACAACATTGTCACATAAGGTACAGAAATCAGGCAGGAAAAAGAAAAAAAACAAAATACAGGTCCATGGGGGAAATAGCATCGCACATAGGCAAGTATAACAGCAAGTATAACTGAAACCCCATCCCATAGCGTCCGTGAGTATAAACAGGGTACACAAGGTTCACCCCAATCCCAGAGATCACCCAGGAGAACAGGTGTCAGAGGACTGAAGCCACCTGTCCCAGACCCTATGATAACTGCCAAGAGAACCCCGGTTAGTATATATGACTTTCTTGTAGGACAAGGATTGATTGATGTCAGCCTTCCACATAGCTAGATCAGGCCAGACGGACTGTATCCACGTGCGGGCAATCAGTTTTCTTGCGCTAAAGAGGGTTTCATGTAGGAATTTTACGGTGTATTTATCAACGTCCTCATCAGGTATAATACCCAGCAGGCAGACCCTAGGATCTAGTGTGACAGGAGCCCCCATACGGTCGTGCAGGAAGCGAACCACCTGCACCCAGAAGCCCTGGATACGAGGACAGTGCCACAACAGATGTCCAAAGGTGCCTGGTGACAACAAACACTTGGGGCACACCGGGTCTCTGGAGGGAACGAATCTGGCTATTCTGTCAGGAGAGAGGTACGCTCTATGTAATATATACACCTGTGTCAATCTGTCAGACAGCTTGGGCGAGACAAGCTTACAGGCCCCAAGAGCCTCCGTCCAATCATCATCGTCAAGGTCTCCAACATCGTCAGTCCAGCGAGGGCGAACACTGAACGCCAGGGCCGTGGCCGTTTTGGTTGTCAGCATCTCATATAAAAGGGAGATAAGTTTACGGGAGTCAGAACCAGTCAGGACATCCAACAGGTCAACAGTGGGCAAGTCCGGGTAACGGCCCCCAAACTGAGCGTGAAGGGCATGGCGAAGTTGATAATACCGATAATACATGGAGGGGGGAAGGTCAAAGTCAGTCCGTAACTGGGAGAAGGGTCTAAGTGCTCCCCCCCGCAATACATGGGAGAGATACACGACCCCCCTGGCCATCCACAGTCCAGGGTCCGGTAGTTGTAGTAATTCAGGTAAGTGTCTATTGAACCACAAGGGAGTTTTAGCGTGGAACAGCGGGTCACCAGTCCTGGATAGCGCCAAATCCCATATCCTCCTATAGTGAGAAGAGACAGCACTCGTCACCTGGGCATTTGAAGGCCCACCCGCGCCTCGGAGAATATCACAGAAGGGGTGAGGACTCGAGGTCAGTACTGGGGGGCAGGCCAGGGCCATATATCTGGGAGCATCCAATGCATGGACGTGATAGAAGTGGGATAACTGCGACGCAAGGTAGTACGCCCCAAAATCCGGAACAGCAAGCCCTCCCAGAGCAGTCGGCTTCTGAGCGTGACGCCACGCCAGCTTGTGTCTACTGGGACCCCACACAAAAGTTTTCAGTAAACGTTCAAGAATTGCGAAATATTTGTAAGGGATATACACAGGGGAGTGCCATAAAACATAGAGAATTTTAGGTAGGAGGATCATTTTAATCAAATTTACACGGCCCATCACGCCAACGGGAAGACGGGACCATAGTTGGGTCTTATGCTTAACTAGGGCGTACAGAGGCTCAATATTAAGAGCGATATAATCAGCAAGGGTACGGGATACCTGCACCCCCAAATGTTTAAGCGTAGAAACGCGAAGTAAGGGGAGGAGGGATTGATCCTGCGATTGGGCAAAAACATCCAGGGACAAAATTTGCGACTTATCCCAATTAATGGACAGGCCGGAGAACCCGCCGAAAGTAGTGATAAGGTCCAGGACTCTAGATAGGGAGGGGCCAGGGTCAGCTAGGTAGAGGATCATATCGTCGGCGTATAATCCGATTTTATCAACGTGATCGCCGCGACCAAGGCCAACAACATCCGGGTGTGCACGTATGGCAATGGCCAGGGGCTCGACCGCCAGCGCATATAGCAGTGGGGAGATCGGGCAACCCTGTCGAGTTCCCCTAGAAAGGGGGAACGACCCGGAGGTGTGTGCATTTGCCACTACTCTGGCGCAAGGGCGATGGTAGAGGATGGTCAACCACTTCACAAATTTAGGCCCAAAGCGCCCCAGACATTGCCATAAGTAGTGCCACTCCACCGAGTCAAAGGCCTTGGCAGCATCCAAGGACACCAGCACCCGGGTACCCACCAGATCATGCGTCGCCTGTACATTCATGAACAGACGCCGTGTATTACATGCCGTGTTCTTGGATGGCATGAAGCCCGTTTGATCTGAGTGTATGAGAGAGTGAATGACCTTGTTAAGTCGCAGGGCAAGTATCTTAGCCAGGATCTTAATGTCACACTGAAGGAGTGAGATGGGGCGATAGGACTCAGGCCACGTGGGGTCTTTTCCGGGCTTGGGTATAAGGACAATCAAAGCTTCACCCATGGACGACGGGGCAGCAGAAGCTTCAAACATGGCGTTATAAACCTCTAGAAGTTTGGGGGCCAAGGTCTCCGAGTACAGGGAATAAAACTCGGCAGGGAGACCATCCGACCCTGGAGCCTTAGCCCGCGCAAAACAGGAGAGGGCCTCAACTATGTCACCCACTGATAGGGGGGCGTCAAGGGCAGACGCCTGCTCGGGGGATAGGGTAGGAAATGAGATAGTGTCAAGCAGAGCCGAGAGATCCGAAGGAGGGTACTCCACTTTAGACGTATAGACGTCCCGAAAAAAAGATGCAAATACTTCCGCAACCGCAGAGGGATCAGCCGGATCCCCAGTGGTAAGACGACGAAGGTTAATTACAACCGGGGGCCTCTCGTGTAGGTGAGCCAAATAAGCAAGAAGCTTACCGGCTTTCTCACCGGATTCAAACGTCCGCTGTTTACAAAAAAAAAGCTTGCGATTCGCACGTTCCCGACACAGCTGTTCCATCGCCCGTGTCTGTAGATTCAAGTCCGCAAGCAACTCCGGGGAAGGAGCAAGGGCGTAGCGACTCTCAAGTTCCGCAAGTCGGTGCTCCGCGGAGGAGAACTCCACCCGCGAAGACCGCTTGAACCTGGATATGCGCTCTGACAATAGCATCCTAGCATGAAGTTTGAACGCCTCCCACACCAACAGGGGCGAGGCGGTGAGGTCGTTATTAGCAAAAAAGTGCGTCCATTCCTCCCCAAGGCCGTCCAAACCGGGACCATAGAGAGCCAGAAAGGATTCAGGCGCCAGTGGCTCCGCGGAGGGCCAGGGAAGGATGACAGCGACACCCAGTAAGGGGCATGGTCGGAGAGCAAGCGGGGCCCAAACCCCGCAGCCCGCAGGCCAGGCGTCAGCGAGCGCGAGAGCCAAATGGAGTCAATTCTCGACATGGAGGAGTGGGAGGCAGAATAGCAAGAATAGGCACGGGTGGAGGGGTAAAGATGTCTCCAGGTATCGACCAAGTCAAAGTCAGTAAGCAGTCTACTAAATCTAGTATTGGGTACAGGGGCATCATCCACTAGGGAGGCACTCTGTCTGTCCAGTACAGTATTGGATACCATATTGAAATCCCCTAACCAAATTGCCGGGAGGGAGGGAAATCGAGCCATGAAGTCAAAACCCACTGTGAGGAGAGAGGCAGCATAGGGGGGTGGCACGTACCACGCCAGGAGCAGTACCTCCCGACCACCAATTACCCCTCTAACAAAAACATACCTGCCCTGAGGGTCCGTGAGCACATCCCGCACCTGGAAAGAAATGGATTTGGAAATAAGTAGGGAAACCCCCCTCGAGTACGAGGAATAGGTAGCGTGGAACGACCATCCAATCCACGGGCGACGGAGAGCTCGGAGCAAGCCGTCATCCGCGTGCGTTTCAACCAAGACCATAATATCCGCACGCTGATCTTTCAGATAGGACAGGACAACAGAGCGTTTAATCTTGTCCCGCACCCCACGGACGTTCCAAGTAAGGATTTTCAGGGAGGCCATAGTAACAAGGACAAAACGGGAATGGGCAGGAGGAGCAGCAGGACCCCCAGCGCAGGCAGTACACCCCCCCCCAACCACATGTGACAAACAAATGTGACAGTGCATGGCATATACAGAAATACATATAAAAGTGAACCCAAATAAAAGCCCCAGAATAGGGGCACACACAGCTCAAATACACTAACCCCACCCGTCCACCCGGCTCCACACAAACCCCAACACGTGGGAGCATCAACCCAGAACAAACAATAAAAAAACAGACAGTTGCATAGGTATGAGAAACGCCAGCGGGTCGAGCCGACCCAAAAAGGGCCACGGGTCGCCCGCTGGGGTATCAAACTTAACAAAAATAACAGCCCCCAATACAGGGGGGAACGGGGGCGAATATTCTCCGAAGGGAGAGCCCACGACCAGGGCCCTATAACAGTGTGAGACAGCAGATAGAAAAAAACCCACAGCGTGAGCTATGTGCAACCCGGGCTGTAAGCAGTCAGTAATCCGAACTTAGGGGGTGTAGGAGGCTCAGGGGAGCAGCAGTGAATGCAGCAGGCCCCCTCGGAACCCCAGTGCCACCCAACACCCACACCCGAACCAGTTTGAAGAGCAAAGCCAGGTAGCAGAGAGGCATGTCCGGCGGGCGGGGGTGCAGAACAGCCACAGGGGAGGGGGTCCGCATCAATGGGGGAAAAACACATACAGAGATGCCACTCAAGACTCAGCCAGGCAGGGAATCCCGCGTCCCCCAACAGAGAGGCATGTCCATAGAGTCAAATCCATCGGGGAACGGTAAGGACTGCAGGCGGAGACCCCGGCGGAAAACAGGAACATCAGGGCAAAGGGACATCAAGCATACAAACAGGCAGCAGAGCACTTATTCAGTGGAGGCCATCAAGCCAAGCCACGGCGGAATCAGGATCCTCAAAGAACCGCACTCTGTCTTCGGCCACCACACGTAGCCTCGCAGGGTACAGCATGGAGTATTTGAGATTGCGGACACGCAGCCGGCGCTTGACCTCAGTAAACTGGCTGCGCTGCTTCTGAACAGCAGCCGAGAAATCGGGGAATGCCATAACAGTGTGATTGTCCAAGGGGATGTTGCCCTTTTCCCGGGCAAGGCGAAGCACAGCATCCCGGTCTCTGTAGTTAAGGAAGCGTGCAATAAAGACCCTAGGAGGGGCACCCTGGGGGGGTCGCTTCGCTGGCATCCTGTG
Organism: Pelophylax lessonae; assembly: GCF_965119305.1. Classification (NCBI taxonomy): domain Eukaryota; kingdom Metazoa; phylum Chordata; class Amphibia; order Anura; family Ranidae; genus Pelophylax; species Pelophylax lessonae. The sequence goes on from NC_138773.1 coordinate 207,913,377, forward strand.
GGCTCTTTCCACCACAAAAGCCTGGGAAAAGGCGGCTCGGCTGTAGGTAGTGACCAACAGGTTCTCCAGATAGGTGGCTGGGTCGGTGCCCTCCGATCCCTCAGGGAGACCGATAAAACGGATGTTGTTCCGCCTAGCACGATTTTCCATATCGTCCTGTTTAGCATAAAGTTGTGCAATGTCCCTGGAGGCCTGTTCCACCGAGGTACGAACCGGGGGGAGTTCATCCTCCACAACACCCAAACGATCCTCCACCTCGGTAATCCGCCCCCTGAGCGTCTGCATGTCCTGGCGGATCAGTGAAATATCCACCTTAACCTCCTCGATTTTGGAGGTAAGAGTGGCCTGACAGTGGGAGATAGCCTCCAGGATCTTACCGCTGTCCAAGGAGCGCTCGGCCGGATCCGGAGCGGAGGGTGGATCGCCGCCATCTTGGGCCTGCGCGCCGTCTTCCTGGCGGCGGAAACGATCGAGTTTGGCAGCGGCCTCGGAGCGTTTGGACGGTGGAGACATGGCGGCAGAGAGGCACGGTAAGTAGGCAGGCACACTGGAACGGAGTAGCGGTGAGTATCGGGTCACAGGATGAGAAGAAACCGTTAATGCCGGGAGAGAGGAGCTCACGCACGTCTGCTCACATGAAGCTTCAGGCCACGCCCCCGGCTTTGGCAACTTTCTTCCAAAGGCCGTTGGCCGCCTGTTCGCTGGTGTGTAACTTCTTCCAGGGGGTGCGACACTTGGTACTTACGGAGTGACCTCCGTCACCAACTGGGGACCTTGATTTTTGGTGCAGTCAGTTTTTCTAGAAACCTCTGTTTGCAAGTATTCGAAGGGTATCCCCTGCCTACCTTATTACAGCAGGTGGCCTTCTTGGTTGCTGACACTCTGCGTGCAGAGTGTCGGTACTGGCAACATTGTCCTGTCGTTCTCCCTATATGTTGGTTCATGGAGACAAATGGTACTTCCTCTGGATCCGTCCTTCCCTCCGAAGGTGGTTTCTAGTGTTCACCTGAACGAGGACATTTTATTACCAACAATCTCGTGTCCTAAGCCCTCACAGCCTAAGGAATGTGCATTGCATACTCTGGATACAGTTCGGGCACTCCAGGTGTAATTGGCGACTATTGAGTCTTTTAATAAGTCTTGCTCTTTGTACTTACAGATGGCCGTGAACAGAACTGCCTGCATCTGCTGCGACTATTATTTCCAGATGGATCGGACAGACGGTGGTGCAGGCTTATTTAATTAAGGGTCCTACCTTTCCCTGTTTCGGCGCAGTTTACTTGGGCACCTAGTGCTTCCTGGGCTTTTCGCCATACAGGCATCTGTGCTCCAGGTCGCCAGATGGCTACCTGGTAGTCTGTTCACACCTTTACCAAATTTTGTACGGTGGATGTGCTGGCATCTGCAGATGCCTCCTTTTGGCTGCAAAGTTTTGCTGGCTGCTGTCTGGAGGGCTTTTGGCCTTCCTTGAGGGTGTTCACAGTATTTCAGGTGGGCCTCATCTTTTTTTCTTCTGCTGAGTCCTATGTTGCCTGGTTGGCTATGTTTAACCTTGGGGACTTGTTCTTTTCTGCTGTTCCCACCCCTCATTTTTTGCACTGCTTTGGGATATTCCTACTGATATGGATCAAAGAACTGCGTCTGTCAATGAGCGATGGAGAAAACTGGATTTTTGACTTACCGTAAAATACTTTTCTCAAGTTCTTTGACAAACTCAGTACCCGCCCCTCCATTTTGGGTTGGTGTTACTTTCTGACACTGCTTTGATACAAAACTGACATCCTATGCAAAAAGAGAGAGGGTGTAACATCCGGGACTGCCCATAGGCGTAACCAGAACTTTTTTTTTCTGCCTAGTGTCCTACTCCTGTAGGGGGCAGTATAACCATACTGATATGGATCAGAGAATTGCGTCCGTCAATTAACTTAAGAGAAGATTTTATGGTAAGTCAAAAATCTATTTTTTTTCTTTTTTGTTCATTGACAGGCACAGCACCTGATATTGATAACCAGTGGGTTATACTGCCCCCCTACAGGAGTAGGGCACTAGGCAGAAAATATTTCTAGCTACACCCATGGGCAGTCCCAGGTGCTATACTCCCTCTCTCTGCTATAGCCGCAAAGTTTTTTTCTGCCTAGTCGGGACCTATTTCCTTACTGGGATCTTTGGTCCTGGCAAAATTTTTTAGATAGAAATTTTTTTTCCTCCTAGATTTTTTCCTATGAGATCTACAATCACCTGCCAGACTGGGCAATGGGCTGGATAATCTAGATCCAGTGGTCACTCAAGTCTGGCCAGTGAGCATGAGCAGACCTCAGTTCTGCTCTAGGTCGGCCGTGACATAGCCTCACTTGACAGGGGCTGGCCTACGAGTTAAATGCCTCGCAAGGTCACAGCATTTCTCCTGACGAACAGCCATTCCATTTCAATGAAGAGGGTTTCTGTCTGGAGCGGTGCCAGTCTGGTTTCTGGTATGATGAGCAGCTGTGCCCCCCCCCCCCGGAGGGTTTTGGTGTAGACATGTGCCTCTCTTTGGGAAAGTTGGACCCCTGGGTTCCCCTTCTACCCGCAGTCACACCCCCCCCCCCCCAAGTTCCTCATCCTGCCCACATTCCATGCTGGGGCTATTTGTGTGGTCTTGCCACTTTCCTGAGATGGGGGCAGGGCGCCAACTCGGGGGGGGGGGGGGTGTCGCCGACGCCTGGATGGTCAATTGAGCGGGGGGGGTTGTACCTGGTGGAGGCTCTTGCCAGGGCCCCCCGTCCCGTGGATCTGTCCTACTGTCCTTGAGGCCTGGTCTCCCTTCTGGGTCCCTGTAGGCCTCGTGGTGCCGCCCAGGGCTGCCATTTTATTTTAGCATGTTTGTATAGTCCGGCGGCCATTTTTCTGTGGTTTGCCATTGGAAATAGCAGGGGCCATGACAGTGGAGCCCTGTGGGCGGCGTTTTTGGCAGTGGGAGCCCCTCCTTTTCCCCTGGTGTTGTCTTCTGGATCATTTTACTTCCTGATCGCCATACGTGTAGTGCAGATTCTCCTGGTGACTGCAGGTGCCTATTTCTGAGAGTGGCAAGTCTGGTGGGGTCCTCTCCCTTTCTGCTGAGGATCGCTTAGTGCTTTGTGCCTGGCGACCGGGTGCTGCCAGCGCGGTGGGGGTTGTCCCTTAGCCGTGTTTTACACTTGTTGTGGGGTCCCCCTGGTGACTCATGACCCACCTTATCCCCTCTCTGAGACTGCGGGGCCCTCCTGGTCCCAACCATCCATCCATGCACTGACGGCAGTCCTGGAGTCCCTTGTGTCCTCGGTGGAGGTGTTTTGTGGGTGATGGGCTAGCAAAAAGTGCCCCCCCCCTTCCCTTGCCTCATCTGTTTCATCAGATCCTGAATCTGTTTCGGCTGTCCCAGACGTGGGTCACCCTGCTGGGTCTGCAACCACACACCTGGAATCCTCAGATAGTGAGGAAGATTCCTCCACGTCTGCGACCACGCTCCAAAAGGCGCTGGTGGATGCGCTGATTGTATCTGTGCGTGAGACCCTGAAGATGGAGGCGCAGGTGCCCTTTGGCACTGACAAGCCATCAAAAACTGCAAAGGTGTTTCCTTTCCCTGCCTATTTTGATAGACTTGTTGTTAGAGAGTGGGGACAACCAAAGCGTCCCCATGGGGTTCCTAAGCGCTTTAATAGGCGTTACTCCTATTAGGAGTCCCTTCTTAAGAAGTGGACTGTGCCACCAGTGGTGAACCCTCCATTTTCCAGATTTTAAAAAAGGCGACCATGATTCTGGTTGAAGAGTCCCCGGCCTTAAAGGATCCGGCTGACTGGATGACGGAGGCTGTGGCCCGCACTGTGTACACTCTGGATGGTTTAGCAATGAGGCAGGTATTCACCATTGCTCTAGTGTCGCAAACTCTGACCAAGTGGGCTAAGCTCATACACTGTGACCTGAACTGCTCCCCCCCCCCCCTGCATTTGATGAGCTGGCGGATCAGCTGGTCCAGGGGCTGCAGTTTATCGGTGATGACTCTTTGATTGCAGCTCCCCTGATGGCTCGCCTCTGTTTTGGCAGTGGTCCTTCTGCTTGTTTTTTGGCTCAAGTGCTGGTTTGCAGATCAGACTTCAAAATAGGCTTTGACTGATCTTCCTTTTCAAGGAGATCGTCTGTTTGGAGCTACCCTGGATGACGACATTAAAGGTCTCAAGGCGGGAAGAGTACTTTCTTCCGCGAGCTACTAAAGGCAAGGAACCTCATTGTAGATGTGGCCTTCCTTCTCAGCTCATAAGAAGTTTTTTGTTTTTTTTTTTCCGTTCCTCTGGGTCGATTGACAAGGGCTCAAAGCTTTTCAGGGTTTCTTCTGGATGATCCAAATATACCTGGTCTGGCAAGCCAAGATCAGGCTTATCCAGACCTGGGGGCAAGGCTCCTTCTGCATAAAGGTGCACCCTCACCCATATTGGGGGCATCTTCGCTGGTTTCCGGTCCTGTGGACTTCCCGGGTGCAAGACAAGTGGGTCCACAAGGTCATTCGGTCCGGCTGCAAGATCGAGTCTCACTCTTGTCCCCCAGCAACGTTTTTTCCTCCTAACTTGCACCTGTCCCCAGACCGCTTACAGGGCCTGTTTGGGGCGATCCAAGATGTAAGGGGGTGATGGTCCCGGTTCTGACCTCAGAATCTTTTTAGGGGTTTTACTGAAACCTGTTCACAGTTCCCAGGAAGGAAGGCAAAGTTTGTCCAATCCTGCACCAGAAGGAGCTAAACTGCTTTGTGCGAAGTTCAGAATGGAGTCCATTCAAATGGTGGTGGCATCCCTGCGTCTGGGATTTCCTCGCCTCTATCAATTATCAAGAATGCCTACCTTCACATTCCCATTCGTGCCAGTCACAAGCGTTTTTCTCCGCTTTGCTATGGGGGAGGAGCATTATCTGTTTGTCGTTACCCTTTGGTCTAGCATCTGCCTCTCGGGTCTTCACAAAAGTGTTAGCCCCTGTGCTAGCTTTGCTGCGCCAACGGGGATCGTGGTACTGGGCTAATTGGATGATCTTCTGTGAGCGGAGTCTCCCTCTGTTCTAGTGGAGAACCTGGAGATCACAATACAAACTCTGCGGAACTTCGGCTGGATTCTGAATTTTCAGAATTCCGCTCTGGTTCTGTCCACAAAGCTGGACTATCTGGGTCTGACTCTGGACTCGGCCTTAGCCAGACTGCTCCTTCATCTGGACAAACTCCAGAAATTCCAGGCTGCAATTCGCCTCCTGCTGTCCAACAAATGGTCATCCCTCTGGACTTGCATGCGGGTGCTTGGCCTGATGGTGTCTACCTTTTGAGGCAGTTCCGTTTGCACAGTTCCATTTGAGGTACCTGCAAAGGGAAATTCTTACCAAATGGGACAAGAGTCAGGGCACGAAGGCGAACCTGAAATGGGGGCTTTGTTCTCCGGCGCTTTTGGCTGGGAAAATCCCCCCCGTGTTGGACAGTGGACACCACGGATGCCAGCCTGTCTGACTGGGGAGGCGTCCTCAGCAAGCATTCTGCTCGGGATCTGGGGTCCAGACTACTGATCAATGTCTTGGAACTCCGAGCGATCAGACTGTGTTTGGATCATTGGACAGATCGTCTTCAGGATTGTCCAGTGTGCATTCAATCGGACAATGCCACGGCCGTGGCTTATGTCAATCACCAAGGGGGTACAAGAAGTGTCCTGGCGGCATTGGAGGTACCTGAAATTCTAAGGTTTTACAAAACTGTTTGGTTCCAGCCCTCTCTGCCATACACATTCCCAAGGTGGAAAATTGGCAGGCGGATTACCTCCACGGGGAGTGGTCCCTTCATCCAGAAGTGTTTTCATCAGCTGTCTCCATTGGGGCATCCCTGAGGTGGATCTGTTGGCGCCTCGGCTCAACATAAAGGTGCAGAGGTTTGTGGCTCGGTCAAGGGATCCTCTGGTGGATGCCACAGATGTGCTGGTGGCCCCGTGGGGGTCAGCATCGTCTGATTTACGCCTTCCCTCTTCTCAAGCTTCTGCCAAGACTTCAACGCAGGATCGAGGCAGAAGGGATTCTGGTCATCTTAGTGGCCCCGGACTGGCCTCGCCAGGATTGGTACGCTGGTGCGGCTGGTCGCCAACGTTCCTTGGCAGCTTTCTCCCAGGGAGGATCTGCTGTCCCAAGGACCGATCTCCCAACCTGCTTTACAGTCTCTCGCTTTGACGGCTTGGCTGTTGAACGCCAGGTGCTGAAGTATAGGGGTCTATTTGAGTCAGTGATTTCTACACTGTTGAAAGCCAGGAAATATTCCTCCTAGGACGATCTACCATCTTACATGGAAGACGTACATTGCGTGGTGAGTCTCTTCCTCGGTGGCTCTGATCTTGACCTTCCTTCAACAGGGGGGGGGGGGGGGTGGAACAGAAATTGGCCTCGAGTACCATTAAGGGCCATGTGTCATCTTTGGCAGTATTCTCCCAACGACCTTTGGCCACACACTGCCTGGTGCGTACCTTTTCTTCAGGGTGTCCGACATTTGATTTCTCTAGTGCGCGCTCCGTTGCCGCCTTGGGATCTTTTGGTGCTTTCATCTCTTCAGAAGCCTCCCTCTGAGAAGGGTGTCTGAACTGGCGGCGTTATCCTGTCGTTCACCTTACCTGGTGATTCACAGGGATAAGGTGGTTCTTTGCCCCTGTTCGTCGTTCCTTCCAAAGGTTGTCTCTGATTTTCATTTGAATGAAGACATTGTGTTGCCTTCCCTGTGTTCCAGGCCTTGCAAGGAAATTGCCTGGCATGCCTTGGATGTGGTTCGGGCAATTAGGGTGTACCTGGCAGCTACGGAGTCTTTCAGGAAGTCAGACTCTTTGGGCCTCACGGATGGACCTTGAAAAGGGTTGTCTGGTTCCTTTGTGACCATTTCCAGATGGATTAGACAGATGGTGGTTCTAGCCTATTCCATCAGGGGTCAGGTTTCTTCTTTCCCTGTCAAGAGCGCTTAGTGGCTCCTGGGCTTTCCATCATCAGGCGTCAGTCGCAGGTTTGCAAGGTGGCTGTTGAAAAGCACCTGACCCTCTTTGACGGTGTGTGTTTGGTTTTTTTTGTTTTTTTTTTCAGGTGGGCTCCAGTAGTTTGGTTTAGCTCCTGTTGTCTGGTTGGCTAATGTTTAGCCTTGGGAATTTTTTTTTGTTCCCACCCCTCATGTTTATGAGGGGGGAGGGGAATAATGAGGATACGAAAAGGGGTAAGAAAGGTAATTAGGGGATCGGCATATTGGTAGGATCAGTATAATATGGTATAAATTATATCTATATATATGTACATGACATAGCATAAATATTGAATATTATTCTTAGAGAAGCCGATACCCTATATATGTTTTTAGTGAGGTAAACCGGGAAAAGGGGGGACTAAGGCGGGACTTTAAATGAGGTGTGCGGAGTCGGTGGTCACAATAAAAGAATACAGTCATAGGGAGATAAGGATTTTAATGTATGTCATATAGAAATTACATATATAGCATGAACACATAGGTACAAATTACATCAACACTGCATGTGTAAAATGGCACAATCCCAGAGTAATGAAAATCATCCTAAATACCAGATCATAACTCATGGAATACACAATGAGAAAAGTAGATCATTGATAAAAACATATATAAAAAAATAACATGTTAATATTGGTAAGGAGTGCATCCATATTAGGCTCGACGCGTTTCGTGGATACATTCCACTTGTCAGGAGCCAAGTGCACCCCAAATCATCATTTCAAGGGAAGGTCATTTCAAACAGAATGTTGTGGATGAGTACTCCCAAAGGGTCAGAGAAGTCTGTTCCGGGAGCTGTAGGAGCCCAGACTGGGGCCAAAGGCATACCACATAGGCATTCCATAATGTCATGAAGGTGACAAAAATGTTTAAAAGATGATATCAAGATATTGATCTCCAGGGATATCTATGGGTAAGGATATTAGATTAATATAAAGAAGGTTTTCACTGTGAATACAGTGACAAATATGAAGTAATAAAATAGGTATAGAAGTAAATGTAAAGGTAAGTATACCTAAATGGATTGAATTAATCGAAGCAGATAGACTGGATCATCTGAAAAACTTCAGGAATGCTGAAAAAGGAAGAACCGATTGATTAGAAATAAAAAGATTGGTAAAAGACCACACCCAGCGTGAATAATGAGTGAATTATGGTGACTGAGTTGAGTGAAATACCATATAAGGGGCAAAAGTGAAGGGGTGAGTGAAGGTGAAAAATGAGGGAATGAAGAGGAAAAGTGCCCCAATGCTAAGTGGCGATCATAATAAAATATATAATAAAAGATATATTTTATACCATATTATACTGATCCTACCAATATGCCGATCCCCTAATTACCGTTCTTACCCCTTTTCGTATCCTCATTATTCCCCTCCCCCCTCATACACTTAATAGGGATGGAGGCGGCTAGCCTTGGGCAGGCACCGCCTCATTTAAAGCCCCAACTGTCCTCTGTCTTTGTCTGTTTCGTTTCTGTTTGTCCTGTGTCTTGTTATTCTTTTTGAATATTCATAGGGATGGAGGTGTGCGGTTGTTTTACGGTTGGTCCGCATGCAGGCCCCCCCCCCCCCCTCTTTTGGGCTTGCTACTATCATTTTTGGCAATATAATATATTGATACGATTTTTATATATTAATATACATTCATTTTCATCATGTCCCTTTTGTCATGGGCAGTACTACACTCTTATCATGTAGATTGTCATTACATGGTTGGACACATCCCATGGTCTGTTGTTCACTTCCGGGAACTGCGAGACGCTTCGGCGGCCTCCCTCCTCCCCCTCTGCCCATCTTCTGATTGGGCGCGGGAGTGTGGGCGACTCCCCGCTGCGCCTTGGCTCCACGTCATCCATGCCGTGCGTGTGATGTCCACTGTCAGCGTCCTCGCTCCGTCATGTGATTCCATTCTCGCACTCATATATAGGGAGGTGGCGTGTGTCTCGATCCGGGATGGCACTTGAGCCCGGACGTGACAACGCCTCCTCCACTTTTGAGCGCGGACGTGACACTAGGAGCCCCTTGCTGTGGCCATCATCAGGTATTTCCCTTAGCATTCCCTATTGCCACCCCAATTGTCCTCTCACGCTTTTTTTGAGCACCTTGGTCCTTTACATTCCCTATCACTGCCGTTGGTGGTCTGGACTACAATCAACACCTTTTTCCTTCATTTCTCACATTTGGTCTTCCCTCTTTTCTGATCGCCACTTAGCATTGGGGCACTTTTCCTCTTCATTCCCTCATTTTTTACCTTCACTCACCCCTTCACTTTTGCCCCTTATATTGTATTTCACTCAACTCAGTCACCATTATTCACTCATTATTCACGCTGGGTGTGGTCTTTTACCAATCTTTTTATTTCTCATCAATCGGTTCTTCCTTTTTCAGCATTCCTGAAGTTTTTCAGATGATCCAGTCTATCTCCTTCGATTAATTCAATCCATTTAGGTATTTATACTTCCCTTTAGATTTACTTCTATACCTATTTTATTACTTCATATTTGTCACTGTATTCACAGTGAAAACCTTCTTTATATTAATCTAATATCCTTACCCATAGATATCCCTGGAGATCAATATCTTGATATCATCTTTTAAACATTTTTGTCACCTTCATGACATTATGGAATGCCTATGTGGTATGCCTTTGGCCCCAGTCTGGGCTCCTACAGCTCCCGGAACAGACTTCTCTGACCCTTTGGGAGTACTCATCCACAACATTCTGTTTGAAATGACCTTCCCTTGAAATGATGATTTGGGGTGCACTTGGCTCCTGACGAGTGGAATGTATCCACGAAACGCGTCGAGCCTAATATGGATGCACTCCTTACCAATATTAACATGTTGTTTTTTTTTTTTTTTTATATATGTTTTTATCAATGATCTACTTTTCTCATTGTGTATTCCATGAGTTATGATCTGGTATTTAGGATGATTTTCATTACTCTGGGATTGTGCCATTTTACACATGCAGTGTTGATGTAATTTGTACCTATGTGTTCATGCTATATATGTAATTTCTATATGACATACATTAAAATCCTTATCTCCCTATGACTGTATTCTTGTGACCACCGACTCCGCACACCTCATTTAAAGTCCCGCCTTAGTCCCCCCCTTTTCCCGGTTTACCTCACTAAAAACATATATAGGGTATCGGCTTCTCTAAGAATAATATTCAATATTTATGCTCATGTACATATATATATATATATAGAGAGAGATAGAGATAGAGATATATATATATATATATATATATATATATATATATATATATATATATATATATATATATATATATATAGATAGATAGATATAATTTATACCATATTATACTGATCCTACCAATATGCCGATCCCCTAATTACCTTTCTTACCCCTTTTTGTATCCTCATTATTCCCCTCCCCCCTCATACACTTAATAGGGATGGAGGCGGCTAGCCTTGGGCAGGCACCGCCTCATTTAAAGTCCCAACTGTCCTCTGTCTTTTTGTCTGTTTCGTTTCTGTTTGTCCTGTATCTTGTTATTCTTTTTGAACACCCCTCATGTTTAACACTGCTTTGGGACATCCCAATGGGTTTGAATATCAGGAGCTGTGTCCATCCATAAACAAAAGAGAACATGAGATTTTTGACTTACCGTAAAATCTATTTCGCTGATATTCATTGACGGACACAGCACCCACCCCTCTGTGGAGTTCTAATTCTGGCACTGCTTGTAACAAAAATGAGTGGCTATAGCAGAGAGAGGGAGTATACCCCCCTGGGACTGCCCACGGGTGTAGCCAGAATTATTTTCTGCCTAGTGTCCTACTCCTGTAGGGGGCAGTATAACCCAATGACTATGCATTTCAGGAGTCCGTCAATGAACATCAGAGAAACGTCCCTGCCAAAAAGTGCTGATAACAGCCTATGTGTGCATGGTCACATTGGATAACATGATGGGGAGTTGACTGGCTGCAGAAAAAAAACATCTGAAGCCAAAAACAGCAGCTGTAAAAACGTCCAGTGTGCATTAAGCCTTAATGTCAACCCCACAAGCTGCACATACTTACCTTCCCTGCTCCCACTGCTCTGTTTACTTGCCAGGAACAACAACCAAAAATGGGGTTTTTGCCTTGCCATAAAATATATTTTGTCACAGGAAAAACCCACAGAACTAGTGGGTTTTGAGGAGTTTTTTTAGCTGTAAAAATGCTCTAACTGATATAAAAGCTTAAAAATGCTGAAAAACATGGCTTATCAGCGTTTTTGAGCCATAGGCTTTAGTGGGAGTATAGTTTTGCTAATTAGACACTACAGCTGAAAAACGCTGCTGAAATACTCATTCTACAGCTTTCTGCTGGTGTTTTGATAATGTCCAGTGTGCATCAAAGTGAATCTGCTGCTTTGCAGCTCAAAGCTGTGATTGGAAGGTATGAAAACATACATTAAATCTGCGATAACTCAGGAAGTAAAACGTATCTTTTTATGATCTAATTTCTCCTTTTTAAATGTGTTCTTTTTAGAAGTCTTCGCTTAAGTACTACAGCAAAGAAACCATTTCACCGTTTTAATGACAGACCGAAAAGAAAAAGAGCAAGTTCTGCCCGGAAATCCTTCGAAAACTTAAAAGCAAAGAGAAAGGAGGAGTCCTTGTCTTGCAGCATAGTAAAAGATGCTAAAAAGAACTATGTGTTTGTATTGGATTCTAGTGAGGAAGAGGATACAAGGTTTAATAGGAAAAGATATAAGCTTTTAGATGAGGCTATGGAAAGGAATCTCTTGCAGAAACAGAGAGAAAATTCTCCTCCTATGGCAGATGATATTGTAGCACCTATCAACGCTTGGCAGGAACAGAATACTTCAGAGCATGCAGACATCATAGACTCACCAGCTACTCAAGACGAAGATCGTGAAACATTTAGTCAGAGCTTTAATACCAATTCTCGGGACAGCGATGGCGTCTTTGCCCATGTTCCCGATGGAAGTTTTAAAGAGCTACTTCAGAGAATGAATTTGGGATATGGAAGAAGTGGCATTGTTAGAGAGAATCCTATCTAACTTATTTTAAACTTCTTTTCCATTTGTCTTTTGTATTCACGCTTTGGACAATACTGATGACATCTTAACATATTGGCAAATGCCAGATAGATAAGCAGAATTTGAACAGAGACCAAGGAGGATGTGTACAGCCATTAACGTGTATGTAAACCCAAGTACGTACATTAAATATGTTGGAACTTACTGGTCCCTTAGATGTGTTTCTGCAAAAGTTATCTATTTTCAAGCTTATTTATTCCTTTTTATTTTCACCTAATGACTCTGCCAGAAACACTCCTGTCCTAGGATGACAACACTCACTGTACTGAATGTATGAAGGATTAGCATTGTCATCCTAGCCTACTTGCTTTTTATTTGGAGTACAGTGTACCCATCTCATCTCCAAAAATGGGGGCGTGTTCAATAGCTCAGAGGTAACCAGGTTAAAGCTATTAAAGCTTAATTAAAGAGGAAGTAAACTCGGCTATGAAAATCAGTCTTTTACAATGTATTAAACGTACATGCAATATAATTACATTACACATTAATTATTCACATCATAACCATCTAAAAATACCTTTATTTTTTAAAGTTTATCTTTTCCCTCCTTCCTGGACTTGGCCGCGCCATGTCTTCTCCTGTTTTATGCTCCCCCTGCTGCTGTAATTTCCGCCCTTACTGTAGTTGTAATGCAGACTCTGTGTAAGACGTGCTCTCACTGTCTTGGAATGCTGCCGTTTTTCACTCACTCCCCCCTCACCTTGTTTAACCTGTCATGTTCACTCCCCCCTGTCAGATGACAGGAAGCTGGGAAGAAAGGCACAGCTAATCGCGAGACTTGGCTGTGCCGTTTTGACAGATACAGGGAGAGCTCAGAAACGGCATGCATATCGTGCTGTGAATTGGATAACACACTGGGCATGCGCCGATGACGTCCTCAATATTACAGGAAGGATTACAAGAAGAATATACAAGTAAGAAATCTTTTACAGGCACCTATCGATTGCTTTGTTTATGCAGATTAGAATGAGCTGAAGTGAAAATTATGAGTTTACAACCTCTTGAAGATAACGTTGCAGTGTGCACAGGACAGCACTTCATTTCGGGCAGTTTGTTGGTTTACATACACTTTAGCATTAAAAGTTGCAAAAATTTGGTGGTACGTATAGAAGCATATCTTGAGTTTATATTTTAACTTAAATTTGGACTACTTTTTCAGTATGTAAATTATGTTTACATTTATCTGCCAAATGTTTAAGTGTTAAGGCTTAATGTGTTTAGCCAGTTCTCAATAAGGTAGTGTAGAGAGCAATGACATTGTAAAAATCTAGTAACCTATTGCATTTCCCTTCCAGAAGTCAGATCAGTGAAGGATATTTGCTGATTCTGTTTAGATTTGTGTTATTGCATGTTGCTGTCTCCACTACTGAATAAGCCCAAATATTGTGTTTCTGCAAGCAGTCTACCATTCTTTTTACTCTTCTGTGACACATGTTTTGGGATAATGTGTATCTAGGTATAATTAAAGGATAAGTTCACCTTTGGGAACATGCTGCATGCTCCACCTGTTTTTAGGGTGGAACATGTAACATGTTCCTTCAGCCTCTCCCCCCACCCCTCTTCTAAATATGACAGTGGGCCAGGGATCTTCTACCCGCACCCGCTGTCACAATTTTAAAAGAACAAAGCCGTGTAGGGCTCCACCTGCACAGCCCAATCATTCATTAATTTACAGATTTCAGTAAATGAAATACAAGTACCAAAGCCTTTGCAGCTGACAGCTTTTAGTTCTCAATGAACTAGCAGGGTGCCTCTCTGCGCTCTAGGTAGTTCATTGATGCTTCCTGTCATTCAGTAATTGCCTGCTTGTAGGCTGTATGAGCAGACAGCTACACTGACAGTCAGAAGGAGCCTGAGATTGCAATGCTTTACAGCATAGGTGCTCAACCTGTTGCCCTCTCAGCTGTTGCAGGACAACACGTACCATGATGCATTGCAAGGCTGACAGTTACAAGCGTGACTTCTAAAGGCTGAGGCATGATGGGACCTGTTCCGCCACAGGTTGCGCACCCATGCCTTCCTGCAAGCCTTGACAAATGTTCTTGAAATCTAGGAGCCAGCTAAAAAAGTTAGGAGCCAGTTTTCCAGTTTTTTTTTTTTTTTTTGCGCATGTCGAATACCTGGCTTCTGTCAGACCCGCTGCCACACACATGGGCACAATGGCAGCCAGTTTTTAATGAACCGGCTGATGTTGCCCTGCATTTGTACTTTGTTTACATCTTCTGAGAGATATTAAAGGAAAACTCCGACCACTTCAGTGATTTGAAGTGGTCATGGTGGTAGGAGTCACTGCACATGCTAGGATATTTACAATTATTTGCTGGGGGACGATTTGCACCCCTAGCACATGTGACTTACTTCTGGTGGAGATCACGGAGCTGCACATTAGGAAGCATGCAGAGCCAATGCTTCCTGTATCTCTCCTGTTGCAGGCGGAGTGCATTTGTTATCACTCCGCCTGTGACAGGACGGAGCTTGAACTACACAGGAAGCATCGGCTCCGTTCTGTCAGTTTACAGAGACAGTTCTTTTGCCAGACATCCCAAGTCTCCTGCGAGGAGCGGGAGTCTCCCGCACCTCGCCCCCATGCAGAAGACTCCCACACCTCGCAGGAGACTTGGGATGTCTGGCGACAAGACACCTGCAGCAGGGTAACCCAGGCGCCAGGCCCCTAAGTCTAGTCACCAATGTTGCCTGGGGATGTTGAGCCCTGCTTAAGACCCCGTTCACACTGGGGCAACGCTACTTGCCGGGGCGACCTCACGGACTTCATATCATTGAAGTCAATGCAGGTCGCCCCAAGAAGCTCCGGACCCTTTTTCTAAGTCGGAGTGACTTGTGTCGCTCCTATTAGAACGGGTCCACAGCTACTCTATGGCAGGCGACCAGGTCGCCTGACAGGTCGCCCCAGTGTGAACGGGGTCTTACACGCTTCTTAAAAATAAATAAATATTTTTTTTTCTTTTTTTTTCTCTCAAAAAGTTGTGTAATTATTTAAATTTTTTATAAGGGTGAACTTTTCCTTAACTCCCTTGAAAGTGTTTTATGGGAATTTTAACAGTTCTAGTTCCTTAGATAAAAAAATAAAAATGTTTTAAAATACAGTGCCTTGCGAAAGTATTCGGCCCCCATGAACTTTGCAACCTTTTGCCACATTTCAGGCTTCAAACCTAAAGATATAAAACTGAAATTTTTTGTGAAGAATCAACAAGTGGGACACAATCATGAAGTGGTTTGTAGCACCACCTTTTGCGATTACAGCTGTAAGTCTCTTGGGGTATGTCTCTATCAGTTTTGCACATTGAGAGACTGAAATTTTTGCCCATTCCTCCTTGCAAAACAGCTTGAGCTCAGTACGGTTGGATGGAGAACGTTTGTGAACAGCAGTTTTCAGTTCGATTGGATTCAGGTCTGGACTTTGACTTGGCCATTCTAACACCTGGATATGTTTATTTGTGAACCATTCCATTGTAGATTTTGCTTTGTTTTGGATCATTGTCTTGTTGGAAGACAAATCTCCGTCCCAGTCTCAGGTCTTTTGCAGACTCCATCAGGTTTTCTTCCAGAATGGTCCTGTATTTGGCTCCATCCATCTTCCCATTAATTTTAACCATCTTCCCTGTCCCTGCTGAAGAAAAGCAGGCCCAAACCATGATGCTGCCACCACCATGTTTGACAGTGGGGATGGTGTGTTCAGGGTGATGAGCTGTGTTGCTTTTGCGCCAAACATAACGTTTTGCATTGTTGCCAAAAAGTTCGATTTTGGTTTCATCTGACCAGAGCACCTTCTTCCACATGTTTGGTGTGTCTCCCAGGTGGCTTGTGGCAAACTTTAAACTACACTTTCTCTTACGTCCTCCGACAGTCGCCGCCTCTCCATATTCGTCACTATGGGGTTATTGACCTTTGCTCCGTAGGAGTAGCTAGGCAACAGAATATGTCAATATTAAAAGCTTTTAGCATATCCCACCCCCAGGGGGTGGTCCCCTCAGTCAATACCCTCTTGCTTCCTGTATCCATACCTCAGTTTCATTGTCTAGCTATCAGGAGTAGCAGGCTGTTTCTGTGCTGGGGCTTTTTGTCTCAGCCTTTATCTTCTTTTTTGATTTTATTTGATTTTTTTTTTCTCTCTCTTTACTTAGCTGTTATTTTTTTTCAGCATTAGTTAGTTCTTCTGATGAAGAGGATCGTGCGGGCTGGGTCTCGGGCTGGCCCCCCTGGTCGCAGGTTGTGGGCCAGTGGCTTCCCAGCCTGCCATCGAGCGTTCGGTCAGGTTTTTTCCTGGCATGTGTGAACGACCCATCCCTGTTCGCTGCAGGGATGCTGCGGTGAGGTGGCTACCTCACTGGAAGCCATGCGGTTTCGCACCGCTGTTCTACTGCGTCCTGTCTGCGACTCTCCCTGTCTTTTGTGCAGCGGCTTGATCGCTTGGGCGGGCTCCCCACGCCGTTCGCAAGGTAAGTGTACTCTGTGTGGGGACCGGTCTGTTTAGTGGGTGTCAGTCTGGGACTGTGTAACCCTGCATTTCTGTACACACTATTGGGCTCCCTGTCTGGTTTGCTGCTTCTGTGGGCTGCAAGGAGGGGGGCCATCCTGCACTGTGCTGTGTTGCAAGCGGTGTATTTTCTCTGTGTGACAGGCTGTATGCTGTGGGGCATGATGTGGGACATGTTATGCATACATGCAGCGGCCGCTGCTGCGGTCCGCCATTTTTTTATTAATAGCATATGCTGGCCATTACTGTGTGTGGAGAGCGGCGTTTTTGGCGCCAAGCGCCGCCATTTTGGCGGCGATCGCTCAGACCACATGTCAGCGCTGCATGCTCTGCCTTTACAGTCCCCCACCGGCGGCCATGTTTGTGGAGCCTCCCATAGGCTTTATAGGAGCAGTCTGTATTACATCACTTCTTTTGCCCTGAGACCAGGTTTCTTTCCTTATTCCTGTATTCCTTGCCTAAGTTTGTTGTACTTCTCCCTGTGGGGGTCGGTGTGTGCTGTGTGTGTGCGGTGGGCTACGCTGCTGCGCTCTTAAAGGGACAGTACCCCTTTTTTTTCCTGCAAACTTCTGGGGCATGGATTCTCAGGAAAGCAAATTTCCTCCCACTTTAGTGGGGAGCCAAGGGTCTGCTGCTTCCCCCGAGAGGGGCGATTTGGCTGCCATTGTGGCTAATCTAGCTGCTCAGGTGCAGATGCTTGTGGCTGCTCAATCCACAAAACGGCCCAGAGTTTCAATTTCCTCTGATTCAGAGGGCGATGGTGATGGGGCTGCTATGGCTGGGGTCCCGTTCGTCCCTGGACTTTGTGGGGTCGGAAGGGGAGGCAGAGGTTGAAGGGGTTGATGATTCCCCCCCTGGCTCGTCTGAAGAGCTTGCAATCATGGATGAATTGGTTGCTTCTATCAAACAAACGCTGCATTTACAGGATGAACCATGTCCTCCTGCTGTCCTGGCCTCTTATGGGACGCAGCAGAGACGCAAATCATCGCAGGTTTTCCCTTGCACTGAGGATTTTCAGCGCGCTGTTAGTGAACAATGGCGCAATATAAAGAAGCCTTTTGCTGTGCCAAGTAGGTTCAAGCTGTGCTATCCCTTCACACCCGCCACTGAGGACCGTTGGTGTGTGCCGCCTCCGGTGGATCACACGGTGGCGGTTTTGAATAAATCTACTGCGATTCCGGCGGAAGATACCCCGGTGTTCCGGGACCCCACGGACAGGAGACTGGAGTCTCTTGCCCGCCATACTTACTCGGTTACCGGTTCCATGCTAAAAGCTATTTTGGCTTCCCTTATGGCAGCTCAGGCTGTCGCGGATTGGACGCAGGTGCTCAGGCGCGTCCTGGTGGCTGATTCTCCCCCGCCGACGACGTTGGCTATGGTGGATCAAATTCATTAGGGTGTCATGTATTTGTGTGATGCGCACTTAGATGTAATCCCTTTGGCTGCACGTGTGCACGGCGTGGCGGTGTTGACACGCCGCTTGATTTGGCTGAAATGTTGGTCTGTGGACCAATCTTCTCGCAAAACTTTAGCTAATCTACCTTATACGGGATCTCGCCTTTTTGGCGACTCCCTGGATACGCTGATAAAGGGGACCTCTGGGGGTAAGAGCACGCTCTTGCCCCAGTCTCACAAGGCTCAAGGTAAGAAGCATGCTTCGTTTAGACCCTCTCAGGGGTTCTTTCGTGCCTTTCGGTCGCACTATAAGGGCAAACCCTTCAAAGGTCAAGGCTCCCAAAAGAAGCCGTGGACAGGTAAGCAGAAGTCCGGCCAGTCCGGGTCCGCTGCCCATAACAATGCGGCCTGAAGGGGCGCCCTCACCCAGTTCTGGGGTGGGGGGACGTTTGCTCGGTTTTCTTCAACCCTGGCTGGCCCGCGTTCGGGACAGGTGGGTTCAGGAGATCGTTCGGTCCGGTTACAAGATTGAGTTTCTCTCTCTCGGCCGGCAAGCAGATTTTTTCCCTCAAATCTTCAACTGTCTCCGGGGCGTTTGCGAGATCTGCACCTGGCGGTGCGGGACCTGTGGGCTCAGGGAGTGGTGGTTCCGGTGCCTCATCGGGACAGATTTCGGGGGTTTTATTCAAATCTGTTCACTGTGCTCAGAAAGGAGGGCAAGGTACGTCCGATTCTGGACTTGAAAGCTCTGAACAGCTTTGTGCGGGTTCGCAAGTTCCGCATGGAATCCCTGCGCTCGGTGGTGGCTGCCCTGGTTCCGGGGGAATTCATGGCCTCCATCGACTTGAAGGATGCGTACCTTCACATCCCCATTTTCGAGGGTCCCCAGAGGTACCTTCGATTCGCCATTGCGGAGGATCATTACCAATTCGTGGCGCTGCCTTTTGGTCTCGCTTCGGCTCCACGGGTTTTCACCAAGGTGCTTGCACCGGTTCTGGCTTTGTTGAGAGCCCAGGGTATCTCGGTCCGGGGGTATCTGGACGACATTCTGGTTCGGTCTGCGACCAGTCAGGGTCTGGTGAAGGACCTGTCCGTCACGATGCAAACTCTACAGGAGTTTGGACGATAAACTTCCCAAAATCGACGCTGTGCCCGTCGGTTCGTCTACCCTACCTGGGAATGATCCTGGACTCTGTTCAGGCGAAGGTCTTCCTGCCGGAAGACAAGCTCAGGACACTTCAGGAAGATGTCGGGTCCCTCCGGGACATTCCGTGCTCATCCTTCCGAACGGGCATGAGGTGTCTAGGTTTGATGGTCTCGGCTTTCGAGGCGATTCCCTTTGCCCAGTTTCACACGAGGGGTCTCCAGGCGGAGATCCAGTCCAGGTGGGACGGGCGACCACAATCTCTGGATCTTCAGATCTCGTTGAGTCCTCGCACCAGAAGGGATCTTCCGTGGTGGCTACAGTCCCCGGCGGTGTCGGGGGGCAAGTCTTTTCGTCCGCTTTCGTGGACGGTGATCACCACGGATGCCAGCCTGTCGGGCTGGGGTGGTGTTCTGGGCATTCTGTCCGCCCAGGGTACTTGGTCGGAGGGGGAATCCTCCCTTCCGATAAACATTCTGGAATTGCGGGCGATAAATCTCTGCCTTCGACGTTGGACGGACAGGCTTCAGGGCCGTCCGGTTCGGGTGCAGACGGACGATGCCACAGCGGTGGCCTACATAAACCACCAAGGGGGCACCAGGAGTGCCCGAGCGGCTCGGGAGGTGGCCGATATTCTGTCTTGGGCCGAGACGCACGTCCCGGCGATCACGGCGGTTCACATTGCGGGGGTGGAGAACTAGCAGGCGGATTCGCCAGACCTTGGACCAGGGGGAATGGTCGCTCCACCCGGATGTCTTCCAGATGTTGTGCGCGAAGTGGGGTCTCCCAGATGTGGACCTGTTCGCGTCTCGTCTGAACAACAAGGTGGGAAGGTTCGTGGCAAGGACGCGCGATCCTCGGGCAGACGCGTCGGACGCGTTAGTGGCTCCGTGGCATCAGTATCGGCTGATGTATGCATTCCCACCGATTCAGTTACTTTCCAGGTTCCTTCGCAGGTTGTCCTCGGAACCGCTCACGGTGATTCTGGTGGCGCCAGACTGGCCTCGCCGGTCTTGGTACGCGGACCTCGTGAATCTGGCGGTCGACGCTCCATGGCGTCTGCCTCTTCGAGAAGATCTTCTGTCTCAAGGACCGATATTCCATCCTGCTTTACAGTCGCTGGCTTTGACGGCCTGGCTGTTGAAACCGAGGTCCTGAAGGATAGGGGTCTCTCCCCGGAGGTCATTCATACCTTGATCAACGCTAGAAAGGCTTCTTCGGGGAAGGTTTACTACTGTACTTGGAAGGCCTATTTTGCCTGGTGTGAGTCCAGGGGGTTTTCCCCTCGCTCATACTCGGTGTCTAGGGTGTTGTCTTTCCTTCAAACGGGTGTGGACCAGCGTTTGGCGTTGGCCACGATTAAGGGTCAGATTTCTGCGCTGGCCGTTCTTTTTCAACGCCCTGTGGCGTCTAATTCTTTGGTTAGCACTTTTGTTCAAGGGGTGCGACATCTGGTCCCTCCTAGGAGGGAGCCTTTGCCTCCATGGGACTTGAACCTCGTTCTGTCCGTGTTGCAACGTGCTCCCTTTGAAAAGATCAGGGAGATCTCGTTGCTTCTGTTGTCCAAGAAGGTCGCTTTTTTGGTGGCGATCACTTCGGCTCGCAGAGTGTCGGAGCTGGCAGCCTTGTCCTGCAGGTCTCCGTATCTGGTGATTCACTTAGATAAGGTGGTCTTGCGACCTAACCCTTCTTTTCTTCCGAAAAGGATCTCGGAATTTCATCTCAATGAGTACATTGTCTTGCCTTCACTTTGCGCGAAGCCTAAGCATCCGAAGGAGGTGGATTTACATTCCTTGGATGTTCGGGCGATCAGGGTTTACCTGTCAGCGACTAAATCTTTTCGCAAGACTGATTCTCTTTTTGTCCTTCCTGAGGGGCCTTGGAAGGACTTGGCGGCGTCGGCTTTTACCATCGCCAAATGGATCAGACAGACTATTGAGCAGGCATATGCTTTGAAGGGAAAAGTTCCCCCTATGCCTGTGAAGGCGCACTCTACCAGATCTCTGAGTACGTCTTGGGCCTGTCATCATCGGGCCTCTGTGGCCCAGGTGTGTAAGGCGGCGACTTGGTCGTCCGTTCACACCTTCTCAAAGTTCTACAAAGTGGATGTTCAGGCATCGGCAGATGCTTCCTTTGGCCGCAAGGTTCTTAGTGCGGCAGTACCTTAGGGTCCCTTATTTTTGGGCCCTTGGCTGTTTGGGATGTTTTTATCCCTGGGTTATTTGTTCTTCCTGGGTTATTGCTCCTGTTGAGCAAAAGTTTTTTTCATGCTGCCCAGCTGGTTTCCTTCCTTTGGTAAGGTTCCTTTCTCTGATGTGGGTCCGGCGTTGCCTTTAGGCGCGGCTGCGTTTCCCACCCCTCATGTATGCACTGCTTTGGGACGTCCCCATAGTGACGAATATGGAGAGGCGGCGACTGTCGGAGGACGTAAGAGAAAACGGAATTTTTGTAAAATCTTACCTGTAAAATTCCTTTCTCTGAGTCCTCCGACAGTCGCCGCCCCCGCCCCTCTTTTGGGGTTTGTTTATGTACTCTACTGCTATTCTACTGAAACTGAGGTATGGATACAGGAAGCAGGAGGATATTGACTGAGGGGACCACCCCCTGGGGGTGGGATATGCTAAAAGCTTTTAATATTGACATATTCTGTTGCCTAGCTACTCCTACGGAGCAAAGGTCAATAACCCCATAGTGACGAATATGGAGAGGCGGCGACAATCGGACTCAGAGAAAGGAATTTTACAGGTAAGATTTTACAAAAATTCCCGTTTTTTATGGATATCTTTAAGAAATGGCTTTGTTCTTGCCACTCTTCCATAAAGGCCAGATTTGTGCAGTATACGACTGATTGTTGTCCTATGGACAGAGTCTCCCACCTCAGCTGTAGATCTCTGCAGTTCATCCAGAGTGATCATGGGCTTCTTGGCTGCAACTATGATCAGTCTTCTCCTTGTAGGAGCTGAAAGTTTAGAGGGACGGCCAGGTCTTTGTAGATTTGCAGTGGTCTGATACTCCCATTTCAATATTATCGCTTGCACAGTGCTCCTTAGGATGTTTAAAGCTTGGGAAATCTTTTTTTCTCTTACGTCCTCAGACAGTCGCTGCCCCTTTATAATCTTCACCAATGGGGTAATTGACCTTTGCTCCGTAGGAGTAGCTAGGCAACAAGATTTAATATCAAAGCTTTTAGCATATCACACCCCTAGGGGGCGGTCCCCTCAGTCAATACCTCCCTGCTTCCAGCATTCTCAACTCAGTTTTCAATTGCCTAGCTTAGGAGTAGCTGGCTGTTCCTGTGCTGGGGCTTTCAGTCTCGGCCTTCTATCCTCTTTTTGATTTTATTTCAAGTATTTTTCTCTTTCTTTTACTTAGCTGTTTTTTTTCTCAGCATTAGTTTAGTTTTCTTCGGATGAAGATGATCATGCGGAGCTGGGTCTCGGACTGGCCGCCCTTTATTGTGCCAAGTAAGTTCAAGCTGCGTTATCCATTTACACCCACCACTGATGAGCGTTGGTGTGTGCCGCCTCAGGTGGATCACGCGGTGGCAGTTTTGAATAAATCTACTGCAATTCCTGCTGAGGATACCCCGGCATTCCGGGACCCTACGGACAGGAGATTGGAGTCTCTGGCCCGTCATGCTTATACGGTTGCTGGTTCTATGCTGAAGCCTATTTTTTGCTTCCATTATGGCAGCCCAAGCTATTGCGGATTGGACCGTCGCCTGATATGGCTGAAATGTTGGTCAGTTGACCAATCCTCTCGCAAGACTCTAGCTAATCTTCCCTACGCGGGATCTCGCCTTTTTGGCGAGTCTTTGGATACTCTGATAAAGGGAATTTCCGGGGGTAAGAGCACTCTCTTACCCCACACTCACAAGAATAAGTCTGTTCGCGGTAAGAAGAATACCTCGTTTAGGCCCTCTCAGGGGTCCTTTCGTGCCTTTCGGTTGCAATACAAGGGCAAGTCCTTCAAGGGCCAAGGCTCCCAGAAGAAGCCGTGGGCAGGTAAGCAGAAGTCCGGCCAGTCCGGGTCCGCTGCCCATACCAATTCGGCCTGAAGGGGCGCCCTCACCCGGTTTTGGGGTGGGGGGACGTTTGCTCGGTTTTCTTCAACCCTGGCTGGCCCGCTTTCGGGACAGGTGGGTTCAGGAAATCGTTCGATCTGGATACAAGATCGAGTTTCTCTCTCAAATCTTCAGCTGTCTCCGGAGCGTTTGCAGGATCTGCACCTGGCGGTGCGGGACCTGCGGGCCCAGGGAGTGGTGGTTCCGGTGCCTCATCGGGACAGATTTCGGGGGTTCTACTCCAATCTGTTCACTGTGCCCAGAAAGGAGGGCAAGGTACGTCCGATTCTGGACTTGAAAGCTCTGAACCGCTTTGTGCGGGTTCGCAAGTTCCGCATGGAATCCCTGCGCTCGGTGGTGGCTGCCCTGGTTCCGGGGGGAACTCATGGCCTCCATCGACTTGAAGGATGCGTACCTTCACATCCCCATTTTCGAGGGTCACCAGAGGTACCTTCGATTCGCCATTGCGGAGGATCATTACCAATTCGTGGCGTTACCCTTCGGTCTCGCTTCGGCTCCGCGGGTTTTCACCAAGGTGCTTGCGCCGGTCCTGGCTTTATTGAGAGCCCAGGGCATCTGTCTTGGGATATCTGGACGATATCTTGCTTCGGTCTGCGACCAGTCAGGGCCTGGTGAACGACCTGTCCACCACGATGCAGACTCTGCAGGAGTTCGGTTGGACGATAAATTTTCCAAAATCAACGTTGTGTCCGTCGGTTCGCTTCCCTACCTGGGGATGATCCTGGACTCTGTTCAAGCAAAGGTCTTTCTGCCGGAAGACAAGCTCCGGACACTTCAGGACGAGGTCAGATCCCTCAGGGACACTCAGTGCTCGTCCCTCCGGACATGTATGAGGTGTCTGGGATTGATGGTCTCGGCTTTCGAGGCGATTCCCTTCGCCCAGTTTCACACGCGAGGTCTTCAGGCGGAGATCCTGGCCAAGTGGGACGGGCGTCCGCAATCTCTGGATCTGCGGATTTCGTTGAGCCGCCACACCCGAAGGGGTCTTTTGTGGTGGCTCCAGTCCCCGGCGGTGTCGGGGGGCAAGTCCTTTCGTCCTTTGTCGTGGACGGTGATCACCACGGATGCCAGCCTGTCGGGCTGGGGTGGTGTTCTGGGCGTTCTGTCCGCCCAGGGAACTTGGTCGGAGGAGGAATCCTCCCTTCCGATCAACATTCTGGAATTGCGGGCGATAAAACTTTGCCTTCTGCATTGGTCGGAACGGCTTCAGGGCCGTCCGGTTCGGGTTCAGATGGACAATTCCACATCGGTGGCCTACATCAACCATCAAGGGGGCACCAGGAGTGCCCGTGCGGCTCGGGAAGTAAACGACATTCTGTCTTGGGCCGAGACGCACGTCCCAGCGCTGCAACGGCTGTGCACATTCCGGGGGTGGAGAACTGGCAGGCGGACTATGAGTCTCCAGACCCTGGACCAGGGAGAGTGGTCCCTTCACCTGGATGACTTCCAGAAGTTGTGCGCGAAGTGGGGTCTTCCGGATGTGGACCTGTTCGCGTCTCGTCTGAACAACAAGGTGGAAAGGTTCGTGGCAAGGGCGCGCGATCCGCGGGCGGACGCCCCGGATGCGTTGGTGGCGCCCTGGCATCAGTATCGCCTGATGTATGCCTTCCCTCCGATTCAACTGTTGTCCAGGTTCCTTCGCAGGTTAACCTCGGAACCGCATACGTCGATTCTGGTGGCACCGGACTAGCCTCGCCAGTCTTGGTACGCAGACCTCGTAAATCTGGCAGTCGACGCTCCGTGGCGTCTGCCGCTTCGGGAAGACCTTCTGTCGCAGGGACCGATATTCCATCCTGCTTTACAGTCGCTGGCTTTGACGGCATGGTTGTTGAGAGCCAGGTCCTGAGGGATAGGGGTCTCTCCCCTGAGGTCGTCCCTACTTTGATTGAGGCTAGAAAAGCTTCTTCCGGTAAGATATACTACCGTACTTGGAAAGCGTACTTCACTTGGTGTGAGTCCAGGGGGTTTTCTCCTTGCTCATACTCGGTGTCGAGAGTGTTGGCTTTCCTCCAAACTGGAGTGGACTAGCGTTTGGCGCTGGCCACGATTAAGGGTCAGATTTCTGCGCTGGCCGTTCTTTTTCAGCGCCCAGTGGCGTCTAAATCGTTGATTCGCACTTTTGTTCAGGGGGTGCGACACTTGGCCCCTCCTAGGAGGGAGCCTTTGCCTCCATGGGACTTGAACCTTGTTCTGTCCGTGTTGCAACATGCTCCTTTTGAAAAGATCAGGGAGATCTCGTTGTCTCTGTTGTCCAAAAAGGTTGCCTTTTTGGTGGCTATAACTTCGGCTCATAGGGTGTCGGAGCTGGCGGCTTTGTCCTGCAGCTCTCCCTACTTGGTGACTCACTTGGATAAGGTGGTCTTGCGACCTAACCCTTCCTTTCTTTCTTCCAAAGAGGATCTCGGAATTTCACCTGAATGAGGACATTGTCTTGCCTTCGCTTTGCGCGAAGCCTAAGCATCCGAAGGAGGTGGCCTTGCATGCCTTGGATGATGTTCGGGCGATCAGGGTTTACCTGTCATCGACTAAGTCCTTTCGCAAGTCGGATTCCCTATTCGTCCTTCCAGAGGGACCTCGGAAGGGCATGGCGGCGTCGGCTGCTACCTTTGCCAAATGGATCAGACAGACAATTGTGCAAGCCTATGCTTTGAGGGGGAAGGTTCCTCCTTTCCCTGTGAAGGCGCACTCTACCAGATCTCTGAGTACGTCTTGGGCCTATCGTCATCAGGCTTCTGTGGCCCAGGTGTGTAAGGCGGCGACTTGGTCGTCCGTTCACACCTTCTCCAAATTTTACAAAGTGGATGTTCAGGCATCGGCAGATGCTTCCTTTGGCCGTAAAGTTCTTAGTGCGGCAGTGCCTTATGCCCCGTACACACGTGCGGATTATCTGCAGACTTTTGTCTGCAGATTTACCTTTTCTATGTAGTGCAAGGGCCTGCCAGATTGCATACAAATTGAAAGTGTTTAGGTTTGACCTCATATTATATGGTTTTGGTAAGTCTGCAGACAATCTGCACGTGTGTATGGGGCATTAGGGTCCCTTGTTTGGGCCCTTGGCTGTTGGGGTGTTTTTACCCCTGGGTTACTTGTTCTTCCTGGGTTGTTGCTCCTGTTGAGCACGTTTTCCTGTTGCCAGGTTGGTTCTCTTACTTTGGTAAGGTTCCTTTCTCTGATGTGGGTACTGCGTTGCTTTATGCGCGGCTGCGTTTTTTTCCCACCCCTCATGTCTACACTGCTCTGGGACGTCCCATTGGTGAAGATTATGAAGGGGCGGCGACTGTCGGAGGACGTAAGAGAAAACGGAATTTTTGTAAAATCTTACCGTAAAATTCCTTTCTCCGAGTCCTCCGACAGTCGCCGCCCCCGCCCCTCCTTTGGGGTTTGTTTGTATTCTACTGCTATGCTACCAAACTGAGTTGAGAATGCTGGAAGCAGGGAGGTATTGACTGAGGGGACCGCCCCCTAGGGGTGTGATATGCTAAAAGCTTTGATATTAACAAATCTTGTTGCCTAGCTACTCCTACGGAGCAAAGGTCAATTACCCCATTGGTGAAGATTATGAAGGGGCGGCGACTGTCGGAGGACTCCGAGAAAGGAATTTTACGGTAAGATTTTACAAAAATTCTGTTTTTTTATCCAAATCCGGCTTTAAACTTCTCCACAACAGTATCTCGGACCTGCCTGGTGTGTTCCTTGTTCTTCATGATGCTCTCTGTGCTTTAAACGGACCTCTGAGACTATCACAGTGCAGGTGCATTTATACGGAGACTTGATTACACACAGGTGGATTCTATTTATCATTAGTCATTTAGGTCAACATTGGATTATTCAGAGATCCTCACTGAACTTCTGGAGAGAGTTTGCTGCACTGAAAGAAAAAAGGCTGAATAATTTTGTACGCCCAAATTTTCAGTTTTTGTTAACAACAAAGTTTGAAATATCCAATAGATTTCGTTCCACTTCATGATTGTGTCCCACTTGTTGTTGATTCTAAACAAAAAAATTACAGTTTTTCATCTTTGTTTGAAGCCTGAAATGTGGCAAAAGGTTGCAAAGTTCAAGGGGGCCGAATACTTTGGCAAGGCACTGTATATCTATACTTCTTTATTTTTATTCATTTTGTTTTATTTTGATAGAATTGGAAAAAGCTAGAACCCTTGTAAGGTTTTAATGCTTTTGTGGGCTCCAACATTTCACTTTACTTTCTGCTCTGAGGCTGTTTTTTCAGATAAGTGGGTAAATGGACAACAATAAAAAAAGCTGACTGAGGTTTTAGTATTCCCCGACTTCTTTCTGTGTTTCTGTTAGAGAAATGTTCTTTTAATTCTTTATTTCTTGTCCTGGGGACAACTTTTTACCAAAGAGAAGACCAGAGAAAAAGTACAAGACCTCTTTACCATGGAGCCTCCAACGTCAAGGAGTTCCTAATACTTCTCTACACAAAAAAAAATACATTTTTTTTGTGTAAACATCTTATCTAACAGTCTGCCTGACAAAAGCATGGTGTTTTATCTATCACTTAAATTCTGTTTGTCCTTCTTTCAAATGATGGCTGGAAAATGAAAGAGAATGTTTGTGAATAAAACCAACTGGCCTTTGCATTCTTTTGCTTTATAGACCAGAGTGTACTGGTTAAATTATCTGCAAAGCAATGTCGGGGTCCAAAGCCATAGCAACAGTGAGCAGGCTAAGCGCTTGGAGCTACCTCCTTTTCTAGGAATGGTGGACACACAATTAAAACATATTTTTCCTCTTACGTCCGCTGACAGTCGCCACCCATCCATGTAGCCTTCACTATTGGGTAATAGTGCCCTCTGCAGGAGTAAGCGAGGCAGTTTTAAATGTTAATAAAAAACTTTTCTATACTTAGACACACCTCTAGGGGGCTGTCCCCAGCCATTATCCTGATCCATTTACCACTGGTCCTCAGTTTTATGCTGCCTAGTGTTAGGAGTAGGCTAGCTTTTTCCTTCCCGGGACCTAGCTTCTCGGGTTTTCTGTTTTTTTTTTTTTTTTTTTTTTTTTCACCAATCTGTGTTTTTTCTTCTGAAAATATTTTTTTATTTCTCTCACTATCACTAGTTAGTCAGGGACTTTTTTCCTGGATGACTACAAGTGACAGCAGAGCTGGGCCTCGCACTGGGTAATATAGATCCTTATGGAGTCCCAGCCTGCCAACGAGCGTCGCAGGTCACTGGTGCGCCCAGGCCTCGCAACGACAGTGCCCCTCGGAATTAGGACGAGCCTGCGAAGGTGCGTCTTCGCTGAGGGTGTCTCAACTCGGGAACGCCCGCGTGTTGCTAGCATCCCTCCTTGGCTGACGGCGCCTCCATTTCGGTTTGGAGGTCTCCCGTATTAGAGCGGTGCCCGCTTTCCTGGACTGGTGAGTACTGATACCCCCTTGTCCCTGGGGACGTTTAGGGGGTTTGTGGGCCCACTCTTAGGGGATGGCAGGGCTAGTGGTCTCTGTGGGATTCCCCTTCTGGCCAGCTTGGTGCTATTTCCCTCCCTCCCTGGCCCTGCTGAGGACGCTGTGTGGGGTACTTGTCGTACCTTGTGGGTGTGGGGAGGGGTCACCCTGGGGTCCCCTGTGGTGGCCAGACCACGTGTATATGCTTATTTTGGTGCCGTTTAGTGCGGCCGCCATTTTAGGTGAGGGCAGGTGGCTGAGCTGTGTGGGCAGCAGCCATTTTATGTTACTGTCCTGATGCCAATCGGGCGCCATCTTGGCTAAGGACACATTCCTATTAAGGCAATCTTGCCTGTGACTTTTTCCCTTTGAGTTTCATTAGGCACCATTTTTTGTGGCTCAAGGGCTAGGCCTCTAGGGGCATGAGGTCACTTCCTCTTTCCCTTCATCTTCTCACAGGGCAGCGTGTGAGGCAAGTACCTGACACTGTTGGATTTTTGCCTTTGCCAAGGCCATTTTACTGACAAAACTGTTTTTTTTCTTGTGGGAATTGTATTATCCGAGGGGGTGCAGGAGGCTGGGGGGGGGGGGGGGGGTCCGGGGTCCGTGGGATCCGCCGATTTAAAGGGCCAGCGTTCCTTTTTCTTTATGTCAAAAATGGACTCCCAGGATAACCAATTCCCTGCAGACCTGGTGGGGGTTTCGGGTACCCCTGAATCCTCTTCCACGGCCTCATTATCTGCTGCTCTTGCGACTTTGGTGTCCAAAGTGGACCTGCTGATGTTGGAACGTTCAAACGGCCTATGCCCTTCCAGTCCTTGGAACTCTGAGCTTGAATTTTTTTTTTTATTTATTTTTATTTTTCAATCAAAATATAACAAAAAACAAAATATACATTTTCCATGGAACAGTTACCCTGTAACAAACAAATCAAGAAATAGAAAAAAAAGAAAGTTACGCCATAAGTGTTTGCCTACAATATTTTAAATGTTGTGCTACAGTTGTTCAGGGAGAAATGTGGATAAAAACCCACATCATGATCAGTGAAAAAATGTGAATATTAAACATTGTGATAGGGGAAAAAAAATTGTTCAAACCGTATGATACACATACACATTGTGATTTCCTCCTCGTGTCAAGAAATATTGAAAATACAAATTCAAACTTAATACAACCTGATAAGAATACAAACTCCCTAAGTGAAAAAAACCCTTATTTAATTACGGTGAGAGAAATCAGTAAAGAGAGAGAAAAAAAAGAGAGAAAATTTTCCCATAAGTCTCCTATCATCACTATCCGAGTTAGAAAGGCACTTATCGTGCCTATCTCTGTGCCTTTGAAGAATGCCTATTATAGTCTAACCCCAAAGAAAAATAAAAAATGGTTCAAAATAGGGCCTCCTGGGTAGCCCAATACAAAAATCGAGTGCACTCCATAAGGAGCCACATTAAATTCCCTCCAATTGATAAGCCTCTGTACCAGTGAAATTCACCCAGGGACTCCATCGGTCTCTAGTCTGGTCCTCCCAGTTCTTTAAAGTGGCAGTTAACTCCTCCATCTTATAAATCTCATTATCTTTTGAGTACCATAATCTACTTACCGGAGGTTAAGTTTGTCTCCACATGGCTGGAATACATGCCTTTGCAGCATTGAGAAGTCAGAGTGTCAGGGACATCTTATATCTGCGGATTGAACTTCTCGTAAGGTGGAGGAGACAATACGCTGGATTGTCTCCCACCTCCACTGCAGTCAATTGCTTAATGACTGCCGCAACTTTAATCCAAAAGGGTCGCAGTAGGGGGCAAGTCCAAAAAATGTGGAGCATTGAACCCGCCTCTGACCCGCAACGCCAACACCTGTCTGAGCAATCTGATCCCATCCTATGCATCAACACGAGGACTCTGTACCACCTAGTTAATATTTTATATCCCACCTCCTGGTATTTGCAGTCCATAGAAGATTTATGCACCAGTGTTGGGATCTTATTCTTTTGTGTTTTCGTCAAAGTAATGGCAAGTTCCCGCTCCCATTGAGATGGAAATGATAGATGTTGTTCCTCCAGTTTCTCCACCAAGATTGAATAGAATAGGGATAGAGTATGTTTGAGGGGATTCCCTGCTCTACATAAAGATTCAAAAGGAGTTAAAGCCCTTGGTATATAGCCCCTTTGTCCAACAGAAAGGAGGAACTGCCATAGTTTAGATACTCAAGTGGTCCAGATCTAATCCGGACCATGCAGCAATCTCCCCATGGGTGGGCACAGGGCCCTGCTGCCATACTTCCAAGTAATCGTATCTTTCCAATTTGGGCTAGTCCACGTATCTTAGCACTTGTACATCCCGGGGGGAAAATCCGGGTTGCCAAGTATAGAGATAAGAGGGGAAGGTGCAGGAGCTATCTTTGGATGTTTTTTGACTCTCCGAGATTCTCGTAGAGTGGCACCTATCATAGGGTGTGATAAGACAGGGTCCATAGGCGAAAAAGAGGACCAAGGGGCTGGGGGGGGTCAACTGGCCAGTTGCACCCATTTCCAGACCCACCCACCGCTTAGAGGCCAAATTACAATGCCAGTCCAAGACACGGACGATATGCGAGGCGCGGTAATATCGGAGCATGTCCGGAAGGCCTACTACCCCCTTTGATTTTGGAAGGGACAGGACTTGAAGCCTGATCCTAGGAGATCTGGAGGCCCATATAAAAGCACAAAACATTTTCTGGATCTGTTGAAAAAAAGACATAGGGACAGCAATCGGTAATGCCTACAATAAATACAGTAGTCTGGGCAAGATGTTCATCTTAAGCGCGCTACAGCGTCCAAACCATGTCAGGGTTAATGATTGCCATATATGAAGGTCTCTCTTCACAATCCCCAACATAGGGATATGATTCTTCCTAAATAAATCAGCTGGATCAGCTGTATTCTGGATCCCCAGGTAAGCTAACGATCCCTCAGCCCAATGAAATGGTAATGAGACACGTAAAGCATGTTCCTCCTGCAGTGATGTCGATACATTGAGAACTGCTGATTTTGTGAGATTAATCTTGTAATTAGAGAGGATGCCATATTTGTTAATAGCAGCTAAGATGTTTGGAAGTGTTATAATCGGGTTGGTGACGAAAAACACAAGGTCGTCCGCGAAAGCGGCCACCTTGTGCTGATCGCCAGCAACCCGAATGCCTGAAATGTCGCTAGATCGACATATTGAACACAAAAAGGGTGCCGTTAGAATAAATATAAGAGGTGATAGTGGGCATCATTCGTTTTCTCGTACCGCTGCCGATGGTCTAGAGTATAGGGCCTGGATGCATTGCTGCATCCATGGTCCCAGGCCTATATATGACAGGGTGGCTTGAATAAAGCTCCAGGCCACCCTGTCAAAAGCCTTCTCCTCGTCCGTAGATAATACCATCGGAGTATGTGAAACCCGTGCTTCGTGTACCAAATCAATAGCCCTTATAGAGTTATCTCTTGCCTCGCGATGCGGCACAAACCCCACCTGGTCAAAATGCACCAGGTGGGGGATGTGTGGCACTAGACGATTCGCAAGGATCTTTACAATTTGGTATCGCAGTTTAGAAGGGAAATAGGCCTATAGCTGCCTTTTTGCGGAATTTACTCCATATCTGGTCACTGGAGAGGAGAAAATAAAAAGATCAAAATTTCCAGAAATGAGCCTGGATATATAGACTTAATACGCTCCAACTGAGAGGCCTAAATCTAGATATTGACCTCAATTGTTTCATTTCAAATTTTTAGATTCCACTCTTTTACATTTTTTACCTATCAGACCTATTTTTTTTAGAGATTTTTAATATCCTTTATCTAGTTATTCCCATACACACCACCGTGCCTTATTCTATGTAATTTGCGTATATATTTTATATACATATATCTATTTATATTTTATGATCTAATACATATTATTAAATATCTCATTTACATTACACATTACATATTAATGCTTTATATTTAACTATATATTTATATACATACAATTTTTTTGTAGATTTATATTTTTTATACCTTGTCAATTATATACCCATTCTTGCACACCAGCCTCCTTCCCATGTATACAATCCCAGTATACATTTTATCTTCATACAATAGTTTCCTATTTAAAACTATTTCCTTAAGCAGTTCCCATTTTCAACCCCTAGATGTCACCCTCATCTTTTTAACAATTTATTATTTTTAAACAATAAAATATTTCCCCCTTTTTTCTTTTTATTTTTAGTAGTAATCACATTTAATATTAAAGTATTTATATTCTATGATTATTGTTCCTCTCCTGGCAGTATTATATGTGATTTTGCTAGGCACGGAATAGACTTAATTTTATTGACATTTATCTATTCGTAAAAACATTCGGGCCATTATCTTCAAGATCAGCTTACATTTAAATTAACCCCTTTTTCTCTTGCGTCCTCCGACAGTCGCCGCCAATTCATAATCTTCACTAATGGGGTAATTGACCTTTGCTCCGCAGGAGTAGCTAGGCAACAAGATTTGTTAATATCAAAGCTTTTAGCATATCACACCCCTAGGGGGTGGTCCCCTCAGTCAATACCTCCCTGCTTCCTGCATTCTCAACTCAGTTTCTAATGCCTAGCTTAGGAGTAGCTGGCTGATCCTGTGCTGGGGCTTTCAGTCTCAGCCTTCTATCCTCTTTTTGATTTTATTTTGAGTATTTTTCTCTTTCTTTTACTCAGCATTAGTTTAGTTTCTTCGGATGAAGATGATCATGCGGAGCTGGGTCTCGGACTGGCCACCCTGGATCCCAGGGTTCAGGGCCAGGGGCTTCCCAGCCTGCCATCGAGCGTTCAGCTCAGGTTTCCCTGGCATATTGAACGACCCATCCCTGTTCGCTGCAGGGATGCTGTTTGTGAGGTGGCTACCTCACCGGACGCCATTTGCGGTTTCACACCGCAGTTCCACTGCGTCCTGACTGCGACACTCCCTGTCCTCAGTGCAGCGGTTTGGTCGCTGGAGAAGGCTCCCCACGCCATCCGGACTGGTAAGTGCAATTCTATGTGGGGACCTGTCTGTTTTGGGTGTCAGTCTGTGACTGTGTGACCCTGCATGTCTGTGCATCTGCTGAGCTCCCTGTCAGATTCCTGTGTGGAATAGCTGCCTTTCTGTGGGCTGCGGGGGGGGGGGCTCTCCCGCTCTGCTATGGGACAGACTGGGTTTGGACATGCTGTGCGGCGGCCGCTACTGCGTCCCGCCATTTTTTTGCGGCAAATTATGGTGACCGGCCCTGTGTGGTACGGCGCGGTGTTTTGGCGCCAAACGCCGCCATTTTGGTGGTGATCGATCATACAGCCACATGTCGGCGCCATTTTCTCATTGACTAAAATGCCTCAGCCGAGCGGCCATGTTTGTGTAGCCTGCATAGGCTTTATAGGGCGGTCAGTCATTGCATCACTTCCTTTTTGCTCTGAACAGCGATCGGTGGCAGCAGTCTGTGTGGTCTCTCCAGGTTTTTACCTTTCCTTTTTCCTGTATTTCCTTGCTCAGTGACCTTATCCCTGTGGGGGTCGGTACATACAGTAGGTGCGGTGGGCTACGCTCGCCGCAGTCTTAAAGGGGCAGTCCTCCTTTTTCAATTATTGCTGGGGCATGGATTCTCAGGATTGCAAGTTTCCTCCCACCTTAGTGGGGGGCCAAGGGGCTGCTGCATCCCCGAGGGGGCTGATCTGGCTGCTATTGTGGCGAACCTGGCTTCTCAGGTGCAGATGCTAATGGCTGATCGATCCGCAAAACGGCCCAGATTGTCTATTTCCTCTGATTCAGAGGGCGATGGGGCTGCTATGGCTGGAGTGCCCTTCTCAGGGTCTCGCTCATCTCTGGACCTTGGGGGGGTCTGAGGGGGAGGCTGAGGTAGAAGGGGTTGATGAATTCTCCCCCTGGCTCGCCTGAAGAGCTTGCACTCATGGATGAGTTGGTTGCTTCAAGGAAACACTGCGTTTGCAGGAAGAACCATGTCCTCCTGCTTTGATGTCCTCTTGTGGGACGCAAAGGAAACGCAAAACAGCGCAGGTTTTTCCCTGCCCTGCGGAATTTCAGCGCGCTGTTGATGAGCAATGGCGCAATTTAAAGAAGCCATTTACTGTGCCAAGTAAGTTCAAGCTGCGTTATCCCTTTACACCCACCACTGATGAGCGTTGGTGTGTGCCGCCTCAGGTGGATCACGCGGTGGCGGTTTTGAATAAATCCACTGCGATCCCTGCTGAGGATACCCCTGTGTTCCGGGACCCTATGGACAGGAGATTGGAGTCTCTTGCCCGTCATGCTTATACGGTTGCTGGTTCTATGCTGAAGCCTATTTTTGCTTCCTTTTTGGCAGCCCAGGCTATTGCGGATTGGGCGCAGGTGCTCAGGCGCACCCTGGTGGCTGACTCTGCTCCACCGACAACATTGGCTATGGTGGATCAAATTCATCAGGGTGTCATGTATTTGTGCGATGCGGACTTGGATTTAGTCCCTTTGGCTGCACGCCTCTCAAGTGTGGCGGTATTGAACCATCGCCTGATATGGCTGAAATGTTGGTCGGTTGACCAATCATCTCGCAAGACTTTAGCTAATTTGCCCTACGCGGGATCTCGCCTTTTTGGCTAGTCTTTGGATACTCTGATAAAGGGAATTTCCGGGGGTAAGAGCACTCTCTTACCCCAAACTCACAAGAATAAGTTTGTTCGCGGTAAGAAGAATACTTCGTTTAGGCCCTTTCAGGGGTCCTTTCGTGCCTTTCGGTCGCAATATAAGGGCAAGCCCTTCAAGGGCCAAGGCTCCCAGAAAAAGCCGTGGGCGGGTAAGCAGAAGTCCGGCCAGTCCGGGTCCGCTGCCCATGCCAATTCGGCCTGAAGGGGCGCCCTCACCCGGTTCCGGGGTGGGGGGACGTTTGCTCGGTTTTCTTCAACCTTGGCTGGCCCGCATTCGGGACAGGTGGGTTCAGGAAATCGTTCGATCTGGATACAAGATCGAGTTTCTCTCTCGGCCGGCGGGGAGATTTTTTCCCTCAAATCTTCAGCTGTCTCCGGAGCGCTTGCAGGATCTGCACCTGGCGGTGCGGGCCCAGGGAGTGGTGGTTCCGGTACCTCTTCGGGACAGATTTCGGGGGTTCTATTCCAATCTGTTCACTGTGCCCAGAAAGGAGGGCAAGGTACGTCCGATTTTGGACTTAAAAGCTCTGAACCGCTTTGTGCGGGTTCGCAAGTTCCGCATGGAATCCCTGCGCTCAGTGGTGGCTGCCCTGGTTCCAGGGGAATTCATGGCCTCCATCGACTTGAAGGATGTGTATTCGCTATTGCGGAGGATCATTACCAATTCGTGGCGTTACCCCTTTGGTCTCGCTTTGGCTCCGCGGGTTTTCACCAAGGTGCTTGCGCCGGTCCTGGCTTTATTGAGAGCCCAGGACATCTCTGTCCTGGGGTATCTGGACGATATCTTGATTCGGTCTGCGACCAGTCAGGGCCTGGTGAACGACCTGTCCATCACGATGCAGACTCTGCAGGAGTTCGTTTGGACGATAAATTTTCCAAAGTCAACGCTGTGTCCGTCGGCTCGTCTCCCCTACCTGGGGATGATCCTGGACTCTGTTCAAGCGAAGGTCTTCCTGCCGGAAGACAAGCTTCGGACACTTCAGAACGAAGTCAGGTCCCTCAGGGACAATCAGTGCTCGTCCCTCCGGACGTGTATGAGGTGTCTGGGATTGATGGTCTCGGCTTTCGAGGCGATTCCCTTCGCCCAGTTTCACACGCGGGATCTTCAGGCGGAGATCCTGGCCAAGTGGGACGGCGTCCGCAATCTCTGGATCTGCGGATTTCATTGAGCCGCCTCACCCGAAGGGGTCTTTTATGGTGGCTCCAGTCCCCGGCGGTGTCGGGGGGCAAGTCCTTCCGTCCTTTGTCGTGGACGGTAATCACCACGGATGCCAGTCTTGTCGGGCTGGGGTGGTGTTCTGGGCGTTACGTCCGCCCAGGGAACTTGGTCGGAGGAGGAATCCTCCCTTCCGATCAACATTCTGGAATTGCGAGCAATAAATCTCTGCCTTCTGCGTTGGACGGACAGGCTTCAGGGCCATCCGGTTCGGGTGCAGATGGACAATGCCACAGCGGTGGCCTGCGTCAACCACCAAGGGGGCACCAGGAGTGCCCGAGCGGCTCGGGAAGTAGCCGACATTCTGTCTTGGGCCGAGACGCACGTCCCGGCGATATCTGCAGTTCACATTCCGGGGGTGGAGAACTGGCGGGCGGATTATCTGAGCCGCCAGACCCTGGACCAGGGGGAATGGTCCCTTCACCCGGATGTCTTTCAGATGTTGTGCGCGAAGTGGGGTTCCCCAGATGTGGACCTGTTCGCGTCTCGTCTAAACAACAAGGTGGAAAGGTTCGTGGCAAGGACGCGCGATCCTCGCGCAGACGCGTTAGTGGCGCCCTGGCATCAGTATCGTCTTGATGTATGCCTTTCCACCGATTCAGCTGCTGTCCAGGCTCCTTCGCAGGTTGGCCTCGGAACCGCACACGTTGAATTCTGGTGGCGCCAGACTGGCCTCGCCGGTCTTGGTACGCAGACCTCGTGAATCTGGCGGTCGACGCTCCGTGGCGTCTGCCTCTTCCAGAAGACCTCCTGTCTCAAGGACCGATATTCCATCCTGCTTTACAGTCGCTGGCTTTAACGGCCTGGCTGTTGAAAGCCAGGTCCTGAAGGATAGGGGTCTCTCCCCTGAGGTCATTCCCACTTTGATCAAGGCTAGAAAAGCCTCTTCGGGGAAGATTTTACTACCATACTTGGAAGGCGTATTTTGCCTGGTGTGAGTCCAGGGGGTTTTCCCCTCGCTCATACTCTGTATCGAGAGTGTTGGCTTTCCTTCAAACGGGCGTGGACCAGCGTTTGGCGTTGGCCACGATTAAGGGTCAGATTTCTGCGCTGGCCGTTCTCTTTCAACGCCCTGTGGCGTCTAATTCTTTGGTTAGCACCTTTGTTCAAGGGGTGCGACACTTGGCCCCTCCTCGGAGGGACCCTTTACCTCCATGGGACTTGAACCTTGTTCTGTCCTTGTTGCAGCATGCTCCCTTTGAGAAGATCAGGGAGATCTCGTTGTCTGTTGTCCAAGAAGGTTGCCTTTTTGGTGGCGATCACTTCGGCTCGCGGGGTATCGGAGCTGGCGGCCTTGTCCTGCAGCTCTCCCTACTTGGTGATTCACTTGAATAAGGTGGTCTTACGACCTAACCCTTCTTTTCTTCCGAAGAGGATCTCGGAATTTCACCTCAATGAGGACATTGTCTTACCTTCGCTTTGCGCGAAGCCTAAGCATCCAAAGGAGGTGGCTTTGCATTCCTTGGATGTGGTTCGGGCGATCAGAGTTTACTTGTTGTCGACGAAATCCTTTCGCAAGTCGGATTCTCTATTTGTCCTTCCAGAGGGACCTCGGAAGGGCATGGCGGCGTCGGCTGCGACCATCGCCAAATGGATCAGACAGACCATTGTGCAAGCCTATGCTTTGAAGGGGAAGGTTCCTCCTTTCCCTGTGAAGGCGCACTCTACCAAGTCTCTGAGTACGTCTTGGGCCTATCGTCATCAGGCTTCTGTGGCCCAGGTGTGTAAGGCGGCGACTTGGTCACACCTTCTCAAAATTTTACAAGGTGGATGTTCAGGCATCGGCAGATGCTTCCTTTGGCCGTAAAGTTCTTAGTGCGGCAGTGCCTTAGGGTCCCTTGTTTGGGTCCTTTTTTACCCCTAGGTTACTTGTTCTTCCTGGGTTGTTGCTCCTGTTGAGCACGTTTTTCCTATTGCCCAGTTGGTTCTCTTACTTTGGTAAGGTTCTTTTTTCTGATGTGGGTACTGCGTTGCTTTAGGCGCGGCTGCGTTTTTCCCACCCCTCATGTCTACACTGCTCTGGGACGTCCCCATTAGTGAAGATTATGAAGTGGCGGCGACTGTCGGAGGACGTAAGAAAACTGAATTTTTGTAAAGTCTTACCGTAAAATTCCTTTCTCTGAGTCCTCCGACAGTCGCCGCCCCCGCCCCTCTTTTGGGGTTTGTTTATGTACTCTACTGCTATGCTACTGAAACTGAGTTGAGAATGCAGGAAGCAGGGAGGTATTGACTGAGGGGACCACCCCCTAGGGGTGTGATATGCTAAAAGCTTTGATATTAACAAATCTTGTTGCCTAGCTACTCCTGCGGAGCAAAGGTCAATTACCCCATTAGTGAAGATTATGAAGTGGCGGCGACTGTCGGAGGACTCCGAGAAAGGAATTTTACGGTAAGATTTTACAAAATTCCGTTTTTCTGGACCTACTATTACCTTTTGAACTTATCTCTTATTTAAAAGTCCACCATTTTCTTGGAGTCCGAAGTCTTTCCCACCCGCTGATCCAATACCCAATCATGTTTACATACCCATTGCCTAGTAACTACATGTACTTAAGGGAGTCAATCGGAAGTGACCTGACGCTGCTGAAGACGTATGCTTACGAAATGCGTACAGCGTGTCGCATCACTTCCGGTTCGGGCATTTGGCATGGATCGCATTGAGTTTCAGACGTATGATACACCGCTCGTTTATATCATTGCAAATGTGAGTACCTTTTGACTTGCAATAAAGCACTTACCCTACAGCAGTGGTCCTCAGGGCCCACTAACAGGCCAAATTTTAGGTATTACCTTGGGGAGATGCAGACTAGAGCACTGCAATCATTGAGCAGCAAATTATATCACCTGGGATGCATTTCAGTTATCTTGCAAACCTGGCCTGTTAGTGGGCCCTGAGGACCAGGGTCCTACAGTATTACACTATGTGCCTTTTCCTTATTCCATACGGCTTTGATGCATATTACCTGTCCTATTGAAACTGGCTGACCCTCCGTGGAACTTTGGAGCCATTATTCCATACTGTCAGGACCCCACCAGACCACGGACATCCTCTTTTAGGAATCCTTCTATACCCCGGTACCCTACAGCAGTGGTCCTCAACTCCGGTCCTCAGGGCCCATTAACAGCTAGATTTTAAGTATTGCCTTGGGGAGATGCAGACTAGAGTACTGCAATCACTGAGCAGAAAATTAGATCACCTGGGATGTATTTCAGTTATCTTGCAAACCTGGCCTGTTAGTGGGCCCTGAGGACCAGGGTTGAGGACCACTGCCCTACAGGGACCCTCCAGTACGTCCATCCCAGGACCCACAGAGGGATTAAGGACCTACCTGCAGGATCATCATCCATTTCATATACCCGTGTGTGGGGCGGGTATTTCTGGTGAGTGGGCTACCTATTAAAGGGGTCAGGGAGCACCTCACCACCCACCACGGGGTCACCTAGTGTGTATTATTCACACACAGATTTTGTCACCTGTTTTCCAATAATTATTGGACTTTTTTAGCCACTCAATCACCATTTGCATTAATTTTAGATAATTTTACAACCAAGTCACTTTTTATCACCACCTGCCACTTTATTCAACCATCATAGTATTTTCACTAAAGTCACCAATTTTGATCATTTTATCATATTTATTTACTCATCTGTATTTGGTCACGTTTATATTATATTTTTTATGTTCACTTGTCACTTTTAGACACTTATGCACGTTATGCACATATCATCACATTGATCTATTGATATTTTATTTATCTATTATTATATATATATATATATATATATATATATATATATATATATAATTTTTTTTTATATATATATATATATACAGTTTGTACATTGTATACCATCATTGTTTTATATTTATATTCATCTTTATTTCTGATCATTTACATATTTATTAGCATATAGTCACTTTACATATTTATTATTTATGAGCACACTTCCCCTACAGGTGTTTATTCACATGTCCATTCATTGAATATTTTATATACCATATATCAGTTTTTCTTCTAACTCTACTACATTCGTATTTACAATATTGTTATTCGGCATCGCCATTCCCTTACTCCCCTTCATTTTTATATAGTCCTTGACTATAGTTCAGGGAGGCAGCAGCCTACCATTTATCTAATTGTATTCCTATCCAAGTATATTACCATAAGCGCGGAGTTCACCATTACAATATATACCCTTTTCATTGTGGTTAACACCCTATGTTTCAGTCCCTTTAAAAAAGGGTTGTAAACCTCAGAAAAAAAAAACTGAAAGACAAAGGCATAATGAGCTAGTATGTATCGCATACTAGCTCATTATGAATACTTAACTTAGAAAGAAGCCCCGGGAGACCCGCCCGCTCACCAGTGACACGGCCGACATGTTCGGCCATCCTGGTTTGCATCCCCCGGCCATCTGACTGGCCGAAGG
Organism: Pelophylax lessonae; assembly: GCF_965119305.1. Lineage (NCBI taxonomy): Eukaryota > Metazoa > Chordata > Amphibia > Anura > Ranidae > Pelophylax > Pelophylax lessonae. The sequence goes on from NC_138773.1 coordinate 207,954,323, forward strand.
CGCAATGATATCACTCCCACGCATGCGCGCGGGAGCCGCTGTTCATGACACAGGGCTCTGAAGGAACGGTGGCGATTCCTTCAGAGCGCATGCGCCGATCACATCATCAGCTGCATGCAATGTAAATCTCCTAAATGGTGCAAGTTTAGGAGATACAGTGCCCTGCGAAAGTATTCAGCCCCCTTGCACTTTGCGACCTTTTGCCACGTTTCAGGCTTCAAACCTAAAGATATAAAACTAATTTTTTGTGAAGAGTCAACAAGTTGGATACAATCATGAAGTGGAAGGAAATGTATTGGATATTTCAAACTTTGTTAACAAATAAAAACTGAAAAATTGGGGGTGCAAAATTTTTCAGCCTCCTTAAGTGAATACTTTGTAGCGCCACCTTTTGCTGCGATTACAGCTGTAAGTCGCTTGGGGTATGTCTCTATCAGTTTTGCACATCGAGAGAGAAATTTTTGCCCATTCCTCCTTGCAAAACGGCTCGAGCTCAGTGAGGTTGGATGGAGAGCGTTTGTGAGCAGCAGTTTTCAGTTCTTTCCACAGATTCTCGATTGGATTCAGGTCTGGACTTTGACTTGGTCATTCTAACACCTGGATATGTTTGTGAACCATCCATTGTAAATTTTGCTTTGTTTTGGATCATTGTCTTGTTGGAAGACACATCTCCGTCCCAGTCTCAGGTCTTTTGCAGACTCCATCAGATTTTCTTCCAGAATGGTCCTGTATTTGGCTCCATCCATCTTCCCATCAATTTTAACCATCTTCCCTGTCCCTGCTGAAGAAAAGCAGGCCCAAACCATGATGCTGCCACTACCATGTTTGACAGTGGGCATGGTGTGTTCAGGGTGATGAGCTGTGTTGCTTTTACGCCAAACATAATGTTTTGCATTGTTGCCAAAAAGTTCGATTTTGGTTTTATATGACCAGAGCACCTTCTTCCACATATTTGGTGTGTCTCCCAGGTGGCTCGTGGCAAACTTTAAACAACACTTTTTATGGATATCTTTAAGAAATGGCTTTCTTCTTGCCACTCTTCCATAAAGGCCAGATTTGTGCAGTATACGACTGATTGTTGTCCTATGGACAGAGTCTCCCACCTCAGCTGTAGATCTCTGCAGTTCATCCAGAGTGATCATGGGCCTCTTGGCTGCATCTCTGATCAGTCTTCTTGTATGAGTTGAAAGTTTAGAGGGACAGCCAGGTCTTCGTAGATTTGCAGTGGTCGGATACTCCCATTTCAATATTATCGCTTGCACAGTGCTCCTTGGGATGTTAAAAGCTTGGGAAATCTTTTTGTATCCAAATCCGGCTTTAAACTTCTCCACAACAGTATCTCGGACCTGCCTGGTGTGTTCCTTGTTCTTCATGATGCTCTCTGCGCTTTAGAGGTTGTAAACCCTTCCGACTTTTTTTTTTTTTTTTTGGCTACCTGTAAGAAACCCATAATGAGCTACTATGCATCGCATACTAGCTCATTATGCAATACTTGCCTCAGAACGAGCCCCCGCCGTGCCGCCCGCTTACCTGTATGACGGCGACATGTCTAGTCGCCCGTCTTCCGGGATCGCGGCATCCGGCCATCTGATTGGCCGGAGCCACGGTGACGTCACTCCTGCGCAGCCATCATAGGCTTACCTATAGGTAAAAGTGTCAGAGGAGGGTATACTTCCTCTTTAAACGCACCTCTAAGACTATCACAGTGCAGGTGCATTTATACGGAGACTTGATTACACACAGGTGGATTCTATTTATCAGCATTAGTCATTTAGGTCAACATTGGATCATTCAGAGATCCTCACTGAACTTCTGGAGAGAGTTTGCTGCACTGAAAGTAAAGGGGCTGAATAATTTGCACGCCCAATTTTTCAGTTTATTTAACAAAGTTTGAAATATCAAATCAATTTTGTTCCACTTCATGATTGTGTCCCACTTGTTGATTTTTCACAAAAAAATGACAGTTTTATATCTTTGTTTGAAGCCTGAAATGTGGCAAAAGGTCGCAAAGTTCAAGGGGGCCGAATACTTTCGCAAGGCACTGTATTTACAATATAGGTAAGCCTTATTAACCACTTAAGCCCTGGAGGATTTGGCTGCTCAAAGACCAGGCCTCTTTTTTCAACTTGGAACTGTCTGGGTACAGCATTGCCTGACTGCGCAATTGTCAGTTAAAAGTCAAACAAAATTTACATCCTTTTTTTCCCACAAACAGAGCTTTCTTTTGGTGGTATTTGATCACCTCTGTGCTTTTTATTTTTTGCGATATTAATAAGAGTGAAATTTTGAGAAATTACATTTTCAACGTTGTCTTTTAAAAAATATCCAATATACTCAATTTATGTCATATATTTTGGCCAAAATGTATTTAGCTACATGTCTTTGACAAAAAAAATCTCAATGAGCCTGTTTTTATTGGTTTGCACAAAAGTTATAGCGTCTACAAACTATGGTGTGAATACTGAATTTATGCAGCTTTTACTTTTTGACTGCGTATCATTTCATAAAGTGCTAAAATAGCAGGGCAGTACAAACCCTCCCAAAAATTAACACTTTTTAGGAAGTAGACATCCTAAGGAATGTCCTGAGAGGCATGTTGAGCTCATTGAATGTTTCATTTTTTTGTCACAGGTGTTTGAAAAATGACAAAAAAAAAATCATTTTTTTTACACAAAGTTGTCATTGAAATTATATATTGCTCACGCATGCCATGGGTATATGTGTAATTACACCCCAAAATATATTCTGCTGCTTCTCCTGAGTACAAGGATACCACATATGTGAGACTTTTTGGGAGCTTAGCTGTGTATGGGACCCCGAAAACCAATCACCACCTTCAGAATTTCAAAGGGCGTACATTTTTCATTGCATTTTATCACTACCTATCGCGGTTTAGGAGGACCTGAAATGTCAAGATACCACAAAACCCCCCCAAATGACCCATTTTGGAAAGTAGACACCCCAAGCTGTTTACTGGGAGGATTAGTGAGTCCATGGAATATTTTATATTTTGCCACAAGTTTTGGGAAAATTACATTTTATTTCTTTTTTTTTTTTAACACAGTTGTCACTAAAAGATACATTTCTCACACATGACATCGGTATATGTGGAATGACACCCAAAAATACATTCTGCTGCTTCTCCTGAGTACAGGGATACAATGTGTGAGACTTTTTGGGAGCCTAGCTGTTTATGGGACCCCAAAAACCAATCACCGCCTTCAGGTTTTCTAGGCATACATTTTTGATTTTACTCCTCACTACCTATCAGTTTCAGAGGCCCTGAAATTTCAAGATGGCACAAACCCCCCCCCCCCCCCCAAATGACCCAATTTTGGAAAGTAGACACTCCAAGCTATTTGCTGAGAGGCATGGTGAGTCCATGGAATATTTTATATTTTGCCACAAGTTCCAGGAAGATTTTCTTTTTTTTTTTTTTGCACAAAGTTGTCAGTAAATGATATATTGCTCACACATGCCACGGGTATGTGTGAAATAACACCCCAAAATACATTTTTGCTGCTTCTCCTGAGTATGGGGATGCCCCGTGTGTGAGACTTTTGCCGTCTAGCCGAGTATAGGACCCCGAAAACCAATCACCACCTTCAGGCTTTCCAAGGGCGTAAATTGTTGATTTCACTCCTGAATACCTATCAGTTTCAGAGGCCATGAAATGCCAAGACAGCACAACCCCCCCCCCCCCCATGACCCCTTTTCGGAAAGTAGACACCCTAAGCTATTTGCAGAGAGGCATGTTGAGTGTTTTGCAGATCTCACTTTTTGTCAGTTTTGGAAATTGAAAAAAGAGGAAAAAAATGCATTTTCCTTTTTTTCTCTTAATTTTACAAAATAAATGAGAGCTGCAAAATACTCACTATGCCTCTCAGCAAATAGCTTGGAGTGTATACTGTGCAAAATTGGGTCATTTTGGGGGGGGGGGGGTGTTGTTGTGCTATCTTGGCATTTCATGGCCTTCAAAACTGTGGTAGGTAGTAAAGAGTGAAACCAACAATTTACACCCTTAGAAAGCCTGAAGGTGGTGCCAAAAAGTCTCACACATGGGGTATCCCTCTACTCAGGAGAAGCAGCAGAATGTATTGTGGGGTGTCATTCCACATATACCCATTGCATGTGTGAGCAATATATCATTTAGTGACAATTTTGTGTAAAAAAAAAAAAAAATTTCCCAAAACTTGTGGCAAAATATAAACTATTCCATAGACTAGTTTAGAAAGAGGTATGGGTAAATGGAATTTATTGGCATCATGACAGGACAATATGTCATAAAAAAATATTTTTTGTTTTGAAAATATTTAAAATTTTGTATATATACAAAACCAACAAAAAATAAAATCTTAAAAGCAATTGTTGCTAATAATATAGTAGTTAGTATATATGCGACCCATATGACCACCTAATTGGAAATATAAACCATCTATTATAATATATAAACCAGAGACGGATGAAACCGTGACTATTCGAGGCAAACTTGTTGGTGACAAGATATGAAGTTCCAACGGTGGTGGTGGGTTCAGTAGCTCAATATTAAATTGATCATAACGTTCTCTACATGTTTCACGCTGAATGCGCTTCTTCTGGAGAATATAGTTATGTAGATAATTTAGATAATCATGAAATAAAGATATTGATTGTAGGGTACACAAGAATTTTTTCTTTTATATCAGCATTTATTGGTCATGCAGCAGAGGGTCAGCAAAAGTCCAAAAGGTCCAGGACCATAAAGTGGAGGTGGGGGGATATTTAAAGTAAAATAGGTATATCAATCCATACAAAGGAGGTATTATGGCACAGCAAAGGCAGTAGAGTATAGATATACAAATGTATATGGAAATATGTCACTGGTTGTAATATGCGGTGGCAAGTATTCTGGTAAAAAGATTCTAGGGGTAGAGAATAAGTCCACCAATATTTTCCAGTGATATCTGGGGAATACATTCAACCTTGTGTGTAGTGCCGGCCAAGAATATTACCTGATAACAGGTGCTGGAGTACCGAGACCTCAGCAGAAGTAAAATGCACTAGTGCAGAAGTAAAATGCACAATTTAGGCCATTAGAAAACCTGAAGGGGGTGATTGGTTTCCGGGGTCCCATACACAGCTAGGCTCCCAAAAGGTCTCACACATGTGGTATCCCTGTACTCAGGAGAAGCAGCAGAAAGTATTTTGGGTTGTCATTTCACATATACCCATGGCATGCATGAGCAATATATCATTTAGTGACAACTTTGTGTAAAACAAATTGTCACCTTCCCGAAACTTAGAGCAAAATATAAAATACTCTGTGGACTCAATATGCCTCTCAGCAAATAGCTTTGGGTGTCTACTTTTAAAAAAGGGGTCATTTGGGGGGTGTTTGAACTGTCCTGGCATTTTATGCTCAATCTTAGCCACACATCACCCACTCTTCTAACCACTTGAAAACCAAGCCTTTTCTGTGACTTTTTGTTGAAAAAATATTTTTCTCTTACGTCCTCTGACAGTCGCCGCCCACTCATACAGTCTTCACTAGTGGGTATTGGTCTAATCCACAGGAGTAAGATTTTGTTAGAAACATTCACAAAACTTTGCATAGACTCACCTGTAGGGGGCTGTCCCTCTGGTCCCATACCCCCCTGCTAGCAGCTCTCCCAATTCAGTTTGTCTTTTTCCTAGTTAGGAGTAGGCAGGCTTCCCTTGGCTGGGGCTGCAGTCTCAGCCTTTTCTTCTTAAATTTTATTTCTGCAAAGTGATTTTTCTTTACACTTATAGCTTTTTATTCGTTCCTGCGCTTAGTTAGTCAGACTTCGGAAGACTACAGCGTTTTGCGGAGCTGGGAATCACACTGGTTGTCTTAGAGCCTTACGGAATCCCAGCCTGCCATCGAGCGTTAGCAGGCTATGCGTACGCCCAGGCCTCGCAAACGACCTGTCCTCAGGGACATAGCCTGCGGAGTGGCAACTTCGCTAGGATGTCTCAACTGCGGTACGCTGCCTGTTGCTAGCGTCCTGTTCGGCTGACGGCACCCCCACCTAGAGCGAGAGGCTTCCCGTCACAGAGCGGCACCCACGTTTTCGCTGGACCGGTGAGTACCATGCTACCCCTCTGTCTATGGCATATTCTGTCGGGGGGGTGTTTGTGGGGCCTCTGTTATGGAGATGGCAGTCTTTGTGGAGTCTGTGATATCCCCCTCATGTGTGTCTGTATGGTTCCTGTGTGTCCCTTCACGGTCCCTGCGGGGACGCTATTGCGGTTCTGCTTATGCTACGTTTTGGGGGTACAGACGTGTGTGGGAGCCGCAGCAGTGTAAAACCGCGGGGCCGCCATTTCGGGTGTGGGCAGGCTGTTTGACTTCATTGTAAGGGCAGCAGCAGCCATTTTCTGTAATGCTTGGCGCCCTTTCGGGCGCCATCTTTAGTGTGGACAATGTGTTTTTTCTCGTGCTCGGCGGCCATTTTCTCGGAGCCCCCCCCATAGACCTACATTGGAAACCATTTTCTTGTGGTTTAGACCTATGTTCGGCCTCTAGTGGCGTGACATCATTTCCTTCTTCCAAGCACTCAGATCGAGCTGGCAGCGTGGTACTGTATAGACACACTTCTGGGGGCTTTTCTGCTATTTTTTTGGGGTTTATATCTCTGCTGGCAGTTATATCCTTAAGTGCTTAGTAGCACAGGCTAGTCACTCATTGCAGTGCATTGCAGTGGGAATCGCAGATTTAAAGGGCCAGCACCATTTAATTTCTAAGTGTTTCTATGGAGTCCCAGGATAGCAAATTCCCCCCAGCTCTGGTGGAGGGTTCAGGTACTCCTGAATCCTCTGCAATTGTCGCACTTACTGCTGCACTTACGATTTTAGCGTCTACAGTGGGTCTGTTGATGTCTGAGCTGGCTTCTAAGAAAAGGCCCAGGCTTTCTCACTCTTCTGATTCGGAGCTAGATATGGTTGCTACGGACAGTGTACCCCCTGAGAGTCCTCTCAGTCGGGAGAAGGAGGAGGTGGAAGATTCCCCCTCCGGGTAGGCCAGAGAACACGCTGCAATGTCTGCGCTCATTGGTTCTGTTAAAGACACGCTGCATTTAGAAGATGAGCCCCACCCACCGGGTAAGCGGTCTTCCTTTGGGACCCGCAGAACCCAGAAGTCAGTTCAGGTGTTTCCCTGTCCCGCTGAGTTTCACGAAATAGTGAACGAACAATGGCGCAATTTAAAGCGCAATTTTGTGGTACCCAGGCGGGTTCAGTATCGCTGTCCCTTTGTGTCTCCGGTGGATTTGTGCTGGACTGTGGCCCCTAAGGTGGACCACACGGTATCCAGGTTAAACAAAGCCACTCTGATGCCCGCGGAGGATTCTCCTGTGTTTAGGGACCCGGCGGACAGGCGAGTGGAGTCTCTTACCCGCCACTCCTATATATTGGCAGGTTCCTTGATGAAACCAGTGTTCGCCTCAGTAATGGTCTCAGGCTCTGGTGGAGTGGATTAAGGTGCGAAGACGCGCCCTTGTGGCTGATTCCGCCCCTCCAGCTACTCTGGAGATGGTGGACCATACTATTCAGGTTGTTTTATACCTGTGTGACGCGGCCTTGGATGAGGCCCTTTTAGTCTCCCGCCTATCTGCGGTCGCAGTGACGATCCGTCGCATCGTGTGGTTGAAAAGCTGGTCGGCCGACCAGATTTCCAAGAAGACGGTGTCTGACATACCTTATGCAGGGAATCACCTTTTTGGGGACTCACTGGATGAATTGGTTAAGAAGGTCACTGGGGGTAAAAGCACACTGCTGACCCAGGTGTCCAAGGGCTAGTCTTTCCGCAGTAAGCGGGGCCCTTTCTTTATTCCTAACCAGGGGTCTTTTTGTGCCTTCAAGGCACAAAACGGGAAAATCCTTCAAGGCCTCCGGTGGCCAGAAGAAGCCTTGGGCAGGCAAGCCAAAAGCCGCTCATGCTGGCACGGCGGCCCAGTCCGCCTCGTCCTGAAGGGGCACCCTCACCCATTTCTGGGGTGGGAGGATGTCTGTGCTGTTTTCCCGGACCTTGGCTGGCCAAGATTCAGGACACATGGGTTCAGGAACTCATTCACTCAGGGTACAAGATCGAATTTGGGTCGCGCCCAGCAGACAGATTCTTTCCCTCAAATCTTCATTTGACCCCATATCGTTTCCAAGATCTCCAACGGGCGGTTCAGGATCTCCTCGCCCAGGGGGTGTTCGTCCCGGTGCCACGTCGGGGCAGGTTTCGGGGTTTCTACTCAAATCTGTTCACGGTGCCCAGAAAGGAGGGCAAGGTACATCCAATTCTGGACTTACGTTTCTGAACCGCTTCGTGCGGGTTCAAAAGTTCTGTATGGAATCCCTCCGATCGGTGGTGGCCTCCCTGAGCCCGGGAGATTTCCTGGCTTCCATCGTCCTCAAGGATGCGTATTTGCACATCCCCATTTATGAAGGTCATCAGAGGTTCCTCCGATTTGCAATCGCAGAGGAGCACTATCAGTTTGTGGCGTTGCCTTTCGGTCTCGCTTCGGCTCCAAGGGTGTTTACCAAAGTGTCAGCTCCTGTCCTGACTCTGTTGCGGGCGCAGGGGATTGCAATCCTTGGATATCTGGACGTTCTCCTGTTAAAGTCGAGTTCCAGTACCTCTCTGTTGCACGATCTGTCAACCACAGTTCAGATGTTCCAGGAGTTTGGGTGGACCAGCAATTTTCCGAAGTCGACATTGTCTCCTTCTGTTCGCCTCCCTTACATGGGGATGATTCTGGACTCTGCCGATGCAAAAGTCCTCCTGCCGGAGGACAAACTCCAGACTCTACGGAACGTGGTCGAGTCCCTCAGGGACAACGGATCCTCATCGCTCAGGACCTGCATGCGGTCCCTGGGTTTGATGGTGTCAGCCTTCGAGGCGATACCATTTGCGCAGTTCCACACACGATCTCTGCAAGCGGAGTTTCCGGCTAGGTGGGACAGGCATCCTCCGTCCTTGGAAAGGAGGATATCTTTGAGCCACCAAGTCAGAGCGGATCTTCTGTGGTGGCTCCAGTCTCCAGCTCTGGCGGAAGGGAAATCCTTCCGGCCGTTGTTATGGACGGTGATCACCACGTACGCCAGCCTGTCGGGCTGGGGTGGCGTTCTGGGCAATTTGTCTGCCCAGGGCACTTGGTCGGAGGAGGAATCCTCTCTTCCGATAAATGTCTGGGACCTGAGAGCGATCAGACTATGTTTGCTCAATCACCAAGGGGGCACCAGGAGTGCCCGGGTGGCCGAGATTCTGTCTTGGGTCGAGACGCAGGTCTCGGTGCTTTCGGCAGCTAAAATTTCAGGTGTGGAGATCTGGCAGCCCGACTATCTGAGCCGTCAGACCCTGGACCAGGGGGAATGGTCCCTACACCCGGAGGTGTTTCAGATGCTGTGTGCGCGATGGGGATCCCAGGACGTGGATCTGTTCGCGTCTTGTCTACACAACAAGTTGGGAAGGTTCGTAGCAAGAACACGCGATCCTCTGGCAGACGCCTTGGATGTGCTGGTGGTGCCTTGGAATCGGTATTGTCTGATTTATGCCTTTCCCCCCGATTCAGTTGTTGTTCCTTCGCAGGTTGGTCTCGGAACCAAGGTTGTTGATTCTGGTGCGCCGGTCTTTCCCCCCGATTCAGTTGTTGTTCCTTCGCAGGTTGGTCTCGGAACCAAGGTTGTTGATTCTGGTGCGCCGGTCTTGGTACGCGGACATCATGCAACTGGTCGTCGAGCCTCCTTGGCAGCTCCCACTATGGGACGATCTGCTGTCTTAGGGGCGGATCTTCCATCCTGCTTTACAGTTGTTGGCTTTAACGCCGTGGCTGTTGAAAACCAGGTCTTGAGAGATCGGGGTCTCTCGTCGGCAGTCATTCCTACCTTACTTAAGGCACGGAAGGCCTCATCCGGTAAGATTTATTATCGTACCTGGTAGTCTTATTTCCCCTGGTGCGAGTCGCAGGGTTTCCATCCTCGCTCCTTTTCGGTGGCGAGGGTATAGGCATTCCTGCAATCTGGTGTGGACCAGCGTCTTGCACTGACCACTATCAAGGGTCAGTTCTCTGCGCTGGCCATTCTCTTCCAGCACCCCTTGGTGTCAAGTTCCTTGATCCGCACCTTTGTTCAAGGGGTGCGTCATCTGGCTCCCCTTAGGGGGGCACCCTTGCCTCCTTGGGACTTGAATTTGGTTTTGTCCGTTTTTGCAACGTCCTCCATTTGAGAACATTTGGGAGATTCCTCTGCCGGCACTGTCACGGAGAGTCGCCTTTCTGGTGGCGATCACATCTGCTCGCAGAGTGTAGGGGTTGGCAGCCCTATCTTGCCGCTCTCCCGACCTGGTTGTTCATAGGGATAAGGTGGTCTTGCGACCTCATCATTCTTTCCTTCCAAAGGTGGTGTCGAATTTCCATCTCAATGAGGACATTGTCTTTCCTTCGCTGTGTGCGAATCCTAAGCATCCTACGGAGTTTGCCTTGCATTCCTTTGATGTAGTCCGGGCGTTCAGGGTTTACCTGTCGTCTACTGAATCCTTCAGAAAGTCGGATTCTTTTTGTCCTTCCTGAGGGACCTCGGAAGGATGTGGCTGCATCTGCGGCAACCATTTCTAAATTGATCAGACAGGCGAATGTACAGGCTTATTCGCTTAAGGAACGGGTTCCGCCCCTTCCCTGTCACGGCGCACTCTACCAGAGCGGTGAGTGTGTCTTGGGCCTTCGCCATCAGGCGTCGGTGTCCCAGGTGTGCAAAGCGGCGACCTGGTCGTCTGTGCACACCTTTACAAAATTTAGCAAACTTGATGTTTTGGCATCGGCAGATGCCTCCTTTGGCAACACAGTTCTGAGTGCGGCAGTGCCTTAGGGGAGACATGGCGTTTTTTATCCTGTCCCCTCCTGGTGGGGTTTTTTCCCCCTTGGTTATTTTGCCTTCCTGGGTTTGTTCGCTCTTGTTGAGCTTTCCTGTTACCCAGTGTTTTACCTTTCTGGTTCAGAAGAGGTTCTTTTCTCTGAGCTGGGTGCTGCGTTGCCTTTATAGACGGTTACGTTTCCCACCCCTCACATCTACACTGCTTTGGGACATCCCAGTAGTGAAGACTGTATGAGTGGGCGGCGACTGTCAGAGGACCTAAGAGAAAATAGAATTTTTGTAAGAACTTACCGTTACCACTGACAGTCGCTGCCCCCCGCCCCTCTTTTGGGGTTCATGGACCTATATACTGCTTGCTACCAAACTGAATTGGGAGAGCTGCTACCAGGGGGGTATTGGACCAGAGGGACAGCCCCCCTATAGGTGTGTCTATGCAAAGTTTTGTGAATGTTTCTAACAAAATCTTGTGCCTAGGCTACTCCTGTGGATAAGACCAATACCCAGTAGTGAAAACTGTATGAGTGGGCGGCGACTGTCAGAGGACAGAGAAAATAATTTTACGATAAGTTCTTACAAAAATTCTATTTTTTTTTTTTTACTAGAAAATTACTTTGAACCCCCAAACATTATATATTTCTTTAAAGCCGAGGTCCTACAGAACAAAATGGTGGATGTTGCAATTTTTTTTTGTCACACGGTAGTTGCGCACAGATTTTCCAAACGCAATTACTGCGAAAAAAAATATATATTTTTTTAAATTTAATGCACAAATACACTATATAATTCCAAATTGTTTGGTAAAATTTAAAAGATGATCTTAGGCCGAGTACATAGATAACCAAACATAACATGCTTTAAAAATTGCGCACGCCTGTGCAGCGGCAACAAACTATGTACATTTTTAAAAGCCTTTAAAAGTCTTTACAGGTTACCACTTTAGACTTAGAGGAGGTCTACAGCAAGAATTACTGCCCTCAACCTGGCATTCGCGGCAATACCTCACATGCATGCTGCAATTGCAGTTTACATATGACACTAGACCAAGGCTTGCGTGCACCTTTGTGCGCAAACACGGGGGGACAGGGGGGCTTGATTTTTTTATTATATTGCTTTTTTATGTTATTTTGACACCTTTCCTTTCATTTTTTTTTAATCATTTTTATTGTTATCACAGTGAATTTAAATATCCCCTATGATGGCAATCTGTAGTGACAGGTACTCCTTTTTTTTTTTGGGGGGGAGGGGGGTGGTCTTTTAGACTCTAGATCTCCCCCCTGACCTTAACGCATCTGACCACACCAAATTTGGTGTGATGAAATGCTTTCCCAATGGGGCTGTTTATTTCTGGCGAAACAAAAGTCATGAAATGCTCGTAGCTTCCAGTATCTTAGGCCATAGAGATGATTGGAGCCATTCTCATCTCCAATCAGGTCTAGGGTTAGATAATTGAACCACCGGCTTCACTCTCGGGTTGACCCACTGCTTGTAAAAGCAGTCTAGCGGCCAATTATCCACTAGATTATTCGCTTTTACATGTAGGCCGACCGCTGGCTGTAAAAAACGATACCAAGATGATGCCTAAATCTGCAGGCATCATCCTGGTACAACGATTCAAAGTCCAGCAATGTACCAGTACATTGCTGGTCCTTGTTTGGCATATAGTGTAGGTTGTTTTTTTCTCGTCATGCAGCCTGTGGGCTAAACGAAAAAAAAAATTTAATCTCCGCAGGAAAATTGTGTAGTATACACACCATTAACCGCCCAAACATCCAAACCCACTTCTTAATGGCAGGTATACATGACAATATTCCATGTATACCTAAAGGTATTTTAACTGCAGTGGTGAAATCAACCTGCCACAGCGCTGCCATCCGAGGTATCCAAATATGCTGAGCGCAAACGCTGTTTGTGTTAGAATATATAAAATCAATGTTGCAGCCGATGAGTACCTGCAAGGGAAACAGGTTAACAAAAGAAGGAAAAACAAAGAAAGTACAGTAGAAAGAGTAGAAGAACATAAAAATAACTGAGAAGACAACTGTTTTTGGCTTTTTTATATATATATATATATATATATATATATATATATATATATATATACACAGTATAATTTTTTTTTTTGTGAACTGCAACTTTCCAGCTTAGGGTCTCTCAAAATGTTGATAGTCATCGAACATTTTTTGAGACCCTGTGTTAATGTGCCCTACACTAAAACTCCACTAGTGTGTGGTAGCGCTCGAAAAATTCCTCGAGGCCGAGACCAGGTTGGTCAGGACAGGTGACCCAAAAATAACGGGTGGCACGCCTACATCCGCGCCTGCTACAGACACGACATCTTCTTTGGCGGTGTCTTTGAGTAAAGGCCCGTACACACGTACCGATTGTCGGCCGAAAATGTTCGGCTGCCGAACGATCGGCCGATTTTCGGCTTGTTAGTATGATGCCTCCGACAGCCGACAGCGCACTTTCGGCCGAAAAGAATCTGTCTTGCAAGCATGAAAATTTTTGTATGCCGACACCAGAGCGGCCGATTGTTCGCCAGTCAGTACAGAATTCGGCCGACAGACAGCAGATTTGCAAGACTGGGCATGCTCAGAAAAGAAAAAAACACAGGGAAAGTTAACCATTACATGACATCACTTCTGCAGTCGGCTGCAGTCGGCGGACAAAATTCTTGTGCAGTCTTTTGCACTTTTCAACAGACACCGACAGCCCTGGACAAAAGACGGCCGATCGTTTGGCCAACGATCGGTACGTGTGTACAGGGCTTTAGGGTACTCAGGAGGACATGTGAAAAAGGCCTTTCAGGCAGCCGGCTCACTGCATCTGGAAGGGGAAGTTGGGACAGGAACACCTCCTGGGTACAGGTAGGCATTGATGATCTCTTCCTGGAATTCTCGGAAGGATCCGGTTCGTCCTGACACTCTGTATAGTACAAAGGCGTTCAGCAAAGCCAATTGAAATAAACAGACACTTTTTTGTACCAGCGTCTGGATTTACGGGCAATTAAGTACGGTGCCAAAAGCTGGTTGTTAAGGTCCACCCCTCCCAGATTAAGGTTATAGTCGTGGACATAGAGGGGTTTCTCCAAAACACCAGTTGCCGTAGTAATTTGGACCGTTGTCTGCGTGATGGGAGGACAGAACGGAAACATTCCATGTATCCCTCCACTTCATTACAAGCAATTTGTTCGTTTTCAAGCAGGCTCTCTCCCCCTGACTAAGATGGGAATTTACAAGCCGTTGGGGGGAAGCCCGGCGATTAGGTCGCGCGGTGCCACATGCGCCAATTTGTAATTCGAGCAAGTGACTAAATAGTGGCACGCTTGTGTAAAAATTGTCCATGTACAAATGGTACCCCTTTCCGGAGAAGGTTGACACCAAGTCCCAAACTATTTTGCCGCTGCTCCCTATTTAGTCTAGGCAGTTGGGGGGGGGGGCTCCACAGAGTTATCTTTTCCCTCGTAGACCCAGAAACTAACTGTATAGCCTGTGGCCCTGTCACACAGCTTATACAGTTTGACCCTGTATCTGGCACGCTTGCTGGGGAGATACTGTTTCATAGCAAGGCAGCCAGTAAACTTAATCAGGGACTCGTCAACGCAGACAACTTGTTGGGGGGTAAACAAGGCTGCAAACCGCTGATTGAAGTGGTCTATGAGGGGCCGAATTTTGTGGAGCCGATCATATTCAGGGTCTCCCCAAGGACGACAGATTTCATTGTCGTTGAAATCCATAAATCACAGAATTTGCTCGTATCTCGTCCTGGACATGGCGGCAGAGTACACGCGCATATGGTGAATTGGGCTAGTGGACCAATATAGCTGCAATTCACTCTTTTTGGTTATGCCCATGTTGAGGGAAATGCCCAGAAACGTCTTAAACTTGGAAACTGTTACAGGTTTCCATCCGAATTGTCTGGCAAGGAGCGAATTTGGATCAGCGGTGATAAATTAACCAGCATATAAATTTGTTTGGTCCACAATAGATCTGAAAAGATCTTTCCTGAAAAACAGCTGATGAAAATTTAGGGGAGTAAAATTGTCTGTTCCACATGGATTCCAGGTTGGCCAATGAATGGGGGGGAAGTCCTTTGTCGCTATTAGGGTACCGTGTCCTTTGCCCTACTTGAGGAAGTGAAGGACCAAGAAAATCCATTCTATTCAGCAAGGCTCCTTGATACTCTGTGGCGACTTCAATCTAGTACCAGATCCATTCATGGACACCATATCTTCTAAACGTTTAACCCCATCACTCCAGAAGCCAATACAACAAAATTATCTATTTGATAGGGAACAGGGTGACACCAAGCCAGGCAAACTGCCAGGCGTCAGCCACCACCAACCCACAACAGGGTGCCAGTGTCAGCATCAGCAGCAACTTCAACAAGCCATTTCTTTAATCTAGTTTGTGTTTTTCAAGTTTAAATGGAGATGGACGAGGAGAGAGAGTAAAAGTGTGGTCTGAGACTATTTCTCGTCTCAACCATCTCCAGGAAAAGCAGCAGTGTGCAACACATGTACAAGCAACATAAGCATGGGATCGGTAACCGCATAAAACAAAAAATACCTCAAATCTTTGGGCCTATCTAAGAGTTCATCATATTGAATTGTATCATGCAGCACAGAAAAAACATATCAATGTGATTTTGAAATACCTCCTCCACTATCCCAGGCAACAATAACAGATATGTTTGTGAAAATAAAAACAGATTTCACTGTCTAGATTCAGATGGAAGATCCCAACTGCTGGACAGAGTAATCACCGAGATGATTGTCACTGATGACCAGCCATTTACAATGGTGTCTGACTCAGGATTTAAGCGGTTGATGTCCATGCTTGAGCCAAGCTACACACTGAAGAGTGAGAAGTATTATCAAACCAAAATGCTGGCAAAGCTACACCAAAAGGTAGTTGACAAAGTAAAGGCTTTGCTGCAACCAGAGAATGCTGGCAACTGGCTCTCATTCACTATGGACTGCTGGTCACAAACCGAATCCGAGTCACTACTCATTCTTACATGCCACTTCATTTTCAGTGGATGGACAAGAAGGAAATTGGTGTTGAATACAAAAGTGATGCAAGGATCCCACACAGCTGAGTACAGTAGAGAAATGTTTCTAGGCATGCTTGAAGAATGGGGAATTAACAAGACCGAGTGATGCTTGTGCAACTTGGAGAGAGTGGAGCAAACATGCCTAAAGGAGTGAGGCTTGCTAATACATCAGACCTCTGTCATCATGGCACACAACAGCCTCTAACTTTCAAATGATGGTCTGTCAAGCCAAAGAGCTTTGCTTGATATATGTTTTGAGAAGCATGAAGAGATTAAACATGTTGTGCTTGCAAGTCTTTTGAATCCTCAATACAAGAACCATGCTTTCTCTTCTGATGATGTATTGGCTAGGGTGAAACAGTGGCTGACGGAAGACATTGAGGTGCAGGAGGTTCCTGCCCAAAAGAAAAGTCCAGAACACTACTTTTATGAAGCGCAGCATGCTGAAAAAACAGACAAATGTCCAAAAATACATCAACGAACAGAAGGGAATCTGCTTCATCGTCAAATTCATCAGGACATTTTCTGTGTTTTATTGGGGCATCATGCGGAGGATTCAATCTCTTCTGAATCTGCAATGATGAGCCTGGATGATGAACTTCATCTCTATTTGAAAGAAGCCGTAATTGATAGAAGTCATCCTCTTCAGTGGTGGAGAGAAAATGAGGCACGCTACAAAAGACTCGCTTCCCATGCTAGAAGATACCTTTCTCTCTCTGCTCCTCTGTCCTCCACTCCTGAGCATGTTTACGAAGTTGCAGCATTGTTTGAACAAAAGAGAAGACCTTTAACATTAGTTGCAGTCAGTGCCTTACTGCAGAGGGTATTCCTCTACTGACTCCAGTCCAATCCACTGTGACATTGTGTAGCTGTTGCCTTGCTCTTTTTCTAGCAGTTTTGCACTGACTGCACTGCATTAGTTGCAGTGTCTTACTGCAGAGGGTAGTCCTCCACTGACTCTAGTCCAATCCACGCTAACATTGTGTAGCTGTTGCCTTGCTCTTTTTATAGCAGTTTTGCACTGACTGCACTGCATTAGTGGAAGTCAGTGCCTTACTGCAGAGGTAGTCCTCTTCCACTGAACTGACTCTAGTCCATCCAATCCACTGTTTATGTGTATTTTGTGTAGCTGTTGTTGTTGCCTAGCTTTTTTGCACTGACTGCAATGCAATAACATATTGCAGTGTGTGAGTCCACTACTGCAGCACTTTTATCATAAAAGTGCTGCAGTAGTGGATTCACACACTGCAATATGTTACGGCAGTGCAGTCAGTTTTATGCATTAATGCACAATCCGGATGTGAAATGCAAAGCAATTGTCCCTGGAATTGAAGTTTTCATATCAGTTTTTATGCAGTTAAGGTGTGAAGAACTAGCACTTAATGTTAAAAATGTTAATAAATAAAGTGTATTTTGTAATTTTTTGGGTAATTTTTACATGTGTGAAAATATCGGCTGATACAGATATTAGATATATCGGTATCGGCAACGAAAAAACTATATCTGTCGATCATTAATTTAAACACTTAGCACCATATTTGGTGTGAATCTTTAATAATGCTGCTGCCTATGCCTCTTTCCCACCTGAGAGGCTCAATGCCCTGATTGTTATTCTACCCAAGACAGGGAAGAAACCCACATCACCCCAAAACTTCAGGCCTATATCACTTTTGAATAACGATTTAAAGATATATGCTAAAATCATTGCATTACTTCTCTGACATCCTACCAACACTTATACAGCTGGACCAAAGAGGTTTCACTAAGGGAAGTCAGATGCAACCCGTCATCTAATAACATAAGCCATATGGCCAGACGTTAGCAGCAGCTTTCTCTGCTTTTGGCCTTAGATGCAGAGAAGGCCTTTGACCGTATACATTGGGATTAGCTAGCCCAAGCCCTAACTACATTTGGATTTACTGGTCCAATGTTTTCAGCCATAATGGCACCATATACAAACCCCTCAGCACAGGTATACTCATCCAGAATAGAATGTAAATAAGGAAAGTGCGCTGGATATAAAAAAAATATAGTGAAGCTGCAACCTTCGATCCAATTTAAGGGACAATGTGATAAAGCAGGTGCGCTAAACTAATATAACTCTTAGTCAAACAAATGACACAATGAAGAGCAAACAGTTTGTGAAGTGCAAAACAGGATTCTGTAACATCAAAGATAACTAAAAGCGTGTGTGCAAAACACAATAAATGACTGACCAATTAGACCAGTGTAAAACCAACAAAGGAAGACTGGTCAATGAGCAGTTTGCAACAATTTATGCTATTGGCTGCTCATTGACCAGTCTTCCTTCCATTTATTGTGTTTTGCACACACGGTTTTAGTTGTCTTTGATGTGACAGACCCCTGTTTTGCACTTCACTAACTGTTTGCTCTTCATTGTGTCATTTGTTTGACTAAGAGTTTTATATTAGTTTAGCATACTCATCCGGAACCCTGTCCACCCTCTTCCCTATATCTAACGGTAATCGACAAGGGTGACTCCTTTCTCCACTTATATTCAACCTTCTTATGGAACCACTAGTGATCTATATCCACTCCCACCCACACATCATGGGTTTTCCGGTCAAAACATACTAGAAGTCTCTTAGCGGACGACATCATACTTATGCTTACCAATGTGGAGAGCTCCCTGGCTTCGGTACATGCAGCACTAGTGTTATTCAATCGTGTTTCTTATTATGAAGTCAATACTACCAAATCCTATATACTGGGACTGAGAACTGATCCTGACTTGAAACAAAATCTCAGTTCAACATGTCTGGAAACAGGAAGGAATCAAATATCTTGGAATTACTTTAAGCCCGGTGGTGGAAGGACTGGTCAAGGCTAACTACACCCAGTTCCTGGAAGCATTAAGCTCTAAATTAAGGGATATAGCTAAAACCGAACTGTCATGGACAGGACGGCTTGCAGCCTTTAAGATGATGACTATTACCTCAATATATATACATGTTTAGGGCATTGCCTATCCCACTGCCCAACACTTTTTATGAAAGCATAAGCACTAGTGAACCGCTTCATATGGCAGAGTAAAAGAGGTTTAGCAAATTGATAGTCACAAGAAAGCTGGGTGGGATTAGGCCCCAAGCTAATCAAAGACTACTACTTAGCCTCGATCCTTGCACATCTAAAGACATGGTTCCCTCAGGCTCAGAGCACTAGAAGGGTTGAACTTGAACCAAATCAAACTCAAGGTGACAATCTATACAATTTCATAATGGCAACTAAATTCATACAAAATCAATCCCTACGATTATCCCCAACTATTAGGGTATCACTCCCAAGCATGGCAGACATTGCTGACTATGCCACTTAAAAGCTTACAACAATCACACTTTCCCTCCTAATCTCTAGTGTACCTGTTATCATCCCTGATCTTAAGATTGGCCCAAACCTCAAAAAGTTTATGGCTTTTCAAATAGAATATGACTTACCGATTCAAGACCAATATAAATACCAACAGATTTCTCTCTTTCTCAGATGTCACCCTGATGTTCCACTACCCTGGCAGGTAGCCCAATTCTATGCTTGTCCTCACACAAATATCAAAGGAATTTCACTTTTCTGAAATATACTCCACAAAAAAAAATCTGAATTGACCAAATCCACGAATATTAAAGTGTGGGAAAGAGAATTGGGTAAATCCTATACCCCTGATCAATGGAAAAAAGCACTCGTGGTCACCTATGCAGCCACTAGGAGTGCTAACTTGTGGGAACTATCGCAAAAAATACTGCTTAGATTGTCATCCCAGACCCCCTCCCTATGCTTGAGGAACTGCAGAAACATAGGCACTCTAATGCACACCCTATGGACTTGTCCAGTAATAACCACTTTAAGGACAGCAACTTTCTGAATATTCTCACAGGTTCTAGGAATAAATGTCCCACTATCACCTGGACTAGCTCTCCTATCCTTAGTTATAGAATCAATCCCCGATGAACTAAGAACCATAGCTATACACATCCTACTGGGTGCTCGTCTTAGCGCTGGTTAGAAATTTGAAGGGAACTAAAGCTCAATCTATTAGGGAAGTGACAAACTTGATGCACATCCATGCAACATATGAAGTGATGTTTGCCTCATCGTTGGGCAACTACCAAAACGCTAATCTGCTTTGGAAGCCATGGTTTGAATGGTATAAGATAGCAAAAATCCCCAATATAGTCTGCCTAGCCAAAATCCCCAATATAAAGACTCCATTACCACCCTCTATATAGATTGTGATATCTCATGGTGTTTCATGACCACTAAAAAGTCATAAAAAGCTTTTTTTTTTTTTTTAAATCTTTCCCTTTCCAGATTATTAGTTGCACGCAGGAGTGGGTGTGGTGGGAACACTGTCTACCCACATCTAGTCTAAATTAACATATAAAAATCCTAACATAGCTTTTCAAGGTCATAAGCAACTCTACATGTTTCAAGGCTAAAATTGTTGAATGAAGAATGTATAAATGACTTTGTAATGTACTATTTTCAATAACTTTAATAAAGGAATATTGAAATGAGAAAAACCCAGCATCAAATTGCTGCAAGCTAGAGAGTTGTAGGTCCTTGAGTAACAGTTGTATTATGCTTCCATCGGATGAAACTCACACCAGAAGTCGTACATACCCAATTCGCCACATAGCTTAAGCGTTCTGCATCAGCCTGCTTGGGTAAAGAAGACCTATCCTGTTTATTGTTGAAAACATTGTTAAAAATCACCCACCAGGAGAACAGGAAGAGGTAATTTTTTAGCTAGAAACTTGATAAACAAATGAATTACTTCATGTAGGGAGGCGGGATATACACATTAGCAATCACAAAAACATCCATCAAAAACTCTGCAACACAAAAAGGCATATCTCTCATATTTGTTGCAGGTAGGGTTGAGCGGACACCTAGATGTCCGTGTTCGACGGGTTCGGCCGAACTTTAAAAAAAAGTCCGGGTCCGTGTCCCGGACTTTTACCGAACTTTTCCCGGACACCGAACCCCATTGAAGTCAATGGGGACCCGAACTTTAAGGCACTAAAATGGCTCTAAAACACCAAAGGAAAGGGCTAGAGTGCTGCAAATGGCAGCAAAACGTAATTAAGAGCATGGCAAGTGCTCTGCAAACAAATGTGGATAGGGAAATAACTTAAAACAACAAAAAAAAACAGAAAAATAAAACAATGTTCTTCTTCATCTCTGAAGGACGAGGCCCATATGGAGTAGGAGGGAGGTTGAGGTGGTGGTGGATGTGGCGGTGACATAGGCGTGCGCACAGGGTGTGCTGGG
Source organism: Pelophylax lessonae (assembly GCF_965119305.1). Taxonomy (NCBI): domain Eukaryota; kingdom Metazoa; phylum Chordata; class Amphibia; order Anura; family Ranidae; genus Pelophylax; species Pelophylax lessonae. Next base: position 207,975,521 of record NC_138773.1, read on the forward strand.
TGTGCCTGGGCACACCCTAATCACCTAGGGCACATAGCATTGCCAGTGAGGAGATGGGAAAGATCTCCCTGGGACCTGCTCTGCTCTATTTCTCCTTGCCTACAGGTACATGGCCCCGATACATTACTCTCCCTGCTGGCAAACACATGCATGTGTATTTCAACTTTGGGGTGCACACCTTAATGCAATAGGCTGCGCACACCTATGGGCGGTGTAGGTGGAAGCGGCGGTGGAGGAGGACCAGGGCCGGATTAACAGCATCATGGGCTTGGTGCTGAGGATTTTGAAGGGCCTTAAGGGCCGTGCCTTGCCATGCACCCAGAGGAGGAAGGGTGCAGCCATGCATGCCTAATTCAACATGGGATGCTGTCTCTGAAGCCCATAAACACATCCATGCATTGCCAACTGTCCCTCCTTGTCCGGCCTTCACGCTGTGTGGGGAGGTTCTGAGGGTGCTGCCTGGGGAAGCGAGCATAGAAGCCAGACTTCTGTGTTTACAAGTGACAGAAGAGCGGTAACAGTGAATATGGCCAACCCGGGGCCTATATAAAAGGTAGGGGCCTGGAGCTGCAGCTCCAATAGCCCCTACATTAATCTGGCCCTGAGGAGGAGGACGAGGTAGCCAACACTGCTTCTTTTCAAAAATTTTAAATGAGGGTACACCCCAAAAGAGTGAGAAAGAGCAAAAATGGAACAATGGGTGGGTAAGGTCGGTATCCATTGCTATTCTGCATAAGGTACGGAAAAGTCCCGTGGGATTCATGCCTGGTTCATTTTAATGAACGTGAGCTTGTCCACATTGTCTCTGGACAGGCGGCTGCGCTTGTCTGTTATAACGCCCCCAGCCGTGCTAAATACCCGTTCAGATAATACACTGGCTGCAGGGCACGCCAGCACCTCCAAGGCGTAAAGGGCAAGCTCAGGCCATGTGCCCAATTTGGAGACCCAGAAGTTGAAGGGGGCAGACCCGTCATTCACTACATGTAGGCGTGTGCACACATACTGCTCCACCATGTTGGTAAAATGCTGCCTCCTGCTAAGACGTTCCATCTGAGCTGCTGGTGCTGCTGTTTGTTGTGGCGTGCTGACAAAGCTTTTCCACATTTCGGCCATGCTAACCCTGCCTTCTGAGGTGCTGGCGGTGCCCTGGTTGCGTTGGCGACCTCCTCCTCCTCCTCCTCTGCCTTGTGCTTCCACTGTGGCCCCGCTGTCAGATGGGAATGCCAGCAGCATGGCGTCTACCAGCGTGCGCTTGTACTCGCGCATCTTGCGATCGCGCTCCAGTGAGTGAATTAAGGACGGTACGTTGTCCTTGTAACGGGGATCCAGCAGCGTGGCCACCCAGTAATCAGCACAAGTTAGAATGTGGGCAACTCGGCGGTCGTTGTGGAGACACTGCAGCATGTAATCGCTCATGTGTGCCAGGCTGCCCAGAGGCAACGAAAGGCTGTCCTCTGTGGGAGGTGTATCGTCCGTGTCCTCTGTATCCCCCCAGCCACGCACCAGTGATGGCCATGAGCTGGCCTGGGTGCCACCCTGCTGTGAACATGGTTCCATCTCCTCCTCCAGCTCCTCCTCCTCCTCATCCTCCTCATCCTCCAGAACTGTGCCCCTGCTGGACAATTGCGTCCCTGGCGTTTGCGTGTGCAGGAACCCACCCTCGCAGCCCCTTGCGAATGACTGCCCTGAAAGCCTTGGAAATGTTACCTCTTCATCCTCCTCCTCCTCCTCATCCTGTGCCACATCCTCTTCCATCATCGCCCGAATTGTTTTTTCAAGGAGGCATAGAAGTGGGATAGTTAAGCTGAGAACGGCGTCATTGCCACTGGCCATGTTGGTGGAGTACTCAAAACAGCGCAACAAGGCACACAGGTCTCGCATGGAGGCCCAGTTAAATTAAATAGCGGAATAGAAAATATGATCCAAAAAAAGTGTATGTATATCACACGTACACAACCACACTAGGCCCCAATTACTATTGTTTGTACCCCTAAAAGGCTAGGAGTAGGGGGAGTATGGAACAGGCAGCACCCTCAAACCTTCAGAAGTATGAGATGAACCCCAACAACTTGGAAAGGTGGATCTCTCTCACACGTACCAACACAGACTATCCCCCAATTTAACTGATCCCCAAAGGTTTTTGATTAAATAGCGGAATAGAAAATATGATCCAAAAAAAGTGTATGTATATCACACGTACACAACCACACTAGGCCCCAATTACTATTGTTTGTACCCCTAAAAGGCTAGATGAGGAGTAGGGGGGGTATGGAACAGGCAGCACCCTCAAATCTTCAGAAGTATGAGATGAACCCCAAAAACTTGGGAAGGTGGATCTCTCTCACACGTACCAACACAGACTATCCCCCAATTTAACTGATCCCCAAAGGTTTTTGATTAAATAGCGGAATAGAAAATATGATCCAAAAAAAGTGTATGTATATCACACGTACACAACCACACTAGGCCCCAATTACTATTGTTTGTACCCCTAAAAGGCTAGATGAGGAGTAGGGGGGGTATGGAACAGGCAGCACCCTCAAATCTTCAGAAGTATGAGATGAACCCCAAAAACTTGGAAAGGTGGATCTCTCTCACACGTACCAACACAGACTATCCCCCAATTTAACTGATCCCCAAAGGTTTTTGATTAAATAGCGGAATAGAAAATATGATCCAAAAAAAGTGTATGTATATCACACGTACACAACCACACTAGGCCCCAATTACTATTGTTTGTACCCCTAAAAGGCTAGATGAGGAGTAGGGGGGGTATGGAACAGGCAGCACCCTCAAATCTTCAGAAGTATGAGATGAACCCCAAAAACTTGGAAAGGTGGATCTCTCTCACACGTACCAACACAGACTATCCCCCAATTTAACTGATCCCCAAAGGTTTTTGATTAAATAGCGGAATAGAAAATATGATCCAAAAAAAGTGTATGTATATCACACGTACACAACCACACTAGGCCCCAATTACTATTGTTTGTACCCCTAAAAGGCTAGATGAGGAGTAGGGGGGGTATGGAACAGGCAGCACCCTCAAACCTTCAGAAGTATGAGATGAACCCCAACAACTTGGAAAGGTGGATCTCTCTCACACGTACCAACACAGACTATCCCCCAATTTAACTGATCCCCAAAGGTTTTTGATTAAATAGCGGAATAGAAAATATGATCCAAAAAAAGTGTATGTATATCACACGTACACAACCACACTAGGCCCCAATTACTATTGTTTGTACCCCTAAAAGGCTAGATGAGGAGTAGGGGGGGTATGGAACAGGCAGCACCCTCAAACCTTCAGAAGTATGAGATGAACCCCAACAACTTGGAAAGGTGGATCTCTCTCACACGTACCAACACAGACTATCCCCCAATTTAACTGATCCCCAAAGGTTTTTGATTAAATAGCGGAATAGAAAATATGATCCAAAAAAAGTGTATGTATATCACACGTACACAACCACACTAGGCCCCAATTACTATTGTTTGTACCCCTAAAAGGCTAGATGAGGAGTAGGGGGGGTATGGAACAGGCAGCACCCTCAAACCTTCAGAAGTATGAGATGAACCCCAACAACTTGGAAAGGTGGATCTCTCTCACACGTACCAACACAGACTATCCCCCAATTTAACTGATCCCCAAAGGTTTTTGATTAAATAGCGGAATAGAAAATATGATCCAAAAAAAGTGTATGTATATCACACGTACACAACCACACTAGGCCCCAATTACTATTGTTTGTACCCCTAAAAGGCTAGGAGTAGGGGGAGTATGGAACAGGCAGCACCCTCAAACCTTCAGAAGTATGAGATGAACCCCAACAACTTGGAAAGGTGGATCTCTCTCACACGTACCAACACAGACTATCCCCCAATTTAACTGATCCCCAAAGGTTTTTGATTAAATAGCGGAATAGAAAATATGATCCAAAAAAAGTGTATGTATATCACACGTACACAACCACACTAGGCCCCAATTACTATTGTTTGTACCCCTAAAAGGCTAGATGAGGAGTAGGGGGAGTATGGAACAGGCAGCACCCTCAAATCTTCAGAAGTATGAGATTGTGTTCACTGTACCCCACAAAGATTGAGTTCACTGCACCCCACAATGATTGTGTTCACTGCACCCCACAAAGATTGTGTTCACTGCACCTCACAAAGATTGTGTTCACTGTACCCCCCCAAAGATTGTGTTCACTGCACCCCACAAAGATTCTGTTCACTGTACCCCACAAAGATTGTGTTCACTGCACCCTAAAAGGATGTTGTTCACTGCACCCCACAAAGATTGTGTTCGCTGCACCCTAAAAGGATGTTGTTCACTGCACCCCAAAAAGATTGTGTTCACTGTACCCCCCCAAAGATTGTGTTCACTGCACCCCACAAAGATTGTGTTCACTGCACCCCAAAAAGATTGTGTTCACTGTACCCCCCAAAGATTGTGTTCACTGCACCCCAAAAAGATTGTGTTCACTGTACCCCCCAAAGATTGTGTTCACTGCACCCCACAAAGATTCTGTTCACTGTACCCCACAAAGATTGTGTTCACTGCACCCCAAAAAGATTGTGTTCACTGTACCCCCCCAAAGATTGTGTTCACTGCACCCCACAAAGATTCTGTTCACTGCACCCCACAAAGGATTTTGTTCACTGCACCCCAAAAAGATTGTGTTCACTGCACCCCAAAAAGGATTTTGATCACTGCACCCCAAAAAGGATGTTGTTCACTGCACCCCAAAAATGATTTTGTTCACTCCACCCCAAAAAGATTGTGTTCACTGCACCCCACAAAGATTGTGTTCACTGCACCCCAAAAAGATTGTGTTCACTGTACCCCCCAAAGATTGTGTTCACTGCACCCCACAAAGATTCTGTTCACTGTACCCCACAAAGATTGTGTTCACTGCACCCCAAAAAGATTGTGTTCACTGCACCCCAAAAAGGATGTTGTTCACTGCACCCCAAAAAGGATGTTGTTCACTCCACCCCAAAAAGATTGTGTTCACTGCACCCCACAAAGATTGTGTTCACTGCACCCCAAAAAGATTGTGTTCACTGCACCCCAAAAATGATTTTGTTCACTGCACCCCAAAAAGGATTTTGTTCACTGCACCCCAAAAAGGATGTTGTTCACTCCACCCCAAAAAGATTGTGTTCACTGCACCCCAAAAAGATTGTGTTCACTGCACCCCACAAAGGATTTTGTTCACTGCACCCCAAAAAGATTGTGTTCACTGCACCCCAAAAAGGATGTTGTTCACTGCACCCCAAAAAGGATTTTGTTCACTGCACCCCAAAAAGATTGTGTTCACTGCACCCCACAAAGGATTTTGTTCACTGCACCCCACAAAGATTGTGTTCACTGCACACCAAAAAGGATTGTGTTCACTGCACCCCAAAAAGATTTTGTTCACTGCACCCCAAAAAGATTGTGTTCACTGCAGCCCAAAAAGATTGTGTTCACTGCAGCCCAAAAAGATTGTGTTCACTGCAGCCCAAAAAGATTGTGTTCACTGCAGCCCAAAAAGATTGTGTTCACTGCAGCTCACACACAGAAAAATGGATGTGGATCACTGACACCTGCCTATCTCCAATCCCACACCACACAGCAATATCGATTGTAGTTTGTAGAACACAGTTTCCCTAAAATTCAGCAGACTCTGTCCCTAACAGGATTGAGAAGAGATCGTAGATCAGGATTGAGTGCAGATTCACCCCACCCCCCACACAGCAATATCGATTGTAGTTTGTAGAAGACACTGACCCTATAATTCAGCAGACTCTATCCCTAAAATGCCTACAACTCGCCCTGCCTAAACACTCCGACCTGTCCCTCAATTCTATCCGGACACAAATGGTTTTTTCCTGCCTATCTTTCCCTAATCAGCAGCCAGCACATTGATGTGTGCTCTGTCCCTTAGCTAAGCAGCAGAATGACGCTGCTGCGGCGGCTGCCTCGAACTTATAAAGACTTGGTCACATGCTTCAGACGGCCAATCACAGCTACTAAGACATTTGCAGGCATGGCTGGGATGGCTTAAGGCACACCAGTTAAACGATTGTTGATTGGCTGTTGAAAGCCCGCCATGAAAAGAGCGCCAAAGCATGCAAAACCCGGAAATAAAACGACCGAACACGGATTTTTACCCGAACATACAGTAAAGTGTCCGTGTCCGTGTTCGGGTAAAAAAAATCCAATTATTCGGTACGAACACGAATAATACAGTCCGTGTTCGCTCAACACTAGTTGCAGGCCTTTCATTCTGGGTGCCAGATCATGCACCAGGCAATGTGAGTGCATATGCTTATGTTTTTACATGGGTTTTAAAAATTAAAAGATGGTAAATGATGGAGTTCTTCCCAGTCTATGTCTTCACATGGCCTTTATGAAGTGACTGTTTAGTGGCCTGCTCTAGGTGTCTGATGGTTAAAGGAAAGGAGACCCCTTTATGGTACAGATATTTTTACCTTCTGAGTGTGGGGAGGAGCAAGGTGGAGTGAAACACCAGGAAAGGGTGGATATCCAAAGTACACTCAGACCTAATTATTATTAAGGGGTCCATACAGTCTGGTGAGTGAGCATTTTAAAGGGGAATAAGCACCAAACACAAGTGTTTTTTTTTTTTTTTTTTTTAGGGGGGAATTTGGCGATTATACAGTATATAGGTGTGAAAGTAGCAGAACACTATACTTGCGCTAATGAAATAATTAACACCAATATGGCTCCGCTCCTATCACACCTATGTATGTGTAAAATACATATAAGTGTGTGTGTATATATACCCCTATACAGAAGTTCAGATGTTTTGCCCAAAAAAAATGCCCAAAAAAAACTGCAATAACACACCTGGGCGTTTTTTTTTTTTTGGCGCAGGCGTTTTTTTTGGGCATTTTTTGGGGTCTTTGGTGGCATGCAAAACATCTGAACTTCTGTATAGGGGTATATTTAGTATATATACACACACTTATATGTATATATACACATACACATATATAGGTGTTATAGGAGCGGAGCCCTATGCCTGTTAATTATTTAATTAGCGCAAGCATAGGGTTCGGCTACTTTCACACCTATATATGTGTGTAGGTGTATATAAACATACATGTGTGTGTATATATATATATATACCCCTATACAGAAGTTCAGATGTCATGCCTGACTCCAAACATGCCCTATAAACGCCTGCAGCAAAAAGCAGGCTGACTGGCGAGCAGCCATATCGCTGTTCTGTAAGTGACCTAAGAGAAACGATCTTTTCTCTATAGCGGTCACCCTGACATGGAAGGGTTTGGTCACCCTGCCATAGCAGTCAGAGTCAGTTCACCCTACACTACATTATGGTCACCCTGGCACTTAAAGCGGAGTTCCGGGCACAAAATCGATCTTTTTTTTTTGTGCCCGTCCGCTTGTTCACCTTCACCTGAAACAAAATTGGATAGTTAGGTTTTTTTTTTTTTGTACTCACCTTGTAATTGTAGATCGAAGATACTCACCTAATCTTCCCTTCCTCCCTCTGTGCCGCGGCTCCGCCGTCACTTCCGGGCTTGCAATGATTCCTGGGAGCTGAACGTCATCGCTCCCAGGAATCAATGCGACGGCACCGGCCCCGCTCGTCACTTCCGGGGCGACGCCGCATTCCCTGCTAAACAGCTTCTGGGCATGCCCAGAAGCTGTGGAGGAATGCGGCGCCGCAACGGAAGTGAGGAGAGGGGCCGGTGCAGGCGCATTCTGGGAGAAGAGGATGCGGAAGAAGACGCGGAAGAGGATCGCGCCGGCTTCAGCTGCCCACAAGAGAGATGGAAACGCTGTGGAAGAAGAAGTAAGTATTTCTTCTTGCAGGTAAGTGCGAACCGGGACAGATCAGAGGCTAGCCATTGTGGAATGTGCTAGCCCTGACTGTCCCGGGGGTATGTTTATTGAAAAATGGTTTCTGTGCCCGGAACTCCGCTTTAACACTTTCCCTACAGAAACTAGATTTTTGAATCTAACTAAAGTGGAAAATAGCAGCTTAACTACACTAGATATCCCTTTCCTCACACTAATAAATGCTAAATGACACTTTGAGAGCAGAAGTAACAGAACTGCTTCCACTCTCTTCCACATACCTGTATTACAATGCTAGGAATTTGGCGGGGCTATCTTATATACTGGGGGGCGTATTCACTACTGATTGGCCTCTGGACCCCCTAGTCACTCCAATCACATTCCTAGCATTCTCCTGCCCCCTCAATTGGCTTTTACTAATGGTTCTGGTCCAATCACTGGCTTTTAAAGCCCATTTCCTGTCCCATTGCATTTTGGTCGGTTCTGGTTGCCGAATTCCGAACTTTTTCAGGAAAAAGTTCGGAATTCGGCCGAAGCTCGAACAGCCAATGTTCTGGTCGAACCGATGGTCGACCCGAACCGTTCGATCATCCCTACAGAGGACCAGCATGATTTCCAATGCCAGCAGCATCGTGAAGAGAAGAAAAGGAAGGGACCAGCATGGGAAGACAGTGAGTATCACATGTCCAGGAAGATGATTAAAACACCTAAACCTTCTGCAGCCTGGATCCCAGAATTGGGACTTAGCATGCAGGACAAGGCTGAAAATCAAAATGGTGAGCCTATCAGGCATGCTGTTGCCAAGGCAGTGGTCACCATACTAAACAATCAATTTAAATATACACAGGATATGCTTGTAAGATGGGTTGGTTCACATGTAATGCCAGTGGTAAAACCAACTATTCATTTGCACATTTATTCTGGGCACGTTTTTGTAACTGCCTGTAATGGCAAATGGGTGGTGATGGCGGACAGCGGTCAACGAGAGATCCATTACGCATCTTCTGCCTTTCAACAGATCAAGAAATGGTATAGACTTCTTCTTAAAAACCCTCTTAAGAACATTACATTTTTAAATGTGCAGCAGCAGGCAGAAGATGATTACAGTTGTGTAATGTACTCTACTGCAAATATGGTTGAGCTTTTGACTCCTGGAGGTAATCCAGAATGTGTGTATGTATAAAAAGCTCTTAAGGCCCCATTTTATCCAGTGTTTAGAAAATAAGGAATTTACCAAATTTCCTAAACACAAGCGTCCATCACTAAAAAAACCCAAACACACAAGAGCATAAATTCGATCGAACCATAAAAATCATCTTCCGGATATAAGGAGGTAAAATTTGCTTAGAGGTGGTGGAGGAGGAGGAGAAAGAGGCGGAGGAGAATGATTTGAAGGTGGAGGATGAATAGGAGGAGAAGGATGAATAGGAGGATGCATATTAGGAGGAGGAGGAGGAAGATGAATAGGAGGAGGAGGAGGAGGATAAAAAGGAGGAGGATACATAGAAACAGGATAAATAGGAGGAGGATTAATAGAAAAAGGAGGATGAACAGGAGGATGAGGAGGAATAGGAGGAGGATAAATAGAAGGATAAAGGGGATGAGGATAAATAGGAGGAGGATGAATAGGAGGAGGAGGAGGATGAATAGTAGGAGGAATAAGATGAGCAGAAAGAGGATAAAAAAAGGGGGAGGATGAATAGGAGGATAAATAGGAGGAGGAAGAGGATGAATAGGACAAGGAGGAGGAGAAATAGGAGGAGGAGGAGTAGAAGAGGAAAAGAAAAGGAGGAGGAGGAGAAATACAAAGTAAAAGAGGAGTAGAAAAAGAGGAGTAGGTGTAGAAGAGGAGAAGAAAATGCGGAGTAGAAGAGGAGAGGAAGAGGAGTGGGAGTAGAGGTAAAAGAGGAGTAAGAGTAGTACAAAAGAAGTAGAAGAGGCATAGGAGTAGTACAAAAGGAGAAGAGGTATAAATTGGAGTAGAAGAGGGGTTGGAGTAGGAACAGAAGATGAGTAGGAGTAGAAGAGGAATAAGAGTAAAAGAGGAGTAGGCGTAGAAGAGGAGTTGGAGTAGGAGAACAAGAAAAGTAATAGAAGAGGAGTAGGAGTAGTTGTAAAAGAGGAGTAGAAGAGGAGTCGTTGGAGTAGATGAGGAGGAGTCAGAGTAGACGAGGAGGAGTCAGAGTAGGTGTAGAAAAGGAGTAGGAGTTTAGTAGAAAATGAGTAGAGAAGGATTAGAAGTAAAATAGGAGTAGAAGTAGAAGCGAAATAGAAGAGGCATAGGAGTAGGAGAGGAGTAGAAGAGGAGTAGGAGTAAAAGAGGAGTAGGAGAAGGAAAGGCATAGGGATAGAAGAGAAGTGGGAGTAGAAGCAGACTTAGGAATGGGAATAGCAGTAGACAATGTGAGAGTAGAGCAGACTAGAGTAGGAACAGAGTGATAATAAATAAAATAAAAACTAAATCATTTTTAAATACTTAAAAATTTAAATATTGAAATAAAAGGGAAAGGAAGAGGGGTAGGGGAGCAGAGGAGAAGAAGTAGAAGACGCATAGAATAGAGGCTGGGAGGAGAGGAGCAGACTACAGGTAGGGGAAGGAGAGGAACAAACTGCAGGTAGGGGAAGGAGAGGAGAAAACTGCAGGCAGGGGAAGGAGATGAGCAAATTGCAGGCAGGCGAGGAGAGGAGCAAACTGCAAGTAGGGGGTGGATAGGAGCAAACTGCAGGTATGGGATGTGAGGAGCACACTATAGGTAGGGGAGGTAAGGAGCAGATTAGAGGTAGGGGAGGAGCAGAGGTAGACTTGGAGCAGACAAAGAGTAGATTACAGAACTCTAGAATAGGATTAGACTAGAGTAGGAATAGAGTAATAAAAAATGCTAATAATTTTAAAAAATGGAGAGGAAGAGGAGTAGGGGAGGAGAGGAGTAGAAGAAGAAGAGGAGGAGTAGGGGGGAGGGGGGTAGGGAGTAGACTAAACATAGACAAGGAGTAGACTAGAGGTAGACGAGGAGCAGGAATAGAGAAGATTACAGCACAGGAAAGCATACTAGAGTAAAAAAAGAGTAATAAAAAAACGTTCTAAAAATAGAAAAATTTAGATAATTATAAAAATTTAAACATTTAAAAAAAAAAAGGGAGAGGAGGAGGAGTAGACATAGAATATGAATGGACTAGAAAATTAGATGAGGAGTGGACTAGAGGTAGACTTGGAGTAGGAATAGAGTGGACTACAGCAGAGTAGAACAAACTAGAGTAAAAAAAAGAATAAATAAAAAATGCTAATAATTTAAAAAAAGAGAGAGGAAGAGGAGTAGGGGAGGAGAGGAGTAGAAGTAGTAGAGGAGTAGGGGGGGAGTAGACTAGATGTAGATGAGGAGTAGGAATAGTGAAGATGACAGCAGAGTAAAGCATACTAGAGTAAAAATAGAGAAATATAAAAATGTAAAAAATTCAACAAAAATAGGAAAATTTTGATAAGTTATAAAAATTTAAATTAAAATATTAAAAAAAAAAAAAAAAGGAGAGGAAGAGGAGAAGACATAGAATACGAATGGACTAGAAAATCAGATGAGGAGTTGACTAGAAGTAAACTTGGAGTAGGAATAGAGTAGACTACAGCAGAGTAGAGCAAACTAGAGTAGGATTAGACTAGAGTAGGAATAAAGTAATGCAAACAAAAATTTTAATAATTAAAAAAAAAAGAAATAGGATTAGACTATAGTAGAACAGGCTAGAAAAAGTTAGAGTAAAAGTAAAGTAGACTAGTGTAGGGCCTGGCCAGAGAGGGATTACTTTGATGCAGTTGGTCAGCTTAAACATGTATTGCAATGCATGTGAACTAAAAATCCCTGTTTTAATAAGAAGTTTGCTGGAAAGTGTTTATAGCACTGTGCAGAGGGTTAATTTTTGAATTTTTAGTGTTAACATGCTTTAACACCAAATGGGTGATACAAAGATAGATATATCAATCTAACAAGATAGATAGAATCTAGTGGAACCAATTGCCTTCAGAAGTCACCTAATTAGTAAATAGAGTCTATCTGTGTGTAATTTAATCTCAGTATAAATACAGCTGTTCTGTGAAGCCTTCAGAAGTTTGTTCGAGAACCTTAGGCCCCTTTCACACACGGAGTCTGTCAGGTGGGCTCCGTTTTTCTCAGCGGGGGGATAGATCTGCCGATCGATCAGGTGGATGACAGCTGTGTCTCCGCACACAGCGTCAGGTCCCCATTCTTCTCTATGGGGGAACTGTCTGTCCGTTCTCATCTGATCCGATCCACGAGAAGGATGGAAAATAGGGTTTCCATCCGTCCGGTTTTGACGGATCGGATGTCAGTGGACATGTCTCCGCTAACATCCGATGCCCCATAGAGATGCATGGGGCGTCCGTTCAGATCTGCCAAAAAAACTGACAGGCGGATCTGAACGGACTCCCTGTGTGAAAGGGGTCTTAGTGAACAAACAGCATCATGAAGGTAAAGTATTGATTCAGTGGTGCTGCATACAAATGCACCCCACACTTTTCAGGAATTTGTAATAGATTTGGAAAACCATTTATCATTTTCCGTCCACTTCACATTTATGTACCACTTTGTGTTGGTCTATTACATATCCCAATAAAAATAATTTACGTTTTTGGTTGTAACATGAAAAAAAAAATGGGAAAACTGTCAAGGGGTAGGAATACTTTTTTCAAGACACTAGATAGATAGATGCAACTAACGGTTATTTTCATAATCGATTCGTTGGTAGATTATTGTTTTGATTAATCGGATAATAACCTTAAGAAAAGTGTGGTGTATAATGTAGTTTATAAGTAAAGTTGAAAAAAAAGGCAATTTATTCCTAAATATGGAAATGCAGTGGTAAATATAAATACCCAACTATATGGTTAGGGAGCAAAAGCTCTAATCCACTCTGAGAATAACAGACAGAAGAGATATACTGTATATACTATTAGAGGTTGAATCTGGTAAATATCATCAGACTCAGAGATCACATTTTTTATTTAAAAAAAAAAAAAATTACAGATTGTTTTACCAATTTGCAGACAGAACTGTAATATATTATGTATGACGGACTCCTTTGTCATAGGCATGTGGCTCGATAAAAGCTCCCTGCGCCTGCTGTCACTTATGCTGCCCATATAAAAACAATGACTTCCTTCAAAAAAATTTTAATTTTAGGAACGTTTGTTTGATTTTTTTAATTGTTAGTGGGGTCAAATCGGTTTTCATTTTCTACCACAGTTATGGTAACACTCGAAGGAGCAGAATAGAAAACTTCTTGGTCAAAGGAATTTTCAGACAGACAGTGTATGTGGTTTTCATTCAGAAATTACATTCATTTTAAAACTGAATGTTAAAGGCAAGTGAAATTTTCAAACAACATTTTTTCATTCAGCGAATGCACAAAGATTATTTGTATAAATATTTTATGTCCCAAAATCGATACGTGTATGGCCAGCAGAGGGCTCGGTTCATACCTATGCAGTTTGCTTTCGATCCGTTTTTGCAGTGCCTTTTGCTGTGTTTTTTGTGCATTGGATTTGCGTTTTGCATTTTTTATGCTTTTTTTGGCCAATTTGTTGTTGGGCAGAATAAAAAACGCAAATTGTGACAAAAACGCACTACTTGCTTTTCTGCAGCTTCTCTATTCAAGTCTACTGAACCAAAAAAGCAAAACAAAAGCACCATTTTGCGTTGAAAAAAGTCCTTGACCTTTCCAGATGTAACCGTGTCCCATAGGAAACCATAATAAATGAACTGTAATGCGTTTCTGCAAAAAGCACCAAAAAACGCATAGGTGTGAACCAGGTCTAAGACGTTTAGTAGCAGCAGCATGCTTTTTTTTGTATCGCATATCATAATGGGGTTAAAAAACTAAAATTTGCCCTTTATAGTACAAAAAGAGCAGATAATCGTTACTATAAGGGGTTTATTGATACTGTGAAACATTGAAAGTAATAATATATAATACTTATATCACATATATAATAATAAATACACCCAGAAGTAGGATACTTGGGCATTTTAACTAGAAGTCAGACATGAAGCTATATGAAGGGTGGAAGGGAGATATAAATATTTTATAATAAAGTAGTACTAAAAGCTGAGAGTTTTTTTTCATGAAAATTATCATTAAATATAATGCACAACGCTGGTAAAAGTTTACTTTAAATGTAATTGTAATGCCTTATATTACCTCCAATCTATCAGCCTCCACCTTCTCTGGGTTCAGATGCTGATCTTCTTTAAATTTATTTTTTTTAAACAACAAACATGTTATACTTACCTGCTCTGTGGAATGATTTAGCACAGAGAAGGCCTGATTGTCCTCTCCTGGGGTCTCCCACTGACACTTCTGGCTCCACCTGCCTTTAGTGTGCCCCAATAGCAAGTTGCAAAGTATAGTATAGAGTCCTCCTATAGCAAGGTGGAAAAAATGTCTGCCTTTTAGATCCACTGATTTCCTGCCCCAGACTACATGTCCCATGAGGCATTGCTCCTCACATTCACATTCACAAGTTCTCAGGCACTTACTGACATGTATGGATGGTGTACTGAGCTGTATGTGTACTGCACTGTGTATACTGACATGTATGGATGGCGTGTTGAGCTGTATGTGTGCTGCACTGTGTATACGGACATGTATGGACGGTGTACTGAGCTGTATGTGTGTTGCACTGTGTATACTGACATGTATGGACGGTGTACTGAGCTGTATGTGTGCTGCACTGTGTATACTGACATATATGGACAGTGTACTGAGCTATATGTGTGCTGCACTGTGTATACTGACATGTATGGGTGGTGTACTGAGCTGTATGTGTGCTGCACTGCATTTCCTCTTATGTAAACAAATAATGCATTCTATATGCAGGCCAACTAATCGGCTGACCAACTAATCGATTATGAAACTAGTTGACAACTATTTTCATAATCAATTAGTTGTCGATTAATCGATTCATTGTTTTGGCCCTAAGATAGATCGATAGATAACGTTTGTGTTTATACGAGGAGGCAGGATAAGCTCAACATTTTTTAGGGGGGTATTTTAGGAGCTGGAGAGCAACTTTATGTTTTTACTTTTTTTTACTTTCACTAAACTTTATTCTTTTCATATAGGGGGCAAAACATCCCCTATGTGAGAATATTTTTATGTATTTCAGTAGGACACATCTTCCTCGCCTTCTATCGAAACTAACGGAGTGCAGATTTTGTTCCATTAGCTTATGATGCCATGATGTTTTACATGTCACTTCCGGGTTCATTCTAGGCCTGCTATGTAGATTCTAGACCCGTAGGTGGAACAGCAGACCCTGAGAAGCATGGTGGGGCCGGTTGCGGTAGGGTGTACACTCCAGGGGGGTCTCAAAAAATGATCTGGCTGCTATATAGTTGTGAGGGTAACTGTGAGTAAAATCCTCTGCTGCCACCTCTGTAAGGGATACAGCAGTGGCAGTAAAAGGGTTAATCAGTTTGTTTCAAAACCATAAAAACTATGTTTTCTTTTTTATATTTGTTTTACCACCCAGCCCTCAATCAGGTGTCACCAATGCCACATATACACACCCTCCATCTCCAAATATCTCCACTATGGCAAACTTATCCCAAGTGCACGCAATGTTCCCCTGAAAGCATGCAACTGACTAGCTCGAGCAGAGACCAGGGCTGGCTCACATTCTGAGTAAATGTGGGCCTGTAGATAGAAGAGATTTTGTGGCTTTACAGCCACCAGAATCCCTTTTGCTTAACCACTTGCCGACCGCCCGCCACATATACACTGCGGCAGGCTGTCTTGGCTGCACAAATTGCCGTACTTGTACAGCGGTTCACTGGAACGCTCCTGGGGGTGAGCACGCGCCGCTGGTGGTGCAAGCCCACACTTGCTAGGCAGCGGGGATGCCGATCCACGGAGCTGGCGGTCGCTTTTGCCGCCGGGCACTTGTGATCGCTCCCCCCTGAGCATAACAGACCGTTGTTCTCTCTGAAATCATCAAAGAGCGCCTGTGTTCCTCCTATATAGGATCACAGGTCTCTGTGTTCATTTCACAAAGTCCCTCCCCCAGTTAGAAAACACTCCCCTAGGCTAACGCTTAACCCTTTGATCATCCCTGGGTCAACCCCTTCCCTGCCAGTGTCATTTTTACAGTAACAGTGCATATTTTTAGCTGAAGTAATTACTGTAGTAATGTTACTGGTCCCCTCAAAAGTGTCAAAAATGTCAGTTAGGGATCTGATCTGTCCGCTTTAATGCCGCAGTCCCACTAAAAATCGCAGATCGCCGCCATCACTAGTAAAAAAAAAAAAAAAGAAAAGACAAATCTTTCCTCTAGATTGTAGATGCGATAACTTTTGTGCAAACCAATTAAAATACGCTTATTGGGGGTTTTTTTTACCAAAAAGATGTAGCAGAATACAAATTGGCCTAAAAGGATGAAAAAAATAGATTTAAAATTTTTTTTTGGGGAATGTTATATAGCAGGAAGTGAAAAATACCGTTTTTTTTTTTTTAATTGTTTTTGTTTATAGCGCAAAAAAATTAAAATCAGGTGATCAAATACCACTAAAAGAAAGCTGTATTTGTGGGGAAAAAAAGGAAATCAATTTTATTTAGGTGCAGCGGCGCATGACCGTGCAATTGTCCGTTAAAGTAACGCAGTGCCTAATCACAAAAAATGGCCTAGTGATGGCAAATCCTTCCGGTCCAGAAGTGGTTAACATAAAAACTGCAGATGGTTTTTATATGTTAGTAGAAGTGACTCTGGCAGATGTAAAGCTACCTGATCACTCCTACCGGCAGTCACTAAGCTTTTTTGTGTGGCTGGGATCTCTGCAGGCAAGTTTGAGATGAAAAGAATGGTGAGTAATCTCTTCTGCTTGGACTGAACCCAGAAGCACCCTAAGCACTTCTGGGTTCAGGGCCTCAGAGTCCCAGAGGCAGAAGCTTGGGAAGATTCAGATTGGGGACTTTATGTCCTCCGTCTACAGGGACTGCACACACAGAATGCATGAGGGGTCTAAGAGATCTTGATGTCTCCATAAAGATCACCTGTCCTTATCTATGTATGCTGGAGTATCTTCACAGGAGTGAGACACAGTAGTGGGAGACAACAACTACTGCTGCTGTCAATCAAATCCTGTGAGGAGAGAGCAGAGGGTGGGGTCGAGCGAGCAATGTGTGTGTCAATAAGCATACACAACCCAGCTCGTGATCACATCTACGTGAGTGCCCTCATAAGAAGAGATTTCCTATGGGGGCACCCGGAAGGGAGGGGAAGCCTAGAGCACTGGCGGGAACCCCAGAAAAGGAGGTTCAGGGCTGCTCTGTGCACATCAATAACACAGAGCAGGTAAATATAACATGTTCATTATAAAAATAAATAAAGGGAACCTTTACAATTGCTTTAAGATACTGCAGAGTAGAGCAGTGTAAATTGGTCAGTAACAAAACTTCAGGAATAAAGGCCTGATGACTTATTTTTTCTATGGGGAAAGTAGGTGCAGTGAATAGTAAGTGATTTATTGTGTGGTGGTTTAGTTGCACACTATTCTTGCACTTTTTTATTTTCCATTTCGACAAAGCAGTGGCGTGCTGCAAACAAAAAAGCAGCTCCAAGAGCAGATGGTCAGTAACAAGTGTATACTCGGCTTTGAGCACCATTACAAAAGGTCCTATGAACAGAACAAAAGAAATAAAAATCCTAAAAAAAGCTCAACATAATATGAAAAAAAAAAAAAGAATTTCTCTTACGTCCTCCGACAGTCGCCGCCCCTCATAAGTCATCACTATTGGGTATTGACTTCCGCTCCGCAGGAGTAGCTAGGCATAAGACTTAGTTAAAAGAACAAAAGCATTTAGCATAGACACACCCATGGGGGCTGTCCCACTTGTCAATACCCCCCTGCAGTGATCCCTCCCAACTCAGTTTGTCTCTGCCTAGCGTCAGGAGTAGTCAGGCTTCCCTGTGCTGGGGCTTCAGTCTCAGCCTTTCAAATTTTTTTTCTTTGATTTTTCTTTGCAAATGTCAGTTTTTTCTTGTTTTAATAGCTGTTTCTTTTGTCAGCTTAGTTTAGCCAGATCTTTGGATGAAGATGGATTCTTGCGGAGCTGGAAATCGGACTGGCCGCCCTGGCTCTCCAGGGCAGAGGGTCAGAGGGATCCCCAGCCTGCCATCGAGCGTTCAGCCATGTGTTCGTCCTGGCATTATGAACGACCCATCCCTGCTCGCAGCAGGGATGCAGCCTGTGAGGTGGCTGCCTCACTGGACACATCTGTGGTGCTGCAGTGTCCTGTTTTTGGCTAACGGCATTCCCTGTCATATGAGGACAGCGGCTTTCCGTTCATAGAGGCACCCCACACCATCCGGTGCAGGTAAGTTCTTTCTGTGTGGGGCCTCTGTCTGGGGTGGCAGTCCTGTGTTGCTGTGTGTTCCCCATGTCTGTGCCTGTGTGAGGCTCCCTGATGCGATCCCTGCGGGGGTCTCTTTTACATGCGCTGCGGTGCTGTGTGGTTTTGGGGGCCCCTTCCCCTGTGTCACTGCGATGTTTTGGGGGGTGCAGACTGTGTGTACGGTGGCCGCAGCGGGTGAAAACAGCGCGGTCTGCCATTTTAGGTATGGGCAAGCATGTCTGGCTTCACTGTGGGCTGGTAACTGCATGCTGTGTAGTGTGTTTTGGCGCCATCTTGCGCCATCTTGTGTGTGGCAGAACGATCGTTCCGAGCAAATGTCGGCGGCCATCTTGCCGAAGCCTCCCATTCATTTCTATGGGCAGCCATTTCCCCTGGGTCTTGCAGCTTATAGTTCAGCCTCTGATGACCTCACTTCCTTTTCCTCTGAAGCAGCGATCGGTGTGGTAACACTCTGTGGGGACTCTGCAGACTGTCTCTTCCATAACTCTCTGTTTTGTCCTTCCTGGCTCAGTTTTGTCTCCTTTTGGGGGTCTGTGTTCACTGTGCATATAGCGGTGGGCTGCGCACTCCGCAGCGCTCTTAAAGGGCCAGTACCTTTTATTGTACTTTTTTATTGTAACTTGTGCAATGGAATCTCAGGACAGCAAATTCCCTCCAGCCCTGGTGGGGGACCCCAGTCCTGCTGTACCCCCTGTTATACCTGATTTGGCCGCCATAGTGGCGTCTTTAGTGTCCAAAATGTAGGTGCTGATGGCTGAACGAGCTGCTAGGAAAAGGCCTAAACTGTCTTTCTCCTCTAATTCAGATGGTGATGTGGCTGCTGTGGCTGGCGTGCCCTTTTCAGGGTCTCGCTCGTCCCTGGACCCACTGGGGTCTGAGGGGGAGGTGGAGGGGGTTCATGATTCTCCCCCAGGGTTTGCCTGAAGAAGGCGCGACTATGGATGAGTTGATTTCTTCTGTGAAAGAAACACTACACTTGGAGGATGAGCCCAGTCCTCCGGGCATTGTGTCATCTTTTGGTACACATAGGACCCGCAAGTCGGCGCAGGTTTTTCCCTGCCCCGCTAAGTTTCATCATACTGTGAATGAACTGTAGCGCAATTTAAAACGTCCTTTCATGGTACCTAGTCGGTTTAAACTGCTTTATCCCTTTGCGCCGTCTACGGACTCGCGCTGGTGTGGCAGGTGGATCACACTGTGGCCGTGTTAAACAAGGCTACCTTGATTCCCACTGAGGAGACCCCGGTGTTCCGGGATCCCACGGACAGGAGGTTGGAGTCTCTTGCCCGCCATTCCTACATGGTAGCGGGTTCCTTGCTCAAACCTATTTTCGCGTCCGTCATGGTGGCTCAGGCGGTGGCGGATTGAACTAAGGTGCTTAAGCGCACCCTCACGTCTGATTCTGCCCCACCTGCCACGCTGGCTATGGTGGATCAAATTCACCAAGGGGTCATGTACTTGTGCCCCTTTGGCTGCACGCCTGTCGAGTGTCGCTGTGCTTAAACGTCGACTGATCTGGCTGAAGAGCTGGTCGGCTGACCAGACGTCGCGGAAAATGGTGGCTCATTTTCCCTATGCAGGGTCTCGCCCTTTTGGCGAGGCGTTGGATACCTTGGTAAAAGGCGTCACGGGGGGCAAGAGCACGATGCTGCCCCAAAACCCGAAGAACAAGTCTTTTCGTGGCAAGCGGGGTCCTGCCTTTCGACCCAATCAAGGGTCCTTTCGTGCCTTTAAGAATCAAACCAAGGGCAAGCCCTTCAAGGGCCAAGGTGGCCAGAAGAAGCCCTGGGCGGGCAAGCAGAAGTCCGGCAATGCCGGTGCGGCGGGTCGATCCGCCTCTGCCTGAAGGGGCGCCCTCACCCGTTTCAGGGGTGGGGGGACGTTTGCGCGGTTTCCTCCAACCTTGGCTGCTCCGAATTCCAGACAGGTGGGTTCAGGAAATCATTCGGTCAGGGTACAAGATCGAATTCCTTTCCCGGCCGGCGGACAGATTCTTTCCCTCAAATCTTCATCTGACCCCGGGGCGTCTGAGGGATCTGCATCAGGCGGTGCAGGACCTGCTTGCCCAGGGGGTGATTGTCCCGGTGCCTCATCGGGACAGGTTTCGGGGGTTTTATTCCAATCTGTTCACTGTTCCCAGAAAGGAGGGCAAGGTGCGTCCTATTCTGGACCTGAAAGCGCTGAACCGCTTCGTGCAAGTTCGGAAGTTCCGTATGGAATCTCTCTGCTCGGTGGTGGCCTCCCTGAGTCCAGGGGAATTCCTGGCCTCTATAGACCTGAAGGATGCGTACCTACACATCCCCATTTTCGAAGGTCACCAGAGGTACCTTCGGTTCGCTATAGCGGAGGACCACTATCAATTTGTGGCGTTACCTTTCGGTCTCGATTCGGCTCCAAGGGTCTTTACCAAAGTGTTGGCGCCTGTTCTGGGCCTGCTAAGGGCACAGGGCATTGCGGTCTTGGGATATCTGGACGATCTCCTCTTAAGATCGAGTGCCAGCCAGAGCCTGCTGCGCGATCTGTCCACTACGGTACAGACGCTCCAGGAGGTCGGTTGGACCATCACGTTCAGAAGTCGACTTTGTCTCCTTCGGTTCGTCTTCCCTGTCTGGGAATGGTTCTGGACTCTGCTCAAGCAAAGGTGTTCTTGCCAGAGGACAAGCTCCAGACCTTACAGGACGAGATCAGGTCCCTCAGGGACAAGCCATCCTCGTCACTCAGGACCTGCATGCGGTCCCTAGGGTTGATGGTATCGGCCTTCGAGGCGATACCCTTTGCTCAGTTTCACACACTCAGTTTCTCTTCAATCGGAGATCCTGGCCAGGTGGGACAGACTACCTCAGTCCTTGGATCTGAGTGTCTCATTGAGTCGCCGGACCAGAATGGATCTTCTGTGGTGGCTTCAGTCCCCCGCTGTGTCAGAAGGAAAATACTTACGTCCGTTGCTGTGGACGGTGATTACCACGGATGCCAGCCTGTCGGGCTGGGGTGGAGTTCTGGGCAACCTGTCTGCCCAGGGCACTTGGTCGGAGGAGGAATCCTCTCTTCTGATCAACATTTTGGAATTGAGAGCGATCAAACTCTGTCTCTTCCAGTGGTTGGATCGACTTCGGGGCCGTCCTGTTCGGGTACAGATGGACAATGCTACCGCGGTGGCTTACATCAACCACCAAGGGGGCACCAGGAGTGCCCGGGCGGCCCGGGAGGTGACCGACATTCTGTCTTGGGCCGAGACTCATGTCCCGGCAATTTCAGCAGTTCATATACCGGGTGTGGAGAATTGGCAGGCCGACTATCTGAGCCGCCAGACCCTGGACCAGGGGGAATGGTCCCTGCACCCAGAGGTCTTCCAAATGCTGTGTGCGAAGTGGGGATCCCCGGACGTGGATCTGTTCGCCTCTCGGCTAAACCACAAGGTGGAAAGATTCGTGGCAAGAACGCGCGATCCGCGGGCGGACGCCTCGGATACATTGGTGGCCCCTTGGCATCAGTATCGTATGATGTATGCCTTTCCTCCGATTCAGTTTTTGTCCAGGTTCCTTTGCAGGCTAGCCTCGGAACCGAACTTGGTGATTCTAGTGGCGCGGGACTGGCCACGCCGGTCCTGGTATGCAGACGTTGTTCACCTGGCGGTCGGGCCTCCTTGGCGGCTGCCACTGCGGGAAGATCTACTGTCTCAGGGACCGATCTTCCATCCTGCTTTACAGTTGCTGGCTTTAACGGCCTGGCTGTTGAAAGCCAGGTCCTGGGACACAGGGGTCTCTCCCCAGAGGTCATTCCTACTTTAATCAAGGCTAGGAAAGCCTTGTCTGGTAAAATTTATTATCACACTTGGAAAGCCTATTTTGCCTGGTGTGAGTCCAGGGGGTTTTCTCCTCGCTCATACTCGGTGACGAGGGTGTTGGCTTCCCTTCAGACTGGTGTGGACCAGCGCTTGGCGCTGGCCAAGATAAAGGGCCAGGTTTCTGCACTGGCTGTTCTTTTTCAACGCCCTGTGGCTTCTCATTCCTTAATTTGCACCTTTATTCAAGGTGTGCGACATTTGGCTCCTGATATCGTTACCTCTGCTGTCTAAAAAGGTTGCCTTTCTAGTGGCGATCACTTCGGCTCGCAGGGTATCAAAATTGGCGGCGTTGTCTTGCCGCTCTCCTTATTTGGTGGTTCACAAGGATAAGGTGGTCTTGCGACCTCATTCGTCTTTTCTCCCTAAGGTGGTCTCTGATTTTCACCTTAATGAGGACATTGTTTTGCCTTCGCTCTGTGCGAAGCCTAAGCATCCTAAGGAGGTTGCATTGCATTCCTTGGATGTTGTCAGGGCGATTAGGGTATACCTGTCGTCCACTGAATCCTTTCGAAAATCGGATTCCCTCTTTGTCCTTCCTGAGGGACATCGGAAGGGCATGGCCGCGCCGGCGGCGACCATTGCCAAATGGATCAGACAGACCATTGAACAGGCCTATGCTTTAAAGGAACGGGTTCCACCCTTCCCTGTTAAGGCGCACTCTACCAGATCATTGAGTACGTCCTGGGCCTACCGCCTCGGTGGCCCAGGTGTACAAGGCTGCGACTTGGTCGTCGGTGCACACCTTTTCAAAATTCTATAAGGTAGATGTTCTGGCATCAGCTGATGCCTCCTTTGGCCGCAAAGTTCTCAGTGCAGCAGTGCCATAGGGGACCCTTGTTTTTTTGTGGGTCCCTGGCTGTTGGGGTGTTTATCCCCTGGGTTTTTGTTTTCCTGGGTTGTTGCTCCTGTTGAGCCTTTTCTATTGCCCAGAAGGTTCTCTTACTGTACGTGTAAGGTTCCTTTCTCTGATGTGGGTACTGCGTTGCCTTTTCTGTGGTTGCGTCTCCCACCCCTCATGTCTACACTGCTTTGGGACATCCCAATAGTGATGACTTATGAGGGGCGGGGACTGTCGGAGGACATAAGAGAAAACTGAATTTTTGTAAAATCTTACCGTAAAATTCCTTTCTCTGAGTCCTCCGACAGTCGCCGCCCCCGTCCCTCTTTTGGGGTTTTTTCTTGTACACCTACTGCTATTCTACCAAACTGAGTTGGGAGGGATCACTGCAGGGGGTATTGACCAGTGGGACAGCCCCCATGGGTGTGTCTATGCTAAATGCCTTTGTTCTTTTAACTAAAGCCTCGTACACACGCACCGATTGTTGGCCGACCGATCGGCTGTCTTTTGTCCAGTTTTGATGTGTTAGTTGAAATGTGCTCTAGACTGCACACGAATTTTGCCGGCCAACAACAACCAACTGCAGAAGTGATGTCATGTTCTGGTCTACTTTTCGTGTGTTTTTTCTTCTCTGAGCATGCCCAGTCTTGATCATCACATTTTTGTCGGCCGAAATCTGTACTGACTGAGGAACAATCGCCCATTCTGCTGACAGCCAACAAAAATTTTATAGCATGCACACCAGATTTTGTTCGGCCGAAAAGTCGCAGTCGGTTGTCGGAAGCATCATACTAACAAGGCGACAATCGGACGTTGGCCAAAAATTTACGGCCAACAATCGCTGCGTGTGTACGGGGCTTTAGTCTTATGCTTAGCTACTCCTGCAGAGTGGAAGTCAATACCCAATAGTGATGACTTATGAGGGGCGGCGACTGTCGGAGGACTCAGAGAAAGGAATTTTAAGGTAAGATTTTACAAAAATTCCGTTACGTCACCACAATGTTACCTATGTAAAATAAAAAAGTGCAAGAATAGTGTGCAACTAAACCACCAATAAATTAACTTTTTTAATGATAAAACCTGGAAAGCTAACAGACAGACGTATCAGATTGTTTTTTAAACCTCAAAACCATAAAATCACCTATCACCTACACTATGGAGCCTATTTATAAAAGTTTTATACTTTTTTTAAAAATTGGATTTCATTGAAAAGAATGTGCAAATCCTGAGTTTAAAAAAGTTGGGATTTAAAAAGGAAAAGACACAGTTATACTCACCTAGCTGCACATATCCGCCACCTCCAAGACTGATAACTAAGCAATTAAACACTGCTGATTGCTCAGTTCTGTCTTCTGTCAGCGGAACGCCAGGCTGTAGGGGGGCTGGGAGTGTCTGGTTTAGGCTCTAAGCAACATGCTGAGATGCTGATATAGCTGCCAGTCAGGCATCTGGGTGAATCCAACATTAACCGCTTGACCACTGCTCACTCTGCTGCTACTGCAGCAAAGTGGCTCGTTAAGGTCTGGCGACATAGACCTACGTCACCAGACTGCCGGAGGCTCGCTCCCGCTGTATTCAGACACAGTGGGAGTCGGGCCAGGGGAGGAGAGGCGGCCGCTCTTCCCCGATCGTCGGGGATCGAGTGAGGAAATCCATCCGCTTGTGTAAACAAAGCAGGCGGATCTCCTATGTGACAGATTACAGGATTCAGCATAGCTGAACCTGCGATCTGTGTCTCCATCACACAACCCCCTCCCCCCACACACGTCAGTAAGCATGAGGCATACATTTAACCCCTTGATCACCAATAAAGTTAACCCCTTCCCTGCCAGTGTCATTATTACAGTAAAAGTGCATATTTATAACACTGATTACTGTAGTAATGTCACTGGTACCCCCAAAAGTGTCAAAAATGTCAGTTAGGGGTCTGATCTGTCTGCCGCAATGTCACAGTCCCACAAAAAAAAAAAATTTGCAAATCGCCATCGTTACTATTTAAAAAAAATAAACAATAAAAATTACAAATCTTTCCCGTAGTTAGTAAACGCAATAACTTTTGCGCAAACCAATCAAATTACGCTTATTGTGATTTTTTTTTACCAAAAATATGTAGCAGAAAACAAATTGGCCTAAAATGTTAAAAAATTTTGGATTTATACATTTTTTTTTGGGAATGTTATATATCAGAAAATATATATATTTTTTTTTTTCAAAATTGTCGGCTCTTTTTTTTCAAAAATTAAAAATTGCACAGGTGATCAAATATCACCAAAAGAAAGCTCTATTTGTGGGGAAAAAAGGACAAATTTAATTTGGGTACAGCGTTGCACGACCGCGCAATTGTCCGTTAAAATAACGCAGTGCCGAATTGCAAAATATGGCCTTTTCAGGAATGGGGTAAAATCTTCCGGTCTTAAAGCGGTTAAAAATATGCTCATTGAGAATTTTTTTGTCAAAGACATATAGCTAAATATATTTTGGCCTAAATATATGACAAAAATGGATTTGATTGACGCGGCTGGTGGATTCGGAGGCTGTCACAGTGTTCAGAGGTGCGGTGTTTGTCCTTACAGGTTTGTTTATTTGCTACATGTTTTATTAGATTCATGGTATACACTCGAGTGTCATTTGGTGCTGGGTTTTTGATATATTTGTGTGACACAGAGTTTGGCCTTGTTTACTACCTTTAGGTATATGAGGTCTGTCGTTCCTTGCTTTCTTCCATAAGATATGGGATAAATATCTTGATGGAATCAATATAACGCATGTCTCCCATGGTTGTGACCATACTGTGTTGAAACAGATAAATCGATTATATCCTCAATGTTGTAGGAGGTACAAAATTACAATTGTCATTCTTCTGACAGTGGTATGTTTTTTTTTTTTTTTTTTTTTTTTTTTTTTTAACACAACTTCCCTACTTTCATTCCCCCAGTCCTTTGTATCTATGTTTTTTTTTTTTTTTTTCCCACACTGTCCCCAAATTCCCTTCCTCTTGTCCTTTCTTCCCCCCCCCCCCTTTTTTTCTTTTTCTTCAATACAGAACCTTCCCATATCTTTTCACCCCTAAAAAGAATATATACATCGGCAGAAAGTGCCTGCACGCCATCATTGGCACTAACATTAGTAGCCAAGGCAATAACATGGGCAAAGAGCACAAAAGCAGATTTATCTGAAGAGACCAGAAGTGCCTCAGTGCTGAAAATACTGAACGAGATCCAACTGGCAGGCGATTTTGTAGGTGAAGCAGCGATTGACAAATTGCGGTGTTCAGCCAGAGTAATGCCATCAGTGATCGCAAGAAGCATTATCGCTCAAGCCATGGACGGCAGATTGTCAAAATTTAACTGGTGCTGTATCCCCTTTGATGGAGCAGCCTTGTTTGGCAGCAAATTGGAAAAAAAAAACAAAAACCCTATTTCGAAGGTGACAGGGGGCCAGTGAGGGTTGATTCTGCAAGACTTGAGGCCCAGATGCCAGCGCCAGTCAGAAAGGAGACAATTTAAGAGAGATAAGGGAAACCAGGTTCTTAAGAACAAACAAAGATACCAGAAGAGGGTGGAAGAATCTCAAGACATCAGTGGCTTGGTTGAACAAATCAAGACCGAGCACAGCACAGAAACCTTTTTGAAGGTCCCTCCCTCCAGACTGGTCCAGTTGGTACCGGACTACACCAATTTGTGCTGGTCTGGGCAGAGCAAATCAAGGACCCTCAGGCCATAAAGGTCATCACTGGGAGTTTGTGGCTCCCCTGGAGATGCCCCACTTTACCCGCACAAAGCTCCCTTAGTGTCAATAGAAGATACAGATAATCTTCAAAAATGTCCAATCGCTCCTACAAAAAAAAAAAAAAAAAAAAAAAAAAAAAAAACAGAGACATAGAACCAGTCCCCATGCAAGAAAGACCTCAAGGATTCTATTCTCTTTTCTTTAGGACCAGGCAATCCAAGACCAGTATTAGACCAACAGAAGTTGAACCAGTACATCCAAGTGCAAAGCTTTCGAATGGAGTCGCTGCAGTCAGTCATACAAACCATCAGACAGGGGGAGTGGATGTTCTCTTTAGATTTAAAAGATGCTTACTTTAATGTCCCAGTTCATCAACAATGTCACAAATATTTATGCTTTGCGATAATGGAATACCATTTTCAATTGGTCTGCCTACCATTCGGCCTGTCAATGTCTCAGAGGATATTCTCCAAGTTGCTACTCCCGGTCATAGCCATGTTGTGCAGGCGAGGCCTACAAGTGTTCCACTATTTGGACAATGTCCTCCTAGTAGCCCGAAACCCGCAAATCCTGACAGAAAATCTGGAGATTCTGGTACAAACCTAGGATGGATAATCAACTGCCAAAAGAGTCAACCAGTGACCACGCAGAGAATTCTGTTTCTGGGGGCAATCCTAGATACCTGCAGTAACACAGTGGAACTCCTTTCAGAGAAAACAATGGCGCTGGTCTCTCAACTAGAAAAAAAGGAGGACACTCTCATACCTCAGTCTCCCAATGTCTCAAAAAGGTTAGCCGCTAGTGACCCTACGATACCCATGGTAAAGTGGGCCCACTGGCAGATGAGGACCTTCCAGGTGGAATTCCTGAGACAATGGAAGAACCGCTCCTTGCGTCAATGGAGCAGACTGTCACCAGTGATGAAGTGTTCCCTCTATTGGTGGCAGAAGCCGACCAATTTGTCAAATTGCCACCAACTCAATCCACCAATACCAGTAATGATCACATTGGATGCATCAGCGGTAGGCTGGGGAGCACATTGCAATGGTCATCTAACCCAGGACCAGTGGATTAGCAGACCGAAAGAAGTCTCCAATGTATTAGAAATAAACTCAGCCTTCCAAGCTCTAATAATCATTCCAAGACCAAGATCAGAGGGACCAGATGGACAACAGGGCAGCACTTGCCTATGTTCGCCACCAAGAAGGAACACAGTGTCAAGCACTCCTAGCGGGAGGGGGGGGGGGGGGGGGTCACAACCCCTTATGAACTGGGCTAAAAGTATGTGTCAAGTCCATCAGCCAGTTACATCCCAGTTCCACAGAATTACTTGGCGGATGCATGGACCTGAAAACCAGACAATGAATTGGCACTGAACCAGTCAGTCTTCCAGTGGATTTGCAGTCAGTGAGGTCATCCAGACCTCAACCTAATGGCATCCCCGACCAACAGGAAATGCAGACATTTTAGCGAGGGTGAAGTTCCCTCAGGCGGAAGCAGTGGATGCACTCAGCTCCGAACTGATCTGTACGCTAGCATTAATTTTCCTACAAATACCTATAATTCCCAGGTTACACAATAGAATATGCAAACACCCAGGGGTGGTGATAGCAATCATTCGCTGTTGGCTCGGCAGGCCGTGGGTCACACTACTACAGGCTTTGTCGTTGGAACCCCCAATCCTACTACCATGAATACCAGATCTCCTCCAACAAGGTCAGCTGTGTCATGCGAATCCTACCAGTCTTCATCTGGCGGCCTGGACATTGAGAGGTGAAGGTTAGGGGAGGCAGGTTGCTCCGCCTCAGTTATCAAAACCTTGCTGAAAGCAAGAGCGGCAACAATGAACAGTACCTACTCAAGGAGATGGGAGAAGTTTGCCACCTTCGCTCAATCCAGACGATTTGACCTATTAGTGCCGCAGATTCACAGGTGTTAGAATTCCTTCAAGCAGGCCTTGAAATAGGCCTACAGGCAAACACACTCAGAGTCCAAGTCTCAGCCCTTTTGGCCTTGTCAGAGGTAAGATAGGCTACCCAGCAGTTAGTATGCCGATTCCTGAAAACTTGCAGTAGAGTTCATCCTCAAAAGAGGTCGTTTGTTCCTCCATGGGACTTTCAGGTATTACAGATGTTGTCCCAACCTCCTTTTTCAGGGGTCCAAGGAACCTTGTTGTGGAATAGAACGATGAAAGCAAGCAGTTTTCCTCACTGCAATTACATCAGGAAGAAGAATATCAGATATTCAGGCCTTGGGATACAAACCTCTTTATTTTTGCCACTTACCCGACAGTGATATTAAGGCAGCTTTAACTACTGTAGAGTTTGGTCATTCTGTACTGGCCAGAGTGAATAAATAAAATACTTCAGCATACCCTCCCTTGTGTGCTACATCCCACACGTGTATGCTGTCATGCTTGTGTCAGAAAAAACTGAACATTTTAAACTTATCTGAAGGTAATTTTCCTTTCCTGCATAAACAGCATACAGGTCCCTCCCTTGGGGGCTTCGCATTTGAGTCTAGTTACAAGAATACCACCTTGGGGGAGGTGACGCATTTATATAGTATAACCAGTCTTGACTGGGTGAGGGACAGAGCCTATACCCATACATGTATGCTGTCATTCTTATGCATCAGGAAAGGAAAATTACCGCCAGGTAAGTATAACATTTTCTGTTTTGCTTGCTGCTTATGGGTGTCTGTATGCTTACGGAAACTACTATTACTGCCTCCATTTGGAATTACATGACTTGTCACTATATGCCTAAATTACTTTCCTAGTTTGTTCTGTGTGTAGGGTGCCGCTCAAGTGGTGGTGTGTTTACGATTCAATAAAAAAAGAAGATATGATATAAAAAAACAAAAACACACTCTTCATGACTGCACTTTTGAAAAAGTTCCTGGACAGGAAAGATTACCCTGTTCATTTTTACTGTCCCTAGAAAGGTTTTTCTATTAAACAGTTTTTGTTTTCCTCTGACAAGTTCCCTTTAAAAAGGGTGGGAGTGCACTGCATTAAACAAAAGTAGCAGGGAGACAGTTTTTTTTTTTTTTGAACTGAAGGAATTAACAGAGGCTTCAAGAGACACTTTTGAAAACGGTCCCTATACTATTTCTGTGTGGGAAATCAGTGAGTATTTCTAATTACTCACTGATCACAGGGGGGGGGTCTGTGCTGGTAATCAGATGATTGATTACCAGTGCCGCCTTGGGGGGAGGGGGTGCCACTAGAGCCACCAGGGATGCCCACCCATGACCACCAGGGATGCCCACCATGGCCACCAGGGATGGCAAACAGGGCTCAGAGAGCCTGCCAGTGGTGCCCCCCTATCAGTGCTGCCCACCAATGCCATCTATCAGTGCCGCCCACCAGTGCCCATTATTGCCCACCAGTGCTGCCTATCAGTGCCACCCCATCAGTGCCTGTCAGTGCGGCGTCATCAGTGCAGGAAAAAACGTATCTATTTACAAAATTGTATAACCTAAACAAAATTTTTTTTTTTTTCAAACTTTTCGGTCTTTTTTTATTTGTGCACCCAAAAAGAAAAAACCTGGCGGTGATCAAATACCACCAAAAGAAAGCTCTATTTGTGGGAAAAAAATTACATTAATTTGGTTTAGGTACAGTGTTGCATGACCGCGCAATTGTCATTCAAAATGCAACAGCGCTAAAAGCTGAAAATTGGTCTGGGAAGGAAGGGGGTTTAAGTGCCCAGTATTGAGGTAGTTAAAGAGCAATTAGTAAAAAAAAAAAAAAAAAATTATATAGTAAAAACAAGAAAACTTGTTTCCCTAAACAGTCCTGATTTATTTTACATTTTTTTGCCCATTACATTAAAATAAAATTTACAATTAAAAAAAACTTTAAATATATACACTAGACAAAATTTCCTGTTTAGGACTGCATAATACAGTATTGGAACTGTAAAAGGGCATATTTAAAGAGCAACCCCATGCAAATTGCATTTTTCCAGTTTTAAGGAAAAGGAGCAGGGCTTGATCCTGTGCTGGAAAGTTAGAAAATCAACCCCAGCTCCCACTCCAACTAAAAGACAAAATTCATTTTGGATAGGGCTACTCCACTGCAACAAAAATGTAAAACTGAAAAGAATAGAAAGCCTGATCATCTTTAGATGATATTCTATGTTGACCGTATTAAAACAGTAAAAAGTAAATGAATTTGGACACTGGCCTCAAAACAAGACCTCGCTCCAGAGATGCTGCCAGCAAGTCAATTATTGCTTTAAAGCAGTCCAAATAGTCCACAAACCAGAGAAAGTTCCCATCTGGCTACTCTACTTCATCCTGAGCTGTGTAGAGGGCTTGGTTTCTTCTTTTAATCCTCACATTACCTCGTCCGTTCTCATCACTCAGTCTCTTAAGTTGCCTTTCTGGGTTCTTTCCTTCGCCTTCAGTGTGACTGCTCTCTGAACGTTCCTGTTCATCGTTGGTTGAATCCATGGCATCATCTGAAGAAATAGCCATGGAATCTGGAAGAACACGAAAACCAGAGAAGCTTGG
The DNA here is from genome assembly GCF_965119305.1 of Pelophylax lessonae. Taxonomy (NCBI): domain Eukaryota; kingdom Metazoa; phylum Chordata; class Amphibia; order Anura; family Ranidae; genus Pelophylax; species Pelophylax lessonae. Next base: position 208,006,709 of record NC_138773.1, read on the forward strand.
GGAATATTCTGGAGAGGGCTCCAAGGACCGCACAGAGACATCTTCCTCATCTACATTATCATCATCTTCGAGAGTGATCTCATCAGGATTAATTGAAGAAGACAGGATAGAAGTGTCAGTACTGTATTCACTGGGATCTTCTGTTGATCCACTGCTCTCTGCATCATTATCTTCTGCAGCATCAAACTCTCCACCCTCATCATCTAGTTGGCCGACTTTAGCATTGATGTCAATAAGTCCAAAACGGGCACAGAACTCTGTGGTCTGAGGATTAATAATGTGAGAAGGCACTCTCTTGTGCTGAGGGTTGTTTGGATCATAGCAAGGAATGCTGACACTAAAGTTGCATGGGATAATAAGATCATGGCCCATCTCTTTCAAGACTTCTTGCTTCATTTGTTCAGTAGCACTGTAATCCCACCTATAAAAAAACAACAACATTAGAATTCTACTAAAAACATAAAAAGTCATAATATAAATAAAATGTTACACTTTATAGAAGTTGCAGATAGGAAAAGCATTACACTACATTTTACATTTAAAGCTGCTCAACTGTGGGTCTATGTATCTAGGGAGATGCATCCTAGCACTGAAGGAGTAGAACACAGATGTGGGAGTAAAGCTGGCCATAGATGGAATGAATCATGGCCAGTTTCTTATAAACCGCCTGGAATTTGAACAGTGTTTGGGCAGGCTGAATGATCGATCAACTTGGGTACAACAAGCCTGCCAGATTTACATGTGATTATCGCTAGCAGGCTGCTATAGGTGCTAGAAATAATTCCCTGTCTTCTCCCAGCAGGGAAGGGTACTAGGTCAATTTGATAGGTAGTGCCAAATTCTATTTTTTTTTTTTTTTTTTTTTTTTTTTTTACAGACTTACACAAATGCTTTGGTTTTCTGAATTAAAAAAAAAAAATTCCATTGTCTCCCAACTACAAAACACAATGAGATTGGATTTACCAAAGGCAAATATACTGTGTGTACTTTAAAGTGCATGTAAACCCTCATATATACCCAGTGAAGTGAACAGCCTCAGATGATACACAGTGATGAAACAAATCTCCCTACATAAATTTTGTTTGTATATCTGCTGTACTCAGCTTTCTACACTGTTTATAAAGTGAACATCGTGTTAGAATTTTTTCTTCCTGTTCCAGCACTGGGTGTGGAGTCTAGGCATATACACTGTGTGACAGCTGATTGAAGGAAAGGTGCACACACACCCCCTCCACATAGGCAGAGGAAAGAAGAAACATGCACAGCTGTGCTGTGAATAGACCAACTCTCTGCTAATCTATCTCTATGCACCCACCCTGACCCAAATTTCCAGCCGTTTTTATCTCCTGTGTTGGAGAACTTGTCAGAAGTGGTCATGCTGATAACAGAGAAACAAAGCAGAAGAAAGACACAGAACTTAGAGCTTTGGAACAGATATATATGCCTAGGTCAAATTACATGACTGGGGTTTACATCCACTTTAAGTGCATTTGCTCTAGATCTGAGGGGAAGCTATGCTGATTTCTATCATCTAATCATGAACAAACAAAAATGCTGTTTATTGTATGCGATTGAGAATTCTTTGCAAAGTGACGTTTTACCTCATTTACCAAGCTCTGGAGCAGGTGTACTTGCAATGCACAGAATATTTGCCTTTAGTAAAGCAACCCCAACATGTTGAGAGCCAGACTGCACGAATCAAAGAACTAACGAAACATGGTAATCTTATATACTAAGATGAACAGTAGGGAGTAATGCCATGACTGGCATTAGACACACTGAAGAAAAATCAGATTACTGCATACAAAAAAGGGAGAACCCAACCCCCCCCCAAAAAAAAACAACTATTGTCAAACCAGATTTCTGTTCGATACCCAAATAATTCCAAACAAAACAATGTTGTCTAAATCTGTCTGGCTACCAATATTGCCCTGTATGCAGCTGTAATTTATTTCTGAATGAACTATCCCAAGACCAGAACTAAATGGCAGAACACAAGAAAATTATTAAAGATCAAGCTTAAGTGAGGTTTGTTATTCTACAGCCCCCTATTCATGGTACGCTCTTGTTGTGCAGTGGCAACATTATGGTGTATATTGAATGAACCCTTTATACTCAGACAGTGCTCATTTACCTGCTGTGTAGACCATTGTTCTCAGGCACGTTCCATGTATTTGAAGTTACATTAAGAAGGTCTTTAGTAGCTTTCAGGACACACAGCCATTCAAGGTCATACTCTAAGCAGTCGGGTTTGCTGGGGTCATGCTTCACTTCAACAATCTAATTAAAAACAAACCAATATGAAATAATAAGTAACAAATACATTTATAAAATTGTACAACAAAAGATATATATTTTTTTTAAATCTGAAATAGTTTATTGGTATTGAAATGGCATAAAGTAACAATGCTGATGACAAGTAATGTACTCATGTTCTACAGAGTATAAGGCTGGTCATAAAGGAGTGTTTGTTTTACTTGCTCACCTGGAGAAATTCCCGACGTGGCAAGCATTTATCTAGTGCCAAGAATTTGGTTGCTTTGGGTAGCTCTCCTCCTTTGTTCTGTAAAAGAAAAAAAATTCTTGTTAACTCACAGTAGTAAGAGAAATGTTTTTTTTTTTTAAGTTTAACCGCTTGCCTACAGGGCACTTTCACCCCGGCCAATTTTCAACTTTTAGTGCTGTCACGCCTTGAAGGACAATCGAGCGGTCATGCAACGCTGTACCCAAATGAATATATATTCACCCCACCCCCACAAATAGAGCTTTTTTTGGTAGTATTTAATCACCACTAGGTTTTTTTTTTCTTAAGCAAAAAATAAAACTAAACAAGACTGAAAATTTTGAAAAAAAAAAAAAAAAGTCTTCGTTTGTCAGAAAATGTAAATAAGTAATTTTACTCCATTACTGATGTGCACCGATCAAGGCTACACTGATTAGGTGGCACTAATATGCAGCACTTATGGACAATGATAGGCTGCACAGATAGCTGGCACTGAAAGGCAGCACTAATGGGCACTGTTTGGGCTGCACTTCTAATCAGTGCCCTCATCTGTACAGGTCTCCCCTATGAGGAGATGCTGCTGATTGGTTACCGGCGCTTCTGTGTTTACATGTGACACAGACGATCACATGGGTAAAGATCCACGTCATCAGCTCTTTACCAAGATCAGGGAACATTGACTATTTTCATCATTATATGAATGTGTGTGTGTGTGTGTGTGTGTGTCGTCTATCTGTCTGTATCTCCAGTAGTCTCTTCCTGCTTTATATGTCTAGGCAAATGATGTCATACAACTCAGGAGTCTTCAGTAGGGGTTTTCTGACAAATAAAGCATGGAGACATGGGTGGGTGAGTTTCCTTTGAATATTAAAAACCAATTTGTGTTTTTTGGCTGGTGGTGCTCAGATGCAGTGTAGTTCTGCTTTAAAGACAGGACTCCTGTAATGGTTAAGATAGCTGAGCTAGGAAAACAAATACCCTGCCTGTGGGATCCCTCCAGAAGCTTAAAAATCACTGCAGTAGACACTGCTACTCCAGTACGCCAGTGATCTCCATTAGCTTCCAAGTCCCATGCCAAGCAGGCTACCCTGCTGCATTCTGAACACAGGAGGTCAGCTGCTTGGCAAAGGCTCCATTTAGAGAATGCTTTGCATTTTCACAATTAATACATAGCGTTCTCTGATTGGACAAAGTGGAGAGGCGGGGCAGTGTTTTTCAGCTTGTGTTATGTCAAAGGGAGTATGAATACAAGAAGCGGGGATATTTCTTACTTGGTGCTGCATGAAAGCAGCAAACTTGACATGCAAGTGAGCTGAAAACCAGTATGATGGCTGGAGATGGTGGAGAAGTTCAGCAGCTGCCGGGCTGCCAAGGGTGTTATTTTCTACCTCTTGTCTGAAAAAGTCTTTTTTCTTTAACAGTTGATTCTTGTTACCATAGTGATATATACTACGGGGCCAGTCATGAGACAAGAAGATGTCCATGGGCTCTTTTATCTGAATTGAGAAAAAAAAAAATTTAGGTATTAGCACAGCGTTCTGAAGCCATAAACATAATTCCTGACATCTAATACAAAGGCAATTCAGAAGAGGCAAAAATAGTGTGGAGGTCCTTTTAAAAAGGCATGCAAAACACCCGCCTTTGAGAATACTAGGATTTGTATAGGTACTTAGGACTATAGTTAGAATTTCAGGAAGAAGACCCTGATCATTTAGTTAGCTACCACGACATTATACAAACTATTCTCTAGAATAATGATTAAAAATGTAAACTTATTACACAGAGAGATGGTTTAACATCAGGATAGTTATCACATAAGGACACCCCAAACCAAGGGAGAAGTTTTTTGGAACGTCATGTGAGAAAATAGGAAGCAACATGCTAAATATATGTATAATAACCTAGTGCAGGGGTGCCCAAAGTGCAGCCTGCTATTTTCTTTTTCTGCAGGCAGACTGCAATAAGCTATTGTTTTTTCCAGTTCTAGGTTTTAGTTCATTGCCCCTACCTAGAGGTTTGATGACCTACTGATCCTATTTAAGAAAAAAGGGACAGATGTATAAAATGGGGAAATAGTAACTTTATGCTATACAACCCTAATTCCAAAAGAGTTGGGATACTGTAAAATCTACAAAAAAAAATAAATAAAAAGAATTCAATGATTTGCAAATCTCATATTTTATTCACAATAGAAAACATATCAAAATGTTTAAACTGAGAAAATTTACCATTTTAAAGGAAAAAAAAATAAGGCAATTTTGAAATTGATGTTTTCTATTGTGAATAAAACATGGGTTAGTATACACATCTTTCATTCGGAATGTAATTAGAAAAGGAGTTTGAATGGGGGTGGGAGCATGTTTAAAGCAAATCTTCACCCTCTGCAAAAAGTTTGTTCCCCCTCTAACCCGCCTCTACGCGAACAGGCAGTTTTTTTTTTTTTTTTTCTTTACTGGGCCTCCTGAGATATGTCCATCACATATTCCAGGAGGCCTTAAGTCTTTCATTCAGTAGTTAGGAGAAGGATGGGCCTAGAGGCGCATCATTGCAGTGCCCCACCAGCTTAACCACAGGGGGGCTGGTGGGCCACCTGGTGAGAGTATAGAAAAAAAAAAATAATATCAGGGTGGTGCGTTGCAGAGTGAGGGTCCTCCCAAGTATATTCAGAAAAGGTTAAAAATAAAAAAAACTTTAAACAGAGAGCTTGGTCTGGAGCTGGACTTTAAAATAGATTATAGAGAGCTATTGTCAAAACTGACCAGGAAATGCACAGCAGCACAGCTTAACAAGCTAACCGCATGAAAAAGTACAATATCAACAAGAAAGATGTAAATGAAGTGAAGTGATTGTGGCTGCCATTCTATCAACTTTGCATGTTTCTTAATTTTCTTTTGCCCAAAGCAAAAGCATGTACAGAAACAGTATGTTGGACGGTGTATGACCTTCACTCCAGTCCCAGCCTGGGTTTTCAGTTCTCTTATGCAATTCTTTGGGCACCCCTGATCTAGTGCCTACCTGTTTGAGTTTAAAGACTTCTATGTTCCGCACATGGTAAGCGCTTCTAATTGAATCTTTGGTATATGGAGGGTGTTCAAAATGACCTAAAGGAACGACAGAACATGTAATGCACAGAACTATTAATAAAAGAGCACGAATCACATTTCCCAAACTCCATTGGTGGCAGTCCAGTCTTTTCAAACAGCACATGGAGGGATACTGGTTACATTTCAGCAAGTTAAAAACACCAAACCACAGTCAGCTAGGTGTTAAAACACAAGAAATAACATCTGTTTCTGGAATATCATGTTTGAGGATACTTAAGAGCCAAGGAGGAGTTCATTTGTGAAGGCAAATACTTCCCCTTTTGTCCTGTCTCTTAATCACAGGTGAGCTCAGAAAGAGTTGGTGCTGCTATGAAGAAAGAAAGATCATGCTGACAGCATGTTCTATGTTTTTGCTGAAGTAAGCCATCTTTGTTTGATGCGAATAAAGCAGATAGTCTTATGAAAACAGTCTTGCTCCCTCCTGTTGCTACCCACTATATATAATTTTTTTCTTAATATAAAAGATAAAACAAAAAAAAAAAAAAACAACCCCACACAGAAACAAAAACAAAGATGCCAGTTATTGATTACCTTTTCTATAATCATGGTATTTGAAGATTCCAGAAATTCCTCCAATTCTTACACCTTGATATTTCACTACCCCGGCATATCCTGAAAAGCAAACACAAAATTTAGAATATTACATTTCAAAAACAAAGGCACTGTTGTAATGGCTAAACAGTTACTATCGGCTCTTAATTTGTAAAGTGGGCCTCCCGGATAATGGTAGGAGTGTGCTGGCAATACCCTGCATGTCAGGGGGTCATCAGGGCAGCAAGTGAGTAGAAATCGAATAAAAATCTCTCCCTCTCTATCCAAAACTAAAAAGAAAATATTTTAGTTGCCGTTTTGACTTTTACTATATTAAAAAACTTGTAATGTTAGCAGTGCCATGAAACATCTTTTTTTCCCCAAAGTTAAAATGTACTATCATTGAAACCACGTGTATTTACAAGAAGGCAATGTCATCAAGTCACTTGCCCCTGGTAAAAGGAGACTGCATTCCTATGCGAATCGATTTAGAATCCAAAATGTAATATTTGGTTGTGTATAAACAAGCAGTCCCCCCCCCCCCCCCCCACAGTTGTGCAGATAAATATGCACATGAATGGCTAGATAAAAGCAGCACATGCTGCAAAAACTTACCTAGGTAGTAAATATTTGGTGCAACCCAGCCTCCATAGGGCAACTCTTGGAGGTGATTTGATGCCTCGTGATTTCCTCCAATGAAGATTGTAAGTATTGGAGCCTTCTTCTCTCCAGAGTAATATCTATGAAACATAAAAGAAGTCATACATTTAGGTCTGTATACTATTGTATCATTTGAACCGCATTACTATGAACCTGACAATTCAATAGCAGGATCACAGCAAAACTATCTCCAAAATAAAAGGAATTATAGAGTGCCATCATTTAACAAAAGAACTATCCTCTCATCTTTTAAAATAAAACAGTAACATGGGGGTGAATTTACTATGACTGGAGCAAACAGAATCTGGAGCAGCTGTACATGGCAACCAATCAGCTTTTATCTTTTATTTTAAAAGCCTAACTGAACAAGGTGAAGACAGAGGCTGACTGGTTTCTAGCTGTTCCACATTCTCTCTGCTCCAGTTTCAGTAAATTTACCCATTGTGTTTTTTTTTAAAGATTTAAATGTCTCTTTACCATAAATATACTGTATGTATGCAAACATATTCAGAAGCCTTAAGAGTGCATTAAAGTTATATACTTCACCAACAAATGACTATTGGGCCACTAAGTATACAGCTGCACTGCAAAAAAATGTTGTAAAATAATGGGATTTTTGACTTACAGTAAAATCCTTTGCTCTGATGTTCATTGACAAGACACAGCTCCTGATCTTCTCAACCATTGGGTTATACTGCCCCCTACAGGAGTAGGACACTAGGCAGAAAAAAAGTCCGGCTATGCCTATGGGCAGTCCCAGGGGGTTATACTCCCTCTCTCTGCTATAGTCACTCAGTTTTGTTACAAGTAGTATCAGGACAATTATAACTCCACAGAGGGGTGGGTGCTGTGTCCGTCAATGAACATAAGAGAATTGGATTTTTATGGTAAGTCAAAAATCCCATTTTCTCTTTCATTCATTGATGGATATAGCTCCTACAAGAAAATGGCGGCACCATGAGGCTCCCAGGAGGGAATCACTAGTCCTTTAGAAAACAGCGCAGGCAGGAAGGGGAACCCCACCAGGTAAGTCACCCCCCCACAACCTGGTTGCCAGCTGTGCACCACCCCAAATTGCCAGCACAGCACCCTGCTCCAAACCCCAGGTAGTGGACCAGGCCACCCCACAGCCCAAGTGAAAGGGGGGGGGGGGGGGGGGGAGATATGGCTCACTAGTAAGACAGTTACTTACCATACCAGGTACCAGGCTGGCACTGCTCCAGAAAGAACCTCCTCTCCATCGAAATGGGGAGCTGCCAGCCAGGAGGAACGCTACAACTTGGGCCGAGACCCGGTCGTTTGCGACCTTGCGAGGCGTTTAACTCACAGGCCAGTCCCCATCCAGTGGGGCCATGTCGCGACCAACCTAGCGCAGAGCTGAGATCTGTGCGTGCTCGCTGGCCAGACTGTTGTGACCACTGGATCTAGATTATCCTGCCCATCGCCCAATTTGGCAGTTGATTGTAGATCTCACAGGGAAAAAAAAAAAAAAAAAACAGGAGAAAAGCATCTATCTAAAAAGAAAAAATTGCCAGGACCAGAGATTCCAGAAAGGAACTAGGTCCAGACTAGGAAGAAAAAAAAAAAAAAAAAAAAACAACTGAGCACCTATAGCAGAGCGGAAGTATACCCCCCTGGGACTGCCAATAGGTGTAGCCAGACTTTTTTCTATCTAGTGTCCTACTCCTGTAGGGGGCAGTATAATCCAATGATTAAGAAGATCAAGAGCTGTGTCCGTCAATGAACGAAAGAGAAATTATGTTTTTATTCAAATGTATTGCATTGTACTGCAGTGGCACGGTATACTCGGTCACTTAGTATTCTATTCAAATCAGCTGTGCATGGCTCCGCCCACACCGCTAAGTCATCAATTCAGAGATCCATTTGCATAGATCTCTGAATGGAAAACTACAAGTTACTTACTCCAGCCCCATAACAGAAGGTCTATACCTACATACGGGCCTGGGAATTGGGGCAGTTGGCATAAACCACCCGCAATGCACTCATGCGGGCCTCAATGCCAACATGTAATAAATGCACACTTTATGTAGGTACATTAAGCACCCACATTTAATAATTTTCTAAAATTGGAGTATGCCTTCAAGAGAGGGATAGGGTAAAGACAGAGCATCACACTCTGATGACAAATACCAGTACAGTTCTTATTATGCTGCATGAAAACATCTTGGGGTTGATTTAGACCAGGGGTCTTCAAACTATGGCCCTCCAGTTGTTCAGGAACTACAATTCCCATCATGCCTAATCAGGTCTGTAAATGTCAGAGTTTCACAATGCCTCATGGGACGTGTAGTTCCGCAACAGCTGGAGGGCCGTAGTTTGAGGATTCCTGATTTAGACTGTTTGCTTTGCAAGGGAATTTTCCCCAGAGCTTAGGGAATGAGGTGAAGCTCTGCTGTACTGGCTTCTATCATCCAATCATGTTTTAACAAAAATTTGTCCCGTCCCCCACCCCCTGTTTTCCTTGCATGTGATTAGGTATTCTTTACAATGTAAAATTTCACCACATTCACTAAGCAGGAGAGTATAAACGGGAAGAGCTAGCAACTCGTCCTCCCGGTAAAAGTACTTTGCTGAGAATGGGTACAGTGTGCATGTTACAGCAGTTTATGGCTATGAATAAGGTTTATTACCGAAATTAGTAAGCTGCTGTAACTTGCAGACTGTATCCTTTATCAATAAAGTACTTTTACCAGGAGGATGAGTTGCCGGCTCTTTACATTATACTCTCATGCTTAGGTTCCAAGAAGACACCATGAGCTTTGGAGCACTGTTGGTTTACCTCCAGAGTCCAGAGGGAATTAACCTAGGCGTATATCTTCATTTGTGGACATTCACAAAGCACTGGGAAAATTCCCCCTGCAAGGCGAATAACCCATATGCCTTCAAGCAAATCAACCTCATAGTGTATATTCAAACTGTAAAAATGCCTTACTTGTAAAAAGTCTGCATCTGGCGGTATTTTTGTGGCACAGCCATGCATTTCATGTCCCCCTCATTCCTCACTGCCTGAAAGTCACCACAGCAGAGCAGGAGATCAACTTTAGTATTCTCCTTCTTCTCCAGGAACTGGATAGTCTCGTAGATCTTATCGAGCTCACCATGACAGCATCCTTCCACTGCAATCTTCATGGCTGTTGTAGTGTGGTCACAAATAAAGCTCAGAGACAAATCTTTCCTTATACTCTCATCTGCAAGAACAAATTGCACTGTGTTAAGATTATACACTACAATAATAATAAAAAAAAAAAAAAAAAAAAAAAAAAAAAAAACACGATATTTAAAAATTGCAAATACGTTTAACAACTAATAAATTTAGTCTTCAACTTTTTTTTTTTTTTTAAAGTGCACTTATCTCTTAAGATAGACCTGTTGATTCAAACCCTAGCTCCAAACTGTTGGTGCAGGTCAGCATTACAGAAACACAACGTTTTTAATATTTTAAATCAGAACTCCAGTCACAAACCTCTAAAAATGATTAAGGCAATAAAAAAAAAGTGTAAAGAGCTCACATCGTCTTTGTTTACTGTACAATTCATTTATATATGCCAGATACTACAGCCACCGCCAAACTGTTAATGCTGAGGCTAGAAGGGATACAACTGTCATACAATGAGGTGATCAGGTTGTTTATCTGCCCCTCCTCTGCCTTGTCCATTCACAAAACACCTTGCATTTTACTCACAGAAATATTGTCCATTGTCGGGATTTACCCAGCTGTTTGACAGTTGGCTCCAGCTGTCAATGCGTGGCTGAGAGCATTTGCCCCCTCTCCAGCCTGGCACTCCAGTGAGCGCTGGAGGGGCAGAGTGGAGACTGACAGTCACTGCGCCAAGCAGACCAAGAACTGAGTAATCAGTGGTCACATGATCACTTAGTTCTGGGGCTTTGAGGCTGCAGTATCACAGCGATGCTGCAGCATAGATTTTTTTATCTTGTTTTAAATACCCAAAACTTCTTCAAAGTGAAATAATGTTCTTTAGCAAGGAACATACATACCACATTAATAATTATGCTACCAAAATTAGCATGTGCTGTAAATTGTCTCCAGCATTGCTCCGGTTTCTTCTTGCCAGAGGCTGCTCTTTTGGTGAAGCCCAGAGCCCATGAACAGCAGTATATCATAAAGCGGAACTAAACCTATCGATTTAAAGCGGAGTTCCACCCCCCTTAAAAAAAAAATTAAAAGTCAGCCACTACAAATACTGTAGCGGCTGACTTTTAAATAGTAGAACTTACCTGTCCAGGGAGCCTGCGATGTCGGCACCCAAAGCAGATTTACGTATCGGCTCCTGGGTGCCGCCGCCACCATCCAGGGTAAGGGAACCCAGCACTGAAGCCTTTTGGCTTCACTGCTGGTTCCCTACTGCGCATGCGCAAAGCATGCTGCGCTTTGTAATTGGCCCAGCGGCAGAGGAAAAAGGAGGGGGGCCAAACTTCAGAGGGACGGCACCGCAGTGCTGTCTCCCAGGAAGTAGGGAAGGGTACCTGTCAAAAACAGGTACCCGTGCCTTCCTCCCCCCTGAAAGGTGCCAAATGGGGGGGGGGGGAGGGAGAGGAGATCGGCGGAGTACCACTTTTGAGTGGAACTCCGCTTTAACAGTTGAAGAAAAGAGTTAGCAATCCTGACATTCCAGGAATGTAACGGTCACATTTGCTTTTGTCCTCAACCAAACTGCCAAACCATCAAATGGCTGGCGTTAGAACTGATCACATGTGCAGCACCATGACAGTTGCAGATCAAATAGAAGCAACATCCTTGGCTATAAAGGAAAGGAAGGTTTAATTCCGCTTTGAGGCTGTCAGCAGATCGGCCTCTACAAATTCAACAGTGCCTACAAATGGTGAGCAGGGGGAGACAGTGTATTACTGGATTTTAAACAGTAGAGCTACTTATATTAAATGTTTTACAAAGCTATACCTGCAAAAGGGGCCATCATAAAGTGATCTAGCGAGACTTGATTTTCTAAAAAAAAAAAAAAATTTGGCTGTTTTAATCCAATCAATGCAACTGGGTAAATATGGCCATGAATCCATTTTTGGAGCACTGTCGTCACCAGCACCCCCCCCCCCTTTGTTTAGAATATGATATTCGGATAGGGATGAGTTCAGGCACCGGAGCTCATCTTTACTAATGACCCATAGGAGTTGAATAATGGAAATCAGCACAGCTTCGCTTTTTTTGGGTACAGTAAGGGAGAGTTAAAAACCCGTCCGATTATTTCTTTTTTTTACCATCTGTGTCCCTTTGGGAGATTTCCCTTCACTTCCTGTCCCATAGCCAAAACAGGAAGTGAAGGGAATACCCTGGAGCCCCCAGAACTAGTGTCCCCTTTGAATGATTTTCCTTATTTTCCTGTCCTGGGGACAACCCAAACATTTTATTTTTCTTTTCTGTTCAAAGAGAAACAGAAAACAGGACACCTAGAGAGAGTGACTGCCGGTTCACACTGATCCGACTCACCTGACAAGTAGCTTCCAATGCTGTGCAATGGAACCGTTCTAATCAGAGCAACTTGCATTGACTTCCATTATGAGAAGTCGTTGTAAACTTCATAGTCGCCCGAAGTCAGAGTGTGAACCGACTCTGAATCTCCAGAATGGGGGCACAGGCAGCAACAAAACATGACTGATGTTATAATCTCTCCCCACTCTATCCAGAACTACAAAAGGTTTTGCCTTTAGGTATACTTTGATAAATAAGCCCCATGGTCTCTGGGGATTTGCTCTGCTCCCAGACAGAGATGTGGTGGTCAGGACACATTACAATGTGACTGTCTGATCTCCTAGAGATCCAGCAGTAAGCCATGTGTCATAAAGGCCTTCCTGGCTGGAAATAAACACAGGTTTAGTCCATTACACATTATCCCAGTACAGCAGAACATGCGCACACCGGAGGACTCACGCCGACTCTCAGCTCCCAGTGTTACCACTGCATGGACCGCTCAGGCTCAGCTCCCCCTGGCAGGCCGCAGCCTGCCCGAACACTGAGGAGGAGGGGGGGCAGGACTCCACACCCGTACCTCTCAATGCAAGTGAGAGCTGAAATCACACACACCTCCCCTATTAATAAATGGTATCCCCCAATGCTCCCTTTCACCCCCAGCACACCGCTCCTTACCTGCGCTCCGCCGACACTCCTCAGTACACTGCCCTGCAGGCGGCGCAGGAACAAGTCCAGATGTGGTAGTGACGCAAACTAAGGGGCGTGTACTTCTCTTGTCTGCTTTCATTGGTCGCCTTTCTCTTCGTGAAACTAATTGGCTCTCTCCTTAACTCAAAGTACAACAATACGTCACGCTTTAGTCACGTGTGCCTCTACGCATACTGGTTTACTTCAGAAAAATGGCGAATACAGGTTCTATAACACGCTTTATTTACATGCATAAAACGTTCAGTTTAACCACAAATTTTATGTCACGTATACAGAATTAATGGGGGTATCATTCTTCATCAGATATTAAACATTTATCACGCTAGTAAATTAGTAAGACGCTCTAGGATTACTCCCTTGGTCATGTGATATGAAACCACACTCCCGGAAGTGTCCGTGGAACGCACGGCCGATATTCAGGAAGAGGAAGTCAGGTTTCCGGGAGTGGAGTGCGCACGCGCGGCTATGGGGTTGGCAGCTAGCTCAGTTCCCCAGTAAGGAGGAAGATCACCTGGACCTGGCAAGTGAGTGACATCCAGTGTTAGCGGTCTGCATGTATCACCTGTGTACCTCTCTATACCAACCCCCTAGGGTTGTATAGAAATATAAGCATGGCTGTGGAAGAGGAATGGATGATTGGAATCTGTCATTGTCTTCACGAATGTGTCATTTTGTATAAATATGTCATTATTTCAGTGTGAAGGTTCTTTATATCACAAAGCCATACACTGGATTAGAGAGCGGGCACAGAGGGGGACATGTACTAAAACTGGTGCATACAGGATCTAATGCAGATCAGCATAGTAACCAATCAGCTTCCAGGTTTATTCTCAAAGCTTACAGTGATTGTAAACGATCACCTTGTAACTCAAAACATTCACTTTAAAGTTCAAATGAAAGGCAAACATTTGTGTATAGATCTAAAATAAATAAATGCCCTTTTTTCTAAGTGATCACATTCTGTCTGTTTTCAGCTGCATAAGGGCTGGGGAGGAGAAGCAGCAGAACACCCAGCTTCCCAGTAAGAGGCTGGGGGGGGGGGGTGTCAAGACATGTCTGATCATTGGAGGAGAGTACTCTGAGTTCCCAGCACAGCTAGAGAACTGACCACGGTGTGCTCCCCTGCTTAGTGTGGTCAGTTTTTAATGGGTAATCAGAGGGACTGGCAGGAACATCAGAGATTTCACATAAAGGAAGCAATACAAAGAGATCAAGATATTTTTTCATACAAGTACATAGTACAGCAGGCACATATCAGGAATATGAAATGCTGGGGTACCGAAACACTTTAAAGTGGATCTTTAGTCAGAAAATAAATCTAGTCCTGCTAGATCACTTCAGGCTGTCCCTTTTTGCAGGTATAAAACATGAAAAATAAGTGTCTATACTATTCAAAATTCAGTAATACCCTGCTCTGCACATGCTCAGTTGCTCTCTACTTTTAGACACTGTTGAATTCTAGATTGTAAGCTCTAACGAGCAGGGCCCTCTAGTTCCTCCTGTTTTGAACTGTATTGTATCTGTATTGTCTTCCCTCACATTGTAAGCCCCCGTTCACATGCACGCAATCCGACTTCGGGTGGCGACCTCCGAGGTCGCGGTGTGAGCAGCGCGCCGCGACCTCGGAGCGGCCGCCACGGACTTCATGACATTGAAGTCTATGGCGGTCACCTCCTGGTCGCCCCAAAGAAGCTCCGGACCCTTTTTCTAGGTCGGAGCGACTTGTGTCACTCCTATTAGAACGGGTCCGCAGCTTCCCTATGGGAGGCGACCTGTGAGGCGACCAGGTCGCCTCACAGGTCGCCCTAGTGTGAACCGGGACTAAAGCGCTGCGCAAACTGTTGGCGCTATATAAGTCCAGTATAATAATAATTTGTAGAGACCAATCTTCTGACAGCCTTAAAGCGGAATTAACCCCTCCTATCCTTTACAGACAAGGAGGCTGCTTCTGTTTGATCTGCAACTGTCATAGTGCTGCACAGGTGATCAGTTATGACACCAGCTATTTGATGGTTTGACAGTTTGGTTGAGAGAACAATCAAATGTAACCGTTGGCAATCCCGACATTCCAGGAATGTAACTGTTTTTAGAAACTGTTAAATCGATGAGTTTAGTTCCGCTTTATGATTTTAGGCCTGGTTCACACCTATGCATTTTTGGTGCATTTTACAGAAACGCACTACAGTCTATTTAACATGGTTTCCTATGGGACATGTTCACATCTATGCTTTTTTCAGCCGCTGTGTTTTTGGAAAGGGTCAGGGACTTTTGTAAACGAATAATGTTGCGTTTTTGGTTCAATAGACTTTGATGGAGACACTGCAGAAAAGCATGTAGTGTGTTTTTGACGCAATTTTTTTAATCTGCCCAACAACAGATTTTCCAAAAAATGCATAAAAAAATGTGAAACATGAAAAAACATGTCAAAAACGCATGTGCAGAAACAGATCAAAAGCAAACTGCATAGATGTGAACCAAGCCTTACTGCTGTTCAGGGGGCTTTGGGCTTCGGCAAAATGGCAGCCTCCAGCAAAAAGAGAAATTCTGGAGGCAATTTACAGCACACACGGATTTTGGTAGCATCATTAATATTGTGTAATGTATGTTCCTTGCTAAAGAACATTATATTTTATTAAGTTATGGGTAAAGTTCCACTTTAGTTGAACAAGCTGAAATTAGAAATTGATTGGTTACTATGCAGAGCTGCACCAGATTCTGTGTGCTCCAGTTTTAGTAAGTCTCCTCCAGTGACATATTTGGTGGTGATGAATATGACAGTAGGGGGATGGGGGGGGGGGGTGAATTACCAAAGTGAAATGCATCATTGTTTGTAAATTTTGGCTGATTTCTGTGTGCCCAATCATCAATTGACATCACACAAGTTGTATGCGTTGTTGTGCTAGCCGTGCCATATCACTGATTGCGACAGTGGTTAGAATTAGAATTCCTGCCATATGCATACACACTCAGATGCTGCCTTCCCAGCTAAAGGGGAGCAGATGAGGGGTGTTAAAAATGTGGTAGGGTTTTACCGCCCTCCCAACCGCGAGTTTAAACAAGCCCTAAAAATCATATGTCACATTTTCTTTTCTTGTCCAATAGTGTGCACCAAACTTTCTAAGTTAAAAACTGTGGTGTAATACTGCAATGAGGCGGCGTGGATAGCAAGGAGCAGCTCTGCAGGACGAAGAGGGGAATGTGTGGAAGGACAGCACATCACCGCACTGTCTGTCTTCAGAGCTGCTCACCTACAGGGCTGTCAGATTGGGACGAGCAGCTGTGTCCATGCAGCCATTGCACCCCAATGGATATGAATGGGCTGCCTACACACAGCACCTGGTGGCTGAATCCGTATAAATACGCGGGTATCAGCGCCGATCTGAATGCAACCCTAGGCCAGTGATGGTGAACCTTGGTACCCCAGATGTTTTGGAACTAAATTTCCCATGATGCTCATGCAATTTGCAATGTAGTTGAGCATCATGGGAAATGTGTAGTTCCAAAACACCCGGGGTGCCAAGGTTCCCCATCATTGCCCTAGGCCATGGGGGTGGGCAAACTCCAATCCTTCAGCTGTCGTGGGCCTACAAGTCCTATCATTCCTCTGCTTCTGGGAGTGATGCTTGTGGCTGTCAGATTCTTGCAATGCCTTGTAATAATTGTAGTTTTGCAATAGCTGGAAGGCTGATGTTTGCCCACCTTGCCCTAGGGCTGTGATGGCGAACCCTGGCACCCCAGATGTTTTGGAACTATATTTCCCATGATACTCATGCACTCTGCAGTGTAGTTGAGCATCATGGGAAATGTAGTTCCAAAACATCTGGAGTGCCAAGGTTCACCATCACTGCCCTAGGGGATCCCTGAAAACTCATCCCTTCAGGGAAGTCTTTCCCACCTCCACCCAACAACTGAATTTTACTTTCTTCATCAACTCATTCCCCACAGTTAAACCCTCCTATTCTTTACAGCCAAGAAAGCTGCTTTTGTTTGATCTGCAACTGCCATGGTGCTGCACATGTGATCAGTTATGATACTTTTTGTATAACTTGCCCTTCCCTTTTTAGATTGTAAGCTCTCACAAGCAGGGCCCTCCTAATCCTCTTGTAATGAATTGTATTGTAAGCGTACTGCATAAACTTTTGTCGCTATGTAAATTCTGTATAATATTATATCTGAATTTTTAATATTTGTATATCAATAATATATCCTAAATAATCTATCTGAATAATAATATTCAATCTATCTAAAAAAAAAAAAAAAAAAAAAATTTATATATATATATATATATATATATATATATATAATTTTTTTTATTATAATGTAAAACAATAATATATCCTTTGTAATAATGATATATCTCTATATAATAATAATACTGCTACTACTATTAATAATATCATGTTAAATACTATAATAACATGTAGTACAATAATAGAATAATATGCATTTAGTAGGTGAGACATGCTGGAGAGGCAGAAGTTCTTGCCAACCAGCACAAAAGTGATAACAATCCCCTCCCTAAAAGAGAGTGATGTGATTTAGCATTATAATACATTTCTGTATGGAGGTGTAACCCTTCTTGTTGTGGGTTTCAGTTTTCAGAAATCTTCAATCTGCATGTTTGTGATTGTCACCATCAACATTACAATGGTGGGGGTCTTCTCTGTACAAGCAGAGTGATAATCACTATTAGCATATGAATAATGAAAAGTCTGCACAGAGAGACCAGAGTCTCATAATGAAACAAACATAATTGCTGCAAAACTATCTGCTTATTTTTAGGTTTAATACTGCAGAAATTGCAAAATTTGTGGTTTAGAGGTATTTGAATATTTGTTTTCCTTTTTTGACTTTTTTTAAACTTTTTTAAAAAGTGTAACTAAAGACAAAACTTTATTTTCATTTTGAACAGAGTGGATTAGAACATCTGTCAGGATGTTATAGCTGTCTGTACCCCCGTTAGGGAGCTTAACTCTATTTGTCACAAAAGTGGAAGTGAAAGAGAATCCCAAATTGTGGCTTGTGACCAGAACAGGTATAAAAGGGAAATCTTCCAATGGGGACACTATTCCTGGTAACGACCAGGAAGCCCCTCACTTTGGAGTTGTTTTTCCTGCTTTGGCTATGGGACAGGGAGTGAAGGAAAAACTTACAGGGGTTATAACTAGTGATCGACCGATATCGTTTTTTTAATACCGATACCGATATTTTGGTCATCGGATATCGGTATCGGCCGATATCTGCCGATATTTTCGGACATGTAAAAAAAAATATATTTTTTTTTAACGGTACTCTTGTGGAGGGATCTTGGGGTCTAAAAGACCCCAAATCCCTTCTCTGCACCGAAAAGCATTCAAAACGCCAAGTCTGGCTGTTTTGAATGCTGTCAGTTTTTTTAATTTGGCGCCGAGTACCTGGAAGTGATGTCATGACATCACTTCCGGGTTTTTTACATGGAGACGCAGTACACCGGGTCTTCTCTTTGGCAGCGGCGGCGGTGGAGGTAGGATGCCCTGGTCTCCCGGTGGGACGGGAGACCCGGGCGAGCCACGGAAGGCAGCGGGAGGGGGGGACATCCCCTCCTGCTCCTTGTAATGAAAGCCGAGCGGCTTCTCAGCCGCATCGGTTGTCATTACAAGTCAGGCGACCGTTGGCTATGGACACTGGTACCGGGGTGATGCCTCTAGCTGCAGGCATTAGCCCGGTACAAGCACTTTCCCGAAATATCGGCAATATCGGTAAATCCAAAGGCCGATTCCGATATATTGGGGGAAAGTACATATCGGCCCCCGATATATCGGTGTTGCCAATAATCGGTCGATCCCTAGTTATAACCCTCACTTAATCCAAAGTGGAAAAAAAGGACTTGCTTTAGTTCTTCTATAAGACTTGAAAAACACAAAAAGAAAAATAGTGGGACTTTACTTATGCCTTCAATCGTACCTCTAAACTCAGGTAAAAGTAATCAATACATTTTTTTGAGGTACAGTAAAACCATACTAACAAATATTAAAATGCATATTCAAGGTCATAAATGTATCAACAACCACTTCCTGAAAAACCCAGATGGGGTGATAAGGCAGTCGCTGTAAAAAGGTTGACGCATTTTGCAGCATACCCCCCACTTCCTCAGGATCTTACAGACCTCGTAGATATTCCAATATCCTTACAATGCCATAAAATACACTAAAATTAGAAAAAAATAAAATAACAATATTTCTGACCAAAAAACAATACAAAATAATTATGACCTAACAGAGATAATCATACATCAAAGTAGCACCTCATTAGAAAAAAGGGGAAGATCACCACACGTATCCCTGCTTTACTATAAGACTTGAGTTGCAAAACATGAGGAAGTCATGTACTGTATTTCATCATTCTGACTTTTTAACTCTACTGGTAACACCTTCAGCTTTGCTGGTTTTTACTCAAAATAGGTGTTATACAGTTAAGGCCTCAGGAACACTGACAATGATATGCATGAAAAAAAGAAAGAAGAAAGAAAGCTGCGCTCAATAACAAGAGTAAGGCTGCCAGTACAAAAGTATTATCAAACCATATAGCAAATTGTGTTCAAGTACAGCGCCACAATTAAAAACCCTAAAAAATTGAAAGAACACAGTCCATGAAATCCATCTGAAAATGAAGCTGAGGTGCAGAAATAAATGCAAATAAATTCCAACACCGTTAGTGCAGGCACAATCTTGATGATCACCACGTGCATAAATTAAGGTAATCTCCTTACCAGAAAATTAGACCCCCCTGTTAAGGAAGGTTCACCAAGCATGAGGTATAGAAACGGTCATCAGTGAAGGGTCCACTCCAAATCAGCAACCAATCCACAACGGAATTTTCATAGAGGACAGTATATCTTTGTGAACTTCATAAACCCCAAAAGTTGGACATTGATGTTCCTCCAAAAAAACAAGTGGGGCTCACATGGTGAAGTACGTACAATTTATTAAATAAAAGAAAGGTAAAACACTCACATGTCAGCTGCGTGATACAGGCATGTAATAAAAAGTTTGCCGCGGCTACAAGTGTATCTGCATGGGGGCTGGTGCGTCTGACGCGTTTCGTCCTTCCATCAGACTTTGTCAAAGGCCAAATGTCTAAAGACATAAAAATGCATGTAATGATTTGAAATGGTATAACGCAGACTGTGTTTACCTGGATTTAGATACATTCGTTTAGCTGTATTTGCAGATAATATAATTCTGTGTGTTCGGGGCAGATTATATATTCTGGACGCACGTAAACATCAGTACATTTAAATAGAGGAGAACTTGACCTTAGAAAAGTTTCTTTATACTTCTGAGATAATTTTACCTGCGTTAAAATAAACAGAAAGCAGGAGGCTAGTGTGAATGTAGCCTGTACCCATTCACACTTGAAGTGGTTGTAAAGGGATTTTTTTTTTTTTTTTTTATTTTAAAGCGGTAGTAAAGTGAATGTTTCACAAATTGCGGACAGACAGGGCAGTAGAGACACTGCCTGTCAGCCCTCATGTATGCTGAGCCACGCATGTGCATTTATGGCCCCCCAGTCTGTGCCGCGGCGATATGACTCCCGTGCGCACATGTGGGAGTGATGTCATCTTGGCCTGACCATTCAAGTGAACGAAAGCATGGAACTCTGAAGCAGGACCGGGCAATGATGGAAGCACTGGTGGCTCACCGGATCATATTGACTGCAGCGCTGGAGGGTTTCTTTGGCGGGTAAGTCTGCCTTAATATGCCACGCATACTAGCACATTATAGTATAACCCCCCCCCCCCTACAAAAATAAAAAAAAAAGTTATAGCGGACTTAACTACACCTTCAATGCAATCTCTGCATTAAGGTAAAAAATGTTCTGTGTTTAGCCCCAGCCCCCAGTCTATTATTGTGCTTGAGAGCAGCTGTTCTGTCCTCTTTCTCTGCTCACTGGACATAGAGACAGCAGCGGGAGCCATTGGCTATAAAGGGAGAGTTGGGCGAGGGGCCAAGCTGCGCTGTGTGTGTCATTGGACTCACACAGCCCAGGTCAGGCTCCAGCCCACACTTGCAATGGGGGCAGAACCCAGGAGTGCCGGCGTGGGACCCCAGAAGAAGAGAGTCAGGGCTGCACTGTGTAAAACAATTGTTGTAAGTATAACATGTTTGGTTTTTGTTTTTTTAATTATATTTACAATCACTTTGAGTGTGATTTGAAGACCTTTTTTGTGTGTATGTATTTTTGTTTTGTGCATTTTTATGCACAACTTGTACATGAGCAGATTTTCCCTTTTTTTAACCCCCATAGACATTTTAAATAGGAGTAAGTGAAACACTTGTGTGTCTTTTGAGCATTTTTCAGGCTCTCCCATTCAATTCTTTGGGGGGCAAAGTGTACAGGTCTGCCCCAAAGAAGCTTGTGTACATTTTTGAGCTTTACAAATTAGGTGACAAACGAAAGAGTGCTTAGGTGTGAACAGGCTTATTCAGAATAACCCCATTTAGACTTATCGGTAATGGTATTTCCATGAATCTTTCAGCACAGCTACTTGGGGAGATGATTGGCTCTGCCTTCTACAGGAAACACAAATTGGATACAATTTAAAAAGCCCTCCCCTTCCTATGACCCTCAGTTATTTTAAAGATCAAGTAAACCTCCACCAATGTGCACAAGGCAGAGGAAAAATAGAGAGAAAACTCAGTAACCACCACCGCCAAGCTATATGTTAGAAATGGTGC
The DNA here is from genome assembly GCF_965119305.1 of Pelophylax lessonae. Lineage (NCBI taxonomy): Eukaryota > Metazoa > Chordata > Amphibia > Anura > Ranidae > Pelophylax > Pelophylax lessonae. Next base: position 208,028,396 of record NC_138773.1, read on the forward strand.
TCAAAAAGGATAGGGTGGGAATCCGGACACTGTCCTGGAAGATTCATGGAAATACCGTTAGGGGTAAGTCTAACAGGGGTTTTCCCCCTTCATCTTCCAGGTCAGCTACTTAGAGAGGATAAGCAAGATTCTATACCTTAGGAAGGGATGACAGCCTGCAGCACTTTCCTTCCAAAGGAGAGGTCCTGGCTGGTGAGCGTTTGTACTCTATAATGCCTGATGAATGCATGAGAAGAAGACCAAACTGCAGCCCTGGAAATTTTTTCCTTTGATGCTCCTGCTCTTTCTGCCCAAGATGTGGCCAAAGATCTAGTAGAATGCACCCTAATTCTTTTAGGAGGGGGTCTGACCTGAATAACTGTGGGCTTCACAAATTGTTTCCCTGATCTATCAAGCAATGTAGCTCCTGGAGGCCCTAGACCCCCTCCTGGACCCACTAAACGAAACTAGAAGAGGATTTTCGAAATTCGCTGGACATTTCTATATAACGAAGAAGGCATCTTCTTCTAACATCAAGACAACTAAATCTTTCCTCCTCCTTTCTGGGGGAGGTACAAAAAATAGGAAGGATTACCTCTTGTGATCTGTGAAGCCTAGAGGAAACCTTAGGTAAATGCAGAGGGTCTGGTTTAATAATCACCCTATTATCCAAATTTCTCAAAAAGGTGTCCTTACAGGAAAGGAACTCTAAATCTGAAATAGTTCTACCCGAAGTGATGGCTAAAAGAAAAGCTATCTTCATAGATACTGACTTTAAGGAAATTTCACTTAAGGGCTGGAAGGGAGCTCTGGTAAGCACATTCAGCACTAAAGACGGGTCCCAAGGATGTATCTGTACAACCAATTTAAAAGTCTGTCTGGCTCTAGATAAAATAAATATTTTAAACAATGGATTCTCGGCCAGCCTGGCATCTAGGAAAAGTGAAAGGGCAGAAATCTGTACTTTTAGGGTAGTAACAGAAAGACCCTTTTCAACTCCTTCCTGTAAAAAAATCCAGGATACTGGGAATAGAAAAGGAATGAATCCCAGCCCTATTCTGCCAGGTCACAAACGTCTTCCAGACTTTTCCGTAAATTCTTCTTGTGACCAATTTACGGCTGTCTAGAATAGTACTAATAACCTTTTCCGAACATCCCTTTAAGTGTAGGATGAGCCGCTCAGCTTCCAGGCCGTCAGCTGGTAAATCTGAGGGTTTTGATGGAACACTGGCCCTTGCTGGAGAAGGTCCCTTTGATCTGGCAGGGGCCAGGGGGGAGCTGTGGAGAGGGATTTCAGAATCACAAACCAACTCCTTCTGGGCTGCCAAGAAGCTATCTGGATTACCTCCGCCGGTTCCTGAACAATCTTTTGGATCACTAGCGGTAACATGGCAAATGGAGGGAAGGCATAAGAAAGATTGAACCTGCATGGAAAGGTCAGTGCTTCTGTTCCCAACGCTGTTGTCTCTCTTTCCAGTGAGAAGAAGGCTGGGAGCTTTGTGTTCTTACTGGACGCAAAGAGGTTCACTGAAGTTACTCCCCATCTCCCTGTAATCTCATGGAAGACTTCCCTGTTCAATTCCCAAATGCTGCTGCTGACTTTAACTCTAGCTGAAATAATCTGCTAGAATATTTGTTGTGCCACTGATGTGAACAGCCCTGATTGAAGCAATATGACGTTCTGCCCAGGTCAGGATCTGTTGGGTTAAGGATAAGAGACTGTTTGAGCGGGTTCCTCCCTGTATGTTGAGGTATTCTACCACTGTGGCGTTGTCTGAAAAAAATTAACAGCTCGTTTGCCTGGATTCTTGGTTCGAGAGCTAACATAGCCCTCCCCACTGCAAGGAGCTCTCTGAAATTGGACGACTGAGTCGTCTCCTCTGGCGACCAGGGTCCTTGAGCCTGCCATTCTTCTGAGTGAGCTCCCCAACCCCAAAGGCTGGCATCTGTGGTAAATTTTACGGATGACCTCTGTGTCCAAGACCTTCCCCTCTGCATATGTTCCCACCATGAAAGACCCAGAGGATTTACATCGGAAAGATGAATCATTTGATTCAAGGATCCCTTTCTGTGATCCCAACATCTGAGAAGAAAAGATTGCAGGGGCCTGGAGTGCAATTGAGCCCATGGTACTCCTGGGATTGCTGCTGTCATGAGACCTAATAACTGCATTATCTGATGAGGGTTGGCCTGGGGCAGCAATTTGAAATTCTGTACCGACAGAATGTTTTTTTTTATATTTTTTATGCTGGAAGAAATATCTTTTGTTTTGCTGTGTCTATATGGTAAGACAAGGAGGAGAGAACTTGAGGGTACCAGACACGATTTGTCTAGATTTATCCTCCAGCCCTGATTTCAAAGGGTCTGTAAGATGAACTCTAGATCTCTTGCCTGCTTTTCTTTTGCAAAGATTAATAAGTCGTCTAAATAAGTAACACCTTCACTAAGGGGTATGCCTATCGCTGGCAGAATCCATTCCAAAATGGGAGAAATGGACATATACATAAAACTTCGGACCTTACCAATCCACAGGCACGTAGGGAGAATGATACGGAATTTGATTCTTCTTTATCTATTTCTTCTACACAGTCAGCATAAATCAAACCTGTTTTTACACACCCCAAAGAAGATTTGGACCCATGCAAAAGGAATCACAGTTGAGGAGGACACTACACACCTCATCATAAGAAAAGCCTGGAGGACAACATTAGACATAGTCTACACCCCACACCACATCACGGTGAGTCCAGCAGACCAGGTAATGGCTCGCTGAACCTTCTGTGACCCATACCTAGGTACTTTTGCTGCTCAAGCACTACAGTTGTTGCATAACCCACCCAACACATCACTAGGTACATCATCTGTTTCTGGCCCCTCAGCCTCTACATCTATTGCTAGCAGTATGTCCCATAAAAGGCACAGGTAGCGTCATACACCACCGTCTACTATGTGTACAGGGCTGGACCGGAGTTACTCATGGCGATCGTGGTATGTGGAGTGTTTTGTTGGGATATATCTTGGACTTCTGTCTCTGCTTTTGTCCTTATGCTCATTTTTATATATATTCTTTACAAATAGCCCAACTGCTCTGTGGGAGCAGCCTTTTTGGGTATCTAGGGCTTCATACAGTGTTCTACTGTTGATTCAACTAATGATACCTGCCTTACTGGATGTGCTGAATCCTGACGGGTTTCAGTCACATAATATATTTAATACGTTACCCTGGCTACACGCATTTTTATCATTATACATTGTGAGGTGAGCACTTTCATTTAAACACTTTTGATCAATTTAAGGGCTAGCACAGTTTTGTGCCTTGCCCTTTCTGATTGCAATATATACACTTTATACTGTTACCCACTGTTTCTCTATATATCTTTTATAGATGGTACAGTATTGGTATGTTGGTATAGGTTCATGTAGCCTTCCCACATGCTTTGGCGTCACCATCGGATGAGTTATTTTTGCCTACTCCCTGATTTGTTGGCAGCAGAGATGGCTTTGGGTATGTGATTTGTTTTATAACCCATCCCTCTCCCCTTGTTTTGTGGTGATAACTCTCACTCTCTCTATCTCCTTATGTACATTCTTCTTTTATAGAAGTCACATCCTACTTTTCTATAGTGCTAGTAACGTGTGTGCCCCCACATTTGTCCTTGACCCTCATGCATGCCAATATTCCACTTTTGGACCTCAAGCACAATATCTTTAAGTGTGGTGTATTCACTAGTAAAAATATTTACATATTACAAAAGGTACTTAATGTTGTTCTTTTTATCTATTTAGAATAAGCCCCCGTTCACACTAAGGCGACCTGTGAGGCGACCTGGTCGCCTCTCAGGTCGCCGTAGGTCGCCTCCCATAGGGAAGCTGCGGACCCGTTCTAATAGGAGCGAAGTAGCGTCGCTTGCGTGTGAATGGGGGCTGAATGTAATGAGCTCCTGAAGAAGCGAAAGCTTGTGAGCCTTTATTATTGATGCTGACCACTCCATATTATGCTGGCTACCACTTTAGTGTCCTGGAACGCCAGTCTACCCTGGTTAATGTCAGCATTTGGTTGATCAGCTATTCAGTTACAGTTCTTTTGATCTTATATGGTTTTGTTGTTGTGTTATTTGTTTTGTTTTGAAATAAACATTTTTGAATTTTATACATGTGTGCCTAGAAAGTCCATGTTCTTCCAATATATATATTTTTAGTCTAAGGAAAGATTGATATCTTCCGTAAATGAAAATAGGCCATGACCTTGGCCATCATTTTCGTAAAAATTCTTGGAGCTGCTGAGAGTCTGAATGGCAGGGCTCTTAACTGCCAGTGGGATGCAGCCCCTTTTAGGTGAGAATTGCTTAAAAATGTTTGGTGACAAATTGGAACTTGAAGATAAGCGTCCTGCAGATCAAGCGTTATCATGAACGCCTCTGGCATCAACAGATTGCTTACAGAATAGATGCTTTCCTTTCGGAATAGGCTGCAAACTTAAATCTGTTAAGATTTCTTAAATCTGTTAAGGACCCTTAAAGAAGTTGTAAACTCATTTTTTTTTCTTTTTGACGCTGAAAGAGAAACGCATAATGAGCTACTATGCATCGCATACTAGCTCATTATGAAATACTTACCTTAGAACGAGCCCCCGCTGTTGCCGTCCGCTTACCTGTATGACGGGCGACATGTCCAGTCGCCCGTCTTCCGGGATCGCGGCATCCGGCCATCTGATTGGCCAGAGCCGCGGTGACGTCACTCCCGCGCGGGAGCCGACAGTCACGGCACGGGGCTCTGAAGAAACGGCACTAGCGGCCGTTCCTTCAGAGCGCATGCGCCAGTGACGTCACTGGATGCATGTAAGGTAAATATCTCCTAAACGGTACATGTTTAGGAGATATTTACAGTACCTATAGGTAATCCTTATTATAGGCTTACCTATAGGTACAAGTGTCAGAGGAGGGTTTACTTCCTTTTTAAGTTGATAATCATACCAAATTTTCCTGAGGGCTTTTTTACTAAAAACACGTGGGATTAAAACCCCTGAAGTTTTTGGCTCTCTGGAACAGCAGAGATTATTCTCTCTGACTCCCATAGAGAGAGCAATTCTAACATGTTCTGCTTTCTCTCAGGTCCCTTGTTCACCAGGTGAGAACAAATCTCTGGGGTGGGGGAGTTTGAATTCTAACATGTAACCGTCTGGAGAATCTGGAGAATAATTTGGAGAATATAGGCATTCTTGGTGATCTGCCCAATGGTCGACAAACATTGTCAACCTTACTCCTACCCTTAATCTGGCTTCACTGCAAACTTTTGGCAGGGGCTGAAGGAGCAAAGTGAGCCCCCCCTTTTGATTTATCTTTTTTAAACGACCACTTTTTTTTGATCTGGAAACCATCTGATTTTAAACTCAGTTCTTTTCTCAAAGGGACGAAATGGTTTCTTGCCCCGTGGTTTACTTTTCCTTGCTGGAAATTGCTTCCTTTTATCTGAAGAACGTGCCAATACTTCCTCTGCAATGGAAACAAACGAGCTTTCCCTCAAAGGGAATACCACACAATTTTTATTCTTGAAAGTTAGATCCCCCTCCCAAGATTTTAGCCAGATAGCACGTCTACTGGAATTAAAAAGTGCTGATGTTTTGGCTATAGACATAACAGATTCAGCTGCAGCATCGGCTAGGAATGCCACCGACTTAGCTCCCAGGGGGAGAGATTCCCTTATCTCTTCCACCGCGGTATCAGAGGAGAGTAGGCCATCCAATGTTTGAATCCATACATCCAGATTTCTAGCCACACAAGTGGAAGCTAGGGCTGGACCTAGGGAGAAGGCTGAAGCATGCCAGGTTTTACGCAGCAGTGCGTCTGCTTTTCTGTCCTGAATCCTTAAAAGAGAGATCAGATTTTTTAGATACATTTAATAGAGGTGCATCTAATCTAGGGCACTTAAAAAATACATCCTCCACTTCCGATTGAAAGGGGAACCGTCTCTTATGACCCTTTGATTGGAAAAATCTTCTTTCAGGTTCTTTCCATTCAGAAAGGATCATGTTCTTTAAGGACTGATTGACTGGAAAGGTCCAGATTTTTCGACCCTGCAGACCCCTGTACGTTTTATCCTGCACTGACTGAGCTGGCTGAGGTACTTTGATTTGTTCAGAAGTATAGAATAATATAGTATATGTTTAAAAGCTCATCAATTTCTTCCACTGGAAAAATATATTTAGGTGAGCTAACAGCTTCCTCAACCTTTAAAACAGAATCCTCATCGGAAGTAGAAGCTGAATTCTCTCCTTCCTCTAGATCAGACACAGCCCCTAGAACTAACCGTTTCTAATTCTAGGGGAGGCAGAGATCTATCCGAAACTGTGGCTAAGGGCTCCTGATCTACCGTAGCAGATTTCGAGGTAGAAGGGCCTAAGCCAGCTAGCCTATCACTAAAAGACTGAAAGGAAGAAACTTCATAGAGGACATTAATTCCTTTAGAGAGGCAGCTTGCTCTGAACCTGATACTGAGGAAATAGATTTGTCACATAATAGTTTTTTATAACTATCAGGAAGCCTAGACCTACAATTCCCACACTTTTTGTTTAAGTGTTTTGTCGGCCTGGAAAAAAGAACACAAAGAGCAAAAGAATAACTTCCACTGATTGTAAATTACCCCTCACACTGGCCCTAATAGCTCCCTCTCAGAAAGGCACATACCTTTGGAACAGTGTTGGAGGAAGAAGCAGCCGCTGGATCAATCAGAGCGGGTGCTCTATCCACAGGGATGTCCTCTGTCAGAATCTGCTCCATTGCAGGGAAGAGAAACCCCCGTTGTGCACTGCTGGTAAAGGGCTTTACCAGCCAGGGCAGTGCTTTGCTGCCTGGGCCACACTGAGTACTCTCTGCAGTGAAAAAATAAGCCACTATTTTACTGGCTACTGAGAAAATAAGAATCTCCACGTCCAGAAGTGTGCCCCGCTACTTCCTGTTCCACGCCAGCTTGCCGCGTCACCGGGAGTGCATCATCAGATGCCATTTTGGTACACCCGAGGGGACAGGAAGCATATAAAGATACCCACACATGATCCTCTCCCCACGTGCACCTAGTAGGACGTACCTCGAAGCCTGAGAGCCGATCTGTGAGAGTTTCCCTACCAGAATAATGCAAGTACCACTTCAAGGGAAAACCCTCTGTGTAATAGGAGGATTATAGTAGACAAGCCACAACTGGTCTAATACCTGTAACCTAAAGAGGGTGGGGTCCGCCAACCACAGTAACCAGACCCAAGAAAACAACAAATGTTTAGGTGTGTGTACTCCTGGAGGTGTGGAAACACAAAAACACAGAGGGTCAGAGGAAGGGGAGGACTTTTTAAATTGTGTTTCTTGTAGAAGGCGGAGCCAATCATCTCTCTAAGTAGCTGTCACGGAAGATGAAGGGGGAAAATGGGATTTTTTATCTTCAGCGTTTTCATGCTTCGGAATTGTGTGATAAAACTCAGGTGTGAATGAAAACTTTAGGGCCAGAGATAAGTTACAAGTCCTGCCACTGTCACAGTAAACTGGGCCTTGTTTATCAGTTTTGTAAAGGAAGAACTGCCTCAGTTTGTGTTCCCTCACAGCAAGATCAATGTGTCTTTAAGTAAAACTTTTTAGTTTTGGATAACGTAAAGAGGGACTAGAACACCTGTCAGGTTGTTATCACTGTCTGTGTTCCCCATTAGGGATATTCATCCTCTTTATTTGACCTGGTGGCCTCTATTACCTAGAGTGAAAGAAAAGAAAATCCTAATTTTCAGATGGTCACCAAAACGGAATTGGGAATTTTTCCAATGGGTACACTAGTTCTGGTGACAACAAGTGATTACCTCACTTTGGAGGATTTCCTCTCACTTCTTGTTTTGACTATGGGCCAGGAAGTGAAGGGAAATCTCCCCAATGTGACATGGATGGCAAAAAAATTTAGAGAGTTTATAACCTGCCCTTACTCTATCTAAAAATGAAAAAAAAAATGCCTTAGTTCTTCCTTAATGTACACATGAGTCCTGGTTGCTCAGATACATTGGGGGGGGGGCGACTGATTTAGTTGCACTTTGTCACTTGAATTAAGAGGTACGTCTTTGCAGCCAGGCAACTAGTATTTAAAAAAATGACAGCTTTTTTAAGTGAATATGAAGCCAAACATTTTTTCAGTTTTGGATGAAGTAGGGAAGGTTAGAACCCTATAAGGTTTCTGTTGCTGTTTTTGTCCCCACTGCAGAGATTTAATACAGCAAGGACTGGCCGAATTTCGATCCATGTATGGGCATTCTGGTTGTACACAAGTCCATTTATCGATTGACTTATGTACAACCACCCTGTTGGCTTTTCCTGAACAATTAGTGCCACCGGCTATAGCTGACTACATGAGTTATTGTGTTCTGCTGGCAGAAAACAATAGCACTGCGGGAGGGATTCCTCCACCAACATTAAATGTGCTGATGGTGGAATCAAGCAATTTTGTTTCTCTCCACTCATGGTGGAAGGAAGGAAAATTCCATAACTTATGGCCTGCCTTAAGTCGAGTACACACGTGCTGAATGTCAAGAGACATTTGCCGGTTCAAAAACAAATTGTCTAACATTTGGCCTGTGTGTATGGCCGTCTGTCCAACAGAAGCCAGCCGTTTGGTTTGGGTTGGTTTGGCACATCTGTCTGATGTGCATGCTGGGTAAACCAGCGGCTTTACATACATGCATGCTGGAAAAAAACAGCAGCTTTACAGAGCTTCTCCACCACTAAATTCATCTGCCAGGAGTGAAGAAAAGCCCTGTATAAGCTTTCCTTAGAGAGAAGCTTAAAGCTTTATTAAACCCAAGACCAAAAATGTAATACATTGCAGCTTACAAATCATTAGATGTTGTGGCTGCATTCATTTTTAGGGTTTTTGTTTCCCTCAAAAATACTTAAAAATATCACTCACTTTTACCATGCAGTTTTGGAATTGAAGGGATTGTAAAGGCAGAAGGTTTTTATGCATATTCTATGCATTAAGATAAAACAGCCTTCTGTGTGCTTTAGCCCCCCTAATACTTGCCTGAGCTCCATCTCTAGCCTGCGATGTTGCAGGAGTCTCTCAGCTGCCTGGGACTTCCCTCCTCATTGGCTAAGACAGCAGCGCGACATGATTGGCTTCCACTGCAGTCAGTCAGCCAATCAGGAGAGAGAGAGGGGTGGGGCCGGGTCATGGCTCTGTGTCTGAATGTACACAGGGATCTGTGACTCAGCTTGGGTGCCCCTATAGCAAGCTGCTTGCTGTGGGGGCACACCAAAGGAGGGAGGAAGGGAAGAGGAGGATCCAGGGCCACTCTGTGCAAAGCCAACTGCACAGAGCAGGTAAGTATAACATGTTTGTTTTAAAAAAAACAAAAAAAAACAAGACTTTACAATTACTTTAATAGACTTTCCCAAACGGAAAACCATATACACTGTTTTAAATGAATTTGTTTGAAAAAACATTTCCATCCTGCTTCTTGAATTCTTTCATCACTGCGGTCAGTTTGACCCCACTATAGATCAGAAAATCGAACATACGTTCTTAGAACAACTGACAGTTACCGCTCTGTGCTCAGAGCGGACCCTAGAACTAAGCGATCAGTGGTCTTTGATTGCTCAGTTCTCGGTGTAGAGCCAGCAGGGGACAGCCATTTAGGTGAGTATGGAAGTTTGCTTTTTTTCTTTTTTTTATCGCACTTCTCTTTTAACATATACAAGTGAAGATACAATTTTTGTCCCTTTTACTGTTATTTAATAGCTTACGTAAGCCAAGCTAACAGAGGATCTAATTTTTTTTTCTTTAATGAATGTACACATCTTTGTATTACAGTGGAGTCAGACCCTGGAGAGGATGACCTCAGTGCCAAGAGCTGGGACTCACGGAAACTTACCAGTGAAGGCACAGGATCACTTACCAATCTTGAAGAGGAGCTAAATAAGTCCCAAACCCACCTAGGGTACCTAGATGTAGACAAGGAGCTGGAATCTAAACAGGATTTGGTAAATATAATTATATAGATATTTTTTTCTCAAAGAAAAGGTGCAGGAATTACCTCTTCTGAGTCTTGGTTCCACCCCCTACCAACCTCCCAGTATAACCCTTTTTAGAGGAGAACACAGAGACTAGTATAATTTTGCAGTGCTAAGTTTTTTGTAGAGAATTTGGTAATAATAATAACAAAAAGAGCAATAAAACCGATTCTCCACAGCCAGTAGAAATAGACCCCCTCCCTCCCAGCAACAACAGGCCCCCAGCAGCACCAGCAGATCTCCTAGCAGCCAACACTAATAGACTCTCCAGCAGCCATCAACAGTAGATCCCTTCAAGCAACATATGACTCCCCCCCCCCCCCCCCCCACCAGTAACAATAAACTGCCACACAAAAATAGATCCCCTCCAGCAGCAATAAATCCCCCAGTAGCCAGCATCAGTAGACCTTCCATAACTAACCGGCACCCCTTGCCATTGCACACATTCAGTGCTGGAGGTGGCGGAACTGCGTTCCCCCCTCATTCCTGCTGAAAAAAAGCCCTGCTCTCCCCTTAATGCTGGTTCCCTGTGCAAGCCCACTGATGATGTTGTGTTGGGCCTTTTCACACAGTATTATCTAACTGCCCATACATGAGATCAGTTTCATAATGTACAGGATGATAATACTGAAAGATCTTACAGTTTATGCAAGAAATGTTCCTGGAGGCACTGGTGACGCTGCTTTCCTAGGGGCCATCTGTGTGGCCGGGGTTGTCACCATTGGCTTAAAAGAAACAAAGTAGGAAAACAAAAAAATAAGTAAAAGCAAAAATCTCTTTATTATCCTCATAGATATTTAGTAAATTGTCTCCATCTAGTGTCCTACCATTTTATTTCAGTCATTCGTGATTGAGTTTATTGTTTATGGTTTATATATTGATTTAAATATTTGTTATATGTGCTATTGTTATCCTACTTTTAATATTTGTAAAATTACATGTTTAATTGCATCATTGTGATTTATTTTATGGCTGTTCCAACTTCATGCACACCTGCTGGCCTGAGAAAGCGGTAGTATCCTCGAAATGCCTTGCCATATTAAGAGTAACCCCAAAATAGTAAGCTCACCTTTTCAACTTTGATTGATCTTTGAAGCATGAGATCAATACTGTATGTTAGCTAGAGGGTGCTGTGATGCTCTTCTTCTGTCACATGGACCTGGACACACTGCTCACTTCTAGCATGTCTGTAAAATGGGAGGCGTTCTTCATAAAAACCATTAATGTTCCCCAAGTTTGTAAAAACCGTGTGGTGGTGGGCAGTAAGCACCTATTTTACTTCTTGAGGGATTCAGTGATTCTCTCATTTCCTCTTTACACAATTTGGACTGGAAGGTGGTGTTCACTGTCTGACCCCAGTTGTATATTACGGACCATGGGTGGCCAAATTTTTTCATGCACAGGGGCCCTTTTGACTGCGTAAGGCTTATGTGTTGGGCCTGAACATTTTCATCAGCAACCGGAAAGCTACAGGTTTTCTACTTTTTGGTGTACGAGAATTAGGACTGCAACTAACGATTATTTTCATAATCGTTTAGTTGGTTGATTATTGCTTCGATTAATCGGATAACCACCTTAAAAGAAAAAAAAAAGTGTAGTGTATAATTTAGTTAGTATGCAAAGTTTAAAAAAAGGCATTTTATTCTTAAATATCCATATGCAGTAGCAAACATAAATATCCAAATATACAGGGAGTGCAGAATTATTAGGCAAATGAGTATTTTTGAGGATTAATTTTATTATTGAACAACAACCATGATCTCAATGAACCAAAAAAACTCATTAATATCAAAGCTGACTATTTTTGGAAGTAGTTTTTAGTTTGTTTTTAGTTTTAGCTATTTTAGGGGGATATCTGTGTGTGCAGGTGACTATTACTGTGCATAATTATTAGGCAACTTAACAAAAACCAAATATACAGTATACCCATTTCAATTATTTATTTTTACCAGTGAAACCAATATAACATCTCAACATTCACAAATATACATTTCTGACATTCAAAAACAAAACAAAAACAAATCAGTGACCAATATAGCCAAGGACACTCAAAAGCCTGCCATCCATGGATTCTGTCAGTGTTTTGATCTGTTCACCATCAACATTGCGTGCAGCAGCAACCACAGCCTCCCAGACACTGTTCAGAGAGGTGTACTGTTTTCCCTCCTTGTAAATCTCACATTTGATGATGGACCACAGGTTCTCAATGGGGTTCAGATCAGGTGAACAAGGAGGCCATGTCATTAGCTTTTCTTCTTTTATACCCTTTCTTGCCAGCCACACTGTGGAGTACTTGGACGCGTGTGATGGAGCATTGTCCTGCATGAAAATCATGTTTTTCTTGAAGGATGCAGACTTCTTCCTGTACCACTGCTTGAAAAAGGTGTCTTCCAGAAACTGGCAGTAGGACTGGGAGTTGAGCTTGACTCCATCCTCAACCTGAAAAGGCCCCACAAGCTCATCTTTGATGATACCAGCCCAAACCAGTACTCCACCTCCACCTTGCTGGCGTCTGAGTCGGACTGGAGCTCTCTGCCCTTTACCAATCCAGCCACGGGCCCATCCATCTGGCCCATCAAGACTCACTCTCATTTCATCAGTCCATAAAACCTTTGAAAAATCAGTCTTGAGATATTTCTTGGCCCAGTCTTGACGTTTCAGCTTGTGTGTCTTGTTCAGTGGTGGTCGTCTTTCAGCCTTTCTTACCTTGGCCATGTCTCTGAGCAGGGGCGGACTGACAACTCATGGGGCCCCCGGGCAATAAGAGATCATGGGCCCCCATGTGTCCCCGCCCACACACAAAGCCCCGCCTACATCTCGCACTGCCCACATTACATTTGTTCGTCACAGAATTTCTCGACACTTATGTTCAAAATAAATGTTTAGTATAGAAAAAAGAAAAATAAACTTACATTAACGTGTAACAATGGTACATTTCCAAAATTAAGGTTTTCATGAATAAGCACAATATAATAGGTGCAACAAATGTCTTCTTAGCTGAACAGTTTAATAAAAAAGATACAAAAAATTAAAAATAAAAAGCTCTGACCAGCATGTTACAAAATTATGGCCCTAGAATTGCTCTCACTCCGACGTTCCTGACGATACCATACATATGTGCCACCATTATTATTCACATACGTGTGCTCATCCTAAATAGCACTCTACCTGGATGTGCTTTACAATCATTTTTTTTAACAATTTTTATTTACTTTAAATAATTTTCACTGACCACCAATGTAAGGGGGCCATTCCTCCCATCGACCACCATTGTAAGGGGCATTCTTCCTACTGACCACCAATGTAAGGAACATTTTCTTCACTGACCAACAATATAAGGGACATTCTTCCCACTGACCACCAAAGTATGGGACATTCTTCCCACTGACCACCAATGTAAGAAGCATTCTTCCCACTGATCACCAATGTAAGAAGCATTCTTCCCACTGATCACCAATGTAAGAAGCATTCTTCCCACTGATCACCAATGTAAGAAGCATTCTTCCCACTGATCACCAATGTAAGGGACATTCTTCCCACTGACCACCAAAGTATGGGACATTCTTCCCACTGACCACCAATGTAAGAAGCATTCTTCCCACTGACCACCAATGTAAGGAGACTTTCTTCCCACTGACCACCAATGTAAGGAGACTTTCTTCCCACTGACCACCAAAGTATGGAACATTCTTCCTACTGACCACCAATGTAAGAAGCATTCTTCCCACTGACCACCAAAGTATGGGACATTCTTCCCACTGACCACCAATGTAAGAAGCATTCTTCCCACTGACCACCAAAGTATGGGACATTCTTCCTACTGACCACCAATGTAAGAAGCATTCTTCCCACTGACCACCAAAGTATGGGACATTCTTCCCACTGACCACCAATGTAAGAAGCATTCTTCCCACTGACCACCAATGTAAGGGACATTCTTCCCACTGACCACCAATGTAAGGGGCATTCTTCTCACTGACCTCCAATGTAAGGGGCATTCTTCTCACTGACCACCAATGTAAGGAGACTTTCTTCCCACTTACCACCAATGTAAGGAACATTCTTCCCACTGACCACCAATGTAAGGAGATATTCTTCTAACTAACCACCAATACAAGAGATATTCTTCCCACTGACCACCAATGTAAGAAGCATTCTTCCCACTGACCACCAATGTAAGGGACATTCTTCCCACTGACCACCAAAGTATGGGACATTCTTCCCACTGACCACCAATGTAAGAAGCATTCTTCCCACTGACCACCAATGTAAGGAGACTTTCTTCCCACTGACCACCAATGTAAGGGACATTCTTCCCACTGACCACCAATATAAGGAGATATTCTTCTAACTAACCACCAATACAAGAGATATTCTTTTCACTGACCACCAATGTAAGGAACATTCTTCCTACTGACCACCAATGTAAGGGACATTCTTTTCAATGACCATCAATGTAAGGAACATTCTTCCTACTGACCACCAATGTAAGGGACATTCTTTTCAATGACCATCAATGTAAGGGACATTCTTCCCACTGACCAATCGGGATAACTATTATTGAGGAAACCGACCACCAGGCTGGAAAGTTATTAAGAAAATGTGATTGCTGGTTCCACCAGCTTAATTTCCGGTGAGTCAATTTAGGGGAAATAGTGGTGCACGGAAGGTGGGATCCCCACGTGTGGACACTGAATACACAGTTATTGGATAGTGGCACTTTTTTGCACGTTTGCACTTTTTTCTTGTCACTTGCGAAGATTCACTATGGACAATTTTTTTTTTCTTTTATGGACTAAAAAGATTTTATTTATTAATTCACTTATGCTTAATATATTTTTTTTCACGTTTTTATATATTTATTTATGTATAATTTGCACTTCATATTATTGGGGAGTTGTTTTCTTAGGATTTATATATTTTTTCTAGAATTCATTACTGTGGATCACCATTTAATTTGTCTGTATACAATATTTTTTTTTTCTTTTTTTCATAAGGTCACATATGCACTAGCACTTTTTCCTTTTTTCTTTTAGTGAGGACATATTATACTTATATTTTCATTGACCCTACATATAATTGCCAGGGAACTGGCCATAATTGATTGTACTATATTCATAATTTTACATATATTTATTTAATTACCACACGGGGTAATATTTCTCATGTTGTTTGCACTTGCCAACACTTGCATTTCTTCTTTTGAAGACACATTAGATATAATACATTTGGAGATTATAAGAATTTGCGCTGATCATTCTCCCCTTACAATGTCCTTACTGTCTGATATGGAGGGTGAGAGAGAGAAAGAAAGAGGGATAGAATGAGAGGGAGGGAAATAGAGAGAGAGAGAGGGGGGTAGAGGGAGGGAGAGGGAGAGAGAGGGTGAGAGAGAGAGAGAGGGTGAGAGAGGGAGAGAAAGAGGGAGAGAGAGAGAGGGAGAGGGAGAGAGAAGGAGCGAGAGAGAGGGAGAGGGAGAGGGAGAGAGAGGGAGAGAGAGAGAGAGGGAGAAGGAGAGAGAGGGTGAGAGAGAGGGAGAGAGAGAGGGAGCGAGAGAGAGAGAGAGAGGGAGAGAGAGGGGGGAGAGAGAGGCGGGGAGAGAGAGAGAGAGAGGGAGCGAGAGAGAGAGAGGGGGGAGAGAGAGAGGGAGAGAGAGGGGGGAGAGAGGGGGGAGAGAGAGAGGGAGAGAGAGAGAGAGGGAGAAGGAGAGAGAGGGTGAGAGAGAGGGGGGAGAGAGGGGGAGAGAGAGGGAGAGAGAGAGAGAGGGAGAAGGAGAGAGAGGGTGAGAGAGAGGGAGAGAGAGAGGGAGAGAGAGAGGGAGAGAGAGAGGGAGAGAGAGAGGGAGAGAGAGAGGGAGTGAGAGAGAGAGGAGAGAGAGGGGGGAGAGAGGGGGAGAGAGAGGGAGAGAGAGAGAGAGAGGGAGAGAGAGGGGGGAGAGAGAGGGAGAGAGAGAGAGAGGGAGAGGGAGAGAGAAAGGGAGAGAGAGAGGGAGAAGGAGAGAGAGGGAGGGAGAGAGAGAGGGAGTGAGAGAGAGAGAGGGAGAGAGAGGGGGAGAGAGAGGGGGGAGAGAGGGAGTGAGAGAGAGAGAGGGAGAGAGAGGGGGGAGAGAGGGAGAGAGAGAGGGAGCGAGAGAGAGAGAGAGGGGGGAGAGAGAGGCGGGGAGAGAGAGAGGGAGAAGGAGAGAGAGGGTGAGAGAGAGGGAGCGAGAGAGGGTGGGGAGAGAAAGGGGGGAGAGAGAGAGAGGGGGGAGAGAGAGAGAGGTTGAAAGAGAGAGAGAAGAAGAGAGGAAAAAAAAAAACTAGATAAAGAACATTTACAATGAGAGAGATCACCTCCAGCAGCAGTTTGCCTCTGCTCGGTCCTGCTCTGAAGTCTTCTGCTGACAGTTTCTCAGCCACAAGCTGCCGATGAAGGGAGGACGTGAGTGACATTCCACACATTCCAGACATTCCCGAGGCTCCCGACATATACGCGCAGAGGAGGAGAAGGAAGATCCTCCTCTGCTCTGCATCCCGGGTTCTCTCCTCGGCCTCGTTTTCATTCTTGGACGTCACTGGTTGCTAGACGCCAGTCGGCTGGCCATTCTAGCAACCAGTCCAGCGCACAATAAAGCTGCTGCTTCGGCGTCCTGGGAGATCAGATCAGGGATATTGTCACCCTGTGTGGGGCCCCCGGGCAAATTGCCAGTGTATCCTTGCAGAAAGACTGCGCTGCCGGGCCCCCCCTGACCCCCGGGCCCTCGGGCAATGCCCGAAATGCCCGACTGGTCAGTCCGCCCCTGTCTCTGAGTATTGCACACCTTGTGCTTTTGGGCACTCCAGTGATGTTGCAGCTCTGAAATATGGCCAAACTGGTGGCAAGTGGCATCTTGGCAGCTGCACGCTTGACTTTTCTCAGTTCATGGGCTGTTATTTTGCGCCTTGGTTTTTCCACACGCTTCTTGCGACCCTGTTGACTATTTTGAATGAAATGCTTGATTGTTCGATGATCACGCTTCAGAAGCTTTGCAATTTTAAGAGTGCTGCATCCCTCTGCAAGATATCTCACTATTTTTGACTTTTCTGAGCCTGTCAAGTCCTTCTTTTGACCCATTTTGCCCAAGGAAAGGAAGTTGCCTAATAATTATGCACACCTGATATAGGGTGTTGATGTCATTAGACCACACCCCTTCTCATTACAGAGATGCACATCACCTAATATGCTTAATTGGTAGTAGGCTTTCGAGCCTATACAGCTTGGAGTAAGACAACATGCATAAAGAGGATGATGTGGTCAAAATACTAATTTGCCTAATAATTCTGCACTCCCTGTATGGTTAGGGAGCAAAATCTCTAACCCACTCTGAGAATAACAGACAGAAGAGAATTACTGTATATTCTATTAGAGGTTGAATCTGGTAAATATAATCAGGCTCAGAGATTACACTTTTTATTTAAAGGGGAAAAAATAAAAAGACTGTTACTGATTTTCAGACAGAATTGTAATATATTGTGTATGACAGACTCCCTTGTCATAGGCAGGTGGATTGATAAATGTTACCTGCGCCTGCTATCACTTATGCTGGCCATACAAAACAATGTCTTCCTTCAAAAAAAAATGATTTCAAGAATGTTTGTTTGATTTTCTATTAATTCGTGGGGTCAAATCAATGTTTGTTTTCGACCACAGTGACGGTAAAATTTGAAGGAGCAAAATAGAAAACTTCTTGGTCAAAGGAGTTTTAAGAGAGTGTATGTGGTTTTTGTTCAGAAATTACATTCATTTTTAAAACTGAATGTTAAAAGCAAACTACATTTTTAAACAACATTTTTTCATTCAGCGAATGTACAAAGATTTTTCAAATGATTATGCTCCTCTAAAAATGGATACGTGTAAGGCCAGTATAAGGCTCAGTTCACACCTATGCTGTTTGCTTTTGATCCTTTTCTGCAGTGCTTTTTGCTGTGCGTTTTTGCATACGCGATTTTGCTGTGATTTGCCTTTTGCATTTCTTATGCTTTTACTTGGCCAATTTGTTGTTGGGCAGATTTAAAAAAAATGCAAATCGTGGCAAAAACATACTAAATGCTTTTCTGCAGCTTCTCCATTGAAGTCTTTTGAACCAAATAAGCTAAAAAAGCACCATTTAGTCTTGAAAAAAGTATTTGACCCTTTCCAAATACGCAGCGGCTAATAAAAGCATAGATGTGAACGTGCCCCATAGGAAAACATGTTAAATTAACTGTAGTGCGTTTCTGCGAAAAGCACCAAAAAATGCATTAGGGGAAACCAGGCCTAAAACACTTAGTAGCAGCAGCATGCTTTTTTTGTATCACCTGTAATAATGGGGTTAAAAAAACTACAATTAGCCCTTTATAGTACAAAAAAAGCAGATAATCGCTACTATAAGGGGTTCATTTATACTGTGAAACAGCGAAAGTAATAATACATATTATGTATATCATATATATATAAAAATAAATACACCCAGAATTAGGATATATGGGCATTTTAACTAGGAGTCAGACATGAAGCTATATGAAGGGTGGAAGGGAGATAAAAATCTTTTATATTAAAGTAGTACTAAAAGCTGAGACTTTTTTTTTTTTTTCATGTACAGTATATGATCACTTTAAATATAATGCACAAACCTGGTAAAAGTTGACTTTAAATGTAATTGTAATGCCTTCTATTACCTCCAGTCTATCAGCCTCCACCTTCTCTGGGTTCAGATGCTGATCTTCCCTGCACAGAGTCTTTAAAGTATTTTTTTTTTTAAAAACAACAAACATGTTCTACTTATCTGCTCTGTGTAATTGTTTTACACAGAGCAGCCCTTATTCTCCTGTTCTGGGGTCCCCCACCGGCCCTTCTGGCTCCTCCTGCCCAAACAGCAAGCTACAAAGTATAGTATAGAGTTCCCCCTATAGCAAAGTAAAAAAAAACTGGACTACATGTCCCATGAGGCATTGCTCCTCACACATTCACAAGTTCTCAGGCACTTACTGACATGTATGGATGTGTACTGAGCTGTATGTGTGCTGCACTGTATTTCCTGATATGTAAACAAATAACACATTCTATATATAAAAGGAATAGGGGTGATGGCGCTGCCTATATAATTTAGATATAATAAAAATGTAATAAGCTGTGATGCAAAGTGCCTTAAGCTAAAAACAATAATGTGTAATATTCAAACAATAATATATTCCATAAAAACTTCAATTAAGTGCAAGTGCAAGGTATAAAAGTGCCTGCAGAAAGATTGGAAAGTGACTGGTGCAATAATTGTATGAGCAATAAATAATATTTAACATGCAATATTAATGTGCTAAAAAATATGATACTATATAAAGTGAGCTGTTCCACTCATACCACGTGTTGATATGGGGAATAAAAAAGTGCCAAGAGAGCAAAAAATAGAAAAAAGTTATTATTTTAAAAAAATACAGCTTGCAATGTCCAATAAGGAAAGATCCAGTAGAAAAGTCTATATCATGTGCGGTGACTTCAAAGGCAATAAAGGTGACAGCACTCGGAACAAACCGACACTCAGGTGAAAAGGTGACCCCGTGGTGGGTGGTAAGGTGCTGAGATTCCTTTGATAAAATTGCACACTTACCAGAGACACCCACCCCACACAGGGGTATAGAGCGGGTGTATTTATGGGTCTGGCAACCTAGCGGTATCCTCCTATCCCTGGGTGGAGGGCGTGTGCCGAGGATCAGGCTGGTCCTGGTGTGGATGTACCCTAGGATGGTCCCCTGTGTGCCTTCCTGCCTAGGTATGCATTAAGCTTAATGCAGACATGAGGAATGAGGATCAGGAGAAACAGGTTTAAATATCGGGAGTGGAGCTGAGTGGATCCCTCGGAACATACCTAGGCAGGAAGGCACACAGGGGACCATCCTAGGGTACATCCACACCAGGACCAGCCTGATCCTCGGCACACGCCCTCCACCCAGGGATAGGAGGATACCGCTAGGTTGCCAGACCCATAAATACACCCGCTCTATACCCCTGTGTGGGGTGGGTGTCTCTGGTAAGTGTGCAATTTTATCAAAGGAATCTCAGCACCTTACCACCCACCACGGGGTCACCTTTTCACCTGAGTGTCGGTTTGTTCCGAGTGCTGTCACCTTTATTGCCTTTGAAGTCACCGCACATGATATAGACTTTTCTACTGGATCTTTCCTTATTGGACATTGCAAGCTGTATTTTTTTAAAATAATAACTTTTTTCTATTTTTTGCTCTCTTGGCACTTTTTTATTCCCCATATCAACACGTGGTATGAGTGGAACAGCTCACTTTATATAGCACCATATTTTTTAGCACATTAATATTGCATGTTAAATATTATTTATTGCTCATACAATTATTGCACCAGTCACTTTCCAATCTTTCTGCAGGCACTTTTATACCTTGCACTTGCACTTAATTGAAGTTTTTATGGAATATATTATTGTTTGAATATTACACATTATTGTTTTTAGCTTAAGGCACTTTGCATCACAGCTTATTACATTTTTATTATATCTAAATTATATAGGCAGCGCCATCACCCCTATTCCTTTTATATCCAGTGCATAGTCTCCGGACTATCATCCAGGGAGGCTGCAGCCTATTTTTAGATATATCTATATATATATATATATATATATATATATATTTTATATTTTATACATTTACTACATATTTTTTATTCATTTATTTATACACATTTTTTTCACTTAATTATTCACTTATCTATCCATTTAGTCCATAGCGCGGAAGTTCTTATTTTTCTTAAATAACACATTCTGTATGCAGGCCAACTAATCGGCTGACCAACTAATCAATTATGAAATTAGTTGATAACTATTTTCATAATTGATTAGTTGTCAATTAATCGATTAGTTGCTTTGGCCCTAACAAGAATAATGGTAAATTAACGAAGTATGAGCTTTTTTAGTGTTGTAGAGGAATCTAACTCATATCAAGAATATTGTCTTTTTTGTTTACCATGTCACTTGTCCCTTAATATTTACTGAGATTACCTTTTAGATTGATGATAAAGAGTTTGACATTCCTCAAGTTGACACTCCACCAACATTGGAGAGCATCTTGAATGAGGTAAGTCTTTTGTACTTTTTGTAGCATATGGTAAATAATTGTAAAAAGAAAAGGTGCGCTGACCTGTGAATAATGTGACAGCACTAGAGATGAAAAGAATAAATGGAATAAAAAAATAGTGCGCTCAACAAGAACCTATTACATAAAATTGAATAGGATAATAAATAAATACATATAGATATATAAAACTATATATACAGTGCAACGAAGTAGTGGTAGTGGTGCAAAGTGACAATGAAAATATAATAATAGTATAACACCAGCAAATGGACAACTGTGAGAAAAACAGTGCAAATAAGTTGCTGAAACAAAAAATCTTATTTGTGAATATTGTGACAATGCATACAACAAAGTCTCTGATTTTGGTGAGATATTTTATGGTGACATCTTCCAATCTTGCAATCCTATGACTACAAACCAACACCACGTGATCCAAAGTGCTTGGGGGATGAAGAAACCGGAATCACTTAGAATAGTAGGTGAAGTGACCAGAAATCTCACTCTTAATATTATACGGTGTCTGGTGTCACCCTGTGGTATATGACATTCTTACCAGATAATCCAGGAGGGCAGACTTAGGACCCAAGGTTTGGTGTATAGCTTCCTAGGTGGGATGGTTTACAGAATCGGCTCCAGCTCAAAGAATGTATAGTGCGCTTCCTCCCACAATGGAATAGGGGTTCACTTGTACAACCGGTGGTACCTATTAAATATGCAACTCCCCCCCAGAGATAGGAAGACCGCCAATAGTGCAGTAACTATGACAAAAAACTTTATTCAAGCCAAGAAATGCACTTGCATGACATTAGGTGATACATGTGACAATAGGTTGCTTCTGTAGAACGCGGCCGCCTGCAGTGCGGACCGTGTGACGTGACAGTGTGGCAGCTCCCCCGACGCGTTTCTCCCTACGAGGCGTCAGCTGGGACCGGATTCTTCTCTGTGTATACTTTTTTTTTTTTTTTTTCCCCTGAAGAGTCGTGTTCTTATGCAAATGTGGCCCGGGCCACTCTCTTTTGAGAAAATGAGTATTCTAGAACAAAAAAAAATGAAAATCTGCCAAGTCTATACATGTTATTGTGACAAAAACAAGAGAAGGGCGCACCGACCTAGTGCAATACTATTAAAACATTTATTGAAGAATAAAAGGTAACATACATCATACTCACAAACAAATGTAGTAAAAAGAGCATGTCAAAATACTGCATAGACGGGTAGCCTCCAGGACATGGACTAATCCAATGCAGCAGGAAGACATTTGTAATGGCTAGGCTGATGCATTTCCAGGGCGAATCCTCTTCCTCAGAGCCAAAGAGTCAAATGACCCACTAAACATCTATACCTGCAAACCGAACCGCCTTCATTAGTCGGTCCCACCCCTTTCACATCATTGGTGGTGTGCATTATTCAAGTGTCCAACTGCAGTGCAAAGATCACCATTTACAACCGAACCTTCTCAGCAATCTGCATACATGATGTTTAACAGTGCAAAATAGCATGTTCTAACATATATCTCTGCAACGTGTATGCCACATAATAATTCAAAGTGCAATATAACATATTAGTTAGCAAAAGCCATACAAAAGATCTCATTAGGGCAGTGGGTTACAATCAATGTACCCACCATTACCTACTTGGACCATATCTGCACTCCCTGTACAATGTGGTACCTCTTGGGGGGGGGGGGGTGAATTTCATCCTATACATGGCAAGAAGGATGTAGCCTCCCTGTATACCTCATGAATTTGGACTTCAGGCGGTATTACACTATCTAGTGGTGGGTCAAACTTTCCATCATGCACATTTGATAGCATTTAGTTCATGCTAACTCAGAATTATTTCTCCTTTTTGGAAAACTACTATAGGCAAGTAAAAGGTACAGCTATGGGGGCCAATCTTTTTATGGGTTTTTGGGAATCCCACTATATCTGGGCCAATAACCCATTCGGAGGGAATCTGGTCCTATATACATGATACATAGATGATGTGCTGATCACCTGAAATGCTCCATGAATCCCTACGGAATCACGTTCACTCACGTAATGGATTACACATGTCTGGTTTTCCTGGACTTAGAACTGGGGGCGGCTGAGGAGGGTCGTATTTTTTTCTAGGACCTATTTTAAACCAAGAGAGGGTAACGCATACCTCCATGCCTGTAGCCATCACCATTACAGATGGATCAAAAATGTTCCCTTATGCCAATTTTGTAGACTAAGGTGCACATGTACCCGCAGAGAGGACTATGAAGAACAGAATGTGATCCTAAAAAAAAAATTTAGAGAGAGAGAATACGAAGAAAGCCATTTAGAGCAAGCACATTACAAATATTGGTCCTCATAAGGGGAAAGCGTCCCTAAAACATTAAGCAAAGGCACCCAGGTCGATAGTATTATGACATGCACTTTTTACTACATTAGTTTGTGAGTATAATGTATGTTACTTTTTATTCTTCAATAAATGTTTTAATAGTATTGCACTAGGTCGGTGCGCCCTTCTCTTGTTTTTGTCGCTTCTGGTCCTTGTGGATACCCATGATCCTAAGAGGGCAGCAAGACCCCAGGTGCCATCAATAAAGTCTAGGATACACTCCTTTTCCCTGAGCATAGCACCTGAGCGCAGGAGAGTTAGGTTGTGGAATGTTTGTTATTGTGTAGCTTAAAAGGAAACCTGTAATGTGGGGGTATGGGGCTGTGTTTTCTGGCCTCGTTTTGAAAATGCAGGGTTGTTTTGTCTTAACCCCTTCATGTCCTCCACCATAATAATGAAAGGCTAATTTATCTTTTGAAAAATAAATCAATTCATGTTTTTGCAGTTAAACAAATGTGCATGTATTATTTTTATCCTCAGGCGCCTGCAGAGATTTGCATAATCCATTTGCCATCTTGGGTACAATGGTAGGCACCTGCACACACTTTCTACAGCTTTCTGCCCGTACCGGAGTACGTGCTTTCTGTTTGAAAGCTGTGGGAAGTATCAATGAGCTACCCTTGCTGGGGTGGGAGACTGTACTTGTAGTTCATTCATTCACAGATTCTTATGAATGAATGACGCACTTGTGTGGGCAGATCCCGGTAGAGCCATGCTATTTTTAAAAAGTGTCAACGGTTGCAGGGAGCTGTTGCAGAGGGAAATTGGGGGAACACGAGGACGGTTGCTAGAAAGGTGCTCCAAAAGGTGAACTTATCCTTTTAACATTCTCCTGGTAAGTTTCTTGTGCCAGGTGGACATTAACTTAAGTCCTGTCAAATTCAGTTGTAGCAGGTTCTGAAGATCACTTTCATCTCCAACAGACCACTGCACAACCCAACTTGGGACCCTGCCTGATCGATATGTACCCAACTCTAAGTCCTGAAAGGTCATGTGATCACCATGATTAACGTATCATAGTGATATTTAGAAAGTTTTTGCCCAGCAACACACTTTTCTGCTGCCTGGTACTCTTTAATGTATGCCTACTTAGTCCTGCTCCAGGACTAGTCATGCCAAATGGCATAGAATCATTTAACCCAATTGCTGCCATAGAGTATCCTTTGGTCATTCATACACAGTAATCTGGGTTGAAGCTAGATATTAATATGGGATATACATTAATGGTATTAACCAAATATCAAATTTAATCTATACAGACAGATGATGAAGATGAACCCTTCATACCGGAAGATCCTGTGCTGTTGAACATAGAGACTATTGACACCCATTCCTGTGACACCTCATCGTTGGCCAGCTCTGATAGTGGTGACCGGGCACACAAGAGGTATATTAAATAATATATATAAATATCCTTTGGATTTATGAATCATGTGTCTTTTTTTTTTCAAAGTATTCTTAACAGAACTTTACCACCACTGCCTACCAGCTTGGAATTAAATAAATTGTTTGTACAACAATAGCTGCACTGCTGAAAAACGTGTATACACTGCTCAAAAGGGATTAAAGGAACACTTTTTAATCAGAGTATAGCATCAAGCCAATTAAACTCCTGGGATATTAATCTAGTCAGTTAAATAGCAGAGGGGGTTGTTACTCAGTTTCAACTGCTTTGGTGTTCATGAAATTAAAAGGTGCACTAGATGTGCAACATTGAGACGATCTCTAAAACAGGAATGGTTTACAAGTGGAGGCCACTGAATTTTTTTTCCCCTACTCATCTTTTCTGACTGTTTTTCACTAGTTTTGCATTTGGCTAGGGTCAGTGACACTACTGGTAGCATGAGGCGATACCTGGACCCTATAGAGGTTGCACAGGCAGTCCAACTCCTCCAGGATGGCACATCAATACGTGACATTGCCAGAAGGTTTGCTTCGTCTCCCAGCACAGTTTCAAGAGCATGGAAGAGAGTCCAGGAGACAGGCCGTTACTCTAGGAGAGCTGGACAGAGCCGTAGAAGGTCCTTAACCCATCAGCAGGACCGATATCTGCTCCTTTGTGCAAGGAGGAACAGGATGAGCACTGCCAGAGCCCTATAAAATGACCTCCAGCAGGCCACTGGTGTGAATGTCTCTAACCAAACAATCAGAAACCGACTTCATGGGGGTGGCCTGAGGGCCCAACGTTCTCTATTGGGCCCTGTCCTCACTGTCCGGCACCATGGAGCTCGATTGGCATTGGCCATTGAACACCAGAATTGGCAGGTCCGCCTCTGGCACCCTGTGCTTTTCCCAGATGAAAGCAGGTTCACCCTGAGCATATGTGACAGACGTGAAAGGGTCTGGAGAACCCGTGGAGAATGTTATGCTGCCTGTAACATCGTTCAGCATGACTGGTTTGATGGTGGGTCAGTGATTGTCTGGGGAGGCATATCCATGGAGGGATGCACAGACCTCTACAGGCTAGACAGTGCACCCTGACTGCC
Source organism: Pelophylax lessonae (assembly GCF_965119305.1). Classification (NCBI taxonomy): domain Eukaryota; kingdom Metazoa; phylum Chordata; class Amphibia; order Anura; family Ranidae; genus Pelophylax; species Pelophylax lessonae. The sequence goes on from NC_138773.1 coordinate 208,054,354, forward strand.
ATTAGGTATCGGGATGAAATCATTAGACCCATTGTCAGACCCTACATTGGTGCAGGGGCTCCTGGATTCCTCTTGGGGCATAACAATGCCCAGCCTTATGTGGTGAGAGTATGCAGCCAGTTCCTAGAGGAAGAAGGAATTGATACCATTGAATGGCCCCTACGCCGCTCGTTGGACCTAAATCCAATAGAACATCTCTGGGACATTATGTTTTGGGCCATCTGACGCCGCCAGGTTGCACCTCAGTCTATTCAGGAGCTCAGTGGTGCCCTTGTCCAGATCTGGGAGGAAAAACACCAGGACCGCATCGGTCGTCTCATTTGGAGCATGCCCTGACATTCTCAGGCATGCATAAAGGCACGTGGGGGCCATACAAACTACTGAGTACCATTTTGAGTTGCTGCAATGAAATTTCAGCAAAATGGACTATTCTGCTGCATCATTTTTACACTTTGATTTTCGGGGTGTCTTTTGAATTCAAGCCTCTGTAGGTTGATAATTTTCATTTCCATCAAATGATGTGGTAACTTTTCATTCCTATCGTATTACCCAGTCCATATAAGTATAGATATCCAGCATGATATTTTTCCCCATTGAGATCTGATGTGTTTTCAAAGTGTTTCATTAATTTTTTTTGAGCAGTGTATTTACTTTATCCTCAAAATTGCACATTAAAGTCTATGTCCACCTTTAGCAAAAAAAAAATATATAATAAATGCACTTGATTTTGCAAGTAATAAAATGTGCATTCGTTATTTTTTATACACTAAAGCCTGCAAAGCATTGCACTCATGATCAGTGAATCGCGGGTGAAATGTCAGGCTCCTGCAGACAGATCTCTACCAGTACCTCCGTCTGGGCAGACAGTTGCTGAGGCGCATGAAGTGTCAGTGTACTACGAGGGTGCTTATCAGTGCCCTCATAGTTCATTAGATCCACAAGACGTCTGCCGTGATGGCAGACATGGGGCTTGTAGTTTGTTCATCACTAAAGTAGTAAAGCAGACACCTTTAGACAACAGCATTGGCAGTCTGCATTTTAATAAATTTGTGTGTTGGGGTTTAATACTACCTATAAAAATACCTAAAATCCATGCCCATGGATATTTATTTGGCAACCCTCCTTAAAAATACAAAAGATCTGCATATAAATATATGTATATCCCAGAGTCTTGATAGTATATACCTTTTTTCTCTTGTATATAAAACAATTTTCCATGTTGCTGCTGCTGCAAGTGGTCACCAAACTGAGATGGACCCAAGTCCTAAATAACAATTGCAGTACTTTTAACAACTTCAGGACTGGACTGTACAACCTCCTTCATGCCCAGGCCATTTTTAGTTTTTTAGTGCTGTCACATTTTGAATGACCGCTACTTAGTCATGCAACATTGGACCCAAATTAAATTTATATAATTTTTTTGGAAAGATGAAGCTTTCATTTGGTGGTATTTTTTTGCAATATATGGGAAAAAAGACGAGAAATTTATGTTCTAAAGTTTTACTAATAAATATTTGTTCTTCATAAATCTAAGCCAAATGTATTCTGCTACATTTCTTTGTTAAAAAAATAACCCAAATTAGTGTACATTATTTATCGCTTGTGAAAGTTAGAGTCTACAAACTATGGTGTATATATATTTGAAACTCAATCAATCCTGATGTACTGACTGCCTATCTAATTTCTGGAGGTCCTTAAATGCCAGTAGAAATACCCCCCCAACTGACCCCTTTTTGTAGACAGTCCAAGGCATATAGTAAGAGGCATGGTGATTTTTTTTTTTTTTGTCATAATATTTTAGAAAATGAAGAAATTCATATTTTTTTTTCTTCTCACATACAGCCTAGGCATACTTACGATTACACCCCAAAATACATTCTGCTATGCCTCCGGAGTATGGGGATACCACATGTGTGAGGCTTTTTCACAGCCTTGATGCATAGAGGGGCCCAAAATTAGGGATGCATTAATATATCAACCACCGAAAATAGAGTTATTGGCATTTTGCCAATGGAAATAAAAAAGGTGCTGAAAATGGCATGCTGTGTCCCATTGACTTCAATGCAAAAACACCAGCCACATTTAATTAAATTAAACATTTTTTCTCTATCGTTCATTGACAGACGCAGTTCTCTCTGATTCATATCAGTAGGGTTATACTGCCCCCTACAGGAGTAGGACACTAGGCAGGAAAAAGTTCTGGCTACGCCTATGGGGCAGTCCCGGAGGGTACACCCTCTCTCTTCCTGCATAGGATGTCAGTTTTTTCAATCTGCCTAGTCAGGAGTAAGGACCTAGTTCCTTGCTGGGATCTCTGGTCCTGGCATATAAAGTATTTTTTTATGTAGAATTTTTTTAGCTAGCCTCTTTTTATCCGGAACTTTTTTTTCTGTGAGATCTTCAAGCAATTATGCCGGGCTGGGCGACAGACTGGACCCCCATATCCAGTGGTTACCCCAGTCTGGCCAGCAAGCGTGTGCAGGCCTTAGCTCCGCGCTGGGTCGGCACACGACAGGGTCTAGGCTGATGTCGCAGCGTTCCTATTTGGCCGACAGCCCCCTTACTCCGGTGGCGTGGGCTCCTGTCAAGAGATGGCACCTGCCTGTGTTCCCGGTATGGTGAGTAAATGTTCTCCTCCTTCCCTGGCAGATTTTGGGGTGGACGCGGGCCCTCTCCCTGGGATGGTCGGACCCTTACACTCCTGGGTTTCCCTCTGTCCTATTGTGACCCCCTCCTGTCCACCCCCCCTACCCCCCCATGTGGGGGACTGTTTAGGCCTACCTGAGCCTGGGGCCTAGTGTGCAGGCCGCATGGGGGGGCCGGGCGAGTGTGCGCTGTCCGCGGTGCTCAATGATCGTGCGGGGGGGGGCCTTGCTGGGGTTCTTTTGAAGTGGATGGGCGTTTGGGGGGTCCCCGAAATGGCCCCGAATCCTGCGATTTTTCGGGTGGGGCCGCCATTTTGTTGTAGCCTCTGTCTGCTTCTATGGAGGTGGCCATCTTGGTACATGAAAAAGGTGATGCTCAATGCTAGAGACCAAGATGACTGGTAGCTATGCAAGGTCCGGTCATCAACCATCCAAAAATCCCATAGGATATCTCTATAAGTCATCCACTGAGGTGGGGAGCCACCGCAACCTTAAACAGATACTAGACAAAATTGTATTTTGGAACCACTAGACAGATCCAAGGAATGGCTGCAATAAGGGATGCTCACGCCCACTTGTTTCAAAAATGCAAAAAACTTTATTGAATGTAAGGCATAACAGGATAAAATTACCCTTTATCAAAAGGGAATAATTTGGAGTACATGTGATAAGCATTAGCTGTGATGACATACAAAACATGCGACATAAAAACAACAACAAAACAATGACTCACACATACATGGCCGGCCACACACACACTAGGAATGATGATCCACTAAAGCAGCGGCTCCCAGCATATAGCTCATATGAGAGCTTTGTTAATGCTGTCAGAGCCGTTTCTCGTGCATCTGCATGCCACTGTTATGAAATGACAATATCCAAGATGGTTGGTATTCAGTACAACACTGTACACCAGGTCCAGCAATGGTTTAGTACCTCTGTCAGGTGCAGACACTCCTCCAAATATACATATTTCTGTGTATGAAAAGCCATATGAGGGTGAAGGAGTAATATTGAAATATTTTGATTTATCCTGAAATATTAGTGTTGTACTGGGTACCAACCATCTTGGATATTGTCATTTCATAACAGTGGCATGCAGATGCACGAGAAACGGCTCTGACAGCATTAACAAAGCTCTCATATGAGCTATATGCTGGGAGACGCTGCTTTAGTGTATCATCATTCCTAGTGTGTGTGTGGCCGGCCATGTATGTGTGAGTCATTGTTTTGTTGTTGTTTTTATGTCGCATGTTTTGTATGTCATCACAGCTAATGCTTATCACATGTACTCCAAATGATTCCCTTTTGATAAAGGGTAATTTTATCGTGTTATGCCTTACATTCAATAAAGTTTTTTTTTGCATTTTTGAAACAAGTGGGCGTGAGCATCCCTTATTGCAGCCATTCCTTGGATCTGTCTAGTGGTTCCAAAATACAATTTTGTCCGGCCATCTTGGTACACCCGTTTTCGGACATTTTGCTGGAGATTTTTTGCAGTGAAGGCCGGTGGGAGTGCCTGAAGGACAGTGAGTCTTGAGGGTGGTCTCTCCCTCTCTGTGGGGGTCCATTAGCGAATGCCTGACCTCCGGGGGACGCTTTAGCAATGTGGGGCCGTTTAAAAAAAAAAAAATGTAATTTTTTTCATTTTTTTTAAAAAGTTGCTGGCGGGTTCCTCAGGTTCATTATGGACCCTGCGGGCCATTTTTTCCCACCTGACCCCCTCACGGAAGCTGCTACTGTTATTGTGATCACTGTGATTGGTCACAGCGATCACATTGTACAGGGTTGATCACATTGGCCTTGTACTCGAAATCTGTGATTCACTTTGTCTAGAGAATGCAGCAATCACAGATTGAGCCGCTGTGCACCCCTGAGGACACGCACTAGGCATGCGTGCTGTAGGCGAACTGGAAACCGTTAAAATATTAATTAAATCATCTAACTGAATGTGTGCAAAACAACTGAAGTTTAAAGAGAAGTATGGGTATTTTTTTTTTTTTGGTCACAATCTCTTCTGGGTCTGGACCGGCTTTGTAACGTCAGCTGACAGAGAGCTTCAGGCTGCTGTCTGCTGAAAACGGGTCCCAGGAATGCAGAACAAACTGCACTCCTGTGATCCACAAGAGAAGTGCACCAAGAAATGCTTTGGTTGTACTTCTCCTTTAATAAAGCGCCCAATCACAATAATAAATCAATAAATTAACAAATTGCATCAAAAGTTTATTTAATCAAAAATGCAATTAGATGAATAAAGTGTCCAGTGCTTCAAGCTAAATAATTGAATAAAATGTCCAGTGCTTTAAGTGGTATTCCTTAAATTGTCCAGTGCATAAAGCTACTTTAAAGTGTCCGGTGCTCCCTATAAGTGGCCATAAATCAATATTGCATTGCCATATGCCATAATATAATGCATGTTAATGAACAACATAACAGGTGTTAGTTCAACACACTTGTGCGGGCAGGTCTGAGGCATTGTATTACCACCTCACCACCTGTTATAACCGCCAAATGCTGGACTACAGCGCAGCAACTGTGCAGGAGCAGTTACAACACAGTCCCATTCACTTGATTGGGTCAGGCTCGGTGCGTAGTAGTACCTTCCAAGTGAGACATGGGGTATAGTTCCTGCTGTGGCATGTGTACACCCCTGTCCGCTACCTTCCTAGCTAAAGGGGGAGCATTTCAGGGGAGGTAAAATATGCAGCACAACTGCAGGGTTTTACCCTTGTCTCATGTGATGAAAGATCACAGTATTACATAGAAGACTGAACGATTTGCAAAATAATTTTTACATTTATTGATCCTGTGACCACTGCTGTAGCACTAAATGTATGTATTTAGTACTTTCACAGAGCTCAGCCTATAAACCCTTATAGAACCTTTAAAGTACCATTTGCCTAAATAATACAGTATGGCGGCACCCAAAGTATTTGTAACAGTAAAGGGTCAGTTCACCTGAAAGTAGTATTTAAGTTGAGTGAATATGGTGGGCTTAGTGAGCCCATGGATTCTTATGCCTTGGAAACTCCAACAGGGAGTTTCCCTTATCTCTTTCTGTCCATCTTTGTGTGTTCCAGTACCCCTACTGCATTACCCATAATAGCAAATGAGAACAAAACCTGAAAGGGGACATGGGAGCATTGGCAGAATTGTACTAAATCTTTCTCATTTGTGAATTGCTGTATGACTCTGTGCTCTTTTGTAGTAATAAATTCTATTGAAGCTTATATGTCGATTTGAGAATGCTCTTTGTTTTATCTTCTCAGAAAGAAGAAGCTACCAGGTGCTTTTTCCCGCCATGGATCTGTGCTGCGCCATTTGCTGCTCAAAGGCATCTCTGCTCAGATAGTGTCAGCTGCAGTAAGTCATAATACTGCTTGGATATACATGTAGATGAATCATACATTTCCCTGTGTATTATAAATACAAGGAAGTCTTTAAAGGCCTTCAACAACCACTGATGTATTAGGGCTCATGCACACTGGCATAATAAAAGGCTCTGTAGAGTTCCTGCATACAAAACCTTTAAAGTTTGTCTGTTTAGTATATACACTGCTCAAAAAAATTAAAGGAACGCATCAGATCTCTATGGGGAAAAATATCATGCTAGATATCTATACTGATATGGACTGGATAATGTGTTAGGAATGAAAGGATGCCACATCTTTTCATGGAAATTAAAATTGTCATCCTACAGATAGCTGAGTTCAAAGACACCCCAAAAATCAAAGTGAAAAAATGATGCAGTTGGCTAGTCCATTTTGCTGAAATTTTAATTTCAGCAACTCAAAATGGTACTCAGTAGTTTGTATGGCCCCCATGTGCTTGTATGCGTGCCTGACAATATAGGGGCATGCTCCTAATGGTAGGTCTGTGCGGGAGAACCGCAGACCAAACAAGAATAAACATAACCACCAATCACGTTTAACTTCCGTAAAACTAAGAGGGGTATATGCTAATGCCAGGAGCCTAGCTAATAAAATGGATGAGTTGGAAATGTTAGTACATGAGGAGGACATAGACCTTGTGGGAATAACGGAGACTTGGTTCGACCCCTCACATGACTGGCTGGCAAATATCCAAGGGTATTCAGTGTACCGGAAGGACAGGGTAGGAAAAAGAGGGGGCGGGGTATGTCTCTACGTCAAGAATAATGTAAAGGTGATTGAGAGGAGTGACATTACGGAAGGGATGAGTATGGAGTTAGAATCCGTATAGGTAGAACTCCATAGGGAAGGAGAAAAGGGAAAAGTACTTGTGGGGGTTTGCTATAGGCCACCTAAACAAGGGGAGGAGGTAGAGCAGGAATTTTTAGCACTTTTGGGTAAAGTGGCAAAGCTAGGATCAGTCATCACATTGGGGGACTTCAATTATCCCGACATTGACTGGGAAGAGGGGACTACACACTCACAGAAGGCCCGTCTATTCACGGAAACCTTACAGGATAATTACATGTCACAGTTGGTGGAGTCTCCTACTAGAGAAAAAGCAACCCTGGATCTATTGATCACTAATGATCCAGACCTAATCTCGGAGGTAGGGGTCCAAGACAACCTGGGCTCTAGCAATCACAGGATGATCAAATTTAGCGTAAATAACAATATAGCAAGGCAAGTGGGGAACATAAGAACCCTTAACTTCAGAAGGGTAGACTTTCCAAAATTGTACTCGTTGATGGAAAGGGTAAACTGGGACCAAACCTTGGGAACACTGACCACAGAGGAAAAATGGGAATGCTTTAGGAATATATTAAACAAAGGCATCTTGCAGTGCATTCCTATGGGAAATAAATTTAGAAGAGAGAAAGCCAAAACTGGCTGGCTAAACCCTAGCGTGAAAAAACTTATTAGGGGAAAAAAATTGTCCTTCAGGAAATATAAATCAGAGGGCACAGTATTGGCTTTTGACCAATACAAGGAGGCAAATAAGAAGTGTAAACACGAAATCAAGATGCCTAAAATAGACTTTGAGAGACAAATAGCGGAGGATAGTAAAAAAAAAACCCAAAGAAATTCTTTAAGTATATCCACAGCAAAAAAACTAGGGCAGAGCATATTGCACACATAATTAACGATGATGGGAGGATGGTTACAGAGGACACTGAAAAAGCAACCGTGCTGAATGCTTTTTTCTCGTCAGTCTTTACACAGGAAACGGAGGGGTACACTGACCATGACTGTATGGTTAGTAGTAATACACAGGACTTGCCAATATGGCTAACAGAGGGTGAAATCAGGGAAAGGCTGGATAAACTTAACACAAACAAATCACCAGGCCCGAATGGCGTACATCCGAGAGTACTCAAGGAACTCAGTAAGATTATATCCAGACCACTGTTCCTGATCTTTGCGGACAGTATTAGGACAGGAGATGTACCAGGGGAGTGGAGGAAAGCTAACGTAATTCCGATATTCAAAAAGGGTCAGAGGCATATACCGGGAAATTATAGGCCTGTCAGTCTGACATCAGTAGTATGTAAACTTCTGGAGGGGATGATAAGGGACTATATCGTAGAGTTTGCTAAGGACAACCGCATCATCAGTAGTAACCAGCACGGGTTTACTAATGGGCGTTCTTGTCAAACCAATCTCTTAACATTCTACGAGGAGGTGAGCTGTGAGCTAGATAGGGGCAGACCAGTGGATGTGGTGTACCTAGATTTTGCTAAGGCGTTTGATACAGTTCCCCATAAGCGCTTAATTTATAAAATAAGGTCTGCAGGTATCGACAGCAGGGTTTGCTCTTGGATACGGAACTGGCTAAAAGGGCGTGTCCAAAGGGTGGTAATAAACAGCGCATACTCAGACTGGTCTGAGGTAGTAAGCGGGGTCCCCCAAGGCTCAGTCCTAGGACCAACCTTGTTCAATTTATTCATAAACAGCATTGAGGACGGGATCAGTAGTTCAATATCAGTTTTTGCAGATGACACAAAATTAGGCAGGGCAATAACAGCACAGCATGAAGCAGATATCCTACAGAATGACCTGGACAAAATAACGGAGTGGGCAACGACTTGGCAAATGAGGTTTAATGTGGAGAAGTGTAAGGTTTTGCACTTGGGGACTAGCAACATAAAAGCACAATACACGTTAGGAGGGGAACCCCTGGGAGAATCAAAAATGGAGAAGGATCTGGGTGTCTTGGTGGATGATAGACTAGGCAACAGCATGCAATGTCAAGCGGCAGCTGCCAAGGCTAGCAGAATATTAGCATGCATAAAGAAAGGGATGTTTTCCAGAGATAAGACTATAATCCTTCCACTTTATAAAACTCTGGTCCGACCACATCTGGAGTACAGTTCTGGTCACCAGTCCTCAGAAGAGATGTGTTGGAGCTGGAGAGGGTCCAGAGAAGGGCATCTAAACTAATTAGGGGATTGGAGGACCTTGATTATGAGGAGCGTCTGCAATCGCTTGATTTATTCTCCCTGGAGAAGAGACGCCTGAAGGGGGACATGATAGCAATTTTTAAATATCTCAATGGGGATCTAGGCTTAGAAAAAAAGCTGTTCAGTCGCAGGGATTGCATGAGGACTCGGGGGCATACAATGCGATTAGAGGAGAAGCGTTTTAACCTTAGGCAACGTGGGGGGTTCTTTACTGTTAGGGCTACAAGATTGTGGAATTCTCTACCACAAGAGGTGGTTTCTGCAGGTAGTATGGTGGCTTTTAAAAGACTACTAGACGTACATCTCAAGGATCAGAACATTCAGGGGTATGCGAGATGATTACAGCCACACACACCTACACAGGTTGAACTGGATGGACTATTGTCTTTATTCGACCTCACCTACTATGTAACTATGTAATGAGATGACAGATGGTGTCCTGGGTTGTTTCCTTCCAGATCTGGACCAGGGCATCACTGAGCTCCTGAAAAGACTGAGGTGCAACCTGGCAGCGTCAGATGGGCCCAAATGTAATGTCCTAGAGGTGTTCTATTCGATATAGGTCAGGAGACTGGGGGGCCATTCAATGGTATCAATTCCTTCATCCTCCAGGAACTAGCTGCATACTCTCACCACATGAGGCTGGGGGTTGTTGTGCACCAGGAGGAACCCAGGACCCACAAAAAACAGCGTAGGGTCTGACCGTGTGGGTCCAAGGATTTGATTCCAATACCTAATGGCAGTCAGGGTGCCATAGTCTAGCCTGTAGAGGTCTCCCCAGACCATCACTGACCCACTACCAAACCGGTCATGTTGAACGATGTTACAGGCAGCATAACGTTCTCCACAGCTTCTCCAGACCCTTTCATGTCTGTCACATGTGGTCAGGGTGAACCTGCTCTCATCGGTGAAAAACACAGGGCACCAGTGGCAGACCTGCCAATTCTGGTGTTCAATGGAAAATGACAGTCCAGCTCCACGGGCCCGGCAGTGAGCACAGGACCCACTAGAGGATGTTGAGCCCTCAGGCTACCCTCATGAAGTCTGTTTCTGATTGTTTGGTCAGAGACATTCACACCAGTTGTCTCCTGGAGGTCATTTTGTACGGCTCTGGCAGTGTTCATTGTGTTCCTCCTTGCACAAAGGTGCAGGTTATAGTCCTGCTGAAGGGTAAGGACCTTCTATGGCCCTGCCCAGCTCTCCTAGAGTAACTGCCTGCCTCCTGGAATCTTCTCCTTGCTCTTGAGACTGTGCTGGGAGACACAGCAAACCTTCTGGCAGTGGCACATATTGATGTGCCATCCTGGAGGAGTTGGACTGCCTGTGCAACCTCTATAGGGTCCAGGTATCGCCTAATGCTACCAGTAGTGTCATTGACCCTAGCCAAATGCAAAACTAAGGAAAAACAGTCAGATGAGTAGGGGAAAAAAATGTCAGTGGCCTTTACCTGTAAAACAATCCCTGTTTTGGAGGTCATCTCATTTTTGCCCATCTAGTGTACCTGTTTTTATATTCATTAACACCAAAGCAGCTAAAACTGATTCACAACCCCCTCTGCTACTAAACTGACCAGATCAATTTCCCAGCAGTTGAATTGGCTTGATGCTATACTCTGATTAAAAAGTGTTCCTATTTTTTTTTTTGAGCAGTGTAAAATATTGCTGCATTCAGGTCCATAAAAAGTTATATGTTCTAGGGATCTTAATAGAGTGCTTTTAACTCCAGTATGCATGAGCCCTTAAGCTCTGAAAAAATGTAGGAACCAGGTATAAATATAGGCCATATTTTAGGATAGTCTTAAGGATGTTAAAAACATGCCATTTACATAGTGATTTGATTGCCATGGGATTTTTATTATAACTTAATATATTGCATAAAATGGCTACATTCATAGGATCTTAGGAAATCGATCTAAACTATATTTAGTCTTAAAGTGTTACTAAACCCAGGACCTTGCATTAACTATATCTGGTCTCCCACAGTACACAGAACATAAAAAATGCAATTATTTTAGTAAATATAAACTGCTAAATACCCTTTCTCATCAGTAGTACTGTATATAGAAGTCTTATGACTTCTATGAGTGTCTGGCTAAAGCATGTAGGAGGAGTTTTCATTCTCCTCTGACTGTCCTATGAGGCGGCAGGACCTCTGACCCTCTGTCTGGACAGTGCTGATTGACCCTATTGACCCTGTGCTAATCACACGCACCATTTCCTCCCCCCCCTAAAAAAAAAATCTTTAGCACTACACTTCAAACTGAGCATGTGCAGAGTGCCTCCAATGCTCTATACTATTAGCAGATAGGTTTGGTCAGTGGAAGAAGGGGAGGATCAGAGAAGGCAGGATCAAAAGGCTTTTTTACACAATGCCTAGGTTTAACCCCTTAGGTTCCACAGTGTAACAACCATACTTTACTGCATATACAGACAGATTTTACTTTTGTGGGTTTAATAACACTTTAAAGCATAGCAAAAAATCCTTTGTGTACACCTAAGCCAGCGAACCATGAACTGCACCCTAGCAGAGGGTAGGCAAGAGAAAGTGTATACCTGTAATTAAAGACCTTGAAGCTGTCATTGCTTACCTCCCTTTAATGGAAATTCTAGTGTCCTGATTGTATGTTGATTCAATGCCAGAATGTCAGAATTCTTTCTAAAGTTGTTAAAAGTTAGTCACTAGTATTGAAGTATTGAACTCAAAGCACTCGAATGAAAGCCCCATAACTAACATTTTCAGCACTGGCAGCGGCAATATTTCTCTAATGACAATAGTATCCGATGATATAAATATGTATTCTGTCATTGCTGCCTGACTTTTTAAAGGCGCGTATTCTGAAATTGTATTTTCATCCTTGCTTTGCTGCCTATAAGGTAATTGACCTGGGAGCAGCATGCAGTTAGAAATACCAGAAAAGTCTGAACTTTTGTCCTGCATGCTTGTTCCAGGTGACTCACCCAATAGTAAAGCCTTGGTCTAGATGCCAACCCTAAGGGATGCACCTTTAAAAACCAAGTCACAGTTGCAACTTCTAAATGTGTCTCCTTAGACCGCATTCACATTGAAGCGGCACGACTTCGGGGGCGACTTCACAACTCGCGTGCACCGCGACTTCGTTGCGACTTGCACGGACTTCATATAATGAATGTCTATGCAAGTCGCCCCGAAGTAGTACAGGACCCTTCTTCTAAGTCGGAGCGACTTGTGTCGCTCTAATTAGAACGGGTCCTGTAGCACTGCATGGACCGGGACGGACCTCGACTTGTCAGGCTGACAAGTCGCCTGACAAGTCACGGTAGTGTGAATGGAGACTTACAAATTTGTTTACATTAGTTGTTCGAAAAATGTTTTCTGTGAGTAGTTAGTGAACTTATCATTAAAATTCACATCATCAACACAAGTCAAAGGTAATTTTAAAAATAATGTATGCATAGCTAAATAAAATGTATGGGGGCTTATTTCCTGAGATGGACTGGTTACATTTTACTTTATAGCCCTCACTACTACTGGTAGCAAGTTCAGTAAGACGCATCGAGTGGTCTCATGAGTTCCCTTTGTTCTTTGCAAGCCGTATAATAAGTTCTGCACACACAGTCTTCTGTAAAGTGATATGTCAAGTGACCGTAGCAGGCCTTGAGGGAAGGAGAGTAGGAAAATTAAAGCGGAGTTCCACCCAAAAGTGGAAGTTCCGCTTCAAGTACACCTCACGCTACATCGCTGGATCGTTGGACAGGCAAGGGTGTGTTTATTAAAAGTTAGCAGCTACATTTTTTGTAGTTGCTGACTTTTAATAAACGCAAAAACGACTGGAAAATTTGTGTATCTGTTCATCCAGTCCTGAAATTTACACAGTTTTGCCACAAAGCACAGCCGTGTCTGTTAGGGCAGCAGTTCCTTTCCTGCAGTTTGGTAACAGCTACGGGTCTTGTACCTCCCCCAGCCTGTGCCTTGACAGTGAAAGGAAAAGCTCATTGTCCCTCTGTTCTCTTCTTCTATATCTTTTGGTAGCATGTAAGCACAACTAAACATAAATGATGTTAATATAATCAATATCTGAAGTCCATACAAGCTGTGATTGTGCTCAAAATCCAATAAATGTGCATTAGTGTCCAAGTGTCCAAATCAGAAATGCAATCTGGTGAAAAGTGCACACCAATCTGTGAAATCCCTCCACCTGCTAGATTGGCCTCTCACCTCCAAAAAGGACCCAGACGGGCCAGCAAAAGCATGTACTGAGGATATCAGACTCCTGGAAAGACACACCAGCCTCTCACCTCCGGAGGTCTCAAGACACGGGACATGTGATGCAATATATAAAAGGGAAAATATAGTGCTCTCCGTTTCAACAATCAGGCTTCATTGAGGAAAATAGAAGTTTACTCACATGTACAGGGCACTTCACCGTGCCTGCTGTTATGGCAATAATAGCGTGTGTCACTCGAGAGATGTTCGGCATCGGTCACGCAAGCTCCGCCCCCTTATACGCGTTACGACGAGCGTATGGCTCCAACATCTTCCTCGGTAGGGGTCACCTATTTTGAGTGTTATATCACATATTTGGTTTTGCGCTGATAGTTTTCTTGTTATGTATGTAAGCACAACTGTTTGGCTGCTTGTGAGTTCTGCTGTAAAGGGGCCCCATGTTGATACCAAGTCAGATTCATATATTTCAGTGCTTGTATTTAAAAAATAAATGTCATGGTGTAATTCAGAGCCACATTAGTGTATCTATTTTATACCTGCCTAGAATTTAGCTGTAAAATTTAGCTCCAACAATCGTATTTCTTAAGCCTGCAACACATCAACCAGTGGAAAAAAAGTAAAGTTCACATTCAATATTTATAATCATTTTTCTTATTCTCTTATTTCAGGATAAAGTAGATGCTGGCCTTCCCACAGCTATAGTGAGTATCTGTGTGTTTTTTTTTTTCTTTTAATACCCTTGACATTCAACTTGCTATCCCATGTAATGTATTGCAGATGTGTTACGCTGTTTATTTCTCTTTCATATCACAGCTTTCTAGTAATCTATAATGAGCAGTTGTGAACACAGAGTAAAAATCAACTTTACCTTTAGGAGTTTGATGTCCAAGAAGTGTGCTCATAGACAATGATGTCATTCCTCCTTTTGCAGTTGGCTGGACTCCTTTTTTTTTTATTATTGCATGACGGCTCACTGTCCTAGAAAAGTACAATGAATGTCAGCCAATAGAAAAAAAAGTAATTCCTGCAAGTTGGGAAAGGAGGATGTGTATCTGGGTAGGCTTCTAAAAGGTAAAGATCATTTTTACTTATAATTTCAAAACTACTATTCAGGGAATGATAGAGAGCTGTGAAATGAGAAGATTGCGCAGCCCCCCCAGAACACTCTGGTCAGCGCTCTCAGCCATTGGTCGAAGCCTGCTGCTGTACACACGTTTTTATTGAATGGGTCGATGTCGCGCGGCATTCAACCCATGTGTACGGGGCTTTAGATTTACATTTTGAAGAATTCCATTAAAGCTTAACTAATCTTTTTCTCTGTATCTCTAGGCTATCTCTAATCTAATTGCTGTGGGTACTTCTCACGGTCTGGCTCTTATATTTGGTAAGCTGATCTTTTGTTCTAATATCATAGCAAGCTTAACAGTGTTGTCAAGTTACAGTTTAATTCAGAAGAATCCTTCTTTGGTTGTAGTAATATTTAACTTTCTCTCTGTCCCTTTCCTTCACCTTGTGGAACTGAGAAGGCAAAGGTATGGGAATGCACTGCATGCAGTTCTGAGAAATGTTGGACACTTTAGATGCATCTTTTGTGTTGAAGAAAAATCCTGTTGTTTTAAAGATATTTGTATTGGGGTTGCTGTCTCAGACTTACTTCTAAAGACACCATACTAGTTGCCTGCTTGTCTTTGAGTGAGGTCAAAACCTTGCATAATTCCAGTGTGACACGAAGGGGGAGACGAGATTTGCTAAAACTGGTGCACACATAATCTAGTGCAGCTGTGCATAGTAACCAATCAGCTTCTAGGTTGTATTGTCAAAGCTTAAGGCCTCTTTCACACGGGCGCTCCGTATGTCCTTATATCACCCCATCCGTTTGCCGGTGATATACGGACATGTCAATGGGATTGCGGATGTCAGCGGATGACTATCCACTGACATCCGATTTGTGTCCTTTCAGTTCTGTTCCGTTTTTTGGAATGGAACAGAACCCTATTTTTCTTCCGTTTAAAAAACGGAACGGATGCAAAATCGGATGTCAGTGGTGTCATCCGCTGACATCTGCAATCCCCGTAGACATACATCATGTCCGTATATCATCCGCAAACGGATGGGATGATATGCGGACATACGGAGCGGATGACACAAGTGTCATCCGTGTCCGTGAAAAAAAAAAAGTGCCAGAGTGGAGAAAAAAAAAACGGAGCGGCCGTGTGAAAGAGGCCTTAAGGATAAGTTTACCTTGTTACATGTTAGGGTCCATTCACATGGGCTTTCCGCCCGGCGGACTCCATTTTGCTCAGCAGGGATCGATCCGCCGATCCCGGCTGAGCAGGCGGATGACAGCTCTGTCTCTGCTTACTTTGCAGAGATGGTGCTGTCAGATCCCCGCTCCCCCCTATGGGAGATCAGATGAAAACGGACCACCTGTCCACTTTCATCCAATCCGATCCTCCAGACGGATGGAAGATAGGGTTTCCATCTGTATGGATTTCACAGACCACATTAGATCGGAGAGCAGCGGGTGACAGCGGACATGTCACCACTGACATCCACTGCTCCATTGAGGTACATGGAGCATCCGATCAAGTCCACCAGAAAAAACTGACAGGCGGACCTGATCGGAAATCCCGTGTGAAAGGGGCCTTACATCCGTATCCAGTTATTAAATGAGAAACCCCCGCTCTGCCCACCTGACCAACTAATTTATTCACAGGGTTCTGCTGAATGGGAGAACTACAACTTCTGTCATTGCAGCCATTGCAGCTGACAGCTTGTAGTTCTCAATGAACTACCAGGGCACTGATGAGCACTCTAGGTAGTTCATTGATTCTTCCAGTCATTCAGTAGCTGCCTGCCCAGCTACACTAACAGTCTGCAGGAGCCTGCGATTACGCCCATGGTCTGCTTATGATATGATGAAGCTTTACAGGCTCATAAAAAAATAAAAATAACTAAATGCACAGTTTTTAACCCTTTAAAAAGATGTGCACTTTTTTTTTTGAAAAGGTAAACTTATCTTTTAATTGAACAAGCTGAAGTTAGAAGCTGATTGGTTACCACGCACAGCTGCACCAGATTCGGTGTGCACCAGTTTTAGTAAAACTTCCCCAATGTATTTTAGCTGTTGAATCGGCCATGGTAGCCATCATATTCATACATGGTTCCTTTAACTGATTGTGTGAAAGAAAATAAGCTCCCAGATTTTTACATGAAAAATATATCTTGGTTTCTTTTGTGCAGAACAGTTTCTTTACGTGATGGACTTTGTTCATATAGGTTTACTGAAGAATGCTAGCAAGAAGACAAAGCTTTGCATGCTAGAATGCTTATGCTGAAGGTGTGAATGAGAAGGCATTGTTGGCATTGGCACTGGGATTCATTTTTATAATACTTGCAGAAGGGATGAGTGGGATTCTCCAACTATGAACTATGCACAATCTTGAGGACAACTAGCTGTAGTGTGTGGCAAGGCCGCTGCTTCACCTTGGCACTGAAGTGAAGATAGATAATGTGCTCCTGCTTGATTTACTCTTCAGGGTTCTATTTTGGCACCCCCTTTCTCACTTGCTTTGTGTGCTGACACCTGTCCACTGGCCCTCCACTGGAGTGGTCCCCTTCCTGGGCAGACCCCTGGCAAGCTTTCCGGTACTCACGGACACTGTTTTTCCCAAGGTGGCTCTGCCTCCATCTCCACTAGTCAGCTTTCCTGGACCTCCTGGCTCAGCTCCACACTCCTGGCTCACAAGGCTGACCGCCTGTGACCACCATCCTCAGCAGCAGAAGGAGAGAGGAATTAGGGATGCACCGAATATTCGGCGGCCGAACATTATTCGGCCGAAAATAGAAAAGATAGCACTTTCGGTGTTCGGCCGAATAAGTCAAAAGGCCGAATAATTTTGTGCCGAACAATAGGGCTGAACGATAGTCGATATGATATCGACTATCGTTCTGTGGCCGTAGGCGATATTCATATCGCCGAGGTCACGATATTTACAGGGGGAAGGGACTCGGAGGAGGACAGGAGGACTCACAGACTTCCATGTTAGGCAGGGGAAGCCGGGACACTTCAGCGGTGAGCATACATACATTACTCACTCGTGCACTGCAGCCCGCCCCACACATTCAGTGAGTCTTACTCTCCTCCCTAGTTTTTTCAATGGCACATTCAGGAAGCCAATCACGCCGTGATTAGCTGCACAGCGAACCAATCACTCGTGCCTGCACACCTGATTGGTTCCGCTGTGCCGCTACTCACGGCGTGATTGGCTTCCTGAATGTGCCATTGAAAAAACTAGGGAGGAGAGTAAGACTCACTGAATGTGTGGGGCGGGCTGCAGTGCACGAGTGAGTAATGTATGTATGCGGCTGTGCTCCTTTCCAGGCTCCTACTAGTCCACCTCCAGCCTCCTACTACCACCACTATGAGAGACTGTCTGTCACGGTATAATCTGATCGAGTCCACACTGACACTGACTGACTGTCACTGAGTAATTGATGTTACCACATTAACCCTGACCTGCCCAGTGCCCTGTATCTGCAATTAAAATTTACAAGGCTGCCTGCATGCTTCCCAATCCCTACAGTGTCACTAACATTAACCCTATGGTACAAGGCTGCAGTGTGCACTGAATCCCATTCCCTACAGTACCATTTAGGGAGAGAGACATGAGAGGACAAGAGAGAGAGAGCGAGAGAGACATGAGAGGACAAGAGAGAGAGAGAGACATGAGAGGACAAGAGAGAGGACAAAAAATTGGCAAAATAAATGGAAAAAATGCGAAACACCGCGTTCGGTATTCGGCCTTCGGCCAAACATTTCATTATTATTCGGCTTCGGCCAAGAATTTAATTTCGGTGCATCCCTAAGAGGAATGTCACCCTCCTTCTGGGACCTGGTTTCCTGCCCAAAGACACCCTGTCACATGTGCCCTTGGCTTTTATAACATATCCCAAGATGCACCACTGCTTGTGCCAACCCACTGGGATAGTTACAAAAGCCTGTGTGTCACTGGCTGGGTTTCCTCCACTGTCCAACAGGCTCCCCTATTGGATACAGTGGGGACACTCCCTCAGGCCAGATGAATCACACATGGACACATGCAACAGGCAAAACTATCAATCAGGCTCTTTTGATAAGCATATGGAGACACTAGGCTTTACTTACCTCGCACCTACCTAGGAGGGTGCTACATATATATATATATTTCAAACCATAAATTGTGGTTACAATTACAAATCGTAAAGTGGACGGCTATACATGTAAATATCTTTAACAACAGGTTTCAGTAATATATTTTCTCATGTTAATTACTAGCATGAAATATATTTTTTGTTTTGTTCGATGATCCATCACTATGCAACCTCCATGTTAAACTTTCCTTCATCACACATGTGCTGCTTATTCTTAAATTCCATGATCATACTTTACCTGTCACCTTCAGTTCTGCTTCCAAAACATCATTTTCTACTGTGTTTATAACATTTTTTTAATTATTTAGACTATTCTTTATTTTTGCAGTCTATGAATAGGATTTTACAGGGTAAATCTAGAAGCTCTGAGGGTTTATTCACTACTACAAAGCTCTGTGACCAGGCATTCTGATGGGAAAATGGTCTAATGCGGAGTTGGTTGTTTAGGTGTTGAGCTCTACACAGCTCCATTATCATGAAAGATGTTCAGATTGGTACCATCACTTGAGGGAGACAGCTAGGGGCCTGGTACAAGGTTTCTAGTCACAGTCTTAAAACCTGTCACTTCACAAGGGATGTACTTGTAGGCATTTGGTATCTGAGTAGACTGGCCATTCTAGTAAAAACAGTGCAGGTTTGGGCAGCTTTTCTCTGCCTATTGCAATATTTATTAAGGCAAAACCAAAGGGATGTGGTATGCCTTAGGGCCCTATTCTGCCTTAATCTGTCACTGGCTAAGATATGTAGAAACTGTTCACATAACAAAATACACTCCCCTGTATTATTATGTGTATCTGAAATATTTTCTTAAGCCTTCAGTTAGACATGTGTACAGTAGGGTAATTGTTTTACTGATGCTAATTAGCACTGGCATTAAAGCTTGAACTTTTCTACAGATGCAAACCAGGCCCTCCGTCTCTGTCTGGGAAGCACTGCGGTCGGTGCACAGTATGGCGCTGTTTCAGCCTTAAGCATCAACAATGACTGTTCCAGAAAAATCCTGTTGTTTTAAAGATATTTGTATTGGGGTTGCTGTCTCAGACTTGCTTCTAAAGACACCATACTAGTTGCCTGCTTGTCTTTGAGTGAGGTCAAAACCTTGCATAATTATTCCAGTGTGACACGAAGGGGGAGACGAGATTTGCTAAAACTGGTGCACACATAATCTAGTGCAGCTGTGCATAGTAACCAATCAGCTTCTAGGTTGTATTGTCAAAGCTTAAGGCCTCTTTCACACGGGCGCTCCGTATGTCCTTATATCACCCCATCCGTTTGCGGGTGATATACGGACATAATGCATGTCAATGGGATTGCGGATGTCAGCGGATGACTATCCACTGACATCCGATTTGTGTCCTTTCAGTTCTGTTCCGTTTTTTGGAATGGAACAGAACCCTATTTTTCTTCCGTTTTAAAAAACGGAACGGATGCAAAATCGGATGTCAGCGGTGTCATCCGCTGACATCTGCAATCCCCATAGACATACATCATGTCCGTATATCATCCGCAAACGGATGGGATGATATGCGGACATACGGAGCGGATGACACAAGTGTCATCCGTGTCCGTGAAAAAAAAAAAGTGCCAGAGTGGAGAAAAAAAAACGGAGCGGCCGTGTGAAAGAGGCCTTAAGGATAAGTTTACCTTGTTACATGTTAGGGTCCATTCACATGGGCTTTCCGCCCGGCGGACTCCGTTTTGCTCAGCAGGGATCGATCCGCCGATCCCGGCTGAGCAGGCGGATGACAGCTCTGTCTCTGCTTACTTTGCAGAGATGGTGCTGTCAGATCCCCGCTCCCCCCTATGGGAGATCAGATGAAAACGGACCACCTGTCCACTTTCATCCAATCCGATCCTCCAGACGGATGGAAGATAGGGTTTCCATCTGTATGGATTTCACAGACCACATTAGATCGGAGAGCAGCGGGTGACAGCGGACATGTCACCACTGACATCCACTGCTCCATTGAGGTACATGGAGCATCCGATCAAGTCCACCAGAAAAAACTGACAGGCGGACCTGATCGGAAATCCCGTGTGAAAGGGGCCTTACATCCGTATCCAGTTATTAAATGAGAAACCCCCGCTCTGCCCACCTGACCAACTAATTTATTCACAGGGTTCTGCTGAATGGGAGAACTACAACTTCTGTCATTGCAGCCATTGCAGCTGACAGCTTGTAGTTCTCAATGAACTACCAGGGCACTGATGAGCACTCTAGGTAGTTCATTGATTCTTCCAGTCATTCAGTAGCTGCCTGCCCAGCTACACTAACAGTCTGCAGGAGCCTGCGATTACGCCCATGGTCTGCTTATGATATGATGAAGCTTTACAGGCTCATAAAAAAATAAAAATAACTAAATGCACAGTTTTTAACCCTTTAAAAAGATGTGCACTTTTTTTTTTGAAAAGGTAAACTTATCTTTTAATTGAACAAGCTGAAGTTAGAAGCTGATTGGTTACCACGCACAGCTGCACCAGATTCAGTGTGCACCAGTTTTAGTAAAACTTCCCCAATGTATTTTAGCTGTTGAATCGGCCATGGTAGCCATCATATTCATACATGGTTCCTTTAACTGATTGTGTGAAAGAAAATAAGCTCCCAGATTTTTACATGAAAAATATATCTTGGTTTCTTTTGTGCAGAACAGTTTCTTTACGTGATGGACTTTGTTCATATAGGTTTACTGAAGAATGCTAGCAAGAAGACAAAGCTTTGCATGCTAGAATGCTTATGCTGAAGGTGTGAATGAGAAGGCATTGTTGGCATTGGCACTGGGATTCATTTTTATAATACTTGCAGAAGGGATGAGTGGGATTCTCCAACTATGAACTATGCACAATCTTGAGGACAACTAGCTGTAGTGTGTGGCAAGGCCGCTGCTTCACCTTGGCACTGAAGTGAAGATAGATAATGTGCTCCTGCTTGATTTACTCTTCAGGGTTCTATTTTGGCACCCCCTTTCTCACTTGCTTTGTGTGCTGACACCTGTCCACTGGCCCTCCACTGGAGTGGTCCCCTTCCTGGCGTGATTGGCTTCCTGAATGTGCCATTGAAAAAACTAGGGAGGAGAGTAAGACTCACTGAATGTGTGGGGCGGGCTGCAGTGCACGAGTGAGTAATGTATGTATGCGGCTGTGCTCCTTTCCAGGCTCCTACTAGTCCACCTCCAGCCTCCTACTACCACCACTATGAGAGACTGTCTGTCACGGTATAATCTGATCGAGTCCACACTGACACTGACTGACTGTCACTGAGTAATTGATGTTACCACATTAACCCTGACCTGCCCAGTGCCCTGTATCTGCAATTAAAATTTACAAGGCTGCCTGCATGCTTCCTGATTTCCATTCCCAGCATCCTTCCCAATCCCTACAGTGTCACTAACATTAACCCTATGGTACAAGGCTGCAGTGTGCACTGAATCCCATTCCCTACAGTACCATTTAGGGAGAGAGACATGAGAGGACAAGAGAGAGAGAGCGAGAGAGACATGAGAGGACAAGAGAGAGAGAGAGACATGAGAGGACAAGAGAGAGGACAAAAAATTGGCAAAATAAATGGAAAAAATGCGAAACACCGCGTTCGGTATTCGGCCTTCGGCCAAACATTTCATTATTATTCGGCTTCGGCCAAGAATTTAATTTCGGTGCATCCCTAAGAGGAATGTCACCCTCCTTCTGGGACCTGGTTTCCTGCCCAAAGACACCCTGTCACATGTGCCCTTGGCTTTTATAACATATCCCAAGATGCACCACTGCTTGTGCCAACCCACTGGGATAGTTACAAAAGCCTGTGTGTCACTGGCTGGGTTTCCTCCACTGTCCAACAGGCTCCCCTATTGGATACAGTGGGGACACTCCCTCAGGCCAGATGAATCACACATGGACACATGCAACAGGCAAAACTATCAATCAGGCTCTTTTGATAAGCATATGGAGACACTAGGCTTTACTTACCTCGCACCTACCTAGGAGGGTGCTACATATATATATATATATATATATATATATATATATTTCAAACCATAAATTGTGGTTACAATTACAAATCGTAAAGTGGACGGCTATACATGTAAATATCTTTAACAACAGGTTTCAGTAATATATTTTCTCATGTTAATTACTAGCATGAAATATATTTTTTGTTTTGTTCGATGATCCATCACTATGCAACCTCCATGTTAAACTTTCCTTCATCACACATGTGCTGCTTATTCTTAAATTCCATGATCATACTTTACCTGTCACCTTCAGTTCTGCTTCCAAAACATCATTTTCTACTGTGTTTATAACATTTTTTTAATTATTTAGACTATTCTTTATTTTTGCAGTCTATGAATAGGATTTTACAGGGTAAATCTAGAAGCTCTGAGGGTTTATTCACTACTACAAAGCTCTGTGACCAGGCATTCTGATGGGAAAATGGTCTAATGCGGAGTTGGTTGTTTAGGTGTTGAGCTCTACACAGCTCCATTATCATGAAAGATGTTCAGATTGGTACCATCACTTGAGGGAGACAGCTAGGGGCCTGGTACAAGGTTTCTAGTCACAGTCTTAAAACCTGTCACTTCACAAGGGATGTACTTGTAGGCATTTGGTATCTGAGTAGACTGGCCATTCTAGTACAAACAGTGCAGGTTTGGGCAGCTTTTCTCTGCCTATTGCAATATTTATTAAGGCAAAACCAAAGGGATGTGGTATGCCTTAGGGCCCTATTCTGCCTTAATCTGTCACTGGCTAAGATATGTAGAAACTGTTCACATAACAAAATACACTCCCCTGTATTATTATGTGTATCTGAAATATTTTCTTAAGCCTTCAGTTAGACATGTGTACAGTAGGGTAATTGTTTTACTGATGCTAATTAGCACTGGCATTAAAGCTTGAACTTTTCTACAGATGCAAACCAGGCCCTCCGTCTCTGTCTGGGAAGCACTGCGGTCGGTGCACAGTATGGCGCTGTTTCAGCCTTAAGCATCAACAATGACTGTTCCAGGCTTCTCTGTGGCTTTGCAAAAGGACAGGTAATTTCACCTCCTATTTTGTGTTTATCTCTTAGTATTTTACTTATGCTCAGTAAATGGTTCTGTAGGTCCAGGCAAAAAGATCATGCTGGCCACATAGAGGGAGATTTACTAAAACTGGAGCACACAGAATCTGGTGCAGCTATGCGTAGTAACCAATCAGCTTCCAGGTTTTATTGCCAGGTTAATTGAACAAGCTGAAGTTAGAAACGAATGGGTTACTATTCTCAGTTGCACCAAACTTCAGCTTGTTCATTTAAGCTTTGGCAATAAAGCCTGGAAGCTGATTGGTTACTATGCATAACTGCTCCAGATTCTGTGTGCAGCAGTTTTAGTAAATCTCCACTATAGTGTTTTTTTTTCCCTCCAATTCAGACATTTTAGCTAGGATCTCTTTTCTTAATGGTAAAAATTGGATATGGTGTTTTTAGAAATGTTACAACAATGCCAAACAGTAATTTAATACTCTAGTGTCACTTGTTCGTCCTCTGCTTGCAAATTAATACTTAAAAAAACAATAATTTGATATACTGCACACTTTAAAACATAATCAAAAGACAGAATTAACTTCTTCCCATCCACGCTACAGCCTATATACGGCTGCAGCGCGGACTCAAATTTTCGGGAGGCCGTTTTTAAACGGCCTCCCAGTGACACGCCCCCAGCGCGCTCCCGCGAGCGCGCTGCGGGGAAAATCTGTGTCGGCCGTGTCCCTTGGACACGGCCGATCACAGATCGTGGTGAATGGCCAATCACAGCGGCCATTCACCACGTGTTTGGGCCGTCCAATGAGCGATGATCTCATATGTAAACATATGAGATCATCTCTCATCGCCGGCGCTCCTTCCTCACACGGAGCCTGCAGTGTGAGGAAGGAGGGGGAGCCTCACAGCGCCGGGGACACAGGAGAATGTAATCAGGGCACCGATCACCAGTGCCCTGATTACTGAAGGTAAAAACACACACACAGTGCCCCGCCATCAGTGCCCACAGTGCCCGCCATCAGTGCCCGCCATCAGTGCCCCCCATCAATGCCCACAATCAGTGCCCATAGTGCTGCTAGTCAGTGCCCATCAGTGCCTGCTCATCTAGGCACTGATGAGCACTGACTGGCAGCACTATGGGCACTGAGTGTGGGCACTGATGGTGCTGCCCATCAGTGCCGCTCATCAGTGCCACCCATCAGTGTCCAGTGCCATCCGCCAGTGCCCATCAGTGCCGCCCGTCAGTGCCGCCCGTCAGTGCCGCCTCTCAGTGCCCAGCAGTGCCACCTCTCAGTGCCCAGCAGTGCCGCCTATCAGTGCTCATCAGTGCCGCCTATCAGTGCTTATCAGTGCCGCCTATCAATGCCGCCTATCAATGCTCATCAGTGCGGCATATTAGTACCTCCTCATCAGTGC
The DNA here is from genome assembly GCF_965119305.1 of Pelophylax lessonae. NCBI lineage: Eukaryota > Metazoa > Chordata > Amphibia > Anura > Ranidae > Pelophylax > Pelophylax lessonae. The sequence goes on from NC_138773.1 coordinate 208,079,213, forward strand.
CCATAAGTGCCACCTCATTAGTGCCCATAAGTGCCACCTCATCAGTGCCCATCAGTGCAGCCTATCAGTGCCCATCAGTGCCGCCTCATCAGCGCACATCAGTGAAGGAGAAAAATTTTATTTTCAAAATTTACTCGCAGAAAATAAGAAAAACTTTTTTTTTTTTTTTCAAAATTTTCTGTCTTTATTCTTTTTTTTGTAAAAAATAAAAAACCCAGAGATGATTAAATACCACCAAAAGAAAGCTCTATTTGTGTGAAAAAAATGATAAAAATTTCATATGGGTACAGTGTAGCATGACCGCGCAATTGCCAGTCAAAGTGTGACAGCGCTGAAAGCTGAAAATTGGCCTGGATGGGTAGGGTGTTTAAGTGCACAGTAGGCAAGTGGTTAATAATGTTCTGAACTGAGTTTGGGTGAAACTAAAGAGAAATAAAACACACATGGGTTTCTTTTTCTTAAATGTTATAAAATATTTGAAACATTTTGTCAGACTGAATTAACTAATTAGTAAACATTCAAAAATATGACTTGTGTTGTCATTTCCAACTGAAGGGGGGAAACTGAATCCTAGTCCGAACACACTTGAGCAATCCCACCAGGAAGCCATTACTGTACTTGGACAATAATAAGTGGCCGAGGCATTCCCCACCCTGCAGCTACATATTGACATACCCATTTTATACATGTTTCTACTTCACCCACAGCGCTGTCCTTAAAATATATATATACAGTGCCTTGCGAAAGTATTCGGCTCCCTTGAACTTTGCAACCTTTTGCCACATTTCAGGCTTCAAACATTAAGATATAAAACTGTAATTTTTTGTGAAGTATCAACAACAAGTGGGACACAATCATGAAGTGGAACAAAATTTATTGGATATTTCAAACTTTGTTAACAAATAAAAAACTGAAAAATTGGGCATGCAAAATTATTCAGCCCCCTTAAGTTAATACTTTGTAGCGCCACCTTTTGCTGCGATTACAGCTGTAAGTCGCTTGGGGTATGTCTCTATCAGTTTTGCACATCGAGAGACTGAAATTTTTGCCCATTCCTCCTTGCAAAACAGCTCGAGCTCAGTGAGGTTGGATGGAGAGCGTTTGTGAACAGCAGTTTTCAGTTCTTTCCACAGATTCTCGATTGGATTCAGGTCTGGACTTTGATTTTACCATTCTAACACCTGGATATGTTTATTTGTGAATCATTCCATTGTAGATTTTGCTTTATGTTTTGGATCTTTGTCTTGTTGGAAGACAAATCTCCGTCCCAGTCTCAGGTCTTTTGCAGACTCCATCAGGTTTTCTTCCAGAATGGTCCTGTATTTGGCTCCATCCATCTTCCCATCAATTTTAACCATCTTCCCTGTCCCTGCTGAAGAAAAGCAGGCCCAAACCATGATTGTGCCACCACCATGTATGACAGTGGGGATGGTGTGTTCAGGGTGATGAGCTGTGTTGCTTTTACGCCAAACATAACGTTTTGCATTGTTGCCAAAAAGTTTGATTTTGGTTTCATCTGACCAGAGCACCTTCTTCCACATGTTTGAGAGAGGTGAGTTAGGTCTGCTCAGTGTGCTCAGTGTGTGATTCATTGGGTCTAGATAGTGTTTCGCATTTTGGACAGTGGGAGGAAACATGACCAATGGGTACACAGGCTTTGATACAGTCCTGGTGATTGGTAGAGACTGGCTGTCTTGGTGCATTATGGGATACTGTATAAAAGCCAGGAGCACGTGTGTTGTGGGGTCTTTGGCTGGTGAGCAGAGTCCCGGAGGGAGGGTGGCGAGGGAGTCTACTCCTCTGTAGTGGTGGCATGTGGTCACAGGCGGTCGCCCTGGGGACCAGAGGAAAGGAACTGAACCCAGAGGTCCAGGAGAACTGACGGGAGTGGTAGAGACACTGGAGACCCTCGATAAACAGTATCGTGAGTACAGGGGATTGTGTCTACGGGCCTGACCTAAGAGGGGGCCACCCCGGTGTAGGATAGTCAGAGGACTGGTGTCAGTCTGTGGAGTGAAAGGGGATACTAGGCGGGTATCCTGAAGATAATCTACCCAACGAAGTCGTCTGTACAGAGACTTAACCTAAAATCGTCTAGTGGCAAGGTGAATCTGCAGCCGGGCTGCATCTTAAGACAGGAGTCTCATCCATTGTGACTAGTTCAATCTGGAGTATCCCACTCTTCACTTCTCCCATCCCTATTTAAAATAAAACACCAAAAACAACTACATACCCCTGGACTGATCATTGACTGAGCCAAGAAGTAAAGTGTTAATCTGTGAATGCCAGTGTTACCAACGGGAACCCAGGGGGACCCGAGAGTGTGTTATCCAGCAGTTCTCAAGGCACATATGACAGACATTAAAGGGTCTGGAGAAGCCTTGGAGAATGTTATGCTGCCTGTAACATCGTTCAGCATGACTGGTTTGGTGGTGGGTCAGTGATGGTCTGGGGTGACCTATCCATGAAGGGACGCACAAACCTCTACAGGCTGTCCATCTTGGCTCAACCAATAAAAAAACAAAAAAGAAAACACTACCATGCGATCCCATATACACAATACTATACCCAGAGTTGATCCAAAAGAAGGCGAAAAACCCCAGCAAAGCATGATCCAATTTGCTACAGCAGGGAAAGAAAATGTCTTCCTGATCCCCTGAGAGGCAATTGGATATTCCCTGGATCAACTTTACCTATAAATAATAGTACCCAGTTATAATATGTACACATAGGAAAGAATCCAGGCCTTTTTTTTTTTTTTTTAAAGCAATCTACTGAGCTGGCCAGAACCACTTCTGGAGGGAGTCTATTCCACATTTTTACAGCTCTTACTGTGAAAAAAACCTTTCCGTATTTGAAGACAAAATCTCTTTTCCTCTAGACCTAAAGAGGGCCCCCTTGTCCTCTGTGATGACGTTAAAGTTAATAACTCAACACTAAGTTCACTATATGGACCCCTTATGTATTTATAAATGTTGATCATATATGCCCTTAATCTTCTCTTCTCAAGAGAGAATAAATTCCGTTCCTCTAATCTTTCCTCATAGCTGAGCTCCCCCATGCCTTTTATCAGTTTGGTTGCCCTTCTCTGCACTTTCTCCAGTTCCCCGATATCCTTTTTGAGAACTGGTGCCCAAAACTGAACTGCATATTCCAGATGCAGTGGAATTGCATATTCCATATTCTAACTAATGATTTCTACAGGAGAAAAATGATATATCTCTCTTTAATGTACCTGGTGGAGATCGAGCTGTAGAGGGGGGCTTCTCTTGCACCTTCTGTCCGACACCCCTGGTAGAGATGACAGGCGGTGTGGGGCACAGAGTGGCACTAGGTCTGGTATAGCAGGTGGCACTGGCTGTGCCTTGACAGGAGACTGATGGCTGAATGAGCACCTGGAACTGGAACCGGAACTCCGTGATGCTGGATGAGAAGGCTGAAGCGTAGTCGGAACACAAGCCAAGGAGTCATCAACAGACGGGCAATGCGGGTACAGGAATGTGAAACGGAAGCAGTGTCAGGATACAAGCCAAAGTCGGTACACAATCTGGCAGCGTGGTACAAAGGCATAAGACAGGAGCCGGGTCAATCACAGGCCGGGGTCACAGGTAGGCAGGCAGGAATCCAAAGGAGAGTCAAGGACAAGCTGAGTCAGCACAGGTAAACCAGAAGCAGGTCAGGGCACATGTGAACAGGAACAAGCTGAAAGACAATGTTCTCCTCTCATTGCTCAGTTTAAATAGGCCGTTTGGTGCCAATGCGGTGCACCAACGCCTGTTTGGGTCCAGCTGAACGTCTCTTGCACTCTCTCTGTCTCTAGAGTCAATGCCTCTCTTAATACAAGAAAGGATTTTGATTGCTTTTGAAATAGCTTACGGTACATTTACTGCGGCACGCTGGCTCGTACAGGCAAAACGACGTAGGTCTACGTCGCTCACCTAGGGGGTAACTAGGGGGCGAGCATGCGCCAGCTCGCTCCTGCCCCCGATCGTCAGCGGGGAAGCCGATGCGGGTGTCAGGCGGCTCCAATTTGCCACGCCGCCTTTCCATTTTTGGATGATGGATTGAACATTCGTTCAAAGCTTGGGATATTTTTATATAACCCTACCCTGCTTTAAACTTCTCCACAACTTTTCCAGCTTGGAGTATAAAAATGTTGGCACTGTGGAATTGGTAGACTTTAAGTCAAAACGTAGGGTTGAGGACCTATTCACACCACATGTAGCCTAGTGCATTTTGTTCTTCTGGATCAAAAACAAATGGATAGTAGGTTATATGATTTCCAGTGGCATAGTTCACACCAATGCAGGCAGTTTCAGTGAGTTCCAGTTCCAGAAAAAAAAGTAGGACCTACTGCATTTTTTCTGCACTGAACTGTACTGGAAGGTGGTAAAATGCATCAAAAATGCACAAAAAGCGCACTGGAACACATGTTCTTACTTTAGACTCCGTTCACAAATATGCGAATTTGATGCATTATGAATCCCATCCGATTTTTATGATATGTGATCCAAACCAGCTTTCTATTCTGGTGCGGTTCAAATGCAAATTCCAGGCTCATTGCCTTCTTTGTGAACGCATCTGAATCGCACATCCTCAGTTTTGAACACGAATTGAGAAAAAAAAGAACGTGGGGGTCCCTTTGTGTTTTGGTATGGATTTTAAGAGGAACCCCACACCAAAATAAAACAAAAATGGCGTGGGTCCCCCCCAAAGACCCTTAGGTCTGGTATGAATTTTCAGGGGAACCCCATGCCAACATTTAAAAAAAAAAAAAATGGCATGGCCCCCCCCAAAATCCATACTAGACCCTTATCCAAGCATGCAGCCTGGCAGGAAGGTGGGGGGGGGGGGGGGGGGGCGATCGAGCAATTGAACTGTTCAATTTAATTTAATTAAAAAGTTGCAGCAAAGGCTGCAACTTTGATATTACTTTAAAAGTTGCAGCAATATTACTTTAACCACTTGCCGACCATTCACAGTAATACTACTACGGCTCCCCTGGGTCCAGCGACGTAGACCTATGTCACTGGACTCCTAGGGACCCCAGCGGCGCGCGCGCTGTGTTTAGACACAGCGAGAGTCGGGCCGGAGGAGGAGAGGTGGCGATTGCCGTCTCTCTTCCCTGATCATCGGGGAAAGTGTGAGAAGATCCGCCCGCTTGTGTAAACAAAGCGGGCGGATCTCCTATGTGACAGACAGGGAGAGATCACAGGATTCATCATAGCTGAACCTACGATCTCTGTCTGTGTCACAGAACCCCCCTCTTCCCACGCAAGTCAGTAAGCATGAGGCATACATTTAATCTCTTGATCACCAACAGTGTTAACCCCTTTCCTGCCAGTGTCATTATTACAGAAACAGTGAATATGTTTAGCACTGATTACTGTAGTAATGTCACTGGTACCCCCAAAAGTGTAAAAAATGTCAGTTAGGGGTCCGATCTGTCTGCCGCAATGTCGCAGTCCCGCAAAAAATCGCAGATCGCCGCCATTACTAGTAAAAAAAAGAATAAATAAAAATGACATAAACCCTTCCCGTAGTTAGTAAACGCGATAACTTTTGAGCAAACCAATCAAAATAAGCTTATTGCGATTTTTTTTTTTTTTACCAAAAATATGTAGCAGAAAACAAATTGGCCTAAAATGTTAAAAAATTTAGATTTTTTCATTATTTTGTTTTGGGAATGTTTTTTTTTTTTTAATAATTTTTCAAAATTGCCGCTCTGTTTTTGTTGATAGCGCAAAAATTTAAAATCGCACAGGTGATCGAATACCCCCAAAAGCAAGCTCTATTTGTGCGGTAAAAAAGGGACGGAAATTTAGTTTAGGTACAGTGTTGCATGACTGCGCAATTGTCTGTTAAAATAACGCAGTGCCGAATCGCAAAATATGGCCTGGTCAGGAAGGGGGGGGGGGTAAAATCTTCCAGTCTTAAAGTGGATAAAAATACGCTCATTGAGAATTTTTTTGTCAAAGACGTGTAGCTACATACATTTTGGCCTAAATATATGACAAAAATTTAATATATTGGATATTTAACAGTCAACGCTCATTTTTTTATTAATATCGTAAAAAATAAAAAGCGCAGAGGTGATCAAATACCACCAAAAGAAAGCACTGTTTGTGGGAAAAAAGGACGTAAATTTTGTTTGGGTACAGCATTGCATGACATCGCAATTTTCAGTTAAAGTCATGCAGTGCCAAGTTGAAAAAAGTGGCCTGGTCATTGAGCAGCAAAATCATCCGGGGCTAAAGTGGTAATAATAAATAATAAACATACTATATGTAATGCTGATTTTTTTGAAATTTTGAAGTTTAGATTATGTGTATCTGTAAGATGCGTTTTCTTGGACTGTGAAAATGTCTCCAAATAAAAGTGACAACAATACCACAATATCTTAAAGCGGAGTTCCGGCCTCGGAAAGGTTTTTTAGAAAAAAATACCCCCGGGACATCGGGGCTAGTGCATTCCACAATGGATAGCCTCTGAACTGTCCCAGGTCGCACTCACCTTTTAGAAGAAATACTTACCTTGAAAATTTCTTGTCCAGCGCTGTCATCTCAGGTGTGGGCAGCTGAAGTCAGGGCGTCCTCTTCGGTGTCCTTTTCCGTGTCTTCTTCGTCCCAGAATGCCCTGCACCGGCCCCACTCGTCGCTTCCGAGGCAGGCGCGTCATCATTGCACAGCTTCTGGGAATGCCCAGAAGCTGTTTAGCAGGGAATGACGCGCCTGCACCAGAACTGACGAGCTGGGCCGGTGCAGGCACATTGACTCCTGGGATTGATGACGTTCAGCTGCCAGGAGTCAACGCAAGCAGAAAGTGATGGCGCGGGCCGCGTCCGCAGAGGGAGGAAGTAGAAGGAAGGTAAGTATACTTTCTTCAAAAACAAGGTAAGTAAACAAAAAAAAAAAATCAGGACTATCCATTTATTTTTCAGGTTAATGTCAGCATGCGGATGGCCCAAAGTCATTTTTGAGGCCGGAACTCCGCTTTAAGTAAAAATAATAAAAATATATCACTTTAAATATGTGATCAGAACAATTGAGTGCTATATACTAAAAACATGCAAACATATCTTGCAAAATAAAATTATAAACCTGCTACCAGGTTCAGGTAAAGTGAATAGGTGTTCCAAAAGTTCATGAATTAGTGCTCCCACAAATAATATGTTTGCATAAATTGGATGGGTGGCTTCCCACATGCAGTTCATATAAATAGTTCTTGTGCAAATGAAACAATCCATGGTGCAAGTGCATCACCACCGTGCTTAATGGATAGAAATTAGCCACTTACCAAATACCATGATCCCACCAAGAGATCATATACGTGTGTGAAATCCCCTCTGAAGGTAGGTAATCTATTTAGATCCAGGGAGTGAATCCAGGCTATAGTGTCTTTTTAATCACGTAACTCACATATTGTGATGAGAGAAGCAATGGGGGGAAAAAAAGGCTCACAGTGCATTGCTGTATGAAAAAACTGTTTGATTTAAGTACATTCTTTACCTTTATTAAAGTAGTAAAAATCGGGCAGTTTAATCCTATACGGCCGCCTGCAGAACGGTCCACACGTGTTGACGTCACGCTGCTATCTCTGATTGACGCGTTTCTTCTCAGAAGGCAATCGACTGAGAATGGAGGCTCCATGGGAATGAGCTTTTGGAACACCTGTTCACTTTACCTGAACTTGTCGTAGCAGGTTTATCATTTTAATTTTGTGAGATATGTTTGCATGTTTTTAGTATATAGCACTCAATTGTTAGGATCACATATTTAAAGTGATATATTTGTATTATTTTTATTTAAGCTTTTGTAGTATTGTCGCTTTTATTTGGGGACATTTTCACAGTTGGAGACAGCACATTTTATAGATGCACATACTGTTTTCTCCTCGTTATTCAAGGAGTTTTTGATTGCAGCAGTTTCAGATTTTTCATTTTTTTTGGCCAAGCGCCTGTTTAATATTATTTCTAAAGTTTAGATGATCTTGCTATTTTATTATACTGTTCCAGCAGTTAGTTTTTACATCCTGGAATTCTTGTTTGAAATATGGTGTGACAGTTTAGGTGTACTGAATAAACAAATAGAAATTAACTGCAGTGTACCAACGTGAACAATAGCCAGAATAGCATTCTAGGTAAGGTCAATATTTGAAGTTTTGTAGTTTACACTTTGAAATAGAAATGCCGCTTCAAGTAGGGGTATTTGTGTTAAAGGTTTTGTTCACATAATTCATCTTGTGAATGTCCTGTTCTGTCAGATTACGATGTGGGATCTGGCTAGTGGGAAGCTCCTGCGATCTATAACTGATGCCCACCCACCTGGGACAGCCATTCTGCACATCAAGGTACTTGCATTATTCTTTGCACACTATAGGCTGCACTGTGATTGTTAGTTTTGCTGTGTGAGAATATCTACTTGTTTTTATGTTTTATTTTTAAGTAACTAGCACATTTAATATTAGCTTTTATTGGTTATCTCAATGTATGTAGTGAAATGAGGTCGAAATCACTAATAATTAGATGATAGAATAAAAAAATCTGCCTTAAAGTAGCAATCCAGGCAAAACCTAAAAAATGCTAAACCTGCTTTGTGCCGCATTCTAAACCTTATCTATCTAACTAACCCTATAAAGCAAAAATCACTGTATCTATTCTGCAGCCGGTCCGGTTCAGTCCCATGCTGAGCTGTCAGCGGCAGCTTCAGCGTGGCCGCAGGTGCAGGAGAGGCATCCGAAAACGGAAGCCCCATAGTAAAGCTGAATACACACTATCCAACTTTTTTGGTTAGATTTCCTTCAGATTTACCTTTTCTATGTAGTGCAAGGGCCTGCCAGATTGCATACAAATTGAAAGTGTTTAGGTTTGACCTCATATTATATGGTTTTGGTAAGTCTAAAGGAAAAAGTCTTCAGAAAATCTTATAGTGTGTATGGCCCATAAGTCTATGGATGATGTCACTTCCCAGGCATTTCACAGCCGTTGTTGGTCCTCTCCTGCACAGACCTTCCCCTGCTGGGGACCGGACCGGATCGGTTGCAGAATAGGCAAGTACAGTGATTTTTGCTTTACAGGGTTAGATAGATTTGGTTTCGAATGTGGGACAGAGCAGGTTTAGCGTTAGTTAGCTTTTGGCTTGATTTCTCCTTTAAAGGTGAGTCACTCAATCCACTCAAGTAATCCAGCTCTCTGAGCTCTTCTATGCGTAGAAAAAAAAAAAAACTAGGCGCAGTAATTACTGTCAAATAACTTCATTACCATTAATAGCATGTGAACCGAACTGTGTGACTCCCTGAGAAGTCCACAATCCCCTTATTGCATTGAATCTTACTGAGATTCAGTCATTATGAGACTTGATAGCACAGAATACTGCAGACTTTAAAACTTGAGGAAGATTTTTGGGATAGGTCCAGTGTCAAAATTAAAGTAGAACTTTGGGTATTAATAAGGGGTGGTTATAACCCCTGAGAGATTTTTTTTTGCCATCTTTGTCTCATTGGGGAGATTTCCTTCACTTTCTGTCCCAGAGCTAAAGCAGGAAATGAAAGGAAATCCCTGCAAATCAAGGGGATCCCTTGGGGCCCCCAGGTCACCTGAACTAGTATACCAACCCGAAGATTTCCCCTGTACTACTTTTCTGGGGACAACCCAAAATGTCAGATTTTCTTACTTTTACTTTCAATTATAATTGTAAACTGGACAAATAGAGAGGGTGAATCTCTCTAATATGAGCACAGACAGAAGTAAAGGCCTAATAGGCGTTCCAATCCACTTCTACCCAGTACAAAATAAAAAAAATAAATAAAAAAAATTGCCTTTAGTTATACTTTAAGGTTGTTTGTATCCCGTACTTTATTTGCACACATTTTAGGCCCCTTGCATAGTAGACGTTTAGCCAGTGTGTGTCAAATTGCAGAGTTTTAGTGTGCCCAGGAGGCACAGATGCTGCAGCATTCAGCCCTGCTGCCTGTTGCCTGTCTATGCTAGGGACATACACCTGCATTCCAGGCATATGGCACTAGACATTAGTACCACTGGGCACAGCGTTTGGCCCCATCCAGTCATAGCGTATTTCAGCCTACCATAGTCTTTTGCAGGCAGCTGGGGTAAAGACTGCACCTGTTTCACCCGGGAGCACTAAAACGCTGGGAAATCCCTAGTGTGCAAGGGACCTTACTCTTGTTGGGAGGCAAGTTGCACGTAACACCTCCTTTCCTTTACAAACTCTTAATGCCTATCTGCATTTTACCCCTACTGGAAGCACCTTGTTGGTGCTGAAGGGCATACAAGAGAGTATAAGGATGGTAATGGGTCTCCAGTAGGGGGATAGCAACCTGATCTGCAATGATGATAAAATTCAATGATAATATAATTCTATGGGAATTAATGACATTTTACTATTTGATAATTATGTTTTAAAACCTGAAAAAGGAAAAGAAAGAAGGGTTAGGAAAAAGCCGTTGATTGAAAAATAGTCATATTATTGACTGATCTAAGTGAATGTGGAACTTGACATATTTGTTGGTTTATCTGTGCTTTTATTGCTTACAATATAAGCAATCATTTTGAGATCATTTATAAAGCATTTTCTAAACTAAATCTAAAATAGCACTTTACTTGTAGCATTCATGGATACATTATTGCACATTCTTTTTATTTGCTGCTTTCTTTAAGCTGCATAGGAATTATCAACCAAGCTGTGTTTTTATTTTATTTATTTATTAGTGGTACTTATAAAGCGCAGTCAATTTACGCAGCACTTTACATATATATTGTACATTCACACCTGTCCCAGAGCTTACAATCTAAAGTCCCTAACTAACATTCATACATAGACATACTAGAGCTAATTTAGACAGGAGCCAATTAACCTACCAACATGTCTTTGGGATGTGGGAGGAAACCGGAGTACTTGGAGGAAACCCGCACAGAAAGAACATGCAATCCTAAGGCAGGTAGTGCTGTGTTTGGGACCTTAATGCTGCTGAGCAGAAGAGCTAATTACTTAGCCACCGCTGTGTTTTTTGTTCAGTTTACAGATGACCCAACTCTTGCGATCTGCAATGACAGTGGAGGATCTGTATTTGAGCTGACTTTCAAGTAAGTTTTTTTTTTTTTTTTCTTATTTTTTGTATTAGTCATTTGGCCCCTTTGTTTCTTTTTGTGTATGTTATGTTATTGTTTTTCCTTACCTTCTAAAGAGCAATGGAGGATTTTGGCAACACAATCTATAACTGTATGTATTTAAAAATGTGGATTAGTTGTGGACTAGTTGTTTTCAATACTACATTTTAGACTTAATTAATCAAGGAGGGAAACTACATTTTTATATGGGGAAGCAGTTTTTGACTCTTGCATAAATATATCTATACGTTTGTGATAGAATGCTGTTGGTACTATTGCAAAACATTCATACAGCATGACGTTTATATTGGTAGTTTGTTGACTTAGGTATAGGTTTTGTGGAATCTGACAGCACTAACAGACTTTCTGATTTGTCCCAATTTGGCTTCTGGTCTGTGACCTAATCTGATATTTGCTCTGGTACTAAGGCCGGCCCTACCATGGGTCCCACTGGGTGTGTGGGACCCAGGCAGAACTTTGAGGTGGGCAACAAATTAATGCCCAGCATTTTTTTTTCAGCAGTTTTCCGTGTCGTCAGTTTGTGGCACCTTAACGGGTGGCATTTCACTATCTCATACTGCCGCCTGTAGTGCAAACTGATAAGTATGAGGAGACGGAGGGTCTCCTCCTGGGAACGTCTCTCACGTTATCGTGGTGTGCGCAATGACAGACATCAGACACCAGCGCACTCCCATTTCAGGCCGAGCAGGCTGGATCTTCTAGGGCGGTGGCCGTCGCAGACACAGTAGTGACAGGAGGACAGACATGGGTGTTTGGTGGACTGGTCTGGTGGTGAGTTATGGAAGAAGATAACCGTATATATAATATTTTCTAAATGTTATATTTATATAAAATAATGGATGTGGGGGCCTTTTGGTGGGCGTGATTTTTATTTTTTGGGGAGAGGGGCAGCATTTCATTCTTGGAACCAGGCAGCACAACGTCTTGGGCCAGCCCTGTCTGGTACTGGCTTTGGCTGTGATTCACCATCATACATTTTGAGTGGTTTACGGAGGCAAAAACTGTGGGATAATTTAGTAATGCTGCCACCAGATGGTGCTGTAGGGACAGACCTGGTGTAATAGGTGTTACAAAAATAGCTGTCAAATATCCATATATTTATTATCACAAAAAAAATATTATACATATATAATACAATACAATATCCCTCTTTGCTTATAGTGGGCACTACGTTGTATTATACAGGTTACAAGTGGCGAATACAATTTACAGGTGTTCTGTATTGGTTATAAGATATTTAGCAATAATCCTCTCCACTAATTCTTTGATAATTTAGGAAGAACTTAACTCTGGAATCTGTGCCCCAAAAGGCAAGCATAGGGCAAAGAGCTGGTCCTCTGTCATCAGTATTGCCTGTGGTCCCATTGTAGATAAACTTTTCCCCATTACTGACTTGCCATGCATTGTTCGGCACTGTTTCTCTTGGTGGGGTGGCCATCTTGGTAGAGTCATGGTTTTTGCTAATGCCAGAGCCTCCAGCAAGGAGAACAGTGAGCAGACTTACTTTAATTCTCATCAGACTGGCAGTCAGAGGCACACTGCCTTGGATCTCGCACTGTAGATATACAGCTACGAGGTTGTAGGCACAGAAGTACCTAGGCACACTCGCATACCAGGAACTGCACTGCTTTTATTTTAGAGGATATCAAGACAAATGGTAGATTTTTCAGGGCACTGCTTAGGCACAATCAATATTTATAAAAGTTTCCTATACCACAAAAATTATTTACATTTTGGTAAAGTTCCACTTTACATGTTTTCTTAGTTGATGTAGCATTCGCAGATAGCGTTTGTCAGTGGGCAATATTTATAAATGCAGAAGCAATGAAAAAAAAGGCTACTGGTTATTTACTTTCATCAGAAAAAAAAGAAAAAAGAATTAGAATGTCAGTAGGCCAAATAAAAAAATATAAAAGCTGATCTGTACTGTTGTAGATAGTGCGTCAAGGGATCGGGAGGAATGGGTGCTGTGTGTCTTCATATTACCCTTGATACTCCATTGTGCCTTTTTAAAATACCTAGGTAATGTGACTTTCAGTGCTGTGTATTTTACCCTAATATCCTCCCTAATAAGTGTGGGTTCTATAGAAATATGGAAAAACCCCCATAAATAGGTCTGTTTTGTCAAATAAATGGCAGGATATAACGTGATTTTAGCATTTCCATCTGAACTCTTATCAATCACCTGATGGAGAGACTAGTGTGAATTTGGTTTTATTTTTTTCAAGTCAGGTCTGTCATCAGGATGCAGGATTTATATTTACCTGCTCAAGCTACATATTACATTAACAAGGGGTTAAGAGAGGATTTGGAAAAGATCTCTCTACAAACAGAATATGACTACAAGGAATTATAAATTATGTTCTGCTACCAGATTTGGAAAACTATAGCTGGCTACAGACATAAAAAAGATATTAAATTACAAAATGACTTATCAATAATGTTACAGTGCCTAGAAAAAGTATTTATACATCTTGAAATTTTCCACATTTTGTCATGTTACAACCAAAAACGTACATTTATTTTTTGGGGATTTTATGTGATAGAACACCACAAAGTGGCACATAATTGTGAAGTGGAAGGAAAATAATAAATGGTTTTCAATTTTTTTTTACAAATAGCTGAAAAGTGTAGAATGCATTTGTATTCAGCCCCCCTGAGTCAATACTTTGTACAACCACCTTTTGCTGCAAATACAGCTGCAAGTCTTTTTGAGTATGTCTCTACCAGCTTTGCACATCTAGAGGGACATTTTTGACCATTTTTCTTTGCAAAATAGCTCAAGCTCTGTAAGATTGGATGGAGAGCGAGTGCGAACAGCAATTTTAAAGTCTTGCCACGGATTCTCAATTGGATTTAGGTCTGGACTTTGACTGGGCTATTCAAACACATCAATATGCTTTAATCTAAACCTTTCACTTGTAGCTCTTGCTGTGTGTTTAGGGTCGTTGTTCTGCTGAAAGGTGAACCTCCAACCAGTCTCAAGTGTTTTGCAGACTCTGACAGGCTTTCTTCTAAGATTGCCCTGTATTTGGCTCCATCCATCTTCTGATCAACTCTGACCAGCTTCTCTGTCCCTGCTGAAGAAAAGCATCCCCACAACATGATGCTGCTGCTACCATGTTTCACGGTGGGAAAGTTGGTGTGTTCGGGGTGATGTGCAGTGTTAGTTTTCTGCTACACAGCATTTTGCTTTTAGGCCAAAAAGTTTAATTTTGCTTCTTCCACATGTTTGCAAACTACAAACGGGTCTTCTTTAGCTTTCTTTCAACAATGGCTTTCTTCTTGCCACTCTTTCATAAAGGCCAGATTTGTGGAGTGCGTGACAAATAGTTGTCCTGTGGACACATTCCCCTGCCTGAGCTGTGGATCTCTGCAGCTCCTCGAGAGTTACCATGGGCCTCTTGGCTGCTTCTCTGATTAATGCTAATGCTCTCCTTGTCTGTCCGTTTAGGTGGACGGACATGTCTTGGTAGGTTTGCAGCTGTGCCATACTCTTTCCATTTTGGGATGATAGATTGATCAGTGCTCCGTGAAAAGTTCAAAGCTTGGGATATTTTTTTTATAACCTAACCCTGCTTTACACTTCTCCACAATTGTATTCCTGACCTGTCTGATGTGTTCCTTTGCCTTCATGATGCTGTTTGTTCACTAAGGTTCTCTAAAAAAACACCTCTGAGGGCTTCACAGAACAGCTGTTTTTATACTGAGATGAAAATACACATAGGTGGACTCTATTTACTAATTAGGTGACTTCTGAAAGCAATTGGTTCCACTAGATTTTAGTTAGGGTTATCAGAGTAAAGGGGGATGAATACAAATGCACGACAGACTTTTTTGGTAATTTATTTGTAAATATTTTGAAAACCATTTATCATTTTTCTTCCACTTTACAATTCTTTGCCACTTTGTGTTGATCTATCGCATACAATCCCAATAAAATACATTTACATTTTTGGTTGTAACATTACAACATGTAGAAAATTTCAAGGGGTATGAATACTTTCTCTATCGCTCATTGACAGACGTAGTCTTCTTGATTCTCAAGAGCTGGGTTATGTTGTCTCCGCAGGAGTAGGACTAGGCAGAAAGACAAAACGTTCTGGCTCCACCTTAGGGGCAGTCCCTGAGGGTATATCCTCCCTCTCTCTGCTACAGGGAATCAGTTTTTTTCTGTCTAGTCAGGAGTAAGGACCTAAGTTCCTTGCTGGGATCTTTTGGTCCTGGCAAGATTTTTTTCTTTAGAAAAAACATTTTTTAGGTAGTTTTTCTCCAGTGTTTTTTTCCTGTGAGATCTTCAAGCAAAAACGCCGGACTGGGCGACACTTGTGGTCACCCCAGCCGGCCTACGAGCGCGCGCAGACCATTGCATTGCGCTTGGTCGGCCGCGACACATTCAAGTAAGTATGCGGGGCCGGGCGACGGGCTGGATGTTGAGATCCAGTGGTCACCCCGGTTTCTGCCTACGAGCGCGTGCAGACCAGAGCTCCGCGCTGGGTCGGCCGCGACGGAGTCCCAGTGGAGGGACTGACCTTGCGAGTTAAAAGTCTCGCTTGGACGCCAGGAACCAGAGAGTCGAGGCGTCCGGAGTGGTCCACAACCCCCCACCCCGGTGGAGAGGGTATTGTGAAGAGAGGGTGCCTGTCGGTTTGGTATGGTGAGTAAACGTTCCCTTTTTTCTTTCCTCGTTATGAGGCAGTATGAATTATGGGCCCCTCCATACATGGTCAGTATATATCTGACACTAAGAAGTCCCCTTGTAAATACAGTATGTGTTTGTGGGAAGTGGACTTGGTTTGAGAGCTAACACTCTACCCAGCAGACTGTAACATTACAGCAGACATAGGAGGTATAATCCTACCTTATTTGTAGTGTATCTCCTGTAGATCCATATATCGCCACTTAGCAGAGATGCAGGTGGATGTGCTGGGAAAACGATTTCGGCGGTCCGCCGCCATTTTGCCGTAGACCAAGTGCATGTATGTCCTCAGGTCACGCCGGCCGCCATGTTTTTGGAGTCTTATGTCTCTTGTATGGGGGCGGCCATGTTTCATGAGCCCAGCTACCTCGTGGAGAGCTGGGAACGCCGGAAGGCATACACAGGGGGCGGAGCCACGTCCTTCTACCCGGGAAAAAGCAAACAGCTCCTTCCAGTCTGTAAAAGACAGACGCTGACTGCAGTTGGTTGGAAACTTCACTGCATCGGTTGGTGAGCCTTGGGGGTCCCTCTCTCTCTCTCTGGGGATCGAGAAGCAGGTACTCTGAGGGGCGCTATTGCGCTAGGGGGAGACACATAAAAAAAAAAAAAAAAAAAGTTTTTTTGTTTTTCTGGCAAAGGTGTCCTGAATTAACATGGACCCTGCCACTCATGTATCTCCTCCGGATCCCCTCGAGGGGTCTGCAGGATCCTCCAGCACCCCACTGACGATTGAATCATTGTCAGCTATTATGGAAACTTTTGTGTCCCGGGTGGAAGTGGCTTGTCAGGGACAGGGCGCAAGAAAGCGACCCCCGCCTAACCCCTTATTATCTGAAACCTCGGATTCAGACTCTGAGCCTATTTCTGCAGTTGCAGGTACTTCATCTGGGATTGGTGTCTCGGGTACTGTCTCTTCAGACAGTGAGGAGGATGTTTCGGCATCAGCCATAGCCAGAGAGGAAGCGTTGGTAAACGCACTCATTGTATCTGTTCAAGAAACCTTAAGATTACAGGGTATTCCGTCGGAAATAGCTGAAACTGAAATCCCTTTTGGGACTAAAAAACGCATCAAAGTGGCGAAGGTTTTTCCATTGCCCAAATGTTTTGGCAATCCAATCGAAGAAGAATGGCGTCTGCCAAAACGCACTTTTACTATTTCTAAACGCATTAACAGGCATTATCCGTTTGAGGAAACCCTCATTAAGAAATGGACAGAACCACCTGTGGTGGATTCACCAATTGCTAGATTGAATAAAGCCACGGTTATTCCTCTAGAAGACGCTCCGTCTTTTAAAGATCCAGTGGATCGCAAGATAGAAGCTATGTCTCGCACCATGTTTTCCTTGATTGGATCAGCTTTCAGACCTATAATAGCTATTGGTCTGGTTTCGCAGGCTGTAACTGAATGGACCAAGTGGTTACGCCGGGACTTAGAAGAGGTCCCTCAGGCGGTATCAGATTTGTTGGAACAAATGATACAGGGGTTACAGTTTGTGTGTGATGCGGCGTTAGACGCCACTCCATTATTGGCGCGAGCATCAGTCTCAGCAGTGGTTCTCAGGCGTACACTGTGGCTAAAAGGTTGGTTAGCCGACCAAGGTTCCAAAAAAGCATTGGCTAATATCCCCTTTTTAGGAGAGCTTCTATTTGGAGCCAACTTAGATGAGATCATTAAGGATCTCACGGGTGGAAAGAGCACCTTTTTACCGCAAAATTTTAAAGGTAAAGGAACTCGTCAAAGACGAGGGCCTTCTTTTTCTGCTCACAAGAGGTTTTTTCGTCCCGCGGGTGAAAAAATTAAGTCCTCCAAAGCTCCTTCAGGAGGCGTCAGGGGTCGTTGGTCGGGCAAGCAAAAGCCCGCCCCCGCCAGACCTGAAGATAAATCGTCCAAAGCCTGAAGGTGCGCCCCCACCCATAACTGGGGTGGGGGGACGTCTTCGCCGGTTCCCGGATCCATGGCTTTCCAGAATCCCGGACAAGTGGGTTTGTGAAGTCATAAGGTCAGGGTACAAGATCGAGTTTCGATCTCTCCCACCGGCGCGATTCTTCCCTTCCAATATTCGACTATCCCCGGATCGTTTAGAAGATCTGCGGAGAGCAGTCACAGATTTACTACAACAAGGAGTGGTAGTCCACGTTCCTTGGACAGAACGGTTTCAAGGGTTTTATTCAAACCTATTTACAATACCCAGGAAAGAGGGCAAAGTGCGTCCAATTCTGGACTTAAGGGCACTCAATTCTTTTGTCAACATAAGAAGATTCAGAATGGAGTCCATTCGCACAGTAGCAGCCTTCCTGCATCCAGGGGATGTCCTAGCGTCCATAGACATCAAGGACGCATATCTTCACATTCCCATTTTCGCAGGACATCAGCGGTTTCTACGCTTTTCCGTAGAAGAGAACCACTATCAGTTTGTGGCGTTACCTTTCGGTCTCGCCACGGCTCCTCGGGTCTTCACGAAGGTGTTGGCCCCAATGTTGGCACTACTGCGCCAAAGAGGCATATCGATTCTTGGTTACCTAGACGATCTTCTGCTTCATGCAGAGTCTCCTCAGACCTTGCTACAAAACATAGAAATTACTATGATTTCTTTACAGGAATTCGGGTGGCTGGTGAACCAGCAAAAGTCATTTCTGGTTCCCACCCAGAGGCTCGAATATCTGGGTCTAATTCTAGACACAGTCAGGACAAGAGTTTTCCTTCCGGTAGGGAAACTCCGAAAGATTCAATCAGCAGTCCAGTTGTTACTGTCCAACAGCTGGTCTTCCCTTCGGACTTGCATGAGGGTTCTGGGGTTGATGGTGGCTTCCTTCGAAGCAGTCCCATTTGCCAAGTCCCATACCCGAATTCTTCAGCAAGAGATTCTTCTCAGATGGAATCGGAATCCGGAATCCCTGGACAATCAGATCCGATTGAGCAAACAGACCAGAGAGTCTCTGGTCTGGTGGCTTCGGTCTCCGATGCTCAGCCAGGGAAAGTCATTTCTGCCAATATATTGGACGATAGTGACCACGGATGCCAGCCTATCCGGATGGGGAGGAATTCTCGGTCAGTTATCTGTCCAGGGACTTTGGTCCCCGGAAGAATCCAGGTTGCCGATAAATGTATTGGAACTGAGAGCGATCAGACTTTGTCTGATTCACTGGACCGAGCAGCTCCAGGGCAGCCCGGTTCGGATCCAGTCGGACAATGCCACGGCCGTGGCTTATGTCAATCACCAGGGGGGCACCAAGAGTGTCCGAGCGGCCAAAGAAGTGGCTTGCATTCTTCGCTGGGCGGAACGATTTGTTCCAGCGATCTCTGCGGTGTTCATTCCGGGGGTGGAGAATTGGCAGGCAGATTATCTCAGCCGTCAGACTCTGGATCAGGGGGAATGGTCCCTCCATCCAGACGTTTTCCACCAGTTGTGCCTACGGTGGGGCACCCCGGATGTGGATCTGTTGGCATCACGATTCAACAGGAAAGTTCAGAGATTCGTGGCTCGCTCCCGCGATCCTCTAGCAGAGACCGCAGACGCACTGATCGCCCCGTGGGGGCAATACCAGCTAATGTATGCATTCCCTCCTCTCGCGTTACTGCCAAGACTTCTTTGCAGGATAGAGGAGGAAGGAATTCCAGTAATTCTGGTAGCTCCAAACTGGCCTCGTCGAGCTTGGTACGCCGACGTGGTCAGACTGGTGGCGGACGTCCCGTGGAGACTTCCTCTCAGGGAGGACCTACTGTCTCAGGGACCGATCTTCCATCCTGCTTTACGATCGCTGGCTTTAACGGCCTGGCTATTGAGACCCAGGTGCTGAAGGACAAGGGATTGTCAGCTTCAGTTATTCCTACTCTAGTTGAAGCAAGGAAAGCGACTTCCAGAAAGATTTATCATCGTACATGGAAGTCCTACATTGCATGGTGTGAACCTCTGGGGTTCCGTCCACGGTCTTATTCGATTAGTCGAATATTAGCTTTTCTGCAACAAGGGGTTGAGCAGAAACTGGCCTTGAGTACTATCAAGGGTCAGGTCTCAGCATTAGCTATCTTCTTTCAGAAGCCTTTGGCTACTCATTCCTTGGTGCGGAATTTCATCCAGGGGGTGCGACATCTGGCTCCGCCAGTGCGCGGGCCGTTACCACCCTGGGATCTTAATTTAGTGTTGTCGGTTCTTCAGAAACCTCCCTTTGAAGATATTAGGGAGATTCCTCTACCTACGTTGTCCCAGAAGGTGGCCTTCTTGGTGGCTATTACTTCTGCACGCAGGGTGTCAGAACTGGCCGCATTATCTTGTCGTTCCCCATATCTGGTGGTTCATAGAGATAAGGTGGTTCTTCGTCCGAATCCATCCTTCCTACCAAAAGTGGTTTCAGAATTTCATCTGAATGAAGAAATTGTATTACCTTCCCTGTGTCCTAAGCCCAGTCATCCTCGGGAGTTTGCTTTACACTCCTTGGATGTGGTCCGGGCGATCAGGGTATACTTGAAAACGACAGACTCGTTTCGCAAGACGGATTCACTTTTTGTGATCCCGGATGGACCCAAAAAGGGGTTGCCTGCATCTGCCGCGACCATTTCCAGATGGATCAGACAGACGGTGGTACAGGCTTATTCTATTAAGGGTCGGGAGCCCCCGTTCCCTGTTAAGGCGCACTCCACTCGGGCGCTTAGTGCGTCATGGGCCTTTCGCCATCAGGCGTCAGTGGTCCAGGTGTGCAAGGCGGCTACCTGGTCGTCGGTGCATACCTTTACAAAACATTATAAAGTTGATGTAATGGCATCATCTGATGCCGTGTTTGGCCGCAAGGTTTTGCAGGCCGCCATTTGAGGAGACCAGTGGTCTGCCTCAAGGGTTTTTTTCCGTTGGAAATTTTTCTTTTTAGTCTCATTCTTTGTTTATAATGAGCCTTTAAAACTTCTAGTTTGGCACCGGTTGGGCCTTCTAGATTGGATTTGATTTTTGTCAATCCCACCCCTCATTTGTGGCACTGCTTCTGGATGTCCCAGCTTTTGAGAATCAAGAAGACTACGTCTGTCAATGAGCGATAGAGAAAAATGGATTTTTGTAAGATCTTACCGTAAAATCCTTTTCTCTTAAGCTCATTGACAGACGTAGTACCCGCCCCTCTATCATTGAGTTGGGTTGGGTTAAATTCTCTGTTACTGCTTTAGAACAGAACTGATTCCCTGTAGCAGAGAGAGGGAGGATATACCCTCAGGGACTGCCCCTAAGGTGGAGCCAGAACGTTTTGTCTTTCTGCCTAGTCCTACTCCTGCGGAGACAACATAACCCAGCTCTTGAGAATCAAGAAGACTACGTCTGTCAATGAGCTTAAGAGAAAAGGATTTTACGGTAAGATCTTACAAAAATCCATTTTTTTCAAGGCACTGTATAGTATGTTTAATGCTCAGTTCACACTTATGTGAATTGGATGCGGGTTTTTCGCATCCAATTCGCATGACAGGAGATTGTGATCGGCTGTCAATGGAGCCAGTTCACACATCTCCGGGGTGCCTGCAGAGCGGATTTCACAGGGGTCCTGTGCGTCTTTGGTTTCCTTTCAGGTCCAAATTCAGCCAAAAATTCGGGCCTGATTCATCCCTGAAATGGAGGACAGGGACGCATTAGACCCCTGCTGTCAGCCGCATCCGTTTCAAGTGTGAATCCAGCCTTAATGAAATTTGAGTTTTCCTATAAAAATTGAGGCTTTTTGCCTAACATTCGAAAGAAATATATTTTTACCAGAAATAACATAAAGTCTCTCAGAAATCGTATTATATATTGTACTAGGTGTTTAGCTTATCTGGCTTTTGTTGGCTTTGTACAGTAGTTGTGTGCTTTAAAAGAAAATCACCACTTGTTTTGTGATACAGGCGAGTAATGGGAGTGAGAAGCTGTGAATCCAGATGTCTGTTCAGTGGATCCAAGGGAGAAGTTTGCTGTATTGAGCCTTTGCACACAAAAGCTGAATTGAGAGATCACCCGATTGCCCAGTACTCTCTGTTGGCCATGGCATCCTTGACTAAGGTATAAGAACACTAATATATACAAATACAATCAAATTGAGCACAACACCGTTGGTGCTTTTGGGGCCTCATTATTAAGTATCTGCTTGGGTAATGCTGCTTTGGTGACTTTACTAGAGCACAAAGTTCTAATTTACAGGGTACATGAATATATATCCATTTCATATAGTACCTTGTACCCCAAGTATGTGCTAATTTGGTAATTTCTCTATCATTACCTAGAAGAATGTAAAACAGGCCCAGATGTATTTATCTTAATTTGTTTCAAAAGAACAAATTCAGAGTGTGCTGTCTTCTCAACAAAGACTAAAATTACTTGCTGGCAGCTCTTATGTTGATCCAGTGGCTTCACTTACTGCCTTAGAATAAGTGTATGGATAAAAAGCCCAGACTTCACTCTGACTTTCCAGATCCACATGCTTGTTACAGGTTATTATTTCAAAGTATAACAGACAGCAAGACAATTAGTGTTTTCTGTTAGAGATCAGCAAATGTAGTCTCTGTATGTCTCTTACTTACATGTTCCCTCTAATTAATTTAGGTATATCATGCTCTCTATTGGCAAAAGAGCAATCCTGGGTCTCTGTGCTTTTTAATGAGCCCAGTCCTGGTAGTTCTTTTTCTTTGTTCCAGTGAGCTGTCAAGGAAGAGATTTCTCTGCACTTTGAACATATTTCCTCTCACTTTTGTGTTCCCAGAACAGTAAGTGAATAGAAATCTCTGAATTGGGTTCTAACGATTTGTTACTCTATCTGAAACTAAATTTAAAAGTTTTGGTTAGAGATATATCTTGACCCTTCTAAACTGAAAATCTAACACGAACCTCCAAACAGCCTATTTTATCAGGCCACAAACACATCCATGCTCAATCTATGCGAGATCCTTCATTTAAAGTAAATTGGCTACACACATTTTTGTGTCAGTGGTAAAAAGATAAATCAGACTAAAATGTTCCTTGCCTGATCTAAATTTTATACTTTGCTTTGTTTAATCTGCCTTGGTGAATGTACATTTTATTTGACTCTTACAAATTAATAATGACAATAATGCTTATTTGTATTATTTTAATGTCATACTTAAAGCAAAATTGGGAAATCTTTAGATGCAAGGTCGTTGAAGATTCACACAAAATCACTATTTATTGAACATGCAGATGAATACATTGTTAATGCTTCTTCTTGTTCCTCCTACAGATACTGGTAATTGGCTTAAAGCCATCTCTGAAAGTTTGGATGACTTTTCCTTATGGGCGAGTAAGTGGTCTTCCCTCACTCCAAAACCGATTGAATAATGTAGAAGAAATATTTGAGGGGCTTCGAGATTTCTATGTTTATTCATACAACCATATTTGATACAATATGAGGGAAGACAATACAGTTACAATACAATTCAATACAGGAGGATTTAGAGGGCCCTGCTCATTAAAGCTTTTCTAGATTGTAAGCTCTAACGAGCAGGGCCCTCTAAATCCTCCTGTATTGAATTGTATTGTAACTGTATTGTCTTCCCTCACATTGTAAAGCGCTGCGCAAACTGTCAGCGCTATATAAATCCTGTATAATAATAATAATAATACATAGATTTTCTTTCCAAGTTTACTGGCTTGGGGAGGCAGCTCCCAAGGCAAATGGACTTCCTTCAATGGGAACCAGAAAATGACTCAAATGTAAACATACACAAATGGGTGCTAAACATAAAGGGGGGGAAGATTGTTAACAAAAAAACAGCGCTTACAAAATTATTAGTGGTGCAACTCTCAAAAAAAAAAAATATATATATACCAGTGTTACAACAATAAATATATATGAACATATGAAAACAAAGTGCAATCGTGCTTGAGTGCAATAATAATAAAAGATGCACCTCTAAACAAATACAATAGTGCTAAAAAAAATGTCCAGTATCATTTCAAAAATATATACTAAGAAAATGTCTAGTATAATGTGCAAAATGTACAATATAAAGTGCTGAAGGTGATCCAAGGTGCTTTAGTGCTCCAAACCACAATCAGTGCAAAAAGTATCCAGATCCCCTCTGGGACCCCACTCACCAGAAGCGATGGACCTTCTATAAAGGTTAGATGAGCTCTGTAACAAGTCATAGAATAGGGATCCGAGATATAAATTCCTCTGGGCAGCTCAAAGGGAAAGAATGGCTGACAAAGTTAAGTCCGAATAAAGATATTTATTAATCCACTTATTTATGTACTTGCATAATAAAATAATAAGCACGCATGGAAGAGAAAAATGAAAGTTCCAAGACCCGATATTGCACTACTTCCGGGAACGCTGCCGGCGTGCATTCCACGGACTACAGGAAGTGACGTTGTTGGCTCTGCCTTGACCGGAAGTGCATTGACGTATTTCACCCGCCTACCTGGGTGTCATCAAAGACCGGCGGCATTCCCGGAAGTAGTGTGATATTGGGTCTTGGAACTGTCATTTTTCTCTTCCATGTGTGCTTATTATTTTATTATGTAAGTACATAAATAAGTGGATTAATAAATATCTTTATTCAGACTTCACTATATTCTTTCCCTTTGAGCTGCCCAGATGAATTTATATCTTGGGATCCTACGGGGTTTATTTGGAGGAGTCCTATTCTGTGAATTGTTACAAAGCTCATCTGACCTTTATAGAAGGTCCATCGCTTCTGGTGAGTGGGGTTCCAGAGGGGATCTGGATACTTTTTGCTCCGATTGCAGTTTGGAGCACTTAAGCACCTTGTAACAGCAGCACTTCAAGCACTTTCTTGCACATCATATTGGATCACCTTCAGCACTGTATATTGTACATTTTGCACATTATACTGGACATTTTCTTAGTATATATTTTTGCACATGATACTGGACATTTTTTTTAGCACTATTGAATTAGTTCAGAGGTGCATCTTTTATTATTATTATTGCACTCAAGCATGATTGCACTTTGTTTTCATATGTTCATATATATTTATTGTTGTAACACTGGTGTGTGTGTATATATATATATATATATATATATATATATATTTTTTTTTTTTTTTTTGAGAGTTGCACCCCTAATAATTATGCAAGCGCTGTTTTTTGTTAGCAATCTTTCCTAAGTTTTTACTTGGTGTACAGCAGCTGCATGAATGTATTCTCATCACCTCATATTCTTTCTAGCGCGGGTTTTAATTTAGAATCTTATAAAGGGGGGAAAGTTGTTGCTTCCAAAACACAATGGCTGTTTTTTCATGTATGAATTGTAAACTATTTAAATCTTCTTGTACTTTTCCCCCTATGATTTGGTGCCCAATTGTTTATTTTTAGTCTTACTGATATAAGAAAAGTGCATCCGTCTCACCAAATCATATAGCAGCAACATATTTAGAAGCACTTTACAGAGTACACATTGCCATTAAAAATCAGTATAGTTGTACAATGGCTACTAATAACCTTCCTTGACATGATCATTGTATGTCATCAAATAATTGACTGGTGAGGTGACAACCCTTTAAAATGTATGTGGTATGAAATATGAGAGGTCTTCAAAAAGTCTGCGCACATTTTTTTAACTCTATTTATCAAGAATTTCAAAAACAAATTACATAACTTTTCTACATAGACACCTTCCTTTGCGATGCATTTTTTCCCAGCGTTGTACCAACTTTTTAATGCCATCAGGAAAAAATGTGTTTGGTTGAGCTTGTAGCCATTGATGCACCACTGCTTTCACATCATCATCACTTGAAAATCTTCTTCCCCTCAAAGCTTCTTTGAGCTGTTCAAAAAGGTGGAAATCAGATGGTGCTAAATGCAGACTATGAGCTGGGTGTTCCATAACCTCCCACTCATAAACAACTTAACGAGAGAGAACGTTATCCCCATACTGAGCACACACGCGTAGATGAATTTGTGCTCCCAGCATACCTTCTGCCCACAAAATGAAAGCTGGTCCTCTTTGGTGCAAATGAAATGTTTGGCAGCCATCTTCACCACAGAGTGACAACTCTTATACTAAACTGCAAGTCAGCCAGCTTGCCGGACAGACTAGTCACGTGACCGTTTCAGACACGACCAATTACCACTTCTCCCACCCTCACCGTTTCCAACGAAAATATAAAAGTGTAGAAACTTTTTAAAGACCCTTGTAAATACAAGTAATGAAAGATGCCTATATTTAGTCTGAAACTACAATGATTTTTTTAGCCTCACCAGGGAGAAATTGGGTCTGGCTGTTTCATTTACCTTTATGGTCCTCGTGAATTAAAGCATATATGAGGGCAAAAAAGAATACATATTTATATATATTTCTGCAATACAGTCACATTTTTCCATGTTTATCCCTGTGCCACTCCGCATGCGTACATTGATTTCTTAACCAGAAAAACAGTTCTGATATTTTTACTCCCAAGAGCCTGCCCACACACTGTGTGCAGGGAAAGTGCACTAATGATATGGGGTTCCAGCAGCTGTTTGGCAACTGTAATGGCACAAAAAAAAAATAATGCTAGGACATGCTTTCATGGAGAGGGGACATACACTTAAAAGGATGACATTTTTCTCTACGGAGTTCTGCTTTATCACAATCTCTCTAAAATCGTCACATGCACATAATCTTCTAATGAAACTACTACTATGTGACAATATGTAATGCTGTACCATTTCTTAAATTATGAGTGTCAATCAAATATTATTAAATGAAATGTTTTTTTTTTCTGGTAAGATCAGTTTGTCACTCTTTCTATACAGACATTTTACAAGTTTAAATATTGGCAATATTTCTTGCATTCTCATAGATGGATCCTTCCAGTGTCCCACTTCTAGCATGGCATTTTGTGATTCTGCAGGGAGCATTGAACCCCATGCTGGCATTCTGCAGAGGGGATGTGGTGCATTTTCTCTTGGTAAGGGCACACTAGACAGAGAAGATTATTACATTTATCCTTATGTACTGCATGCAGTATGTACTGTGTGTTAATTGTAATTTGATTTTTTTTCTATTTAGAGCTGTATATGTATTCTTTTATCAAAAATGTATCAAATACAGACTGCCTTATCAGAATAGTCTTTAGCCCAAACCCTTTAAAATGACCTGTTATCATTTGCAAAATAACTGCTGATAACCTTTCTGGAAAGAAAGAATGGATGGCTGGCACTGGCTCTCCAATGCAATTTGTATTTCCACCCGGTGTTGATGAAATGGTAATGTGCAGCATTTTGGCACTGGACTGGCACCTCTTTCAGGGCCACTTCAGGCTGATACTTGGGTAAGGTAAAACAGGATTGTAACACCAGTATGCTGTGGTCCAGTGTTTGAAGTCCAGAACAAGTTTATTTCAATAAAAGGTTCAACGTTCTTCAATGCTCTGTTCTTATCTTTTTCTTAAAAGACTAACATAAATGTTAAAATAATAGCACATCGTTGCATAGTAAACGGTGAAGGAGTTAAAAATAAAGATTGCTACATACTGGAGGTCTCTTTTAAAACTACCTTAGTTCTAAAATGCATTTGTTCATATTTAGTTATAATTCACTTTAAACCTAGCCTAGGATAACATGTGAAACTCTCAGGTGAAGAGTGGCTCACTAATACAAATGCTATCTGCAGGTGAAGAGAGATGAATCTGGAGCAATTCACATAAACAAGCAGAAACAGCTTCACTTACACTATGATCTTATCAACTTCACAGTAAGTACTAAATTGTCATACATGTATGGATTTGTAGGTATTTTTTTTCCTTCTCATTCTTTAGGGGGACACAGGAAGTCTTCACCTTTGTGTTATAATGCTTCCTACAGAAGGACTGGACATTTGCAAACAAAAAAAGATTCTAGGCCCGCCCAGGATAACCCCCCCCACTAACAAGATTTCTCATTTGTTTGGTAGTTTCCCAGGAGAATAGTCATTTTGTTTTGTAGTTGCCCATCAATAGAAAATCACCTATAACTATCAATATGCTAAGAGTTTTTTTTTTTTTCTCATTAAGGACTTTTCACCATATCACTCCTAGCGCCGTTCTCCACGAGTGCAGCTATCTGGGTTTGCCGTCATCAGCCTGACAACTGCTAATGAGTTAGCCCCGAAGTACTTTCCAGATCCATAGCATTGTTTCAGCACGTGCCCTGTCTCTGAAGACACTCTCTGTGAATAAGCTGGTCGGGCCAAGCATTGGGAGCTACCTCATTCGCATAGGTCACTGGACGCCTTTAAATTCAACATTTCCTGACAGTTTTTGTTGCAGAAGGAGTTAACGCTGAGGGACTGAGCACTGATGTCATACATTGTATGGAGTGAGGTGCGTGCACACTCTGTGCTCTCTTTCCCCCCCACACAGCAGTGAGCAGGCATCTCTCCAGTGCTGCTCCTGCTTGTCAAAAAGCCACATGGAACTCTAAACCCCGGTTAGCTTCTTCTGCTTATCTACAGTAACCTTGGTCACTTTCAGCTATCCAACCCTTATCTGCTAATAGCTGCCTGGGTTTTGTGAATACCTAAGGCCTTGCTTCCTACCTTTACTGCTATGCGGTCACAACATGTCCTATGTCTAGACACAGAGGGGACATTGCAACTGTAATGGTTACCCGAGCAGACACTCTATGAACGTTCTGAGGATGTTTGCTCTATGCCTTCTCAAGCTGCTGATGTTTGCATGTTGGAATCCTGGTATCCTCTGTTCATAGATTTTAATTCATTATCGGGGTTCTGCCTGGCTCTGCCGCGTTGGGCCAAGTCCCCTGCCCTGTCGACCAGGGTCTCTACTAGAGTAACATTGTGGTCAAGTTCACCCATTTCCTTTCTGGCTGTAACCTTGAAGGCATTAAGTGTGCTCCTGTGCTGCCCCTGCAGTATCTGTGGCTAAACTTTCAAACCTTCTTCTCAGCCATCGGTTGCAGTGACTATATCGGATTCTGAGTCACTTCAGTCACTACCTGATGAGTTTATCCTTAAGCAGTCCCAGTCTTCTGCTACTACTCCAAAACAAAAAGAGAGCATTTTGACTCTCTTTGATGTGATGCACACCACTCTGAAACGAAAAGATCAGCCTACTATTTCCACTCTGGAGTCTTTCAGAGCCACTAAAGCTGCAAAGACCCTCCCTTTCAACCTACTTTACAAGGTCTACCTCTATGGGGTTTGAAGACAACCAACATGCCCTTGGTCAAACAAAATCTTGCTAGGTTTGTTTCCTTTAAAGGAAAGGATTTTGTGAAACAGTGGTCTATCTGACCTTCCCCCATAGATTGATTAGTGGCTATCAAGGGAACCACTAAGGTAATAGAGGGCTTTCCTGAAATTGATTTTCCTACCGAGGAGTGGCTGGAATCCCTCTTTAGAACTCTTCTGGGTGAAATTTTATTTTGTTAAGGCATGGCACTCTGGTCAAAGCGTCATTAAACCCAAAACAAATCCAAAACCAAAAAAGTTAACTATTTCAGCTTATCCAATCATTAAATGTAGTTGCTGCGTTAGCTTTCTTCTTTTAGGCTTTTTTTTCCCCTTTATTTTCACCTAGTGATCTTGCCAGTAACACACTTCCTTTATTCCGGTGCCAACACTGATGCAGGAGCAACAGAGACACCTTTGGACAGCAGCATTGCCATTCTAGGAAAGTAGTGTTAGGTGTACTAGAAAATTTAGATACACTAATAAACTGAAGCCAAACTCCAGCAAAGACTTTATAAGCAAATTGGAGCAACAGTCTTTCCCAGAGAGATCGTCTGCCTCTTTTTGAGGCTGTAAATCCCAAAGAAAACGTGCATTGTATTCTCTAGATCTACCATTCCTTTTTTCCGCAGTGAGAGTATCTGGCTAAAGTGGTCAGTTAGGACAATACAGCCATTACTTTATGAACACTGATTAAGTGGATAACATTGATTATCTTGTTACAGTGGCATCTGAAAATCATTATATAGAAAGCTTATATGCCCACCGTAAACCAATATTAATAATAAGCTGACCCAAGCGCTAAATGAGGACCACTCACTAAAAAGTAAAATAAAATGGCAATGCAGCTACTTAACTTCAAAAATGTAAAAACTAGATATACAGTAGATATTACACAATACCTCTAAATAACCAGTAGTGCAAACTTAGCAAAAAGAAAGTGCCATAGATAGTGTAAATACACCTAATAAGACTGCACAAAGTCCAACTGTTCCACAGATATCACACTAGCAGCAGGAAATGATCATGATAACATATAACTGTCCATGCTCCTTCAATCCATCTCCTGGGATGATCGGATATGCAAGTGTATTTCTCAAAAGGGTCACCACCACCACCGTGCTCCAAGGGGGGGAGGAGAAATGCCCATTCA
This sequence comes from Pelophylax lessonae, assembly GCF_965119305.1. Classification (NCBI taxonomy): domain Eukaryota; kingdom Metazoa; phylum Chordata; class Amphibia; order Anura; family Ranidae; genus Pelophylax; species Pelophylax lessonae. Next base: position 208,109,348 of record NC_138773.1, read on the forward strand.
CCAGATGCTGTGGCCCAACCCACTTTCGTGTTTGAGCATTCAAGCTTATAAAGTTGGTCACTGGTCCGAGTTATCCACACCGGGAGACACACCAACACAGCTAATGGAAGCTCGGCAGCATATGGAGAGAAAAGCACAATTCCAATAGAGTGATACCGTTTTTAAAAGCTTTATTCAATATAAAAAATTAGGTAACACACTCACATTTTCTGCATATCATCAATCGCATATCACAGTCAACATTAGGAGAGGGATGCCCTTCGGGATATGATGTCCAGGCTTCACGCCGTGGACCTCGCGCCTTCCGGGTATTCCAAACTCCTCTGACGTAAACCTGGTTACACCGCCTGGTCACGCCCCGACGCGTTTCGTGATTTCCACATAGCCAGTATATATTAAAAAAGTATATAAAACTATAACGTTATAAGATTATATATACTGTCACCTCCCATTGGTAGCTTGTGTCATGCTCTAGCCAATAATATCTTAGTGCCCGGACCAATCAGCTTACATCCTCCTGATATAACCTTTGGCCCGGAACAATAATATTAACCACCGGCCGGATGTATGGACTCCACCCACCGGAATACAACCTGCATAAACAAGGGTTTGATATGTACACAATACACCCTGAGAAACAAGCACAACAGCGCCACCTACCAATGGGCCAGTGTTACAAAGCTGTAGATGATTTGGTCATCAATATGGAGACAATCTAAATCCATATCCCAAAATATTAAAATGCACAAAATCATACAACCACAGACAAAAGAACTGAAACTTCTCGGAAACAATGAGCAATAATCAAAATATAAAATATTAAATATCAATATAAATATAGCGTTAAAATATAATTAATGTAGTTAAAATAGACACTAAATATATAACATAACAATCTACAGACCAAGTTATATGTTTAAAGACATGATTGTGTGTGCGGACCTCCAGAGGAATCATAGTTCCCCTAACACACATCATCCTAAGATAAAACCATAAGCAAAAATCATAATATAGAATTGTAAATTAAAATTAATAATCACTAATAAAACAATTTAAATCCAACTCTATATTTAATCCTACAGGGCTCAAAGATTGGGTCTGGAATATCCATTTAGTTTCGCACTTTGATAATTCCCTAACCCAATTCGCACCCCTTCACGGGGGTGTGACCCGCTCAATGCCCCAGAATTGTAAGCAACTGGGGTCTCGTTGGTGATGTGAGCGGAAATGGGCTGGGACACTGTGCTCTTGTTTACCCTTAATGATGTTGCTGATGTGCTCACCAACTCTAATTGTCAAAGTGCGCTTGGTTCTCCCTATATAGATGATTTTGCAGGGACACATTAGTGCATACACCACATGCGTGGTGTCGCATGTAATAAAGTGTTTAATGTCAAAATCCCTATCAATTGCTGCAACATGGAAGGACTCACGTCTTCTCTGATTGTGAGGGGTAAAAGAACATGACTTGCATCTTCCACATTTATGAAACCCTCGTCTACCTGGGAAAAAAGATGTGTCAGGGGGGTTCAGAACCTTCTTCACCACCCTGTCCCCAAAACTTGGGGCCCTTCGGTAGATAAAGGATGGGACCTCAGGTAAAACAGGACCCAATGTGGTATCCATCTGCAAGATGTACCAATGGGTTCTAAAGATGGCTTCTACTTTTTTATAGTCCTCACAATAATCAGACAAGAAGCTCCATTGTTTGTCATCAGACCCATTATTGGGTTTAATCACATTCTGCAAACATGTTGCTCGGGGGATCTCCAGGATATTCCCAATCTCTTTCTCAAGAGATTGTTCATCATATCCTTTTTGGACAAATCTCTCCTTCAGGACATTCGTTTGGGCAATATAGTCTTCATCAAATGTACAGTTCCGCCGTACTCGCATGAACTGGCCACGCGGAATGTTACGCAGCCAGTTCGGTTGGTGTCCACTTTGAATAGACAGGTAACTGTTTCGGTCTGTGGACTTGAAGAAGACAGACGTAGTTAATTTGCCCAAACCTTTCTTAATATTCACGTCCAAGAAGTGAATTTCCGTTTGGCTCCAATTGAACTCCAATTTGATGTTATTTGTATTTGCGTTCAGATGACTCATAAAATTCAACAATGATGGTTCTGTATCATTCCATACAAAGATGATGTCATCTATGAACCTACGATAAAAAAGGAGTTCTGGTCTCTCCCTGCAAAACACATGTTTGTCCTCCCATTCTGCCATAAAAAGGTTGGCAAGGCTGGGAGCAAACTTTGCTCCCATTGCCACACCTTTCTTCTGGCTGTAGAAAGACTGATAATACCAGAAATAGTTGTGCCCTAGACAAAAGTCTAGGGCATTCCGGATGAACAATTTCTGGTTATGCGGTAAGTCGTCCCTTTTGCTTAGGGCCCAATTCAAGGCCAATAGAGCATCATCATGTTGGATGATGGTGTAGAGGGACGACACGTCCGCCGTCGCTAGAAAGCCGGACGAGTAATCCCCCAAGACCACATCATCCAACGACATAAGCAGATCCTTGGTGTCTTTAAGGTATGCCCTTGTAGTTACAACACTAGGTTGAAGGAAGGTGTCCAAATATTGGCCCAACCTAGCACATACAGACCCAATTCCGTTGACTATTGGGCGGGGCGGAGGACACTTCGGGTCTTTATGGACCTTGGGTAATGTGTATACTATAGGTATTCTACACGCACTTGGGACCAGGTATTGTTTCTCTTTCTTTGTTAACACATGGTTCTTATAACCCTGGTCTACCAAGACCCTCAGGTCCCTTTCAAAATCGCTAGTTGGATCCTTTGACAACAGTACATATGTGGTTTCATCTGCCAACATATCTCGTAATTGTTGGTGATAGAGTTCTGGGTCCATTATCACCACTCCCCCACCCTTGTCGGCGGGTCGGATGATAATGTCCATCCTCTGTTCGAGGGACTCCAGGCCCTCCTGTATATGCCTACTCTTATTCTTAACTGAGTGGTCAATCGGAAGTTTCTGGAGATCCTTCAAAACTAAACTCTTAAATACCTCCACCGCCTGGTTATTTCTAACCGGGGGATTCCATATTGACTTATTTTTTAAACCGCTATTAACCGCCATACTAGGATTAGTGTTACTCACGGAGTTAATGGGGTTACTGATAAGGTATTTCTTAATGTTAAGTTTGCGTATGTACTTATGGGTGTCAATATGTACTGAATTTATTCAGGGTCCGTCTTGGGGCGCATTTCAGACCCTGGTCCAATATATGGAGTTCTTTATCTGTTAAAGTGACAGAGCTGATATTATAGATACCCTGTCCTGTCATTCCCTCCTTCTTTTTCTGGCGTTGGATTCGCCGTCCCGCTCTGACTCCTCGTTGTGGTTTAAATGCTGATTTGGATTGGGATTTGGGTTTCCCCGATATTCCCCTTGATGCCCCCGGGATGGGTCCGATTCTTCCCCCTCCCCCTGCCTCTCCCTAAAAAAGGTTGATGGCGTGGGGTGCCATCTCCACTCGCATCCTGTCCCACTAATGGTTGATAATAATTATGGGTATTTACATAGTTGGGCTGGGGATAACCTCTTGTACCCCCCCCTTTGGTTCCCACGAGGCTTGCCACGTTGCCTCTGGTGTCCCCTCCTTGGGGGCCCTGTCCAGTGTGGTGTTTCAAACGGGGTGTCCTGGGTTCATCACCCTGTACCGTTGCTCCCAATGAAGCTCCGGATGCTTCCACCTCGGGGTCTGTGGGAGCCAGCGGGGCTATTTCATATAAAGATGGATCAGCCTGCCAACAATAGACTTGATTGGTTTTGAAATCTTTGAGATCGCTGTTAAATTTTTTAACTTTCTTTTGTTGTGTCTCCTTGTCAATTTTATCCAATTTGGATTTGGTTTTATCATTAAAATCTTTAATTGCCGTTGTTTCCTGAACATTATCAATCTTTTTCTGTAGTTCCTTAATCTTGTCATTGATAATTTAGTTCTTACGTTTTTTCCTTTTAAGAATAAGGGACTGTAATTCTATGCCTGCTCTGTGGAAAAACGAGTACCATTCATTAGTGGACTCGTCATCTGTAAGGCCATCCTGGGGTGCAATATCCCATCTGAGACCCCTACTGATGAGTCCCTCAGATAGGTAAATCTCGATGGTATTAATGTCCCACCAGGCTCTCACTTGCTTTTCCAAAGTGAAGGCCAAAGTTTTTAACGTGGAAGTGATATCCTCATCAGGTGTAGTTACCTGATTGGAGCTAAAAATATTCTTGAGATCCACCTGTCTGGATCCCAGGAATTTGATAGCATCCATAGCAGCTCGGTAAATGTAGAAATATATATATAGAAAGCTTATATGCCCACCGTAAACCAATATTAATAATAAGCTGACCCAAGCTCTAAATGAGGACCACTCACTAAAAAGTAAAATAAAATGGCAATGCAGCTACTTAACTTCAAAAATGTAAAAACTAGATATACAGTAGATATTACACAATACCTCTAAATAACCAGTAGCGCAAACTTAGCAAAAAGAAAGTGCCATAGATAGTGTAAATACACCTAATAAGACTGCACAAAGTCCAACTGTTCCACAGATATCACACTAGCAGCAGGAAATGATCATGATAACATATAACTGTCCATGCTCCTTCAATCCATCTCCTGGGATGATCGGATATGCAAGTGTATTTCTCAAAAGGGTCACCACCACCACCGTGCTCCAAGGGGGGGAGGAGAAATGCCCACTCACCAGATGCTGTGGCCCAACCCACTTTCGTGTTTGAGCATTCAAGCTTATAAAGTTGGTCACTGGTCCGAGTTATCCACACCGGGAGACACACCAACACAGCTAATGGAAGCTCGGCAGCATATGGCGAGAAAAGCACAATTCCAATAGCGTGATACCGTTTTTAAAAGCTTTATTCAATATAAAAAATTAGGTAACACACTCACATTTTCTGCATATCATCAATCGCATATCACAGTCAACATTAGGAGAGGGATGCCCTTCGGGAGATGATGTCCAGGCTCCACGCCGTGGACCTCGCGCCTTCCGGGTATTCCAAACTCCTCTGACGTAAACCTGGTTACACCGCCTGGTCACGCCCCGACGCGTTTCGTGATTTCCACTTCTTCCCCGGGAGCATGACCGCGGCGGCTCGGCGGTAACCTTAAATACCCATTTGCCCAAACCTTTCTTAATATTCACGTCCAAGAAGTGGATTTCCATTTGGCTCCAATTGAACTCCAATTTGAGGTTATTTGTATTTGCGTTCAGATGACTCATAAAATTCAACAATGATGGTTCTGTATCATTCCATACAAAGATGATGTCATCTATGAACCTACGATAATCCAGACCCAATCTTTGAGCCCTGTAGGATTAAATATAGAGTTGGATTTAAATTGTTTTATTAGTGATTATTAATTTTAATTTCCAATTCTATATTATGATTTTTGCTTATGGTTTTATCTTAGGATGATGTGTGTTAGGGGAACTATGATTCCTCTGGGAGGTCCGCACACACAATCATGTCTTTAAACATATAACTTGGTCTGTAGATTGTTATGTTATATATTTAGTGTCTATTTTAACTACATTAATTATATTTTAACCGCTTGCCGACCGCCGCAAGTAGATTTACTGCGGCGGTCAGCCCCTGCCAGGCAGAGTGACGTTAATTAACGTCACTAGCCTGGGAGGGTCTGGGGAGTGAGCGCGCGCCCGCGGAGGCGCGCTCCCGCGCGGTCACGGACCCCCCCGCGCGTGTGACTGGCGGACCCGATGTCCGCCGGTCACTCGGCGATCGGCGGGGGAGAGGGAGAAAGTCAGGCGGCTTGTGTAAACAAGCCACCTGTCATTCTCCTCGGTGTAAAGACACTGATCACACGGATCTACTATGTGATATGCGATTGATGATATGCAGAAAATGTGAGTGTGTTACCTAATTTTTTATATTGAATAAAGCTTTTAAAAACGGTATCACGCTATTGGAATTGTGCTTTTCTCTCCATATGCTGCCGAGCTTCCATTAGCTGTGTTGGTGTGACTCCCGGTGTGGATAACTCGGACCAGTGACCAACTTTATAAGCTTGAATGCTCAAACACGAAAGTGGGTTGGGCCACAGCATCTGGTGAGTGGGCATTTCTCCTCCCCCCCCTTGGAGCACGGTGGTGGTGGTGACCCTTTTGAGAAATACACTTGCATATCCGATCATCCCAGGAGATGGATTGAAGGAGCATGGACAGTTATATGTTATCATGATCATTTCCTGCTGCTAGTGTGATATCTGTGAAACAGTTGGACTTTGTGCAGTCTTATTAGGTGTATTTACACTATCTATGGCACTTTCTTTTTGCTAAGTTTGCGCTACTGGTTATTTAGAGGTATTGTGTAATATCTACTGTATATCTAGTTTTGGCATCTGAAAATCAGTCGGATATGTTAGCAGAAAGTAAGTAGGTAAGTCCTTGAAGTTGATGTGTTAAAAGCAGAAAAAAATGGTCATCGCAGACCGGTCAGGGTGCCCCTGAAGACCTGCGTCCACAGCCAAAATACCTACAGTGGACATAAGCACATCAGAACGAGACCACTGAGCAATGCAAGAAAGTGGCCTGATTAAATTAATCACATTTTCTTTTACATCATCTGGATGACCTGATGTACCTGGGGAAAGGATGGCACCAGGATAAAGTATAGGAAGAAGGCAAGCCAGCGAGGCAGTGTGATGCTTTGGGCAATGCTTTGCTGGAAAAACTTTGGTCCTGCTATGCATGTAGATGTTACTAGACAAATACCACCTACATAAACATTGTGGCTAATCAAGTACACCTCTTCATGGAAACGATATTTCCTCATGACAGTGGCTTCGTTCAGCAGGATAATGCACCCTGCCATGCTGCAAAAATGGTTCATGAATGGTTTGAGGAACACAACAATAAGTTCAAGGTGTTGATTTGGCCCCAAAATTCTCCAGATCTCAGTCCACTCAAGCATCTGTAGGATGCGCTGGAAAAACAAGTCTCATTAATGGAGGCCCCACCGTGTAACCTTAAGCATCTGCTACTGATGGCCTGGCGACAGATACCACTGAATACCTTCAGAGATCTAGTGGGGTTGATTCCTTGATAGGTCAGGGCTGTTTCGGTGATAAAAGGGGGACCTACTCAACAATAGGTTGGTGGTCATAAAGTTATGGCCGATCAGTGTACAATTATGTTCCCATTCTTTCACGATCAGACTTCTAAAGTTTGATTTCTGAAACCGAAGTGTTATCCACAGTGCTAACCTCAGCATAATCCCTAGTGAATTCTCCTGGTATACCTATTGTAGGATATTTGGACCTCCTGGGGAGAACACAGTCAGTGTATGCTCTGTTGGACCATGTCGCTCTAAATGTATGATAGTCATCGCCTCTGTAAGGTGAGTGCCTGACCTGAGAGTCTTCCATGCATGGAACCATATTTATTTTTGGATCTATTGTGAAATCAAGTGAGTTGATGCCTAGGCTCTTCTTCTAACCTAGGGCAGTTTCTGATCCTTCCCTCACCCAGAAAATCGTTCTCCAATCCTTCTGTCGGGATCCAGTTTTCCAAGAGGAGATTATTTACCCTGTTTGACCACAGTTTGTTGTGAGTCTCTATATCCCAGCTTCAGACTCCTTATTGGTCATCTCAGATTGATCTCGTCAGGTGACTTGGTTTCTTGTTCCACCATTCTGGATGGTTCAGGTAGACCAGTTTCCAAGCCTATGGCCTTAAGGATCTCTTTTCTCCTTTCCCTATCAAGACATACTTCCCTGGCTGTGTGAGTGTTTCTTGATCTCCTGCTGTCGGGCATTGGTTTTCCAGGACAAGGATACCACATCTTTATCCTCACATTTTTTGCTACCAGGTAGAGGTTGCAGCCTCTTCAACTGTAAATTCCTTCAGGTGGTGCTTGTGTAGCAGACAGTTCTCGTTTTTTCTTTTGTTCACATTGGCTCTGTTAGTGATTGTTTCCTGTGTTGTACTCTCTTCAGATGGACTGCTTTTGGTTGTCCTGCAGGTGAAAACTTTTAAAACTTCCTGTGTCATTCAGTGTATGAGAAAGGAAATATACTCACCGTGATATCTTGTTTTTTTGTTGTTTTTTTTTAGTTTATTGAGCAACACAGATCCCACTGACCCACCAGCTCATTTTTGATTAGGCTCTTAGTACTGATTTGCTACAAACCTGAAGCATGCTGGCAGTAGAAGGGGCTGTTTTGGGCTGGCCTACTATTATTTTCTTGCCAGTGTCTAATCTTTCTATAAGTGGCAGTATAACCCAAAGTTGAAGACATCCTTGAAGTCCTTCAATGAACTCCAAGTACATTTTACGATCTGTACCTAAATCCTATTTTTTATTTATTTTTTCTTACACACACTTTTTAGAAGATATTAGAAATAGGGCAATCTGTAGATACTGTATTTTTGATTGTTCCACATGTGAATATTTTAGTATCGAACAAATTATATAATATATAGGTCTGGCTGCATATTTTGTAAGTGTAAAACTACCCTCCTGTTTTGCAGTGGATTAATGCACGCACGGTGGCTCTCCTGGATAGTGCTGAGAAACTCCATGTGATTGACAGGCAGACCCAAGAGGAGCTGGAGACTCTTGAGATTTCTGATTTCCAGCTTGTGTACAACAGCAGCCACTTCAAATCTTTGGCCACCGGGGGTAATGTCAGCCAGGCTTTGGTAAGACATTTTTAGAGAGTCCGTAGACTAATGTATTCTTGTGATGTTGAAAGCCCCTAGTGTTTATTACGGTTGCAGGAAATGGCTATCATAATTTTTAAAAAAGTGCTTAATGAACAGCCTAAATCTGTACATAGCTTTCTTATCTTGTAAGAATTTGCACTTAAATTGTGTCTTGGTTGACAGAACAGATGGTAATGATGTTATTTGGCTTTGTATAACCATTGACAAACAGGCATTGTATATAGGTTTTTCTTCTTTTATTATCTTTTATTTTTATGATTAGATGAACACAGGCATCAGTTAATCATTTAACCAAACGGGAAGCACAGTACCTGAGTTAGTTGACTAACTCCTCTTCTCCCCCATAATCAGTTGGATCTGTTACCTCAATCATTTGTTCCAGAGCTCTGCCTAGAATTTGGGCTTGGCTTTTAATAATTTTAGACAATAGATAGAGTGGGAAGGGATTAGCTCCCCTGCGAAGTTTAACTACTGTCCAGGGCTCTATTACAGAAAATTCCCCTTCCTTTTTTTAAATGTGTTTATGTTATTTGGATTTTAAAACCGAAGAGTTTTTACAGAAATTAAATTATAGGCAATATTTCACATGTACACAACAATAACTTACAAAGAATAGCAAATAATCACACGCCAAGCAGTGAAACATGTCAGTAAATTATCAGAGGAGTGTACCTGAAACTTCTCAGGTCAACTACAAATCCTCTACCAGTAAATCGAGAAATCTACTTGTCAGGGAGAGAGCTTCAATGTGGCACTGCTGAGGTGTTATGGAAGCCCAGGCCTTCAGCTCGTCTGCATTGTTGGGTCTGGTGTCTCTCATCTTCCTCTTGACAATACTCCACAGATTCTCTATGAGGTTTAGGTCAGGCGAGTTTGCTGGCCGGCAAGCACAGTGATACCATGGTAAATAAACCAGGTATTGGAACTTTTAGCAGTGTGGGCAGGTGCCAAGTCCTGCTGGAAAATGAAATCCGCATCTCCATAAAGCTGGTCAGTAGAGGGAAGCATTGAAGTGCTCTAGAATTTCCTGGTAGAGGGCTGTGCTGCCTTTGGACCTAATAAAACACAGAGGACCAACACTAGCGGATGACATGGTTCCCCAAATAATCACTGACTGTGGAAACTTCACACTGGTTCTCATGCAACTTGGATTCTTTGCCTCTACACGCTTCCTCCAGACTCTGGGACCTTGATTTACAAATGAAATGCAACATTTTCCACAGTCCATGATGATTCGGGGAGCCATGTTGTCTGCTGGTGTTGGTCCACAGTGTTTTATCAAGTATCAAGTAAAAAGTCAACGCAGACCTCTACCAGGAAATTCTAGAGCACTTCATGCTTCTCTCTGCTGACCAGCTTTATGAAAATGCCTATTTCATTTTCCAGCAGTACCAATACCTGTTTTAAAGATCATGGTATCTCTGTGCTTGATTGGCCAGCAAACTCGCCTGACCTAAACCTGTGGGATGTTGTCAAGAGGAAGATGAGAGACACCAGACCCAACAATGCAGATAAGCCTAAAGCCGCATTGATGCAGTAATTCTTGCAAAAGAAGCCCAAGACCAAGTATTGAGTGCATAGTATACTGTACATGGACATACATTTCAGTAAGCCAATATTTCTGTATTAAAAATACATTTTTTATTGATCCTATGTAATAATCTAATTTTCTGAGATACTGAATCTTGGGTTTTTACCAGCTGTGAGCCATAATCATCAAAATTAAAAGAAAGATTCTTGAAATATATCACACTGTGTGTAATCCATCTATATAAAATATAAGTTTCACTTTTTGAATTAAATTACTGAAATATATTTTTGATGATATTCTAATATTATGAGATGCGCCTGTACGTGCCTTGCATTACTGCACTGCAAAAATTATCCCTGCTATTACGTTCAGTATTGCCCTCTGAATGCAGCTATTCAAATTAACCAATTGCTGGGCACTAATGAAAGTTAGAAGGGGTTAAAGCAGGTGGTAAGGAGGCAATACAATGCCTCCTCATCACCTGTCAGATGCGCCCTGAAGAGTAATCCTAATGCAGAACACACTCGCCAGAGAACAATGCTAGTGTAAAATAGCCCTAAGGGCTCTTTCACATAGGCGTTGCATTTTAATGCAGCTTTTAAAGCAGAGGTATCCAACCTTTTTGGCACCAGGGACCATTTTTGGTGTAGCCAGTTTTTCCAGGCATCATATGGAGAAAACGGTTTGTGGAGTCTCAAACCCCCCTGCACTGCACTAAAAGGGGCACTGTGATATAAAGGGCATTGCACTGTAATGATTACAGTGCCCCTTTACAATACAGTCCCCTTTATCTCACAGTACCCCTTGCAGTCATATCCCCCCCCCCCCCATCACTGCCCCCCTTGCAGTCATGCCCCCACCCTACATCACAGTTCTCCTTGCAGTCCTCCTTGCAGTCATTTCCTCTCCATCACAGTCTTCCCTACAGTCATGCGCCCCTCCATCACAGTCCTCTAGTCCTCTTGCAGTTATGTGCCCTCACATCACAGTAGTCCTTGCAGTCTTGGCCCCCCCATCACAGTCCTCCCTGCAGTCATGCCCCCTTTTCCTCTTTAAAAGCACAGTGCCCCTTCCAATCTCTGCATATCTTCAGTGTCTTAACTTCACCAGGGCAGAGGCAGTTAGAAGCCTGTGTCTATTCTCCCAGGTCTCCCGACTGGCAGCCGATGTCAACCTTTTAGCAAGGCAGGGGACGGAAGCAGCTGCAGATCAGGACCGGGAGAACTGGAGCTGCCAAACTTAAGTCTCCCACTCTGTCCCGATCTGCAACTGCTTCCACCTCCTGCCTTGGAAACCTGGGAGAATAACACAGGCTGCTAAATGGCCCACAGTCCCTGTCAGGGCTCAGCCCCTGCCGTGCGACGGCGGCCTGCTTAACAACCGGCCATGGATCAGTTATTTTTTACAAATCTAAGTTTGGAAATGATCACTTTCAAAGCTTTGCAACCGCGTCCTAAATGCACCATAAAGGCCATAGACACATTTACAGTGCATTTACAACACGTATGGTGAGCTTTCAATAGCAGTGAATGGAGTTGGTTGCAAAGTGTCAATACCTGCTGAACTCTGTAGGCAGTGTTAGTTTGCCTTGCCACAATGCAAGGCAATGCTATTGCTGCAGTGTATACACCTCCATCCGCTCCCTATTTTAAGATTAAGCTGAGCTCTGATGCCATGCAGGTCTCCTGCATACTGTCAGTATATAAGCTTACCTGTACATCCCATACAGGTAAGGCGATACTCTCATACAGGAACACTCAGTAAACTACAAGCCTACAGCCACAAAGGATGTCGGGACTTGTAGTTCATTCAGACACACTAAGCTGTGTATCTGAATGACACGACTGTGTGGATGGGGCCCGTGCCGCCGCTCTGCTTTCAAATAGTGGCAGCCGCTGCAGCACTGGGAACATGTTACATGTTCCACCCTAAAATCGGTTGGAACATGTTCCCAAAGGTTAACTTATCCTTTTAGTTTCTGGACTTACTTAAGGCTAAGGCCTGTGTCACATTTGATGCAATTTCATATGAGACTTGGTTCGCACTGAATCACATGGCAATCAACGTAACATTGGTTCCAATGGTTCACATTCACATCACTGCAGCCCAGCGGTGATGCAACTTTGGAGAAGGGTCCTGGGCTACTTTTGTGCAATGCAGTGCAATTTTGGGGTCAGTAGACTTCAGTGAAAACGTAGGGCTGTCATTTGCGAATGTCAAGTGATGGAAGTAGTCGTGCTCAGCTACAAAATTGCATTGAAAATTTGATAAAAATCGCACTGCATAGTGTGAACCAGGCCATGCATTAGGGTACAAACATTGGAACAGAAAGGGAAGATTCCTGGGCACGTCCAAAATATATGAAATAGGGTGTCCTCTTCGTTTTTGCATCTCCAACAGTTAGGAGATACCTCTGGGAACATTTTGTGTAACTTGCTAGGGACCCTATACCATCTGATTTATAGTTTGTATCCTGCTTCTTGCAGTCTGGATGAAATTAAGGACACTAGAGGAAAAAAATAAAATATAATTCTGTTACTCTTGGAAAATTAAAGGCCTAGATCTCTCTCCCATGCAGACAAATAAGGGGGCACGTTGTTTTCTGGAGGAGGAGACAACGCAACATAGGCAAACAAAAGCCCATATCTCAGAGGGGAAATGTCTCTGCAATATCGCTCAAAAGTTCATCAGCAGCATAGGGGAATTAGGGAGAACATGGAGGATCGTCTGTTTCAAATGACCTACAACCATGCAATCAGTGGATGATCTCTCCATCTCTCCGCGACATTGCTTGCTCCAGAGTCCCCCAGCATTTGGACTTGCTGTGTTTACTTAAATGAATCGCTTGATAATAGCGAAGTGGGTCTGGGAAGCCCATACCTCCACATATTTTGGAATAGCTAGGAGTTTCCCTATGTATCCTGGGGACCTAGTCCGCCCACAGAAATTTAGAGAAGTCCCTCTTAATAAAACGGAGGAAGTATTGAGGGATGGGGATTGGGAGAGTTTTCAGTAAATATAACAAACGGGTAGTGCATTCATTTTGAGAATATGATTCCTTCCAAACCAGGAATGCGAAAGGTGGCACCATTTTTGTAGATCTCTGCGGGGGGCTGTCAGTAAGGGAGGGAAGTTTTCCTTAAAAATGTGAGACAGGAACGCTGTCAAAAACAGTTTAATTTCCCCCCAGTGCAGCGAAATGGAAAGTTTTTCCACTTGCGTTTTATAAAGAAATTATAAACGCAATGCTTTTGTTTTTGCTCCCATTTTTCATGAGATGAACTCAGATCTAAGACTTTTTTTTTTTTGTACACAAAAGGCCTATTTCTATCAAATATTGTTCACAAATCTGTCTAAATCTGTGTTAGTGAGCACTTCTCCTTTTCGAGATAATCCATCCACCTCACAGGTGTGGCATATCAAGATGCTGATTAGATAGCATGATTATTGCACAGGTTTGCCTTAGGCTGGCCACAATAAAGGCCACTCTAAAATGTGCAGTTTCGCTGTATTGGGGGGTCCGAAAACCAGTCAGTATCTGGTGTGACTACCATTTGCCTCACGCAGTGCAAACAATCTCCTTTGCATAGAGATGATCAGGTTGTTGATTGTGGCCTGTGGAATGTTGTTCCACTCCTCTTCAATGGCTGTGCGAAGTTGCTGGATATTGGCAGAACCTGGAACACGCTGTCATATACGCCGATCCAGATCATCCCAAACATGCTCAATGGGGGAGATGTCCGGTGAGTATGCTGGCCGTGCAAGAACTGCAATGTTTTCAGCTTTCAGGAATTGTGTACAGATCCTTGCAACATGGGGCCATGCATTATCATGCTGCAACATGAGGTGATGGTCGTGGATGAATGGCACAACAATGGGCCTCAGGATCTTGTCATGGTATCTCTGTGCATTCAAAATGCCATAAAATGCACCTGTGTTCATTGTGCATAACATACGCCTGCACATACCTTAACCCCATAGCCACTGTGGGCCACTCGATCCGCAATGTTGACATCAGCAAACCGTTCACTCACACAACGCCATACACTCTGTCTGCCATCTGCCCTGTACAGTGAAAACTGGGATTCATCCGTGAAGAGAACACCTCTCCAAAGTGCCAGACGCCATCGAATGTGAGCATTTGCCCACTCAAGTTGATTACGCTGACAAACTGCAGTCAGGTCGAGACCCCAAGGATGATGAGGATGCAGATGAGCTTCCATGAGACTGTTTCTGACAGTTTGTGCAGAAATTCTTTGGTTATGCAAACTGATTTGTTGCAGCAGCTGTCCGGGTGGCTGGTCTCAGATGATCTTGGAGGTGAAGATGCTGGATGTGGAGGTCCTGGGCTGGTGTGGTTACATTCTCTGAAACGCCTTTGGAGACAACTTATGATAGAGAAATGAACATTCAATTCATGGGCAACAGTTCAGGCGGACACTCCTGCAGTCAGCATGCCAATTGCACCCTCCCTCAAATCTTGTGACATCTGTGGCATTGTGCTGTGTGAGAAACTGCACATTTTAGAGTGGCTCTTTATTGTGGGCAGCCTAAGGCACTTCTGTGCAATAATCATGCTGTCTAATCAGAATCTTGATATGCCACACCTGTGAGGTGGATGGATTATCATGGCAAAGGGAAAGTGTTCACTAACACCGATTTAGACAGATTTGTGAACAATATTTGAGAAAAATAGGCTTTTTGTGTACATAGAAAAAGTCTTGGATCTTTGAGTTCAGCTCATGAAAAATCGGGGCAAATACAAAAGTGTTGCGTTTATAATTTTGCTCAGTGTAAGTGCACACATAACACTGTAAAATGTTGATTTAGATAGTTTTCAATTACCTTAGGGGATCAGGAAGGAATGTTTTTCCTTGTTGGGGCAAGATAGACCATGCGTAATCCAGAGAAGGGCAAAAATCTTTTAAATTGGGGGTTTGGGGTTCTCAGGGTGCAGGTTGGTTATTATTTATTTGTCTTTTGGTTGAACATGATGGACAGGTTTTTTTTTTTTTTCATTTTGACTAATTATTTGCAACTATTTACCTATTTTCTTGTTGAATGTTTGCATTTGCAGGCTCTAGTAGGAGAAAAAGCTTGCTATCAGTCAATCAGCAGTTATGGAGGACAGATATTCTACCTTGGAACAAAGGTACTGTATTGGGGTTTATTCTATAACAATGCAGGACAGGGTATGAAAGTGCAATCAGCCCTCTAGCTGACTATCTTTTGCTTACTCTCTTTTTTGTGGCATATACAGTACAGTCTATTTATCAATAGTGATGACACTGAGGAGGTTAATGTGTGTACTTAGTAGCACAGTCGATGGGTTAGCTTTGTTTGCTCTTTGTGCTCGCCTTGCCGTTTAAGACGTGACACTTCCGCCCTCTCACTCACTCTTTTTTTTTTTTTTTTTTGTTCATATCTGTTGTATTCTCAGTAGATCTCTGACTTCCTATTTTTGACCCGTTCCCTCTGATTGTGTCTCTTTTTCAATCTTCCACAGTCAGTCCATGCAATGATGCTCAGGAACTGGCGAGAGGTAAGGAACACACGTTTCCTGTTTTTCAAATCAATATCAGGTTTCTCAGTATACCTTTTATTATTGCAGTGTATAACTATAGTGACGGCTAAATGAACAGATACAAATGTACAGCTTCAACGTGACACTAACTATTGATGTATTTTTTGCTTAAAATCTGTATTGACTTTTTAAAACC
Source organism: Pelophylax lessonae (assembly GCF_965119305.1). Lineage (NCBI taxonomy): Eukaryota > Metazoa > Chordata > Amphibia > Anura > Ranidae > Pelophylax > Pelophylax lessonae. The sequence goes on from NC_138773.1 coordinate 208,125,334, forward strand.
CCTGTAAATATAGGCACACATTATTAAAACTATGCAAATTGAAAAACAGGCAATTTCTGAGCTTTGTGAACTGCATGCAAGTTTTGTAAATCTTAGCAGTAAAAATACTCATTTGAGTATTCTAAATTATATGCACTTTGCAAAAGTGCACATCTGAAAGCAACATTTTTATAGCAGACATTGCTGGGATTTTAGCCTTCACTAGTTTTTTAATGCCACCCAAGGTATTTTAACAGTTTTTTTTATATAGCCCTTAGAAAGGTGAATTTATGCTGATTGTCTTTTAAAGCGGAGTTCCACCCACAAGTGGAACTTCCGCTTTAGGGAGTCCTGACCCCCTGACATGCCACATTTGGCATGTCATTTTTTTGGGGGGGGACAGGTACCCGTTCCCACTTCCGCTCGGAGCGCCGCGGCGCCCTGAACGGAAGTTCTCCTCTCCCCCTCCCTCCCTGCAATCTTCTGGGACACATCAGAGGTCCCAGAAGATTGCCGGCCAATCAAGACGCGCAGCGCGACTCGCGCATGCGCAGTGGGTACCCGGCTGTGAAGCCGCAAACTGTCACAGCCGGGTGCCCACAGCAATGATGCCGGCGCCGAGGGAGGGGATCGAGGCTTCGGGCGGCCGCATCGCTGGACCGTTGGACAGGTGAGTGAATGGCTGGAACTCCGCTTTAATTAAAGCGTTAAATAAAACTTTTTTGAAGAATGTATTAAGGCATTCGATGCAGACGTCTTTCTGGAAATGCTACTTACGCATTGCCTGTTATGCTGAACCTCTGGATTCATTACTTTCCAATACACTAATTCAGAGGAAGTATGCAGATCAGGAAAGTCAGAAGTCTCTATCTGCAACTTTTTCCATGATAGCAAGGCACCGGACCTTTTGAGGAGGAAATCCCCAGTGGCGGACTCCATGCTTCTCATGACAGCTTTTCTTTAATGCCCGACTCCGAGCATTTTTTATTGAAATGGTTCCCCAGACAGTGTATAAATTAAAAGAGCTGCTCTGACTGCAATATGTACCTTCAACCAAGAGCTGTCCCTTGCAGTACTTTCCTTCGCCCCAAGATTTTTGCTTTGACCATTTGTGCCAATACTGTGGATTATCCAGCATTGTTGTACCCAAACATTTTCTAGAAAACTATTTTTGTAGTCACCGATGCATACATTGGCTGTGGCTTCATATACTTGGTATACTTCACATGTACTGTATTATTACTTGTACAATGTTACTTTGAGTAGGCACCTCAAACTCATGAACGGCTACACAAATATTGCCTGGTAATGCAGCACACAAAACTATTTTTTTATTTTTCTTACAGAGAGTGGATCATTTGCTGAAACAAGACTGCTACAATGAAGCCTTGGCTCTAGCATGGTCATTTCACGAAGGCAAGGCAAAAGCTGTTGTGGGTAAGTTATATAAATCTGATTATAGCAAGTGTTTTATTTTCTCAAAAGCAAAGAGAAAGAAAGAGGATTCACATGTTGCGCGCCATGTAATGGTATTTCAGAGCAATTTTTTTATAGCTCTAACATTTGTGATTTGTGGTTATGCTGTGAAAGTATACACTGCAGTGCATATAAGATTATCAGTATGCCATGTGCCACTCTCTCTGCAGGTCTTTCTGGGGACCCCAAGAAAAGGAAGAGTGTTGTGGCTGATAAGGTGAGATTTGCCCTTGTGGTTCTTCAACAGGAAGCAAGCTGGAAAGGAAACTACATTTCTTTATAGTTAAAGACATTAAACAAATATCTTTAAATTGACTATCCTTCCAAAGCAGATGCTTCTCCTTTTAGTAGATGCTGGAGAGCTAAACCACAGTACAGTGTCATATGTGTCTCAGGGAGTTGAAATATCTGAATTTCTCAGGCACCAATTACTAGTTGGTTCCACTTGTTTTGGTAAATTTTAAAGGGAAACTATATTAAATTTTGTTTATCTGATAACTAAACATAGATTTCAAGAATGCACCCACCACATGGAATTCACAGAGAATTATTGGTTTCTCTTTCAGTCATCGACAGACACGGCGCTCCATAAATCATAACTAGTGGGTTATATTGCCTCCTCCAGGAGTAGGACTAGGCAGAACAAAAAACACCTGGCTATGCCCATGGTCTCCAACTGGTATATAACCCCCCTCTCTGCTCTAGGTAATCAGATTTAATCTGTCTAATCAGGAGTAAGGATCTGGGCTCCCGGCTGGGATCTCTGGTCCTAGCAACTTTCTCCTTCCTTAACCACTTAAGCCCCAGGCCTATTTCGGACACTTTTTGTTTACAAGTTAAAATCAGTATTTTTTTCTAGAAAACTACTTAGAACCCCCAAACATTATATATATTTTTTAGCAAAGACTCTGGAGAATAAAATGGCTGTCATTGCAATATTTTTTGTCACGTGGTATTTGCGCAGCTGTCTTTAAAGCGCCATGTTTTGGGAAAAATTACGAAAAATCACATTTCACTGCATTTAAAAAAAGCTAACCCGTAAAGTTAGCCCATTTTTTTTGTATATTGTGAAAGATGATGTCACGCCGAGTAAAAAGATACCCAAGATGTTACGGTTTAAAATTGCACACACCTGTGGGTTGGCGACAAACTACGTTCAATAGAGATCTCAATAGGCGACGCTTTAACATTTTTTTAACGGTTACCAGTTTACAGTTAGAGTGTAGCTCTTTTTTTTTAAATTATTGCTCACTCTCTGGCGATCGCGGCGATACCTCACGTGTGGTTTGAACAGCGATTTCATTCGCGGCTCGACTTCTATATGCGTTTTCTTTCGTGCGCGAGCTAACGGCGACAGGGGCGGCTAAAATTTTTTTTTCCTATTTATTTTTTTTTTTTAACATTATCACAGGTTTTAAACAAAAAAAAAAAAAAATTTGTTCACTTTTATTCACAAGCATTATAAACATCCCTTGTGACAGCAATATGCAGTGACAGGTACTCTTTATGGAGGGATCGAGGGTCTAAAAGACCCTAGACCCCTCCTCTACACTTCCATGTATTCACAACGCCGCAACCGGCATTTTTCAATACACTGGTTTTTTAAATTTGCCGCCTTTAGCAGCAGAGTAACCCGGACGTATCGTCATGGACGCCGCCTCCGGGTTACGTCATCGGAGACCCGATCAAAGCCGCTTCCGGCTTTGATCGGGACTCCATCCAGCCGGCAGATGTCCCGGCTGGGTGCTCGGGCCAAAGCTCCTCCTCTTCCTCCTTAGTTTTCCTCTTCCTGTGCCCGGGACATATGAACAAGGATAGCGTCCATGATGAGGCTGGGTTAGAATTATCGGTGCTCCTCTGGTCGGTAGGGTGAGTCTTTGGGGGTCCCTGTTATCTCTCTCTCTGATAATAGGTACCCTGAACCTTGGGGGGGATCCTTTAGTGGGTGCCAAAAAGATAGTTTTTTTGTACTGCAAGGTCTTCCTTTCCTTATGGAGCCTCAGATTCATGACTCCCACACTGACCCCCTCATGAAGGTGGCAGGTCCCTCAGAACCCTAGCTTCCCATATTTGCACTGATGGCAGTCCTGCAGTCCTTAGTGTCCCGGGTGGAAGTAGCGTGTAGCCAAAGGCCCAGGAGGAAGCATCCCCCGCCTTCCCCTGCTCAGTCTCTCCGATTCTGAGTCTGATGCCACCGTGGACGCGGCCCGTTCTGGGGGGCCTAATATCACACCCCAGATCCATTCGATAAGATGATTCCTCCATGGCTGGTAGACGCACTTATCACTGCAGTGCGTGAGGCTTTAAAAATGGAGGCTGCAGCTGATGTAGCCACAGACATGGCTGTGTGGTTTGGTACACATAAGTCACCTCACACTCCAAAGGTGTTTCCTTGCGTGCCTTATTTTGACAGGTTTTCCTGTAAGCAATGGGAACAACCAAAATTACTGTTTGTGGTCCCCAAACGTTTTGCTGTACGTTGTCCTTTTGAGTCACTTTTAAAGAAGTGGACTAGTCCACCAGTGGTGGACCCTCCTGTTTCCAGATTGAATAAAGCAACCATGATCCCAGTGGAGGAATCCCCATCCTTTAAGCACCTGGCTGACAAGAAAGTGGAGTCAATGGTACCCAGCATGTTTACTATGGCTGGTTCGGCATTGCAGCCAGTCTTTGCCTCAGCCCTGGTGTCTCAGATCCTAACTGAATGAGCCAAGCTTTTGCGCCAGGGCCTGAGGGGTGAGCACGTCCCCACTGCTTATGTTGATTTAGCGGACCAGTTGGTCCATGGGCTGCAGTTTTTGTGATGCAGCTTTTGGATACAGCTCCTGTGCTGTATAAACTTTCTGTTTCAGCAGTGGTGATTAGGCGCGTGCTGTGGCTTAAGAATTGGTCCGCAGATCAAGCCTCTAAGAAAGCCCACATTGATCTGCCCTTTCAAGACGATCGCCTGTTTGGGGCTACCCTGGATGACATCATTAAGGGTAATCACGGAGAGGAAGAGTACCTTCCTTCCACAATCCAGGAAAGGGAAGAAGCCCCCTCAAAGACAGGGGCCCTCCTCCTCAGCACATAGAAAATTATTTTGTGCTTCTGGGACGGAGAATAGGGGAAATAGACCTTTCAAATCTTCCCAGGGATGTTCCAAGCAACCTTGGTCTGGTAAGCCTAGAGCTATCTTCTCTGGACCTGCAGACAAGACCCCCTTCAGCATGAAGGTTTGCAATCACTCATTATTGGGGTGGGGGGACATTTTCGCTGGTTTCCGACCCCCACTGACTTCTTTGGTGAGCGTCAAGGAGATCCGCGAAATCCTGCAAAGGTTTAGATGTTGCCTGAACTACCTAAGGTTCCCCCCATCCAGGGAATTTAATTATTTAGGTCTGATTTTAATTATGACCAGGGTGGTCCTTCCTCTGGACAAATTTCAGGAACCACAGGCCGTTATTCATCTGCTGCTGTGACACAGACAGTTCTCTCTCCCGATTTGCATACAGGTTCTGAGTATGGTGGTATCCACCTTCAAGACTGTTCTCTTTGCACAGTCCTACATGCAGCTCCTTTAGCAGGTTCGGCTCCACAGGATACTGAGGTTTTTGGCGTGATCACGGGGTTCTGTAGGCGTCCAAGGGCCTCGTAAGGCCAGGATCACCCTCGGCTCAGGATTCTTCCGCAGTCCCTGCGAGGAAACAAGAGCGAGGATCTTCCAATCATCCTGGTGGCTGTAAACGTCCCTTGGGGGCTTCCTCTCAGAGAAAACCAGTTGTCCCAAGAGCTAATCTACCATCCTGCTTTACAGGCGATGATTTTAATGGCTTAGCTATTGAAAGCCAGGTACTGAGGGATAGAGGTTTCTCTGGATCAGTGATCCCTACTATGGTGAAGGCGAGGAAGTTGTCTTCCAGCAAGATATATCATCGTACTTGGAAAGCATACATTTCTTGGTGTGAGTCGATTGGCGCTCATCCTCTGACTTTTCTGTGGCTCAGATCTTAAGGTTTCTTCAATAGGGCATTGATCAGAAGCTGGCCCTGAGTACCATCCAAGGGCCAGGTGTCTGCCTTGGCTGTCTTCTTTCAGGGAGCCCTAGCCTTGCACTCTTTAGTTCATACCTTCATTCAGGGGTTCGACATGTGGCTCCACCTGTACGGTCTCTCTTACCGCCATGGGATTTACATTTAGTACTTTCTGTTCTCCAGAAACCTCCATTTGAGAATATTCTGGAGATTCCCTTGCCTACAAAAGGTGACATTCTTGGTGGCTATTACCTCGGCCCACAGAGTATTGGAGTAGGCAGCATTATCCTGTCTCATTCCCTATTTGGTGGTCCAAAGGGATAAAATGGTTCTTCGTCCCTGTCCATCATTCTTGCCCAAAGTTGTCTCTGACTTCCATTTGAATGAGGACATTCCTGTGTCCCAAGCCCGCTCATCCCAAGGAATTTGCTTTGCATACCTTGGATGGGGTTTGTGCGATTCGGGTGTATCTGGCAGCTACTGAATCCTTTCGGAGGTCAGACTCGCTTTTTTTTTGGACCAAGAAAAGGGCTGGCCACTTCTTTGGCTACCATCTCCAGATGGATCAGACAGACGGTGACTCAGGCCTATTCCATTAAAGGTCAGGTTCCACCTTTCCCTGTTGTGACGCATTCTACTTGGGCGCTGAGTGCTTCTTGGGCCTTCCATCATCAGGCTTCAATATCGCATGTTTGCAAGGTGGCCAGTTGGTCTCCCTTGCTTACCTTCACAAAATTCTATAGGGTAGATATTTTGGCATATGCGGGTGTTTCTTTTGGCTGCAAAGTTTTGCAGGCTGCTGTTTAAGAGGGGCTGTTCCCTCTTGAGGGGTGTTTTTTTCTTTAAACCCTAATTTTTCAGACCGGGCTCCTATGACCCAGTTAAGGCTCCTGTGTCCTGGTTAAGGGCTGTTTTGTTTGGCCTTGGGTTATTTTCCCCACCCCTCATTTTCCTTTTGGCACTGGTTTTGGACGTCCCACTAGTTTATGGAGCGCTGTGTCTGTTGATGAACAATAGAGAAAATGGGATTTTTGTTGTGAGTTCATCGATGGACCAAGCACCCACCCCTCTATGGAGTTCTGATACTTCTAATACTGCTTGCTACTAAACTGATTACCTAGAGCAGAGGGGGGGTTATATACCAGCTGGGGACGGCCCATGGGCGTAGCCAGGTGATTTTTGTTCTGCCTAGTCCTACTTCTGGAGGAGGCAATATAACCCACTAGTTATGATTTATGGAGCGCTGTGTCCGTTGACGAACTCAAAGAAATAGATTTTACGGTAAGTACAAAATTCCCATTTTTCTTTATAAAGAGCATAGGGTAAACTACTTGTGATCAGGCTGCCTCTCTCTGATTGAAATTTGGTATAGAGCTTTCCAGGGGTAAGAGGCTTTTATTTAAATTCTTTTTATTGAAGGATATAAAGCTCATGGTACATACAAACAGGGCACTCAACAGAAGCGCCAAACAAACAAACTAAAGAACAAAATTAAATGGTACATCATATTACAGTGAATGTAAGAAAAAATCAAGCAGCATGCAGTAAGGGGCTTTTATTCTGCGGATCATCTGATATCCTAAATGAAATACTTACATTTGTTTGTGTCTGTTCTGCTGAGTCCTTTCTGTGCCTGTGCCCAAACCCATTATTACTTCTTCATGACTGACCAAGAATAGCCCCAGAAATAAACTTTTTGTCCTTCAAAGCAGTCCTTCAAAGCAGTCCTGTGTCAAATGAAGGTCCTTATTTTAATATTTCCACATGGGTATGAGTTTAAGGACTGTAAGTAAAAAACATGCTATTGAGCTATGTTAGGCTATTAGTATAGGTGTAAACAATGCTTGAGCTCTGCTTTATCCAGATTACAGAGTCTGCATTAGTAGGTCAGCTTTAGTAAATACCAGATCTGGTTGTGAGAAAGTTTTAAAATACACTTTGTGCTAAAATGAATGTGTGATGCAGTTCAGTGAGTAGAAGACGTCCTTGTGGATTCAAAAACGTGTGGGCTATCTCATCTTTGTAACAGCCCCACATTTTCATCTGGCAAAAATTTCAGCACCTCCTCGGTGAAAGAAACTGTTTTTCTTTTGTTATCAAATATATGAGAAATAAAATTGTCTATAGCATTGAACTCTGGTTGATCTGAATCCATAATGGGCACTAGATGTTATGGGGTTATAGTTTGTAAGAAAACCATTGGATATCAATCTCTGGGACAATCTCCTTCCTTGGGAGGTGGTCCTATTGAACCCTATGAGAAGCCATTGTGCACGCGTAACCAGCACACTGAAGAGCAGCCTGCAGGATGTAAACAAACACTAGAGGCCATAGGCACGAATATGAGTTAAATATCCATCTGAAGATGGTGCACTACTTAATCACAATGGTGAAGGTGGGGGTGGGAAGAATAAGTGAACTTTGTTTGAAACTAGGCAGCTATCCTTACCTGCACAAGTCGGTTTTTCACTCAGGCACCAGTGAACTAGTCTATCTCGCACCATTTTGATGGGTGGTCTGGGACTCTGTTTTGCATACCATTTGTAATGCAGGTACAGTATTCCCAAACATACCCACTACATACTTGTTGATGACTCAAGGCATTTCTCAGAGTCAAATCTGTTTTGTAATTTTTAATCTGAATACAGATATAGGAAGCAGAGTGAAAGGAAGTTGCACAACACAGGCTTTAGAAAGAAAGCACCACTCTGACAATGTAACACTGTGTGCTGTGGCTTCAGTTGAATACAGAGAACACGGATTAGGAAATTTGAATATTGGAATACTTGCTTTAGCACGGTTGCAAGGTTGCCAACGAGCATGAACTGTTTACTCATGGGTTGTCACTTTTTAGCTGCGATTTGCTCTTTGACAGATAGTTATTGGTACCAATAACTGTATACAACTATACATGAAGAACAGTTTGTATAGGGAGCTGAGATATTAGAAAGAATAAATATGTATTGAGCAGTAAATTATATAGGAAGGTAAAATCTGTAAACAAATTCCAACAAGAATCAGTAAAATGGCAAGAATCACCAGAGATGAAAATCTAAAAAATAGTACTAGAATTGATTGGTTGGTAAAGGCTATATGTTTGCAGCAGAGCTGGATGTTCTGCCTTAAAGAGTCCTCACAATTCTATTTTCCCATGCACATTAGTGTTCTTTTAAAGCCATGCGTTTATAGCAATTTCACTATTGTCCACAGAGCAAACTAACTAACTTTAATAATATTTTTTCAATACGTCTTTCTATATGGGGTAGTTACCTTTAAAAGGTTTATAAGGCTTTATCGCTGCGCTAAGGTGGCATTTCTCACGAAAAAAAAAAAAAAAAAAACTTTGGTTCAGTCACATCATGAGTATGCCATTCAGTTCTGGTCACCAATCCTCAGGAGGGTTGGAGAGAGTCTAGACAAGGGCAACAAAACTAACAAGGAGGTTGGAGAACCTCAGTTGAGGAAAGAGTACAAACATTAAACTTATGCTGGCCATACACTAGCCGGAAAATCATTCGCATATCTGTCATTTGGTCCGTTTGTTCGTTTTCCGTCCAATTAATGGGCACAAATAGAAAATCAGGTTTAACTTTTCCGAGCTGTAAAATCGAAGGAGCAGTTTGGAAAATTCTGCTGAACGAATGATAAATTGAGAGGTTAATGTGTTTCTCGCCCAAACTGTTTGCACTAGGTATATGTGACAAAATGAACGAAAAACTGATTCATTTATGTCCATTGAATGATTTATAGATCAAAAATCAAAATTCGGTCATTACATGATAGCACGATCGTCTGCGCATACGGCCAAGTGTTCGTTTTGCGTAAATGCGTTTGAACAATTTTTTGTATGATGTATGGCCAGCATTATTCTCCCTGCAGAAGAGACACAAAAGAGCAATATGATCACAATATACAAATCTTTAAATGGGGACTCTAGCATTGGGAGAAAACTGTTTAACCACTTTACGCCCGCGCTATAGCTGAACTATGGCTACAGCGCAGGCCTAAAATACCGGTTGATCTAAGATCGGAGTAAAGGGCAGATCACTGCTAATCAGTGCCTTATCAACAGTGCCACCTATCAGTGCAGCCTCATCAGCGCACATCAATGAAAGAGAAAAATTACCTGTTTGGAAAATGTTATACCAAACTATAAAACCCTTTTTTTTTTTTTTTTTTTTTTTTTTTTTTTTTAAAGTTTTCGTATTTTTTTGTTTGTTTTGCAAAAGAAAAAAAAACTGCAGTGATTTAATTTCACCAGAAGAAAGCTCTATTTGTGTGAAAAAAAATGATTAAAAAAATTCATATGGGTATAGTGTAGCATGACCACGCAATTGTCATTCAAAGTGTGACAGCGCTAAAAGCTGAAAATTGGCCTGGGCAGGAAGGAGGTATATGTGCCCAGTAAGCAAGTGGTTAACCTAAGGTCTTTAAAGAAGACCTGCATCCAGACAATGAAGTTGGAAAAAAAGCTGTTCAAGCTTAAACTGGGACTGTAAGGAGTTTTTTGCTGTTACAGCACTATGGATGTGGAACTCCCTTCCACATTTGGTGGTATCAGCTAGGAATGTAGATAAAATCAAAAAGCTTTAGATGTGTTTCTTAGCAAAGATATTGGAAAGGGCAGTGACATGAGCACACACACACTCAGGTTGAACCCGATTGACTGGTCTCTTTTTTTTTCAGCCTTTCCAACTATTTAACTATGTAAGTGCAGCAGCTTGTAGTGCCAATGTTTGCCTCATTTCTTCCACCTTCTACACATTCCTAGTTGCCCGTCATTCTAAAGATTACTGATTGGCCAATGAGTATGTGCATTAGACCGGTTTGGATGAGTAAGCATTTACATTAACAGAAAGTGCTGAATACCCAAATAGAACACCCTGGGTTCTTAAACTTAGTGACAGGGACTGTAGATTGCTGCATGTAAATGCAGACACCTTGAGGTGTCTGCACTTTATTGTTGATAGCAGCGTCTTTTTTCCTGTGATTGGCCCTTTAAAAAGGGTAACTCCAGTAAAACTGAAACTTCTCCCTTGTAGAAGGGCTGCATTCGCACTGCAATAATTAATTGCTTGTTTTTGTCTAGGGGATGGTAGACCTCCTCTTATAATCTTAAAGGCAGTGCTTCCCATGATTCAGCGATGGACTGTCCTCATGTCTAGTGCAGGGCTATGGTCCTTGCATCAGTCTTGATGACATTAGAGGGCCTTAGACCACCAGAGTGCATGGGAGATAGGGCTGTGGGAATCGGTCTATCAGCATAGAGCAGCCTGCAAAAGTGGAGGATTGGGTAAGTAAAAAGTGCATTACCAATTCCCCTAAACAAGCAGTTTTCGTTTTTCTGGAGTTCAACTTTAAATAATATGCAGTAAATGAGTGCTTCAGTGAATTGGCTACAGTGAACTGAAGTCTGATCCTTGTTTATGTATGGGTCATTGCTATTTTGAGGTTATTGTCAATTTTTGCACAGATTTGAATGATCCTGTACATGTTATGTTCATGTGTCTAGTTAAGGATGGTGACCCATGATGCAGTTTTGTCAAAAACGCCTTCAATTTTTGCTTTCTCACTTATTTCAGATAGTTGAAATCCTGCTGCAGTATACTGACAAAGCATTGAGGAAATGTCCAGAGCAAGGCAAAATCCAGGTCATGGAACAGCATTTCCAGGTAAGGAAGCTGGGTGACTAAAGGAATTTTCACTCCGAGAACAGAAAAAATGGATTTAAAACTACTTTCTAAAACTGGATTTTTTAAAGATGAACTTCAGGCAGATATAAAAACACATTTAATCCAGCTATGGATTAAATGAAAAATAATTAAAGCCAAACTGAACTTGCATGATTTTTTTATTACTGTAATTCATCCAGGCTACATATAATATATCTGATGTTCTTTTAGCATTTTTCTTTTAACCAATAAGTGCTGCAGCAATCTAGAAAGTTGGACTGCATTTCTCACACAAAGCTACAGCCCAGCTCTCCAGCTTTCTGACCACCCTACCCACTGTCGGGAGGGGGGTTTTTGGACCATGGGAGAGCTTGACTGCTGCTCTGTGTAAGAAACTGACTATCTAGGTTGTTGCAGCACAGGGCATTTTAATCCTTGCCACAGTACTTATCAGTTAAATAAGGATGAAAATAAGATAAGATGTATCACGAATACATTGGCTGGGTTTAGCTGGGCTTTACATATATTTTTCATTACTGCTGTTAACTCTTGCACTCTCTCTCTCATTTTCTAATTTATGTTTATGTATACAATGTGTGTGTGTATGTATATGTGTATGTATATGTGTATTTGTGTGTGTGTATGTATGTATATATATATATATATATATATATATATATATATATATATATATATATATATATATAATATTGTGTGTATATATAATATTATATATAATATTGTGTGTATGTGTATATATGTATATATATATATATATACACACACACACACTATATTACTAAAAGTATTGGGACGTCTGCCTTTGCATGCACATGAACCTGTTTGGGGTGGGGGAACTTGAGTTGGCCCACCATTTGCAGCTATACCAGCTTCCACTCTTCTGGGAAGGCTGTCCACAAGGTTTAAGAGTGTATGGGAATGTTTGAACATTCTTCCAGAAGCGCATTTGTGAGTTTAGGCACTGATGTTGGAGAGAAGGCCTGTCTTGCACACTCCTAAACCTTGTGGACAGCCTTCCCAGAAGAGTGGAAGCTGTTATAGCTGCAAAGGGTGGGCCAACTCAATATTGAACCCTACAGACCAACACTGGGATGCCATTAAAGTTAATGTGAGTGTAAAAGCAGGCGTCGCAATACTTTTGGTAATATAGTGTATATACAATACACCTCCTATATAATGCTCAGTACAACAGCAATCATTCTGAGAGATGAATGGCAATGTAATAATGTATTGCACACTGTGGTCTGCCTGATACTAATAGGAGGAGAGAGCAGAATGATGACCTTAATTTGTCCATTCACAGACAGGCACAATGTTTAGTCCAGTTGTACCGTATTGCTCAACTACAGCACAGCCAGCATTACATGTCTGTGCTATCTGGCATGGGTGTCTAGATCCAAAGCAAAGGAGGGTCTGAAAGGCAGAATCAAGGCCTTATTTCTTAAATCCGGATGGATCCCTCACACCCAATGACCTTGTTTGGTCACTTTTATAACTGTCGGGTTCACTTAAAAGAAAGATTGCTAAATACTGTTGGCAATATTTCATGAAATAAATGAGACCGTAGTATAGCCTCATTTTCATTAGGAGAGGTCATGATTACTGGACATGTATGACCAGGTCCTCTCAAAACTCATAATTAAGATAAAGGTTGAGGCTAGAGGGCTAAATCCTCCCCTGGGTTTTTTGTTTCTCCAAAGACATTTCTGGCTGTTTTTTTTTTTTTTTTTTTTCAAAGAGGAGAGCTCCTTGAAATGTTAAGATGATTAATTATTGTTAATATGTTTTTTTGCTAGGACACAGTACCAGTCTTAGTTGATTATTGCCTGCTTATGCAACGCACGTAAGTTGTTTATTCACTCAGTGTGAAATTCTATATATATTTTTTAATCTGAATATATGATTTTTGTATTGTTGATTGTTTTGTACTGTTGATTGAGGATAATGAACAGTATATTGGTGTATTCAAAGCTTTAAATATATTTTCCCCCGTACAATAGTTTTAAAGCTGAGCTCTAAGCTCTAATTATTTTCATTCAGGTATATTGCTTATTTGTCCAAAACAAGATAAAACCAAATTTTAAGCTCCCTAATGTCTGTGTAAAGAGAATAAAAACAATAGCTGTGATATTCTCACACCCACAGATGTAGGTGGGTTCTTCCTGCTACTTCCCAGTGATGTGTGCCTGCAGGGAAACTACGTCTCTGACTGTTCCCTTTGCATTAATTTATGTGTTAAAAATATATTGTTTTTAATTTGGGGGGGCAGCTGGGGCAGAGATTAACATTTTACTATAATTATACTTACAATATTTAAAATTGTGTTGATTTTTATGGAATTGTAAATTTCCTATTCTTTACTATACCTACCCCTGCACCCCACAGTATAACAATGCCTAAGAGGTGCAGCGGAGCACAGATTGTGAAGAATAATTTGAATCTGCTGTCAGTCACATTATGGGAGCATGTAGTGGCAGGGATAGGCTGGAAACGGCAAATCTGCTTAAACTGCATGGGAGCAGACACCCAACTGGTCACCTTGTATAGGGAGAGGAAGCAGCAGTGACATTTGTTTGAACAAGAAGCTCTTGCACAGAAGCGGAGTTCAGGGCACATACATAATAGATGGATTGGAATGCATGGAGTAAAAAACAGATTATGTTTTAGTGGCACTAAACAATAGACACATTTTGTAAGCTGCAGCATGACAGAGCTTATGATATTCAGTCATCATCTTCGAAGGTTTTGATGAGACTGACTATGCCGTGATAGAAATTCACAAGTTATCATTAGAACTGTGAACTCCCATCTTTCACCCGCAGTGTATACATTAAGAGTTAAAACTTGTCCATGGGAAGGCAGTAGGACGTGTGTCCTTTGTGTGAACCCCGGGGAGTAGATTGTCTTAGATGCATTGAAATGTCAATGCTAATGGAATAAAGATAGTGACTTGAAGGGGAATGTCACCGTTATCTGCTTAGCCATCTGAGCAATTTTTACCATAAAAATGGGAAAGGTTGTCTCCAGGGCAATGAGTAGGAATGACAGCTTTGTAGTCACAAGTCCGATGAATCCATCACCTTGCAGAAGAAACTGTTTCTGATCAACAGTTTAAGGGGTCGACTTTTACACGTGTGTATCAAATGACTTCAAGAACCCGTTTTATGTGTGTCATGATTTTTTTCTAAGCAATCCTGGATTGCCTTCTGACAGCTAGTTCTGTCTAGTTTCATAAAAATGTCATCACCATAAATAAAGTTCTATTATAAAGTACTTCAATTACTTATCAACAAATATTTTAGCACTTGCTAGATGTAGAGAGGTTTTTCACTTTTAGATTGCCTAATATTGTCTTTTATGTGTCTTCTAAATTGCTTTGTCTTTGGATTGTAACTTTCCTATTTTATAGGTGTGTTTTATTGTATTTCAAAGGCTTGCATTCTGCAGTGTTGAATATTGTATCTAGAGCAATTCAATTCTGAGAATAGAAAATGTGGTGATGACAGGAGATCACAACATTTTGCAGGTTTTTGGAAAAGTCTAAGTAGGAATTGCCAGTAAAATAAAGTTATCTAAAAGCAGAAAACCTATTTAATTGAAGATATAGATTGATAATCAAAAACTATGCAATAAATCTAACATAGATAGCACTGCTCTTGCGATGCGAACTAGTATTAATCTAAAATGAATAAATATTTATTGTGCTACATGTCTAATAACAGGATGTGGGTGAAATGTCATTTTGAGAGGGCTGAAACTTCAGTGGGTGTGTGGAAAAACTGTGATAATGGTAATATACTAATAGGACTAATAAAAGAACACTATACCTGATATATAACAAGGTACATATCCAAATTTCCTTATATATTACTTCAGTATAACTAAAAGATTATCCCAGAACTGCAACTGTATCTAAGGGATTTATCTCCTTCTATTGTATCTGTCTACGTAGTCTCTACTAACCTTTGCCAGCATAGCTTTCCATTCCACACGTCTAGACTTCAGGGCCCTGGAAGTAACTCACACCCAAGAACATAGTGAATGGGTTACTCAATTTTAATTTCAGTCTTTGGCTCTTATATACAGTATACAAAACAGGATATATTTCCAGTCTATACATGTCATATTCTACATATAATGAAAATAGAATCATGCATAACAGGAAAAAGTACTTTACCATAATCGTCAGCAAGAGACCCTTTAAAATATGCCTTTACATAAAGGAAACAGATATACCGTGTTTCCCCGAAAATAAGACCGGGTCTTATATTAATTTTGGCTTCAAAAACCACGCTAGGGCTTATTTTCAGGGGATGTCTTATTTACGGTATGTACAATGACTATCTTCAAATGATTGTAACCCTAAAATAAATATCCTGATCCTTTAAAGCATGATAGACAGCACAGTGCTTGTGCTGTGTCATTTAGCCCTCTCTATGTTCTAAAAAGCCTAGAATAAAACAATTAAATGTTAAAAAAAAAAGTTCTCTCCCCGTCAGCTCAGAAATCAGCATTATGACAATGCTGTCCAATGCTTATGTTTATTCATTCCCAAAAATAAACCTTGGATAAAGTCATTGTAAAATTATGTAATTAATTTTGTCAACTTTATTGTGGAAAATACCTTATTTACAGCGCCGCCGGGCGCTCACGTGACCCTCTGGAGCTCTACTTTCCCTCTCTGAATACTGCAGAGGGAGGAGCTGAGATCAAGGATTTTACTAGGGCTTATTTTCGGGGTAGGGCTTATTTTGCAGCCATCCCTGAAAATCATGCTATGTCTTATTTTTGGGGTAGGGCTTATTTTCAGGGAAACGGGGTATATACAACAGGAAAGCACACTCAAGAATGAATTTTTCAGAATAGCAAAATATCCTGCAAACAAAAATGTTCTCAAAACTCAGATAACATTGGGAGAAATTTACATCCTCAACAGCAAAAATGTCTTAAGTTGCAAAGGGAGAGATTTTCAGTAATATTTTAAAGTTAAAGTAAAACTCCAACATTCAATTAAGCATGACTATATGACATTTAAATAAAGCATAATACTAACAACTAATATTATGCGTTGAGTAGTAATATTTTGCTTGTTTTGTCCCAGTGCTAAAGCCTTAACATATTTATCATTGGTAGGTTTTTCTGTTAGGTTATGCTAACTAATTTCTTTATCTATGCAGGGATATCCTCTTTAGTCAGATGTATCACAAACTCTGTGAAAACTGTGTAGCTAAAGGTGTATTCTTGGAGTGTTTAGAGCCTTATCTTCTCCGGGACCAGCTACCAGGTCTTACTACTCACATCATGAAGGATCTGCTGCTCCATTTTCAGGATCGGGGTTTAATGGAAAGTTTGGAGGCTTGTATAGTGCACATGGACATCACCAGCCTTGACATACAGCAGGTATTTCTTACCATGTTCTACATACTGATCACCCCTTATATATATATATATATATATATATATATGACTTAATTTCTCAGGGATTTATTTTCTTCTTAAGTGTTTTTATACCCTGCAGCATGTATATAACAATGAAATTGTCTAGATCTAGTGGTCACCCCAGTCTGGGCAGCGAGCGCACGCAGACCTCAGCTCCACGCTAGGTCGGCCGCGACATAGCCCCACTGGACAGGGGCTGGCCTGCGGGTTGAATGCCTCGCACACGACCGGGTCTCGGGCCGAGTCGCAGCGTTCCTCCTGGCCAACAGCCCCCCCCCCATTTTGATGGCGAGGGGTTCTGTCTGGAGCAGTGCCTGCCTGGTTCCTGATATAGTGAGTAGCTTTCCTCACCTCTCCCACCATGATCCCGGTTGAAGAGTCCCCGGCATTTAAGGATCCAGCTGACAAGAAGGTGGAGGCTGTGACCTGCAATATGTACACTCTGGCTGGTTTGGCACTGAGACCAGTATTAACCATTGCCCTGGTGTCACAAACTCTGACTGAGTGGGCTGAACTTTTATGCCATGACCTGAAGGGAGAAGCTGGCAGACCCAGCTGGTCCAGGGGCTGCAGTTTATCTGTGATGCCTCTTTGGATACGGCTCCCCTAGTGACTCGGCTGTTTCGGCAGTGTCTTTTGGCTTAAATGCTGGTCTGTGGACCAGACTTCTAAAAAGGCCTTGACTTATCTCCCCTTTTAAGGGGATACCATGGATGACATCATTAAAGGTCTCACAGGGGGAAAGAGTACTTTTCTTCCGCAGGCTACTAAGGGCAAGGAACCTCATCGTAGACGTTGGCCCTCCTTCTCGGCTCATACTTTTTTTTCGTTCATCAGGGTTTACTGACAAGGGCTCAAAGCCTTTCAGGGCCTCTTCTGGAGGATCCAAATGAACCTGGTCTGGCAAGTCAAGAGCAGTCTTCTCCAGACCCGAGGACAAGGCTCATTTAGCATGGTGTACCCCCCACCCATATCGGGGGGTGGGGGCGTCTTCGTTTTTTTTCCGGTCCCGTGGACTTCCCTGGTACAAGACAAGTGGGTCCATGAATTCATTCGGTCTGGCTACAAGATTGAGCTTCACTCTTATCCCCCGGCAAGGTTCTTTCTTTCCAACCTGCGCCTTTCCCTGGACCGTTTACTGGGTCTGTTTGGGGCAGTACAAGACCTGTTGCTTCAAGTGGTGATTGTCTTAGTTTCCGACTTCAAAAAGTTTTCAGGGTTTCTGCTCAAACCAGTTTACAGTTCCCAGAAGGAAGACAAGGTGCGTCCAATCCTGGAGCTCAAGTCGCTCAACTGCTTTGTGCGGGTGCAGGAGTTAAGGGTGGAATCCATTCACACAGTGGTGGCATCCCTGCATCAGGGAGATTTTATTGCCTCTGTCGACATCAAGGATGCTTACCTTCACATTCCAATAAGTGGTGGTCACCAGCGCTTCCTCCACTTTGCTTTGGGAGAGGAAAATTATCAGTTTGATATATGACAGAAATGCCAGTGTATAAAGTTCTCTAAATTATCTTTCAAATGATGTAACGGTTTGTGGATCAATATGGCGATGCCGCTGTTTGTTATTTAAAACATCGTGGCACATTTGTTGGTACTGTGGGTGGGTCACCCTTGTCTGATGGCTTAATAACAATATCAGACTGTCTTAAGAGGGCAGATAAATTTGAGGTGGGGGAGGGAAGATTGCCAATGATCGTTTCTATTTTCTTAATAGTTTGCTATAAAAACATCCATACATTTGGACAGAGCAATAGTTCAGGGAAGTGACATGATTTAGGTTTAAAAGTTTGCACCTTGTGTGACTCAGGTTCAGAAGTGTTTAGTGTCGACTCGAGTGGGGGATCAAGTTCAACCGCTCCCTCATTGTGTAATAACATCAGGTCCCTAAGGGCTCTTAAGTCTTTCATGGTAAAATTCTTAATTTGTTCAGAGATTTCTTTCTCCATTTTCTTTTCTTTCCCTTTAGGATCAAACATGAACTTATAGGTGAGATTATGTGCAAACAAATAAAGATGTTTGATTGTCTCCATTACATCAATTTCTTGTGTTGGACAAAAGCTGAGGCCCATCTGAAGAATGGACTCTTGGGCCATTGTTTAAAGGAAATTCTGTTAGATTAATTATGTTCTGGGTGGTTGGTGCTATTGATGTCTGAGATGACCACACCACATACATGTTTAGATCACTCTGAACTTTGACCTCTGACAGGGCCAGAGCGGGGTCTAAAAAAACCCTTGTTGCCATAGGGAGCTTTGTTTTGGCCGGTACAGTTGTAGTGCCTTTATTCAGTAAATTATGTGGTACTGGCCTAAACTGGCCATATCAACTGGCCATTGATAACCTCAAATTCCCCCAGACGAGGCGACACATTAGTACGTGCTTTTTTAAATCAATATCTGTAGGTATATACCCACCACCCTGATTACGTGAACGTTTGGGAAGGCGTGCCTGTATTGATGCGAATTCAGAAATCGTGAAGTAACCTGTGAGGAAACCAAGCAGTAGTAGATGAATCCGATTCTGTAGTGTCATCTCTTTGATGGTGCATATGTGGAGTTTTGTGTCTGCCAGAATTTCTGGTTGTGTTTCTCCCTTTCAATTTATACGCATAGCCTTCTGAGAAGGCCATTTTATCTAAGATAAATGTTTTCTGTTTCTTAGTGACAATTTCTTTGTTCATATTTTTAAAGGTATTATTTGTTAGATAAGGGACTGCATGCCCCCCTTTTGGGTTGGGATTCTCGCATTCGCCGTGACAGACGTTTGCCCTGTAGCTCCCTGTGGATGGCCCCTCCCCGGGTACGAAAGCATGCATGGACTGGCACCTCAATATTATTTTCAGCTTTATTCTTTATGTACAACCTAAATTAACTATTGTCATTGTCCTACTTTACAGCATTAAATGTGTCTACAGCTTTCTAATAGTGTACTATAAGCTCCAGTGTTCAACATTCAGATGGTATTTGCGGAAATTGACTATGAGTATCATCCTAAAGGTCACTCCATCTGTAAAATGATTTTATAGAAGCTATAGGTATCTTTTAGATATATGTTTGTTTTACTGGACTATGTTTTTGAATAAAATTTTTTTTTAACAAATTAAATAGTCAAGCATTTGTATGGTACCATGAAAGTCCACATTAGCCTCAATCCGTTTCCTTCTCCATTTTCATAGAACGTAGGTACCTTTGTCTATGTATGATTTACACTGGCACCCATCCTTTTTAATACCTGCAATTTGAGCTTTTAAGGAGGATTTAGATTTCCAAAAACTTAATAAATTCTTTTTTTTTATAATTGACATTTTTTATTAATGTTTATATTGAGACATACAAAAAGAAAAGAGAAAAGGATGAAAGCCAACCAGGTATGTTAGTACATAAGTTAAACAAAAAAGAAATAAAAACAGTTTTAACAACCATGCTACGTGATCAAGCAATATCCAAATCTGCTATGAGCAAGTAGGCTTACAACATTTTATCAAACTTACTAAATCCTTGCAGGCCCAAAGAGTGTGTGTTGAAGGTTTCCTGTTAGTTCATTATATCTCTAGCAAATTGAAGAGGAGGAGGGAAATATTTTCGATAATCTATTTGGAGCCAAGTACCATCTGTTTACATTTTTTTGTGAATTATCCCAATGTTCTATACAGGAGGATGCTTTAGTATTGATTGATAATGCTTTTTGACAAAAAATGTAACATTTTGTGAAAGGTCTCTTTCCCATTTAGTCATATTAGGATTTTTCTTTTTGGAAGAGGAAAGTAGATTGTAGAATAGATTTATTCCTCTCTTTTTTTTTGTGCTGTGGTCTGTAAAAAACTGCCATATTTCTGTGGGAATATTGACATTATCATTAAGATTCAATTTATTTAGGCTGGTACATTTCCTTATTTTACCTTCCACTATATTCTTAAAGTTTAATGGTAGGCAATAGTAATTTTGGTAACCTTGAGTTATCCGCTCATTTTCTGATCGTATTTTACAATAGTCTATTATTCTTGAAGGTAGTGGTACTTTAGTGTGCATATTTCCATCTTTAGTTTTGGATAGGATATGCTTCTATGCTATCAGAGTTGATTTAATAGAAAGGAGGTTGGGTATAATTATTTTTTTAGGTTATTAAATGTTTAGCCATAGAAAGGCCAATTTTTGTTTAATTTGTTTTTATTGAAAATGGTTAAACAGAACATAAACAACACAATCCGACACAGCAAAGTGCGGGGAAACTACAAAGTCATAACCATAGAAGTACAAATGACCAACATATGCCATGCAGTGCCAGCAAGTACTACAGAACACAAATGCATACATCATATCCTGCACAGCTCTAATTCGAGACGAGCAATCAGATCATACACAATATGAGCAGAGAGGCGTAAACCATGTCGGAGGAAAAGCAGAAGAAAGAGAAAAAGAAAAAGAGGAGATAAGAAGGGTGGGGGAGTGGGGAGGAAGGGGAAGGAAGAGGGTAGGTAAACCACGAGCTACTAAAGTTTAAGCCTATACACATTAATCGGATGGGGCGGTATTGGAGGTGCCATTTGTGATTAAAGAGATATAAACCGGGGAGGTTTTAAAGGTGGACCATGAGTACCAGGTAGATTGGAAGCGGTCCAGTTTGTCTTGGGCAATAAAAGTGAGTTCTTCCAGCTGACAAGTCGCATCTACTTTTAGTAACCAATGCCACACTGTGGGAATGGTAGGAGTGCCCCAGTGGACAGGTATCAAAGCCTTCGCAGCGTTAAGCATATGGGGTATGACTGAACGTTTATATTTGGAAAGAGGCAAGGTAGTACCATGCAACAAGACCACCCAAGGGTCAGCAGGGATCTTTTCTTCCGTAATATTCTGGATAATCTGTAGAATTTCTGACCAGAATGGCTGAATCACAGGACAATGCCACCAGATGTGCACATGTGAGGCGGCTTCTCCGCAGCTCCTCCAACATAATGGGGAGATGGCCGGAGAAATACGATGCAATTTCCGTGGAGTGTAATACCACCTGGAGAGCAGCTTATAGTTGGACTCAGCCATCCTGGTCGAAATAGAAGAAATATGTGCTAAGGTGAGTACCTTGTCCTTTCTAGCATCGGAGACCTGAGAGTCAAGGTCCCGTTCCCACTGGTGGATAAAGTCCGGGTAGGGTGGACTTTGCAGTGATAGAAGAGCTTTGTAAAACTGCGATGTAGAGTGGAGAGGGGCGTCCCGAGGGTGTAAGATGGCCTCAATAGGGTTAAGGTCTGTGAGGTCCCTCAAGGGGCGTGGCAAAGAACCAATGAATGTACCCAGTTGTCTATGTCTCCAACGGTCCATATTAGTAGCAGATCTGGAACCCAGAATTAGGTGTAAAGGTTTCAGAGCATTGGAGTGCATCACATGATGAAGCAATAGTGGGGTTTTCGGGGACCATTGTTTAAAACCAGTGTCCAGAGAACCAGGGGTGAAGTAGGTATGATTTAAAAGTGGCATGAGAGGGGAGTTGTGGGCCCAGGCAAACTTCTTATGGAGGCTGTCCCAAACTGACAAAGTAGCTAAGGTCAGTGGGGAGGTGGTTGGAGAGAGTGCACGGGCGGATCCAGGGAGCTACAGACAGGTCAACACCACACATGTCATATTCCAGCTGAACCCACAATTTGGATTGAGATGAATACTTCCAGTCGGACACCCGGGTGAGCAAGATCGCCCGGCAGTAGTCACGTATACTAGGGAGTGCAAGCCCCCCAGTTCGCTTTGAGCGATATAGTGTTGCCCTAGCAATCCTGGGGCGCCTACCTTGCCACACATATTTCGCAATCAGGAATTGTAGTAAAGTAAAGAGGCCAATAGGCACACCCAGCGGTAGCATTTGGAAAAAGAAAAGAATACGGGGTAAAATATTCATTTTTATAATATTGGTCCTCCCCAACCACGAATGGTGTAGGGAGGACCATCTCCTCAGATCTGATTTAATTGCATTCAGCAAGGGGATATAGTTATGTTGAAATAGGGAGTGCAAGTTAGGAGTTAAATAAATGCCAAGATATTTTAGTTTAGACGGGCACCACTGGAAAGGAAAATGTGGGGAGAGGGAGTCAACTAAGGTGCGTGGGAGATTGATATTTAGAATTTCAGATTTAGACATGTTGATTTTAAAATTGGAGAGCTGGCGGAAGTCGGCAAAGGCCCGCAGTAGCACTGGCAGTGAAATGCGGGGTTGTTGAATGAAAAAGAGAATATCATCCGCGTACGCGGCATATTTGTGCGTTGTATGCCCGACCTTGACACCGTGGATATCAGCAGACTGTCTAACAGTGGATAAGAAGGGTTCGAGGGAAATGGCAAAGAGCAGGGGGGACAAAGGGCACCCTTGCCGTGTGCCATTATGTAATGGAAAGGGGGTACTCAGGAGGCCATTAACGCGTACCTGAGCAGTCGGCTGAGCGTAAAGGGCCGCAACACGGTGCAGTGCCCGCGGGCCCAAGCCGAAAAAGCGCAGAGTTGTCAACAAGTAATCCCAGTCCACCCGGTCAAACGCTTTTCTCTGTCGCTCATTGACAGACGTAGTCCTCTTTGATTAATATCAAATTGGGTTATACTGCCCTCTACAGGAGTAGGACTAGGCAGAAAGAAAAGGTTCTGGCCACACCTTAGGGGCAGTCCCAGAGGGTATATCCTCTTCCTGTCTGCTACAGGAAATCATTTTTTTTCTGTCTAGTCAGGAGTAAGGACCTAAGTTCCTTGCTGGGATCTTTGGTCCTGGCAAGATTTTTTAGAAAATTTTTTCTTTTTTTAGGCAGCTTTTGTCTCCAGTTGTTCCTGTGACATCTTCAAGCAAATTATGCCGGATCTGGGCGACGGGCTGGATGTTGAGATCCAGTGGTCACCCCAGCCGGCCTACGAGCGCGCGCAGGCCATAGCTCCGCGCTGGGTCGGCCGCGACACATTCAAGTAAGTATGCTGGAGCCGGGCGACGGGCTGGATGTTGAGATCCAGTGGTCACCCCGGTTCAGCCTACGAGCGCGTGCAGACCATAGCTCCGCGCTGGGTCGGCCGCGACATAGTCCCACTGGACGGGGACTGACCCTGCGAGTTAAAAGTCTCGCTTGGACGACAAGAACCAGCAGAGTCACGGCGTCCGTATTGGTCGACAGCCCCCCACCTCGGTGGAGAGGGTACTGTGAAGAGAGGGTGCCCGTCAGTTCCGGTATGGTGAGTAGATGTTCCCCCTTCCCCCCTGTGGGGTTTTTTGGGATACGGGCCCCTCTGTGCATGGTCGGATCCTTTTCTGACATTAAGGTTCCCCCTCTAGCCTATGACATGTTCACATATCTCCCTGTGATATTGTGATTTGGTTTGGGAGCTGACACTCCAGCAGGCTGGGTTTGGGAGCTGACACTCTAGCAGCCTTGGTTTGGGAGCTGACGCTCCATGAGGCTTGGTTTGGGAGCTGACGCTCCATGAGTCTTGGTTTGGGAGCTGACGCTCCATGAGCCTTGGTTTGAGAGCTGACACTCCAGTAGCCTTGGTTCTCCAGCAGATTTGATCCAAGGAGACCTGGTTCGATTTACTATAGTAAAGTATAAGACATCCAGGGCAAAGGAGGTAATAGGCAAGCACCTACCTTATACTGAGGGCTATCGCCATGCTCCTACAGGCCGCCGCCAGCCTTTTCAGAGCCGTTTACAGGCCGCTGCACTGGAGGAGCCATGCTAGATCGGCAGTCCGCCGCCATTTTGCTGTAGACCACACGTCTGCATTGTCTACACAGGCCGCCCCAGGCCACGCAGGCCACCATTTTTTCGTAGCCTGGTGTCTCCTGCATGGGGGCGGCCATGTTTGATGTGCCCAGCCGACCTCGTGGAGTAGCTGGGAGCGCTGGAAGGCGTGCACAGGGGGCGGAGCCACTTCCTTTTACCCGGGAAAGCGAGTACATGACTTCCCAGTCTGCATAGGACAACGCTGACAGACAGTTTGATAAAAAACTTCTCTGCATCAGGTGTTGAGCCCTTGGGGTCTCTCTCTCTCTCTCTGGGCGTCCAAAGCAGGTACGCTGAGGGGCGCTATTGCGCTGGGGGATTACAGATAAAAAAAAAAATATGTATATTTTTATTTTTCAAAATTTTTACTGGCAAAGTGTCCTGGATTAGCATGGACCCTGCCACACGTCTATCTCCACCTGATCCCCTCGAGTGGCTGCAGGACCCTCCAGTTCCCCACTTACTAGTGATGCATTATCAGCGGTTGTGGAGTCTTTTATATCCCGGGTGGAAGTGGCCTGTCAGGGATGGGGCGCAAGGAAGCGACCCCCGCCTACCCCTAAATTCATTCTGAACCTGTCACTGCAAGTGCAGGTCCTTCATCTGGGGCTAGTGTCTCAGGTACTGTCTCCTCAGACAGTGAGGAGGGCGTTTTGGCATCCGCCATAGCCCAAGAAGAAGCGTTGGTGAACGCACTAATTGTGAGACTGAGATCCCTTTTGGTACTAATAAACGGACCAAAATGGCGAAAGTGTTTTCTTTTGCCCAAATGTATTGGTAATAGCATTAAAGACGAATGGGGTCATCCAAAACGAACCCCTGGTTTTTTCCAAACGCATTATTAGGCGTTATCCGTTTGAGGAATTCCTCCTCAAGAAATGGAAAGTGCCACCTGTGGTGGATTTACCAATTTCCAGATTAAATAAAGCTACGGTTATCCCATTGGAGGACGCTCCGTCCTTTAGGGATTCGGTGGATCGTAAGGTGTAAGCTGTGTCTCGCGCCATCTTTTCCTTGATTGGGTCAGCTTTTTAGACCAGTGATTGCAATTGGTTTGG
This sequence comes from Pelophylax lessonae, assembly GCF_965119305.1. NCBI lineage: Eukaryota > Metazoa > Chordata > Amphibia > Anura > Ranidae > Pelophylax > Pelophylax lessonae. Next base: position 208,150,733 of record NC_138773.1, read on the forward strand.
TTTTACAAACATTGACAGAATGGACCAAGTTGTTACGCCAGGACTTAGAGGGGAGAAGCATCCCCCCGGCAGTATCAGACCTGCTGGAGCAGATGATACAAGGGCTACAGTTTTTCTGTGATGCTACTCTGGACGCCACTCCATTGTTGGGGCGGGCATCAATTTCAGCAGCCGTCCTCAGGCGTGTACTGTGGCTAGGGGTTGGTCGGCGGACCAAGGTTCCAAAGAAACTTGGGCTAATCTCCCTTTTCAGGGGGATCGCCTATTTTGGGGCCACCTTAGATGAGATTATCAAGAATCTCACTGGAGGCAAGAGTACGTTTTTGCCACAGAGCACTAAGGGTAAGGGACCTCGTCAGAGACGGGGGCCTTCCTTTTCCGCTCATAAAAGATTTTTTTCGCTCCGCTGAGACGGGCGATAAAGCTAAAGCCCTCCAAAACTCCTTCAGGAGGTTTTCAGGGGGCGCTGGTCGGGCAAACAAGAAGAGTTCGGCTCTTCCAGACCTGAAGATAAGACTATTAAAGCCTGAAAGTGCGCCCCCACCCATACTTGGGGTGGGGGGATGTCTTCGCCAGTTTCCGGATCCATGGCTTTCCAGAATCCCGGACAATTGGGTTTGCGAAATCAGAAGGTCAGGTTACAAGATCGAGTTTCAATCATTCCCACCGGTGCGATTCTTCCCCTCCAAGATCCAACTATCCCCGGATCGCCTAGAAGCTTTGCGGGGGGCGGTCACGGATTTAATGCAACAAGGCCACGTTCCTTGGACAGAGCGTTTTCAAAGGTTTTATTCGAACCTTTTCACAATACCAGAAAAGAGGGCAAGGTGCGTCCAATTCTGGACTTAAGAGCACTCAATCTTTTTGTCAAGGAACAAAAATTCAAGATGGAGTCCATTCACACAGTAGCGGCCTCCCTGCATCAGGGGCATTTTCTGGCGTCCATAGACATCTAGGATGCCTATCTTCACATTCTTATTTACGCAGGACATCAGCGTTTCCTGCGTTTTTTCCGTAAAGAGAACCATTATCAGTTTGTGGCGTTACCCTTTGCTCTCGCCCCGGCTCCTCGGGTCTTCACAAAGGTGTTGGCCCCAGTGTTGGCGCTGTTGTGGCAACGAGACATATCGATTCTAGGTTACCTAGACGATATTCTGCTTCGTGCAGAGTCTCCGCAGACTCTGTTGCTAACTTAGAGATCACCATAACCTCTTTGCAAGAGTTGGGTGGCTGGTGAACTTACAGAAGTTTTCTCTGGTTCCCACCAGGAGGCTGGAATATCTGGGTCTAATTTTTAGACACATCCAGGGCAAAAGTGTTTCTCCCTGCGGAGAAACTCCAGAAGATTCAATCAACGATTCAGTCGTACTATCTGACAACTGGCCTTCCCTTTGGACTTGCATGAGAGTCCTGGGTTTGATGGTGGCTTCTTTTGAAGCAGTATCATTTGCCCAGTCCCATACCCGAATCCTTCAAAGAAATTCTTCTCAAATGGAATCGGAATCCAGATTCCATGGACAATCGGATCCGACTGAGCGAGCGGACCAGGAAGTCTCTGGTCTGGTGGCTTCGGTCTCCGATGCTCAGCAGGGGAAGTCATGTCTTCCAATAGATTGGACGATTTTCACCACGGATGCCAGTCTATCCGGGTGGGGAGGAATTCTCGGCAAAGTATCCGCTCAGGGGCTTTGGTCCCTGGAAGAGTCCAGGTTACCGATAAATGTATTGGAACTGAGAGCGATCAGACTTTGTCTGACTCACTAGACCGAGCAGCTCCAGGGCAGCCCGGTTCGGATCCAGTCGGACAACGCCACGGCTGTGGCTTACGGCAATCACCAAGGGGGCACCAAGAGTGTCCTGGCGACTATAGAGTGACCAGCATTCTTCATTGGGCGGAACGATTTGTTCCAGCTCTCTCCGTGGTATTCATTCCGGGGGTGGAGAATTGGCAGGCTGATTATCTCAGCTGTCAGATTCTGGATCAAGGGGAATGATCTCTTCATCCAGAGGTATTCCACCAACTGTGCCTCCGTTGGGGCACCCCGAATGGGATCTGTTGGCATCTCGGCTCAACAGGAAAGTGCGGAGGTTTGTGGCTCGCTCCCGCGATCCTCTAGCAGACGCCGCAGACGCACTGATCGCCCCGTGGGGGCAGTATCAGCTACTGTATGCCTTCCCTCCTCTTAAGTTGCTGCCGAAGCTTCTTCGCAGGATAGAGGTGGAGGGAATCCCAGTTACCCTGGTAGTTCCGGACTGGCCTAGTCGGGCCTGGTATGCCGACCTGGGCAGGCAGATCGCAGACGTTCCTTGGCGACTTCCTCTCAGGGAGGATCTGCTGTTGCAGGGACCGATCTTTCATCCTGCTTTACGATCGCTGGCTTAACGCCCTGGCTATTGAGACCCAGGTGCTGAAGGACAAGGGATTGTCAGCTTCAGTTATTCCTATTCTAATTAAAGCTAGGAAAGCGACTTCCAGAAAGATTTATCATCGCACATGGAAGTCTTATATTGCATGGTGTGAATCCCTTGGGTTCCCCCCACGTTCCTATTCGGTGGCCCGAATATTGACTTTTCTGCAACAGGGAGTTGAGCAGAAGCTGGCCTTGAGTGTTATCAAGGGTCAGGTTTCAGCATTAGCTATCTTCTTTCAGAAGCTTTTGGCTACTCATTCCTTGGTGCGGAATTTCATCCAGGGGGTGCGACACCTGGCTTCACCAATGCGCGCACCCTTACCACCCTGGGATCTTAATTTGGTGTTGTCGGTTCCTCAGAAACCTCCCTTTGAAAATATCAGGGAGATTCCCTTGCTTACTTTTTCCCAGAAGGTGGCCTTCTTGGGGGCTATCACTTCTGCACGCAGGGTGTCAGAACTGGCTGCATTATCCTGTTGTTCCCCATATCTGGTGGTTCATAGGGATAAGGTTGTTCTTCGTCCGAATCCATCCTTCCTTCCTAAGGTGGTTTCAAAGTTTCATTTGAATAAGGACATGGTATTGTCTTCCCTGTGTCCTAAGCCCAGTCATCCTCGAGAATTCGCGTTGCATTCCTTGGATGTAGTTCGGGCGATCAGGGTATACTTGAATACTACGGATTCATTTCGTAATACGGAGTCACTGTTTGTGATCACGGATGGCCCTAAGAAGGGGTTGCCTGTTTTCTGCCGCGACCATCTCTAGATGGATCAGACAGACGGTGGTATAGGCTTATTCTATCTAAGGGTCGGGATCCCCCGTTCCCTGTTAAGGCGCACTCTACTCGGGCGCTTAGTGTTTCCTGGGCCTTCCGCCATCAGGCGTCAGTGGTTCAGGTTTTCAAGGCGACTACTTGGTCGTCGGTTCATACCTTTACAATATTGTATAAGGTTTATGTGATGGCATCGTCAGATGCCTCTTTTGGCCGCAAGGTTCCTGCAGGCCGCTGATGAGGAGACTGTTGGTCTACCTCGAGGGTTTGTTGGGTAGGTCTCATCTGTTTGCTCGATGAGTCCCTTGATACTTCTGGTTGGCTCCGGTTGGGCCTTCTGGATTTTGATTCTGTTCCCACCCCTCATTTGTGGCACTGCTTTGGGACGTCCCAATTTGATATTAATCAAAGAGGACTACGTCTGTCAATGAGCGACAGAGAAAAATGGATTTTTGTAAGATCTTACCGTAAAATCCTTTTCTCTTAGCTCATTGACAGACGTAGTACCCGCCCCTCTATTATTGAGTTGGGTCTGGTTAAATTCTCTGACACTGCTTTGTGACATAACTGATTTCCTGTAGCAGACAGGAAGAGGATATACCCTCTGGGACTGCCCCTAAGGTGTGGCCAGAACGTTTTCTTTCTGCCTAGTCCTACTCCTGTAGAGGGCAGTATAACCCAATTTGATATTAATCAAAGAGGACTACGTCTGTCAATGAGCTAAGAGAAAAGGATTTTACGGTAAGATCTTAAAAAAATCCATTTTTTCAGCATCCGTAGACAAAAACAGGGTGGGCTGGGATTGACTGCGGACAAAATGAAGTAAGGAGAGGGCGCAAAGGGAATTTTCCCGAGCCTCTCTCCCAGGGATGAATCCGGTTTGATCTGTGGAAATCCAGGAGGGGATGAGGGGTAGGAGTCTATTAGCTAACACTTTGGAGTATAACTTAAGGTCTACGTTCAAAAGGGAAATGGGGCGGTAACTACCGCAGTCTGTAGGGTCCTTGCCAGGTTTGGGTAGGACAGAGATGTGAGCAGCAAGCGACTCTGGGCGAAAACCTACAGATTTGGAGATCCAGTTGGAATAGGAGGTCAGGTGAGGTAGCAGCACATCCGCAATTTTTTTATAGTATGCCACCGTGTATCCGTCAGGGCCCGGGGCCTTGCCCACCGGCGTAGTTTTCAATGCTAGTTGAAATTCTGCTACCGAAAAGTCTTCCTCCAACTTTCTCAGAGAACGTTTAGATAATTTAGGGAGATTAGCCTGCTTGAGGTACGCCCAGATACGCTTCTGCTTTTCAGGGGGGGGGAGATGGCTAAGGTCACCCTCCACATAATAGAGCTTACTGTAAAAATCCCTAAAAGCCTGCGCTATAGCAGGGGAGGAGTGAACCATAGGGCCACCTGAAGGTTTAACTTTCTGTATGAAGGCAGCCGTTTTTTGCTCCTTAAGAGACCTGGCAAGCAGCCTGCCTGGCTTGTCACCCCATACATATCGCTTGTGAGCAATTAGGTGAAACTTACGCTTAGTGGCCTGGTCGAGTAATGAGCGCAAAGTCTCCCTAGCCTCTGTCAAAGCCTGCAAATGGGAGATATGCAGGGACAATTTGTGAGACTTTTCCAGGTCGGCAACCCATGCGAGCTACTCCGCAATCAGTTGACCCTGCTCCCTCTTTCTCCGAGCCCCCAACTCTATTAGTTTTCCCCTCATGGTGGCCTTATGCGCCTCCCAAATCAGAGAGGGAGGGGCATCATCCCTGGCGTTTTCACTGAAATATTGTGATAAGGCGGACGATAGAAAAGCAGCTTCTGAGGGGTTTGCAAGGAGAGAATCATTTAGCTTCCAATTAGAGGAGCGGGGGGGCAGAGAAGGCAGGAGCAGGGTGGCCATGACCGGAGCGTGATCTGACAAGGTGGAGCAGCCTATAGATGCAGATCTCAAAAGTGGCAAATGAAAGTGATCCATGAAAATGTTATCAATCCTAGAGTAGCATCCGTGGGCTCTAGAAAAATGAGAGAAGTCAGTGACCTTGGGATGTAAGATGCGCCATACATCAACGAGTTGAAGGGCGAGCAAATTTTTCTTAAGACGGGCTATTTGTTTGAAGGGGATGTTAGATCTGCCTCTAGAGGTGTCAAGGAGTGGGTCCAGGACCATATTGAAGTCGCCAGCGACAACAAGCAGGCCATCAGCAAACTCCGCCAGCTCCAATAGTGTTTTGCGTAAAAAGGTAGACTGAGCCTGATTAGGGGCATAGATATTGGCAAGCGTACAGCGGGTGTTACCTATGGACCCCTTCAGAAATAGGAAGCGGCCATCGTTATCAGTAAGCATCTTGTCGAGTTGAAAGGGAGTGTTCTTATGGAACCCAATGGCGACCCCTTTAGTCTTGTTCGAGGGGGAGAGACTATAAAACCAAGTAGGGTAATTCGGGGAGAATAGTTTAACATGCGTGGAATGGGAGAGGTAGGTTTCCTGTAAAAATGCGACAGAGCATAATTCACGCTGAAGCTCCCGATACAGTTGGTGGCGTTTAAAAGCTGTATTCAGAACCCGAACATTATACAATAAGACTTTTACGGTCGCCATGGAGTACCAGGGAACGCCCCACACATACTAAACATATACTCGGGTCTACCAGGGAGAGGGAGTAGATGGGACGGGTGTGGGGGAGGAAGAGAAAGAAGAAGCAGAAAGGAAGAGCAAAAAGAAAAGAACGAACAGAGAGAAGACACAAGTCAAATGTCCAATGGGACATACAACACAATCACGCAGCGAACTGCAGTGGTCCCAGAGGGGAGGGGGGAGCGAGAGACGGGGCGCCTCGCAAGGGTAAACCCCCTGCGCGACAGAAACCCGGCCCCCGATGCCCCCATACCCTGGAGGAGGAAGGGGAACATGACAAGCAGGCGGAGGAACATCCCGCTGAACCACTTAGGAGGGAGCCGGTGGCGGCATCCCGGCAAACTGAGGTCACATGAACAATAAACATAAAAGGAAAGTCACAAAAACCTCCCCCTGGCAAAGGGGATAGTACCAGATCAGAGAGGCAAAAACAAAAAGGGTCTCAGGTATGTAAACAAGCCGGTAAACACGTGAGTGGAAAAAAGCCCTCAGGGAAACGTAGAGAGCAAGCTGAAAAAAGGTAGACATCGCATCAAGGACATCCTGTATAATACCGTTCCACAGTTACTCAGGAGGAAGAGGATACAGAGCATTGGAGCTTGATTTGCGGGTAGATGACGGAGCTGAAGTGCGCATCTTTTTGGATGGCGTCTTGTGCCAGGAGGTGTCCGGTTTAAAAGAAAACACAGGAATGCAGTCGTGCCAGCCTGGCAACTCCATGGGAGGTAGACCCATATCCTGGAGGAAAGCTGGAAGATCCTCGGGGAAACGCAGGGTGGCGGAGCGCCCGTTTTTGGTGGCAATGAGACAGGCAGGGAATCCCCACCGATACGTTGCTCCATCTGCCTTGAGTTGCTCCAGCAGGGGCTTCAGCGCACGCCTGCGTTCTAGGGTTTCCTTAGAAAGGTCCGGGAAGAGGTTCAGAGAGGCCCCGTCAAAATCTAAGACCTGTGTGCCGCTTAGTTTGGACATAATGGCATTTTTGTCCTCATAGTAATGAAGGCGGCATATTACATGCCTGGGTAAGTCAGTGGACAAGTTGCGGAGTCTGAGGGCTCTGTGGGTCAAAGCGTAACGGGTCAGTAGGAGGTTTACCCAATACGGAGTTAAAGATGCCCCTCACCGAGGCCTCAAGGTCCTCATCTCTTGTAGCTTCCGGAAGCCCGCGGATGCGGATGTTATTCCGCCGGTTGCGGTTCTCGAGGTCCTCCATCTTGTACAAAGCTGCACGGTGAGCGATCGCTAGCTGTGTGACTTTGTCCTGAAGTTCCTTGATGGAGCCCTCCTGTGCGTCCTGCCTGCACTCCGTGTCCTCCACTCTGGTGAGCAAATGAGACATGTCCGTGCGGACCGCTGTGATCTCCTTCTTAAGCGAACGCTCCAGGTTGCGGAACATACCGCCTATCTCCTGCTTCAAACCGTGGAGCAGGGAAGACATGTCGGAGGCGGCAGGAGAATGCGGCTCGTCCACGATGTCGGAGAAGAAGGATTAGGAGGCCGGGGAATGCTCGCGTGGCGAAGCGGAGTGGGCGGAAGAAGCTTTACCCGACTTCGAGGCTGCGGCCCTGCTCCCTCGTGTATGGGAGCCCGAACTTCCCGCGTACAGGAACTTCTTAATGGACCCGGAGCCGGACTGTTTGGAGGACGAACCCTTCCCGGACCGCTTGCCCGACATGGAGCATAGATTTGGGGCTTTAGAAGACATTACCAGGGATTATATTGCCGAGATGCCACCGGAGCTCAGATCAAGCATGTCTGCTCGCCGCCATGCAGCGCTTGCTTGCTATCTTCAAATCAGGGGTGCAGAGATCCACAGACGTGTTTAGGGTGTAACGTGAATAGCAGAAATAGTAGCAATCACCAAGGCAGGCATCCACACGTATAGCTACTCAAACAATCAAAAAACTGCAAAGGGAGAGATGATTGTATAGTGAAAGCAAGGAATTGTCACAGATGACCGGGAGCAATACTCTGCAGAGCAACCCTAACAGTCTGATTGCAGTTAGCTGTCTTGAGCAGCTAGGGTGCCAGTTCATAAGGCATGCAGGTGGGGGAGATGGCAACTGGCAGAGGAGAGGAGTAGGGGATGCACCTTGGCCAGGGGTCCACAGTGAAGGTAAAGTAGGAGGGTCCCACGTGGGCTGCAGCTCCTGCAGGGGGGGATCCCTTGTTGAGACAGGGATAAGCTGGGCCAACGGCTATTCAAGCACCATCACAGGAAGAAGGTGAGGTCTGGGGTCTTGAGTCCTGGCAGGGCGGGGGAATCCCAGAGGTGCCCAGCAAGTGTGAGGGGGCCGGGAAGATGGCGGCCGGGTGCTGGCATGTAGGCCGTGGCCGACGGAGAGGGTCCAGGAGGCACAGCAGGGCAGATTAGGGCAGAGGGGGGCAGCACTGTGGGACAGGATGGTGTGTGGGGATGTTGTTGGTGCCTACCTCCCCTCTGGAGCTCCGGATGGCGGGCCGCGGCGGCCGCGCAGGCCTCGGGGTGCTGCTTTCAGTTAAGTCCCCGGCTTTAGGCCTAGCTAGGCCGCGGACGTAAATCCGGTCCCGATGGCTTGTTTTAAAAAATTCTTTGCCTGGTGGGTACCCCAGAGTCTGGAAAATCAAAGTAGGGCAGTGGTGAGCCGCTGGGTGTAGCAGGGATGGAGCATTGCAGCAGATGATAATTTAAAACGGCGGAGCTCCTCACAGAGACGTCCGCCTTGGTCTGCTTCCGGTCACGCCCCCCTAGAAAGGCCAATTAGATCATGTCCTATAGTGACCTTTTTTTCAATGTTTGTCCATAGTTTGTCATCAGGAGAGGAAAACCAGAATTTAATTTGGTCTAATAGTGCCGCATAGTAATAATTTGTGATATCTGGCAAACCCATTCCTCCTAAGCCCTTAGAAGTAGTTAATATTGAGAATGCCACTGTTTTTCTTGTTACATATAACATTTTTCAATTTAGTATTCATCTACGTAAAAAATATGGGGGTATCGGGATAGGGAGGGAGCGAAATCGTACACGATCTTCGGTGATAATTGCATTTTGAGGGCTGCAATTTATCAACCCATGATAATTGAGATTTTTGAATATGTTGTAGATCTTTACTGGTTTGTTCTAAAAGTTTGGGAAACTTAACTTCATATATTTTGGAGGTTGCGTAGGTCAGTTATATACCCAGGTATGATATAGATGTTTCCTCCCAATTGAAGCCGTATTTATTACTCAGATTTTTTTCAATGATCTTTATGAAGAATGAAGCATTTATTTTGATTGATTGACCTTATAATATGAGACTTTACTATACTGGTCCAATAGTTTTTGAACAATGGTTAGGGATGTATCTGGGTTTGTCAGAGCAGGGATAATGTTGTCTGCAAAAAGCCTCAACTTATGTTCATATTGCCTTATTTTGATACCCTTAATATCAGGGTTAGTACATATGCATTCCACTAATGGTTCTATTGCTAAGGAGAATATTATCGGGGATAGGGGACAACCTTGTGTGGTTCCATTGGTTAAGCTGAGACTTTTGAAAATTATTCCTGAGGAGAACACCTTAGCTGAGGGTTGTGAATATAGTGACATATACCAAATTTTTCCAGTGTTTTAGAGATAAACTTCCAATGCATTCTATAAAATGCTTTTTCAGCATCTAATGCCAAGAAAATAGCGGTTGTTTGATCGTTTTCTATATGATTAATTAAATTTACCATCCTTCTAGTGCCATCAGGGGCTTGTCTTCCCTTAATGAAACCTACTTGGTCTGGCTGAATGAGATAAGATATTATGTTTATTATTAAACGGTTTGCTAAGATTTTCACATATATTTTTATATCTGGGTTTTAATAATGATATAGGTCTATAATTTATCGGTGAGGTTGGATCTTTACCTGGTTTGGGAAGGGTAATTATTAAAGCTTCCAACACCTCTTTTGGGTTTTTGCCAGAGGTGACAACTTGATTAAACAGGTTGGTCAGGTATGGAGATAGGATGTCGCTAAAGGCTTGATAATTTCCCGATAGACCATCAACTCCCAGAGCTTTATTTTTAGTTAATGATTTTAAAAGGGTTTCATGTACTGAAACTGGATCATTGAGTGAAGCTAAATCTTTGGGATCCACTTCCGGTAGGTTTATTGTTTTTAGGAAGTCACATATGTTTTTAGGTGTGGGTTGGGGGGTGTTTGTGTCTTCTTTAAGATTGTACAAGTATTCATAATACTCTGAAAAGGTGTCAGCGATTTCCTGGGGGTTGTAAATTACTTTGCCTGAAGCAGGGTGAATTAATAATTTTATTTTTGTTTTGGCGTTGACGTAGTTGGTTAGCCAATAGTGTACTAGCTTTGTAACCCTGACAGTAGTGGTTTAGTTTCAATCTCTTAATGTACTTATCGTGATCTTCTATCCGGATGGATCTTAAATCTGTTCTAAGATTGAGTTTTTGTGCTAATTTTAAGTCCTTAGGGGTGATTTTGTGTTTTTCCTCTAGTAGTGAGATGTGCTTTAGTATTTGGTTAACTGCACATTTTTTTTCCTTTTTTTTTTCTTCTCTAGCAGCTATCTGCATTAGGAGACCTCTTACAAAGGCTTTATGAGAACACCATAAGACGGTGCTTTCTACCGAATCATCATCATCATCATCATCATCATCATCATTAAATACAAAAAGTTATTTCTCTGTCGCTCATTGACAGACGTAGCCTATTTCTGCAGTTGCAGGTACTTCATCTGGGATTGGTGTCTCGGGTACTGTCTCTTCAGACAGTGAGGAGGATGTTTCGGCATCAGCCATAGCCCGAGAGGAAGCGTTGGTAAACGCACTCATTGTATCTGTTCAAGAAACCTTAAGATTACAGGGTATTCCGTCGGAAATAGCTGAAACTGAAATCCCTTTTGGGACTAAAAAACGCATCAAAGTGGCGAAGGTTTTTCCATTGCCCAAATGTTTTGGCAATCCAATCAAAGAAGAATGGAGTCTGCCAAAACGCACCTCTGCTATTTCTAAACGCATTAACAGGCGTTATCCGTTTGAGGAAACCCTCATTAAGAAATGGACAGAACCACCTGTGTTGGATTCACCAATTGCTAGATTGAATAAAGCCACGGTTATTCCTTTAGAAGACGCTCCGTCTTTTAAAGACCCAGTGGATCGCAAGATAGAAGCTATGTCTCGCACCATGTTTTCCTTGATTGGATCAGCTTTCAGACCAATAATTGCTATTGGTCTGGTTTCGCAGACTGTAACTGAATGGACCAAGTGGTTACGCCGGGACTTAGAAGAGGTCCCTCAGGCGGTATCAGATTTGTTGGAACAAATGATACAGGGGTTACAGTTTGTGTGTGATGCGGCGTTAGACGCCACTCCATTATTGGCGCGAGCATCAGTTTCAGCAGTGGTTCTCAGGCGTACACTGTGGCTAAAAGGTTGGTTAGCCGACCAAGGTTCCAAAAAAGCATTGGCTAATATCCCCTTTTTAGGAGAGCGTCTATTTGGAGCCAACTTAGATGAGATCATTAAGGATCTCACGGGTGGAAAGAGCACCTTTTTACCGCAAAATGTTAAGGGTAAAGGAACTCGTCAAAGACGAGGGCCTTCTTTCTCTGCTCACAAAAAGTTTTTTCGTCCCGCGGGTGAAAAAATTAAGTCCTCCAAAGCTCCTTCAGGAGGCTTCAGGGGACGTTGGTCGGGCAAGCAAAAGCCCGCCCCCTCCAGACCTGAAGATAAATCGTCCAAAGCCTGAAGGTGCGCCCCCACCCATAATTGGGGTGGGGGGACGTCTTCGCCGGTTCCCGGATCCATGGCTTTCCAGAATCCCGGACAAGTGGGTTTGCGAAGTCATAAGGTCAGGGTACAAGATCGAGTTTCGATCTCTCCCACCGGCGCGATTCTTCCCTTCCAATATCCGACTATCCCCGGATCGTTTAGAAGATCTGCGGAGAGCAGTCACGGATTTACTACAACAAGGAGTGGTAGTCCACGTTCCTTGGACAGAACGTTTTCAGGGGTTTTATTCAAACCTATTTACAATACCCAGGAAAGAGGGCAAAGTGCGTCCAATTCTGGACTTAAGGGCACTCAATTCCTTTCTCAACATAAGAAAATTCAAGATGGAATCCATTCGCACAGTAGCAGCCTTCCTGCATCCAGGGGATGTCCTAGCGTCCATAGACATCAAGGACGCCTATCTTCACATTCCCATTTTCGCAGGACATCAGCGGTTTCTACGCTTTTCCGTAGAGGAGAACCACTATCAGTTTGTGGCGTTACCTTTCGGTCTCGCCACGGCTCCTCGGGTCTTCACGAAGGTGTTGGCCCCAATGTTGGCACTACTGCGCCAAAGAGGCAGATAGATTCTAGGTTACCTAGACGATCTACTGCTTCATGCAGAGTCTCCTCAGACCCTGCTACAAAACATAGAAATTACTATAATTTCTTTACAGGAATTCGGGTGGCTGGTGAACCAGCAAAAGTCATTTCTGGTTCCCACCCAGAGGCTCGAATATCTGGGTCTAATTCTAGACACAGTCAGGTCAAGAGTTTTCCTTCCGGTAGGGAAACTCCGGAAGATTCAATCAGCAGTCCAGTTGTTACTATCCAACAGCTGGTCTTCTCTTCGAACTTGCATGAGGGTTCTGGGGTTGATGGTGGCTTCCTTCGAAGCAGTCCCATTTGCCCAGTCCCATACCCGAATTCTTCAGCAAGAGATTCTTCTCAGATGGAATCGGAATCCGGAATCCCTGGACAATCGGATCCGATTGAGCAAACAGACCAGAGAGTCTCTGGTCTGGTGGCTTCGGTCTCCGATGCTCAGCCAGGGAAAGTCATTTCTGCCAATATATTGGACGATAGTGAACACGGATGCCAGTCTATCCGGATGGGGAGGAATTCTCGGTCAGTTATCTGTCCAGGGACTTTGGTCCCTGGAAGAATCCAGGTTGCCGATAAATGTTTTGGAACTGAGAGCGATCAGACTTTGTCTGATTCACTGGACCGAGCAGCTCCAGGGCAGCCCGGTTCGGATCCAGTCGGACAACGCCACGGCCGTGGCTTATGTCAATCACCAGGGGGGCACCAAGAGTGTCCGAGCGGCCAAAGAAGTGGCTTGCATTCTTCACTGGGCGGAACGATTTGTTCCAGCTATCTCTGCGGTGTTCATTCCGGGGGTGGAGAATTGGCAGGCAGATTATCTCAGCCGTCAGACTCTGGATCAGGGGGAATGGTCCCTCCATCCAGAAGTTTTCCACCAGTTGTGCCTACGGTGGGGCACCCCGGATGTGGATCTGTTGGCATCACGATTCAACAGGAAAGTACAGAGATTCGTGGCTCGCTCCCGCGATCCTATAGCAGAGACCGCAGACGCACTGATCGCCCCGTGGGGGCAATACCAGCTAATGTATGCCTTCCCTCCTCTCGGGTTACTGCCAAGACTTCTTCGCAGGATAGAGGAGGAAGGAATTCCAGTAATCCTGGTAGCTCCGGACTGGCCTCGCCGAGCGTGGTACGCCGACGTGGTCAGACTGGTGGCGGACGTCCCGTGGAGACTTCCTCTCAGGGAGGACCTACTGTCTCAGGGACCGATCTTCCATCCTGCTTTACGATCTCTGGCTTTAACGGCCTGGCTATTGAGACCCAGGTGCTGAAGGACAAGGGATTGTCAGCTTCAGTTATTCCTACTCTAGTTAAAGCAAGGAAAGCGACTTCCAGAAAGATTTATCATCGTACATGGAAGTCCTACATTGCATGGTGTGAACCTCTGGGGTTCCGTCCACGGTCTTATTCGGTTAGTCGAATATTAGCTTTTCTGCAACAAGGGGTTGAGCAGAAACTGGCCTTGAGCACTATCAAGGGTCAGGTCTCAGCATTAGCTATCTTCTTTCAGAAGCCTTTGGCTACTCATTCCTTGGTGCGGAATTTCATCCAGGGGGTGCGACATCTGGCTCCGCCAGTGCGCGCGCCGTTACCACCCTGGGATCTTAATTTAGTATTGTCGGTTCTTCAGAAACCTCCCTTTGAAGATATTAGGGAGATTCCTCTACCTACGTTGTCCCAGAAGGTGGCCTTCTTGGTGGCTATCACTTCTGCACGCAGGGTGTCAGAACTGGCCGCTTTATCTTGTCGTTCCCCATATCTGGTGGTTCATAGAGATAAGGTGGTTCTTCGTCCGAATCCATCCTTCCTACCAAAAGTGGTTTCAGAATTTCATCTGAATGAAGAAATTGTATTACCTTCCCTGTGTCCTAAGCCCAGTCATCCTCGGGAGTTTGCTTTACACTCCTTGGATGTGGTCCGGGCGATCAGGGTATATTTGAAAACGACAGACTCGTTTCGCAAGACGGATTCACTTTTTGTGATCCCGAATGGACCCAAAAAAGGGGTTGCCTGCATCTGCCGCGACTATTTCCAAATGGATCAGACAGACGGTGGTACAGGCTTATTCTATTAAGGGTCGGGAGCCCCCGTTCCCTGTTAAGGCGCACTCCACTCGGGCACTTATTGCGTCATGGGCCTTTCGCCATCAGGCGTCAGTGGTCCAGGTGTGCAAGGCGGCTACCTAGTCGTCGGTGCATACCTTTTGAGGAGACCAGTGGTCTGCCTCGAGGGTTTTATTCCGTTGGAAATTTTCATTTGAGTCTCATTCTTTGTTTATAATGAGCCTTTAGAACTTCTAGTTTGGCACCGGTTGGGCCTTCTAGATTGGATTTTGATTTCGGTCAATCCCACCCCTCATTTGTGGCACTGCTTCTGGATGTCCCAGTTCTTGTGAATCAAGAAGACTACGTCTGTCAATGAGCGACAGAGAAAATCTGATTTTTGTAAGATCTTACCGTAAAATCCTTTTCTCTTAGCTCATTGACAGACGTAGTACCCGCCCCTCTATCATTGAGTTGGGTTGGGTTAAATTCTCTGTTGCTGCTTTGTGACAGAACTGATGCCTTGTAGCAGAGAGAGGGAGGATATACCCTCAGGGACTGCCCCTAGGGTGGAGCCAGAACGTTTTTTCTTTTCTGCCTAGTCCTGCTCCTGCGGACAACATAACCCAGTTCTTGTGAATCAAGAAGACTACGTTTGTCAATGAGCTAAGAGAAAAGGATTTCACGGTAAGATCTTACAAAAATCCGATTTTAAGGGTTTTTTTTATCACGGACAAATGCTCCTCTTGAGAAAGGATGAAGGTGTTATTCCTCCATACAATGATGTTAGTACAAGTCTGACCTACTTTGATTTCCATTGTTATTGTAGCATGGTCAGACCACGAAATATTGTGTATCCTGAGCATTGATTATGTTCTGTAGTAATAATTTGTCCGTGATAAAATAATCTATCCTGGAATAGGATTTGTGGACAGGAGAGTAGAATATATAATCCTTTTCGGTGGAATGAAGACACCTCCAGGGATCATAGAAATCTTCATTAGAAAAATTTGGTTTAGGCTGGTTTTGTTGGTGTGTTCTTGGTTGGAGGTGTCCAGAGAAGGATCAAAAGGTGCGTTAAGGTCCTCACATAAAATAAGGTGTCCCTTTTTGTATTTTCTGTGCTTTCATTATAATTTTCTTTATGAATTGGTGAGGGTTTTTTGGGGGGGGGGCGTAAATATTGATGATTGTATATTCTGAGTTTTAAATGGTTGCTACTGGTATGATGAATATTCTTTGAGTATCAGTTTTAACTTCTATAGGTTGAAAGGACGCGGAGTCTTTCTTTTTCTTGGGGTTGTTGGATACATAGATGTGTGGAAATTTGTGGTGAGAGAACTTTGGTGCTTTGTTCGCTGCAACGTGGGATTCTTGTATGCATATGATGTCACTACCAAAATTCAAAATGTCATTCCGTAGAGCTTTATGTTTATACGGGCTGTTGAGGCCTCTTGCGTTAAGTGACATGAGTTTACTCCCCTTTAGGATGATAGAATTCACCAATGGAAAGTAACATTAAGTCTATTTGGAAGGAAAAATGTTTTGAGATTTTCACTGTTGGATCCTGTGTCATCCAGTAGGTGGCAGTATTGTACCTTGTAACTTTCTAAAGGAAATACATTTCTTAAACCATATAAACTATAGTTATAGAGAAATAAAAAGGGAGATGTAAATTAACTGTTGTGTACATTTAGTCCTCATGCACACAGCGCGTTTTTACAGCTGCTTTTAGGAGCGTAAGGCTTTTTTTTTTTCTCCAACTTAAAAACGCCCCTCCATGTTGTTCTATGGCCTCATGCACACACAGGCTTTTAGGAGCTGTAAGTGGCATAGGTGTTTTTAAGCTATAAAAAAAAAAAAAAAATACCCAGGGCCAGCGTGTTCTGGAGTAGCAGCGTTAAGCTTAAGAAGCTTAAAGTGGAGTTCCACCCTAAAATTATACTTACCTCCATCTTCTCGCTCAGGGTCACCTGAAAAACAAATGGATAATTGCGATTTTTTTTTTTTTTTTTTACTTACCTCGTTTAGAAGAAAATTATACTTACCTTACTTCCTCTTCCTCCCCTCGGCGGCCACGGCGATTCGTCACTTCCTGGCATGCAATGATTCCTGGGAGCTGAACGTCATCGCTCCCAGGAATCAATGCGCCTGCACCGGCCCCGACGTCAGTTCCGGTTCGGGCGCCGTCATACCTTGCAAAACAGCTTCTGGGCATGCCCAGAAGCTGTGCAGGGATGACGCTGCGGCACCGGAAGTGACAGCGGGGCCGGTGCAGTGCATCGTGGGACCGAAGAAGATGGAAGAGGACACAGAAGATTATCGCGCTGGCTTCAAGCTGCCCACACCTGAGATGGCAGCGCTGGAGAATACATTTTCAAGGTAAGTATTTCTTCTTTCAGTTAAGTGCAACCCGGGACAGATCAGAGGCTAGCCATTGTGGAATGCACTAGCCCTGACTGTCCCGGGGGTATTTTTATTAAAAAAAAACGTTCACTGGGTGGAACTCCGCTTTAAGCTTTAAGGGGGGTGGGGGGAGGCTGATCATGGAAGTTTTTTTTTTTTGTTTTAATGCAAAGAATGCATTAAGATAAAAAAAACCTAATGCCTTTACAACAACATTCATTTGGGTTGCTTATGGAAACATCTTTAGATGTAATATAGTGAAAAGGCAAACCTGTTCCTGAAAAGCAGCACTACTTTATCTATTTCTTTTTTTTTTTTTTTTATATATAATTTTCTTCATGGAATCCTCTCCTTTTGATCTTTATTTTGTAGATTGTCCAAATGTGCTGGGAACACAGACTATACGATGCAATGATTTATGTGTATAATAGTGGGACAAATGATTTCATAAGCCCAATGGAGGTAAGAGTTTGGTTGTTAATGGTATTTAATAGTTTTTTTTTTTTATCTCATTCTAGTACATAACTTATTTACTATGTGTTTGTTACTCTTGTAGAAATTGTTCAAGTCCATTTCTGCACCAATCGGCTCTGGGAGATCTTTAACAGGTATGATAGGAATGGTGCTAATAAATAAGATGCAGTGTTGAGGTAATTCTCAGAATTTTCCTACAAATTCTTAGTTTTTTATTTTCCAGAAAAAGTATTTATGTTAATTTTGCCATCAGTTTTATTACACTGACCATTAAGTGGTAAGCTATGCTTTTATTATACCTACTTAATTACTAAGTGTTTTATTTTGAAAAAAAATTAGACCCAGAATTCCTGAATCTAAGGCAGTACCTTACTAATTTTGCGTGTGCATGTAATTTAAAACTTTGACTCCTTAGAAAAGCAGAAAGCTATTTGAATAAGCAGAACTTTTAAGGGTGATGCATAGTTTACATAGTTACATAGTAGTTGAGGTTGAATAAAGACAACAGTCCATCCAGTTCAACGTGTGTGTGGTGTGTGTGTGTGTCAGTAATGTGATCATTTCCCATAACCCTGAATGTTGTGATCTGTGAGATGCACGTCCAAGAGTCTTTTAAAAGTAGCCATACTCCCCGAAGATATCACCAATTGTGGAAGAGAGTTCCACATTATCACTGCCCTTACAGTAAAAAAAAACCCTTAAGCAGCTTAAGGTTAAACTGCCTCTCCTCTAATCTCATTGTGTGGCCATGTGTCCTCTTACACTCCTTGAGACTAAATATTTTTTTCCTATGCTGGGATCACCATTGAGGTATTTGTAAATCGCTATCATGTCCCCTCTCAGGCGCCTCCTCTCCTGGGAGAATAAATTAAGCGCTTGTTATTAAGGTCCTCCAATCCCTCAATTAGTTTAGTTGAGCTTCTTTGGACTCTTTCCAGTTCCAGCATATCCCTTCTGAGGATTGGCGACCAGAACTGGATAGAATACTCCAGATGTGGGCAGACCAGGGTTTTATAAAGTGGCAGGATTATAGCTTTATCTCTGGAATATATCCCCTTCTTTATGCATGCTAATATCCTGCCGGCTTTGGCAGCTGCAGCTTAACATTGCATGTTATTGCTTAGTCTATCTTCTACTAGAACCCCCAGATCTTTCTCCATCCTGGATTCCCCCAGAGGTCCCCCCCCCAGAGCATAATTTGGGTTTATGTTTTTAGCCCCCAAGTGCAATACCTTACATTTCTCTTCATTAAACCGCATTTGCCATGTAGTTGCCCACTCTGTTTTTTTTTGTTCAGGTCATTCTGTAAGATTTCTATAACTGGTTAAGAAGTTATTGCCCGGCCTATTTTTGTGTCATCTGCAAAAACTGAGATTGATCTAATGATCCCGTCCTCTGTTATTAATGAATAAATTGAACAAAATTGGTCCCAGGACTGAGCCTCAGGGGACCCCACCTACCACTCCAGACCAGTCGGAGTATGCGTTATTTATCACCACCCTTTGGACACGTCCATGTAACCAGTTTTCTATCCAAGAACAAACCTTGTGGTCGATGCCTGCAGACCTTAGTTTGTAGATTAAGCATTTGTGGGGAACTGTGTCGAATGCCTTAGCAAAATCCACATACACCACATCCACAGGTCTCCCCTTATCTAGCTCACAGCTTACCTCCTTGTAAAATATTACTGTCCTTTTGTAAACCCGTGCTGATTACTGCTGATGATACTGTTGTTGTTAGCAAATTCTTGGATATAGTCCCTTATCATCCATTCCAATAATTTACGTACAATTGATGTCAGGCTGACCGACCTATAGTTTCCCGGAATATGCCTCTGCCTCTTTTTGAATATTGGTATCATATTGGCTTTCCTTCAATCCCCTGGTACAGTTCCTGTCAATATACTGTCTGCAAAGATTAGGAACAATGGTCTAGATATAGCCCCACTGAGTTCCTGGAGTACTCTTGGGTGCAAGCAATCCGGTCCTGGTGATTTATTTGTGTTAATGTTATCAAGTCTTTCCTTGATGTCACCCTCTGTTAGCCACTGGGGCAAGTCCTGTGATGTGCTGCTAACCATACAGTCATGATCGGTATACCCCTCCTTTTCGTGTGTGAAAACCGAGGAGAAGAAAGTATTTAGTACAGTTGCCTTCTCTGTGTCCTCTGTAACCATCCTCCCATCATTGTTAGGTATGTGTGCAACGTGCTCTTCCTCACTTTTTTTTACTATTAATATATTTAAAGAATTTCTTAGGGTTTTTTTTTTACTCTCCTCTGCTATGTGTCTCTCAGAATCATTTTTAGCCATCCTGATTTTGTTTTTACATTTCTTTTTAGATTCTTTGTATTGGTGGAAAGCCGTTAATGTCCCCTCCGATTTATACTTCTTAAAGGACATTTTTTTCTTTCTAATAAGCATTTTTTACATTACGGTTTAGCCACCCTGGTTTGACCTTGGCTCCTATATAATTATTTAACATTGGAATGCAGTGAGATACTTTTGTTTATTATGTTACTAAAGCATTCCCATTTTTCTTCCGTGTTTAATGTTCCTAGGGTTAGGTCCCAATTTATGTTCTCTATTATTGAGCACATTTTTGGAAAGTTTGCCCTTCTGAAGTTCAGGGTGCTTATGTTCCCCTCGTGCCTTGTTGTCATATGGTTTACTCTAAATGTGATAATCCTGTGATCGCTGGAACCCAAGTTGTCCCATACTTCTACATCTGAGATTAGACCTGAATCTTTGGAATTAATAGATCTAGCAATGAATTCTTCTGGTAGGAGAACCCACCATCTGAGACATGTAGTTGTCCTGTAAGACATTCATGAAATGACGGGCCTTTACTGATTGAGCTGTCCCCTCTTTCCCGTTTCCCCTTACTTTTTCCTTATGGAGTTCCACCCACATGGATTCCACCTCCGCCTTCGTCCCTTCCATAATGTCACTCCTCTCTACTACCTTTAAGTTATTTTTGATATAGAGACATATCCCTCCCCCTCTTTTGCCTTCCCTGTCCTTTTTATACACCGAATATCCTTCAATATTTGCCAGCCAGTCGTGTGACGGGTCAAACTAAGTTTCTTTTATTTCCACAAGGTCTAAATCCTCCTCGTGTATTAACAGTTCCAATTCTTCCATTTTATTAGCTAGGCTCCTGGCATTTGTGTATACCCATCTTAGTGTTATAGGAGTTGATAGTGATTTATCATTAAGTTTATTCCTGCTTGGTTTGTGGTTTGTCTGCTCATTCCCCCCAGTAGTGGTTATATTGTCAATGCTGACCCCCATAATAGCTTCTGTCCTTAGCTCACTACAGACTGTCACTACCTCTGACCCCTCCCCCCCAACACCTAGTTTAAAAGCCCCTTCAACTTTGTGGCCATCTTTCTTCCCAATAGAGCTGTACTGTCCCGAATAAGGTGCAGCCCGTCCTTACTAAAGAGT
This sequence comes from Pelophylax lessonae, assembly GCF_965119305.1. Classification (NCBI taxonomy): domain Eukaryota; kingdom Metazoa; phylum Chordata; class Amphibia; order Anura; family Ranidae; genus Pelophylax; species Pelophylax lessonae. Next base: position 208,171,269 of record NC_138773.1, read on the forward strand.
CAGTAACTGACTAAGAAATCAGCCCAGTTCTCCAGGAACCCGAACCCCCTCTTTCCTACACCAGTTCCTCAGCCACTTGTTCAGTTCCCTAAGCTCCTTCTGCCTCTTGGGTGTGGCACAAGGTACAAGTAGTATTTCAGAGAAAACCACCTTGGAAGTCCTTTTCCTCAATCTATTCCCTAAGTTCCTGAAATCATTCTTTAGGATCCTCCACCTTCCTCTTAATTTGTCATTGGCTCCTACATGCACCATGAACGCTGGGTCCTCCCCAGCCCCGCCTAATAATCTGTCCCCCCGATCTGCGATGTGCCAATAGTTACAGATTATAATTTGAAAATATTTTTTAATAACATTTAACGGATATCAAGGGTTATAAATATATTAATCCTAAATCCACACTTTCCAATACTAACCCCCCCCCCCCCCTAAAAACCTCAGACCAACAGACATCCTGAACAAAGAGCCACAGGAAGAGCAGGGTGGACAGTGCTACTTTGGTTTATTGTGCTTACAGCATTGTTTTTCAACTCCGGTCCTCAGGGAACACTAACAGGCCAGATTTTAAGTATTAGCTTGGGGAGATGCAGACTAGAATACTGCAATCACTGAGCAGCAAATGATATTACCTGTGATGTATTTCAGTTTTCTTGCAAACCTGGCCTGTTAGGGTGCCTTGGGGACCGGAGTTGAGAAATACTGGCTTACAGCATAGGTCCTAAGGGATAAGCCGTCACCTTGCAGGCTTGCAAGTAGATGGCTTTTCTACCAGGGTCTGTATAGAAAAGGCCACACATGCGCAGTATTGTGCAGTCTGCCTGTAATGTAGATTACCTTTTCATCGCCTACAAAAACCTGATGTATAATGTATGCTTGGATGGCATTGTTTAAATTAAACAGTCTCAATCCGGGGTATACAAACTTAGCATGATAAAAAAGTTTATAAGCACAGTTGCGTTGTGAGTAAGCAAGAATAAGAGAAACAAGTCAAGGCATTCTGTGGTGATTGCATAAAACTTTAAAGTAGAACTAAAGGCAAAACTTTTTTTTTTTTTGGATAGAGCAAGGGAGAGTTGTAACCCGTCAGATTTTTTTTTTTACAATCTCTGTCCCGTAGGGTAGTTTTACCTTCACTTTCTGTCCCAAAGGCCAACAGGAAGTGATAGGAAGTGATATGTAAAAATTCAGGGAATCCCTTGGGGACCCCTGAGTCACCAGAACTAGTGTCCCTAATGGAAGATTTCCCCTATTACTTTTCAGGGGACAACTAAAAATGTGGGATTTTCTTTTACTTTCACTTTCAATGATAATGGTAAATAGTACAAATAGGGTGAATCTCCTTAATGGGGGAACAGACCGCGAAAAAAAAAAAAGGTGAAATGGTTGCGTGCTGCCACCTAGTAATGTAAAAACTTTAAGTAATATAAAGCTGATGCTACCACCAAATGTGTTCCCACACCTGCAGAAGAATAAATAATAAATACAGTATGTGGTAGCGCTGTCCAAATTATTTCAATATTGTACTAAATAAAACCATAACAATAAATAACTAAAGAAACAACATTTCATAGCATAAAGGATAAAGTGCCAGTGTAAACAATAAACAAATATTGGAACATGATTAAAATGTGCAAAATACTAATTGAAAGTCCACTTAGAATTGTGTTCAGGTAGTGATTCTTCTTATGCAAACAAAAAACAAACACGGGTGCGCACCGGCCTAGCGCATTATCCTCCATAAAATGCTTTATTGAATAAAGGAATAAAAATACTCACAAACGAGTTCTTGGTAAATGCATATCACAATATTCGGTTGCCATCAGCGTCAGAAATGGAAGGTGAACTGTCCTCGATGGCTAGAAATGGCTTACGCGTTTTGAGGCTAAGCCTCTTCCTCAGAGCCTACAGCCAGTAATTCTTCTTATAGATTGTGCAAAGGAACCAAAGTCTCTAGTCAAAAAGGTGCTTCATACAACACATTTGTGTTCAGCCACTTCACACACTGTGCTCCATTCACCAGATGAAGTGCATGCCCACCTTCATTTCGGACCCATAACGGGAGATCAATCCTCATGGATCAGATAATGATGCTCAGGTTCCTTTTAAGAGTGAACTGGTTCTCCTTCTAGGGTGGCTCCACAAGCTCACAAGCAGCTCATAGGTAACATATAAAGAGAAAAGCGGCCTCCAATAATGCAGTACCCGGATTAATCAACTTAACAAAACCGCACAAAAACCCGATTCATAGAGTACACTTACATTTATTAAATAGCTTAAATCTCACTTAATCTAATGGACAAGATCCCCCTGCCAAACTCCACCTCTACGCGTTACGCCACCAGTGCACCAAACGCAGATGAAGCCATGTGCGTTGGTTCCATAACGCATAAAGGTTGAGCTTGGCAGCGGGTTCATGTGAACATCCATGCGATCCATTTCCAGTGCGGACCAAAAATAGGATCCTGCACCATTTTAGTCTGAATGTGATGCAAATTCAGCCATACAATTCGTATGGCTGAATTTGCATCGCACAGACATCGCATGTGATCTGCATAGCAATGCGTTGCGAATAACATGCAATGTCTGACATCAGAATAGTGTGAACCCAGCCTTTGTGTCTTAGGCTTTGATACAGTTTTATCCAAGTTTATGATCTTCGCTGAAGAAGCTTAGAAGATTTCTGCTGAAGGAGGTAAAGGCGGACCAAAATCTATCTTGGTTTATTAGACACATTATCACTAGACCATTCAGTTAAACAATATTCTTCCTATAAGATTATATATGCATTTAACATATTTTTTTGCATGATATTTACCTGTTAAAGTCTTCCTTTTGTAGACATCCAAAGGCACTGATACTGCCGGTTGCCGCCATCTTGAATGTGATGTCAGCAGCCCCAGCTGACTCACAGCTTTTACTCAAGTGACACTATGGTATCCCCCTTCATACTGCCCCAAGCAATTACATGAAAGGTTTTGGAAGGAGGAAAGGGACATACAGTGGGGATCGAAAGTTTGGGCACCCCAGTTAAAAATTTGTATTTATGTGCATAAAGAAGCCAAGGAAAGATGAAAAAATCTCAGTCATCAAATTACAGATTAGACATTCTTATAATATGTCAACAAAAGTTAGATTTTATTTCCATCATTTACACTTTCAAAATAACAGAAAACAAAAAAATGGCGTCTGCAAAAGTTTGGGCACACTGCAGAGTTAATATCTTGTACTGCCCCCTTTGGCAAGTGTCACAGCTTGTAAACGCTTTTTGTAACCAGCCAAGAGTCTTTCAATTCTTGTTTGAGGTATCTTTGCCCATTCTTCCTTACAAAAGTCTTCCAGTTCTTTGAGATTTCTGGGCTGTCTGTCACGCACTGCTCTTTTAAGGTCTATCCATAGATTTTCAATTATGTTGAGGTCAGGAGATTGTGAAGGCCATGGCAAAACCTTCAGTTTACGCCTCTTGATGTAATCCCCCATGGATTTTGAGGTGTGTTTAGGATCATTATCCATTTGTAGAAGCCATCCTCTCTTTAACTTCAGCTTTTTCACAGATGGCATCAAGTTACCATCCAAAATTTGCTGAAATTTTATTGAATCCATTTTTCCTTCTACTCGTGAGATGTTCCCTGTGCCACTGGCTGCAATACAACCCCAAAGCATGATTGATCCACCCACATGCTTCACAGTTGGACAGAGGTTCTTTTCATTTAATTCTGTGCCCCTTCTTCTCCAAACGTACCTTTGCTCATTCCGGGCAAAAAGTTAAATTTGAACCTCATCGGTCCACAGAACTTGTTTCCAAAATGCATCAGGCTTGTCTATATGTTCATTTGCAAAGTTCAAACGCTGATTTTTGTGGTGAGGATGTAGAATAGGTTTTCTTCTGATGACTCTTCCATGAAGACCATATTTGTACAAGTATCTCTTTATAGTGGAATAGTGTACCACAACTCCAGTGTCTGCCAGATCTTTCTGGAGGGATCGTGCAGTCAAACGTGGGTTTTGAATTGTTTTTCTCACAATCCTGTGAGCTGTTCTGTCTGATATTTTTCTTGGTCTTCCAGATCTTGCTTTAACTTCCACTGTTTCTGATGACTGCCATTTCTTAATTACATTCCGAACAGAGGATATTGACATCTGAAAACGCTTTGCTATCTTCTTATAGCCTTCTCCAGCTTTGTGAGCGTCAACTATTTTCAGTTTCAGTTTTCTAGACAACTGCTTAAAAGATCCCATGGTGCTGATTGTTGGGGCAAGGTCAGATGAGTCTGGGCATTTAAAACCTTTGAGATTGACCAGATCACCTGGTCTTCCCAGACGATGATTGAGAAAAATCCATGACACTGGCAGGTCTCAGCCTTGCAAAGGGGGCAGTGCATGCTATAAATTTTGCAGGGTGCCCAAACTTTTGCAGACACCATTTTTTTGTTTTCTGTAATTTTGAAAGTGTCAATGATGGAAATAAAATCTAACTATTGTTGACATATTATTAGAATGTCTAATCTGTAATTTGATGCCTTTGGAGATTTTTCCATCTTTCCTTGGCTTCTTTATGCACATTAATACAAATTTTTACCTAGGGTGCCCAAACTTTCGATCCCCACTGTATGCTGGGGAAAGTACAGAGAGTAATAATAGAATAATAATAATAATAATATTAATAGAAAAAATATAAGCAGCACTAGATAATTTCAATACAAATCCTTAAAAATCATGAAAATCAAATGTAAATAATGTACGTTTTTGCCTATACTTCTACTTTATAGTAAACCATACTTTTGCACGACACATATAAATCATAAAAAATGAACTATTGTCATGTGCATAAATAAATCATGCTTTTACGAAACGCATGTGAAAAAGTCTAATCCACCATTGAATCAAAAGTGCAAGAAAAAAAAAAAAACTGGTGCAAACAAAAGTCCTCAATCCCAATGTAGAGTGCTGCTTTTTTGTAAAAAAAAATAGTCTTCTCCAGCAAAGGTCCCAGTGCATAGAAGGGAAACGTGCTTACCAGAAAACCATGACCCTCATGAAAAAGTGGTCATGGTAAGCATGTGTTACAGATCCCCTAGCTTGATCCTCCCTAGGTCTCAAAGGGTTAATAGCCCGATCTCACAATCATGACAAACATGCCCAAGAGAATAAAAGCAGGTAACAGTGTAATTCTGCCAATAAAAGTGTATTATTAAAAATCATTTATTTAGATTTGCGTGTAATGGGCAAGTGTATCAATACAATATATAAAAACTCCAGCCAGCATTGCTGATATGCGTTATGATGTCACTGCATCCTGGCTCCGCCCGTACACATGTCGTCTAACGATGACGTTCACTTCCTGCCGTTCATCATGCATACATTACAGTATATAAGGTGATATCAAAAAGTTTTGAGACTAGCTCTGTTTACAAGAAAGTAATTTCAATTACACACTATCACCTTCAAAATAGTCCCTTTTCACAGCAATACAGCGCTCTCAGCGTTCCTTGTACTTATGGAATGTGTCCTGGAAGTCTTCTTTTTGAAGCGTGGCAAGCATCTTTTGTGATTCACACTGGATCTTGCTATGGTGTAAAAACAGTGACCTTTGTGCTGGATCTTCATCTTCGGGAAGAGGGAGAAGTCCACAGGAGCCAAATCTGGCGAATAGGGTGGGTGCGGAAGTGAGATCACATTGTTTCCGGCAAGAAACTCACGTTTGTTCTAACTTTCTGTCCATGATGAAATAGCAGACTTGGTAACGCAGGTGTCCAGAATAGCACCAGTTGCACAGCTCCCCATGCACACCGGACAAATGGGGTTGATTTACTCAAGGTCTGTGCACTGCAAGTGCACCCGCAAATTCACCCACTTATGCACTAATGCACTGCAAGTGCATTTGCTCTAGATCTGAGGAGAACATGCAAGAAAAATGAAAAAACTGCATTTTTGCTTGCACATGATTGGATGATAGAAATCAGCAGCGCTTCCCCTCAGATCTAGAGTAACTGCACTTGCAATTCAAATGAAGCGCACTTATGCGCACAGACCATTTATCTTTAGTAAATCAACCCCAATGTCTTTTGGTACACTGACTTATGAAGGTCGCTGCTCCCTGTGACTGTGTGTGCAGCCTTGTGTTGCCATCTGTTGGCATGTTATAAAACTAGTCTTAAACATTTTTTATACCACCTCGCATAAGGAGGAGGGTGGAACAAACCACTTAATCTAATTAAAAAACATTAGAGAGGAAGTAAACTGCCATCTTTAGGTTTTACCTATAGGTAGTGTAAATATCTCCTAAACATGCACAGTTTAGGAGATATTTACTAAACTAGCAGCCAGTTACTTCACTGGCGCATGCGCTCTGAAGGAATGGCCACTCGTGCCCTTTCTTCAGAGCAGTGTGCCTTGACTGTATACATGTATTTGCTTTTAGAAGTGCTTTCTGTGACTTGTTATGACTCCGGACGCATAACCTTAACCACTTCTGGACCGGAAGGATTTGCCCCTTAATGACCAGGCCATTTTTTGAGATTCGGCACTGCATTATTTAATGGACAATTGCGCGGTCGTGCGACGCTGTACCTAAATAAAATTGATGTCCTTTTTTTCCCCACAAATAGAGCTTTCTTCTGGTCGCATTTGATCATTTCTGCGATTTTAATTTTTTGCGCTATATAACATTCCCAAAAAAATTACTTAAATCAAAATTGTTTAACGTTTTAGGCCAATTTGTTTTCTGCTACATATTTTTGGTAAAAAAAAAATCACAATAAGCTTATTTTGATTGGTTTGCGCAAAAGTTATCGCGTCTACTAACTACGGCAAAGATTTATGTCATTTTTATTTTTATTTTTTTTTTACTAGTAGTGGCAGCGATCTGCGATTTTTAGTGCGACGGACAGATCGGACCCCTAACTGACATTTTTTACACTTTTGGGGGGACCAATGACATTACTACGGTAATCAGTGCTAAAAATATGCACTGTTACTGTAATAATGACACTGGCAGGGAAGGGGTAAACACTGTAGGCGATCAAGGGGTTAAATGTAAGCCGAGGGGAGTGTTTCTATCTGTATGGGGGATGGGCTTTTGAAATGATCAGAGACCTGTGTCCCTATATAGAAGGATCGCAGGCGCTCTGTGATCATTCCAGAGAGAAGAACTTCAGCTGTGTTTACAATTGCTGACCGTCCTTCTCTCTCAACGGGAAGCGATTGCGAGTAGCCGGCGGCAATCGGAGCAGCTGGCCCCGTGCATCTGAGTACCCACTGCTGAGTAGGGGCGAAAGCGCTCCGCTGATGGTGCACGCTCGCCCCCTAGCGTTTTGCGCAGAAGGGGCTAAACTGCGGCGGTCGGTCGTTAACAGGTTAAACCAGTTTTATTGGTCACTGGACTGTGCATAAAAATCACTACTGTTTAGTTTTAGCCCAAGGACTTGAGTGCATACGTCAGAGAAAATCAGCTTTACGTTTATACATATGATCTCAGAGACATATGTATTCTGAGATCATGTAACTATAATATGGGCAGACGTGAAGAGGATAAGAGAATTAGTATGGGCAATAGGTTTTATCCCTCAGCAAGCACGTGCAGCTGCACAGTTGCTGAATTACTGTTTAGAAAAGCCTTAAAGCTGTATTAAACCCAAAAGCAAACATTTATTATATTACAGCTTACCAATTCTTAGATATGATGGCTACATTTTGTTTTGTTTTTTTAGGCTTTCTTTATTCTGTTTTTATCTGTTGATCTGGGCAGTAAGTCTGTTGTTTTTGAAATGAACAACTTTTTATCCCAAAAGGGGAAAAAAATGTTCTTTCATTGCAATATATTACATTTTTTGGGGGGGTTTAATACTGCTTTAAAATAGGACTATAATTAATTAAAACTTTTTTTTTCTTTTTGGATAGAGTAAAGTTTATTTTTTGCCATTTCTTTCCCATTGAGGAGATTTCCCTTCACTTCCTGTCCCATAGCCAACACTGGAAGTGAGAAGAGATCTCTGAAAATTGAGGGAATCCTTTGGGGACCCCCAGGTCACCAGAATTAGTGTCCCCATTGGAAGATTTCCCTTCTATCACTTTTCCAGGGACAACCCAGAATTTGGGATTTTCGTTTGCTTTCACTTTCAGTTCTAATAGTAAGCAGGACATATCGAGAGAGTGAATCTCCCGGGGGATGCAGACAGCAATAAAAACTGAAAGGTGTTCTAATCTCTCTCCACTCTAGCCAAAACTAAAACAAAAGGTTTTGCCTTTAGTTGTACTTTAAGCTGGCCAAAAAATGTCTTGTTTTAAAGTAGAAGTTCAGCCAAAAATGAACGAACTCTAAACCTACTCGCAGCCACATTCTAAAACTAATCTATCTAACCCTGTAGAGCAGGGGTGTTAAACTCCATTTCATTGCAGGCTGCAAAGGGACGGTTATATCTGTAAGATTAGATCACCCCACACCCTCTTACACCCTTACATGGGATGTCAAAAGCCCCCTACTACCAGAAGTCAAGAGGTCACCCACCTTTCCTTACATCACAATGCACCCCTTACCTTGTGCTGCTGCCAGAAGATGCGGGTGGATCTGAGAAGAAGAAAGTGCAGGGTCTAGAGGAGGGCTGGAGTCAGCTTCCAGAGTCTGCTGAATGTTGAGACCAGAAGAGGCAGAGGCAAGGTGGTATTGCGGCTTCACAGAGAGAGGTGCAGGATTTGTAGGAGGAGTTCTGACCTCCTCTCTGCTGCAGACTGCTTAGAGGGGGGGGGGGACTAAGAGAAGCCTTTCTGCAGCTGCACAGGGAAGCGCAGGAACTAGCAAACTAGTTCTGTCCTCTCTGCTGCCGACTACTGAAACAAGGTGGGGGCAGAGACAATGGGGGGTGCCGCAGGAGAGGTGCTAGGGCCACATGGAATGACCTAGGGGCCGTGTGTTTGACACGTGTGCTGTGGAGGAAAAATTGCTGTACATACGTTTTCTGAAACCAATCTGGTCGGGTCTCCAGCAGCAGATGCTGTTTGCAGGAGAAACGATGGCTGGAAAATGAATGGGAAGTGACGTCACCCATAGAGTTACTATGGGACTTCCGTTGTCGACTGACTCTCTGCACATGCCTTCACACACAAGCTCAGTGTCAGACTGGACCGGAGTGGCTGCAGAAAAGGTATGTATAGTGATTTTTGCTTTAGAGACTTAGATAGATTTGTTTTATAATGTGGCTGGAAGTAGGTTTAGAGTTCATATAACTTCTACTTTATGGATGTATTTTTGGTTTTCTAATCCTCAGTGGGGTCAAATCAACGGCAGTGATGAAAGATTTCAAAGGAGCAGAATGGAAAAGTTTTCTTGAACAAATTAATTTCTAACAATATAAGCAGTTTTCGTTTGGGAAAATCTATTAACTCTAAAACTGAATGTTAAAAGCAAGTGAAATTTTTGAAGTACTTTCAGACATTTGTCAAGTAATCAAATGTACTGAGAATTTTTTTTACAAATGTTCATATGAATGTTTGATCAAACGTTTGTTTGAAAATCTACTATTTTGCTTAATTTACATTTTAAAGAAAATAGCCTGTGCAACCAAGGGACTTCAGGAGGCAATAAAAAAACTATGCAGCTTTTAAAAATTCTGAATATGGTAAATGCATTACCCAGAGAACAATTTTTGCCCCCCCCAAGAAGTCTCCAATAGCTACCTTTGTTCCATCCTTTCTTGTTGTTACGATGCTAGCTATCGGAAGGCTATCACTCCCTAGCATCAGTGGAGTGAGCATGCTTCCTTTATTTTTAAATTCTCACTTCTGCACAGCTCTGCATAGGCTAATCCGTAGATACAAGACCAGTCCTCTCTGCTCCCGCCCTACTGTGCCCTGTCCATGACAGAACCTCCCTAATAATTTTTTCCAAGAAACAGAACTCCTGTACCCTCTCGAACTCCACAAAATCGCTTCCTTACCATATTTATCCCAATCGTATTCATCCAATATGCCGAGCAAACATTCCAATGGAGCAACCTTCAAGGATACCTGAAAGATGTTAATAAGAAGCTGCACCACCCCTATCCAGTAGGGATGCAGCTTCGGGCATCGCCAAAGCAAGTGGATAAGGTCACCATGGTCTCTCCAGCACCGCACCAAGTGGGGTCAACCGGACGTTCAATGGAGTGTAGTCGGTGAGGGGTATAGTAGACTCTAAGGGTTATGTTTAATTGCGTCAGTCTCTGGGCAACATTCAGGGAACAGATTGTTACCGTCTGGAAGGCCTCCTCCCACTGTTCATTGTCCATCTCCCACTTCGCCCAAATCCCTCTCCCACTTCGCCATCATCCCCAGCGGGTGCTGATTCAAATGCAGCCGTAGCAAGTGGGAGTAACACCGGGAAATGAACCCCTGGACACCTCAGTTTCCCCAACCACGTCAAATATCTGAACCTAGGATAGCACCCACTCAGAGGATACACTCTGGGCCTTGACCGCGTGCCTGAGCTGTAAATATAAAAAGTACATAGAGGAAGGAAGATGGTAGGTAGCCTGTAGCTCAGAAAACGTCAATAGGATCCCATTACAAAAAATGTGTTTAAAGTGTGTCACACCGGGGGGCGTGGCCAGCTACCGGATGTAACCGCAGCGCAGCTTCGGAAGCCCTGTCCTCACTCCCCAGATCCTGCTGTAATCCTTGCGGACCCCGACAAGATACTCACCTAATACGACCACCGTTCCTCTCCTGATACTCCAGGGCACCTGCGGGCATGGTGAAAATCGGCCATCCCAGCCAAACGGCGCCAGGTTACAAGCCTTCCCGCCTACTCCATGCCAAGATGACTCTGGCCGCGCGCTCCTCCACACAGCGCACACAGGCGGCCCTCCTTCACACCGAGGGGGACAGTGAACCGGCTGGGACTTCCACAACACCCGCCACTGTGAGTACCCTGCTCTCCCCTCCGCTGGGCTCCCCCACTAATTCGAAACCAGATGCCCCTGTTGAAAGGCCTGAGCTCACCCTGTCTGCTGTTATGGACGCTATTCAACACTGTCAGGCCTCCCTCACTACCCAGATTGATTCTGTGTGGATGGACCTGTAATTTTTGAAGCAAGATGTTCCTAATCTCCGCCATAGGGTAGGGAATGCTGAGCAGTGTGTAAGTGACCTGTAAGATGCCCACCGCCCTATGCGTCCTAAGTGTCAGATCTGCAGAGGGGCCATGTTGTTACTACTGACAAGCTCACTGATATGGAGGATCGCCTGTGTCGAAACAATTTACGTTTCTTAGGATTCCCTGAGGGGTCTGAGGGCAAAGCTCCTGAATCTTTTATGGAACACTGGCTCACTGACATGTTTGGGGCTAATATTTTCGCCCCATTATTCGCTATTGAAAGGGCACATAGGGTGCCGTTGCTCCCTCTACCACCGGGGGCGCCACCTCGTCCTATTCTTATTAAACTATTACATTTCCGTGACAGAGAGGCTGTGCTTCGGGCCTCCAGGGCCAAGGGCCGCATCCTTTACAACAGGGATGTTATTTCCATCTTTCCTAACTTTTCTGCTGCCACCCAGAAGCAAAGGGCCTCATTCATTGCTTTTAAGAAAAGGCTGCGTGAATTACAATTGCCATACAGTATGCTTTATCCTGCTTGTTTACGCATTATCTACCAGAGCAAAGCTCACTTCTTCCAGGATCCTCAGGAAGCTGCTCAATGGGTGGATTCGCTGGGACGCAGATCGCCTCCTCGTCAGGATCGTCGGTCCCCTCCATGGTGATAACTGACATGCCTCTGAGCCTGGCGTCTTTCCACACCTCTTATCCGATGTGCCTTTGTGGTCTTCTCCTACCTGCCTCTCGGATGTCGGGTACTCCTTCAGTATTTTTAGTTTTTTCCAGGAAGGGCACTTTTGGGATTGAGTTCTCCTTACTCTTCTCTTTCTGACTAACTGTTTTTCTGCTTCTGGACGAGCAGATCCATGTTTCCCCAAATGTTTTCCTGCTTGTTATGGGATTTAAAGCTCTCAACTGTTGGGACCTGAGGGCCGGGTGGGTTAGGGTGGGGTTGGTATTTTGTTATTTTCTTCACTTCCCTTTTTTGTGGGATCTAGTTCAATTTTTGTCTCTCTGGTTTTGCCATGTCTCCCGGGACTCCCATGTACTGCTTTTCCATTCCCCTTCTGCAATGACGCCTGTATTGTTTTCTATAGCCTCATATTGGTATTTTTCACTAAGGTATGCCACCTTGGTGGTCAGGGAGCTGCCTCCTTCATTGGGGGTCTCTCTCTCACCAACAGTATTTCATTGTGTTTTGATATGTCTAATCTACGCATAATTTCATGGAACGTCAGGGGGCTTAACTCCAGGGTTAAGCGTTCTTTGGTGTTTGAGTATTTGAAACGGCATAGTCCACATATTGTCCTTTTACAGGAAACACACCTCCAGGGGTCCAGGGTGATGGCTCTTAAAATGGCACTTATTGCTTAGGCGCTGCATTCCACCTACTCCTCCTATGCACGCGGCACTTAGATACTGATAGCTAAATCGGCCCCTATTACGATCGAACATCTTAAAACCGACCCTTCTGGGTGCTTTATTATCCTTGTTTTGAATTTTTGGGCAAACCCTATACCTTGGTCAATGTATACATTCCTCTGCCATTTACCAGACTACTTTTTGATCATATTCTGGGCTTGATTTTGGAAATGGCCGAGGGACCTCTTATTATAGCAGGGGACTTTAACACAGTCCTTGACAATAAACTAGACAGGTCTGGTAATGTATCTTCTCCTCACACGCCCCTGTGCTCCTACTTAGACAAATTAGATCTCCTGGACGCCTGGAGGTGGAAACACGGTGGGATTACGGAATACTCCTGTTATTCTGGCACACATAATACATTATCCCGGATTGATCTCTGCCTGCTTCCTCGGGAACTGTTGGGTCTCCTCTCAGAGATCAGGTTTCTCCCCCGGGCGGTGTCTGATCACTCTCCTTTGTTGGTGGATCTTGCCTTGGGCACTCCCCCTAACTACAAACTCTGGAGGCTAAGCCCTTTGTGGCTGGCTGACCCGGCAGTTGCCGAGCAGGGGCTGGCCGAGATGAATGCATATTGGGCGCTCAATGAACAAACTGCTTCTGAACTGACTGTCTGGGATGCATTTAAGGCGATTATGCGGGGTACGTTTTCTTCGGCCATTGGTGGTGCCAGGAAGGCCCGTCAGTCTAAATTGACTGACGCTGAGCAGGCGCTGCACGTGGCCGAACACCACTATACTGACGACCCCACTCTGCAGAACCATGCATCCTGGAGGTCTAAGGCCTGTGACTTGGACCTTGTTCTTATTGAACGTACGTAAAAAAAGCTCTTATACCAGAATCAGAGGATATTTGAACTTGGGGACAAGAACAGCCGCCTCCTGGCCTATCTTGCTAGACTGGAATACCAGCCTAATACTATTCCTCGGATTACCAATCCAGCCAATGTTCTGGTAGAGCAAACCCCTAAGGTAGTTGCAAGTTTTGTTTCCTTTTATTCGTCTTTGTATAGCACTAGGGCCCATTACACCATTGTTGAACTTCATGTTTTTTTTATGCAATATTACTCTCCCAAAGTTGTCTGCTGAACAAACAGCCTTTTTAGACTCGCCTCTGTCTTTGGATGAGATTGATACTACTCTTGCACATAATAAGACACCTGGTCTAGATGGTTTCCCCATAGAATGGTACTTGCATTATCGGGAGTTATTAGTCCCTCATTTGTTAACAGTATTTACCTGTGTTTTAAAGGGGGATGCCTGCCGCCCTCTGTGACTGAGGCTCTGATTGTACTCATCCCTAAACCATGTAAAGACCCTCTTCTATGTGAATCGTACCACCCTATATCTCTGATTAATACTGATGTGAAGATTTTGGCCAAAGTCCTTGCTAGGCGTCTAAATACGGTTGTCATGGACTTGGTGGGAGCGGATCAGACGGGATTTATCCCCGGGAGGTCCACCTCCATCAACTTACGAAGGCTTTTTACTAACCTTCAGGCTACTCATGACTCTGTGGGGTCCAGGGTTGTTGTGGCCCTGGACACCCACAAAGCTTTTGACTCGGTCGAATGGCCATATTTATTAGAGGTATTGGCAAAATTCGGTTTTGGGGATGGGTTTATAGGCTGGGTGCGGCTCTTATATTACCAACCCCGGGCCCACATTAGAGTGAATAACTATGTGTCTGGGACTTTTTCCATTTCTAGGGGTACCAGACAGGGTTGCCCCCTGTCCCCACTATTATTTGCCCTTGCTATTGAGCCTTTAGCCGCACAGATCCGTCTTCACACGGACATTGTGGGATTCGTGATTAACGGCCTGGAAGAAAAGGTCTCCCTTTACACGGATGACATGCTGGTGCATCTTGTGGACCCTTATAGGTCTCTCCCGGCACTGCTTGCGGTGATTGACCGGTTTGGTCACTTTTCAGGTTTTAGGGTAAACTGGAATAAGTCTACTCTGTTCCCCCTGGATCCACAGGCCTTACCTCCCCCTCTCGCCTCTTGTCCTCTTCAAATGGTCGACAGGTTTCGGTATTTGGGGATTGAAGTTCAACTCCCCTTATCTTGATTCTTTGCGAACAATCTGGACCCCCTGGTTGCTCGGCTTAAGGCCTCTTTGAGGCTTTGGTCCACACTTCCCCTTACAGTGCTAGGTAGAATGAATGTTTTTAAAATGATTTTCCTTCTGCACTTTTTATATATACTGAGCAATTCTCCGGTATATGTTTCTAAGCGCCGCTTTCAAGATGTAGACTCGCTGCTGACCTCCTTCGTCTGGGGGGGGCGGGCGGCTAGGGTGGCTAGAGATGCCCTGCAGTTGCAAGTCGCTGCGGGGGGTTTTGTGGCACCCAACCTCCGCCTTTATTATATTGCCTCTCAATTAGCTCATGCTCACTGGTGGTTTCATCCAGAGGAAAATAATGCTGCGGCAGCTTTGGAGGCAGCCATCCTAACTTCCTTTGAATCGCTACAACACTTACTTCACCATTGCTCTGTCATGGGTAGGCCGAATACTACTATAATATCTGTCACTTTGAGAGTTTTTGCAGCCGCGGACCTGGGTGGATCTAGATTTATTCCCCTAACGCTCCCCTTTGGCACAACCTGAGATTGCGTGAGTTTTTTCGTCGGGATGATGGTCTCTTTTGGGCCAGACGTGGGGTGGAATTAATCTCCCACTTATATACAGTGGGTACGGAAAGTATTCAGACCCCCTTAAATTTTCCACTCTTTGTCATATTGCAGCCATTTGCTAAAATCATTTAAGTTCATTCTTCTTCCTCATGAATGTACACATAGCACCCCATACTGACAGAAAAACACAGAATTGTTGACATTGTTGCAGATTTATTAAAAAAGAAAAACTGAAATATCACATGGTCCTAAGTATTCAGACCCTTTGCTGTGACACTCATATTTAACTCAGGTTCTTTCCATTTCTTCTGATCATCCTTGAGATGGTTCAACACCTTCATTTGAGTCCAGCTGTGTTTGATTATACTGATTGGACTTGATTAGGAAAGCCACACACCTGTCTATATAAGACCTTCCAGATCACAATGCATGTCAGAGAAAATGAGAATCATGAGGTCAAAAGGAACTGCCTGAAGAGCTCAGAGACAGAATTGTGGCAAGGCACAGATCTGGCCAAGGTTACAAAAAGATTTCTGCTGCACTTAAGGTTCCTAAGAGCACAGTAGCCTCCATAATCCTCAAATGGAAGACGTTTGGGACGACCAGAACCCTTCCTAGAGCTGGCCGTCCGCCCAAACTGAGCTATCGGGGGAGAAGAGCCTTGGTGAGAGAGGTAAAGAAGAACCTAAAGATCAATGTGGCTGAGCTCCAGAGATGCAGTCAGGAGATGGGAGAAAGTTGTAGAAAGTCAACCATCACTGCAGCCCTCCACCAGTCGGGGCTTTATGGCAGAGTGGCCTGACGGAAGCCTCTCCTCAGTGTAAGACACATGAAAGCCCGCATGGAGTTTGCTAAAAAACACCTGATGGACTCCAAGATGGTGAGAAATAAGATTCTCTGGTCTGATGAGACCAAAATAGAACTTTTTGGCCTTAATTCTAAGCGGTATGTGTGGAGAAAACCAGGCACTGCTCATCACCTGTCCAATACAGTCTCAACAGTGAAGCATGGTGGTGGCAGCATCATGCTGTGGGGGTGTTTTTTCATTTGCAATCGAGGGAAAGATGAATGTGGCCAAGTACAGGGATATCCTGGACAAAAACCTTCTCCAGAGTGCTCTGGACCTCAGACTGGGCCGAAGGTTTACCTTCCAACAAGACAATGACCCTAAGCACACAGCTAAAATAACGAAGGAGTGGCTTCACAACAACTCCGTGACTGTTCTTGAATGGCTCAGCCAGAGCCCTGACTTAAACCCAATTGAGCATCTCTGGAGAGACCTAAAAATGGCTGTCCACCAACGTTTACCATCCAACCAGACAGAACTGGAGAGGATCTGCAAGGAGGAATGGCAGAGGATCCCAAAATCCAGGTGTGAAAGACTTGTTGCATCTTTCCCAAAAAGACTCCTGGCTGTATTAGATCAAAAGGGGGCTTGTACTAAATACTGAGCAAAGGGTCTGAATACTTAGGACCATGTGATATTTCAGTTTTTCTTTTTTAATAAATCTGCAACAATGTCAACAATTCTGTGTTTTTCTGTCAGTATGTGGTGCTATGTGTACATTCATGAGGAAGAAGAATGAACTTAAATGATTTTAGCAAATGGCTGCAATATAACAAAGAGTGAAAAATTTAAGGGGGTCTGAATACTTTCCGTACCCACTGTATACGTGGTGTTTTTTGGTCCTTCGCAGATATGCAATCCTCCTTTGATCTACCCTCTACTGCACACTACCGCTACTTGCAGCTGCGACATACGGCGACCGTGCAACTTGGCCTCCGTGATGTCTCCCTTGAATCTACATCTCTGGAGAATCTCCTCTCCGACTCGTCGCATGAGAAGCTGGTCTCTACGTATTACTCTAGGCTTTTGCATTCTAAATCTAAGAGACTGGTGGTGGTTGAGTCTCAATGGAGGGAGAACATTCCGGCCCTGTCAGAAGAGGGGTGGCGAGATATCCTTCCTGAACAAATTCCAATAGTTATCTCTTTAAGGGATAAAGTTATACAATTGAAGTTTCTATACAGAGCCTACTTTACTCCTACATTTTTGGATAGAATAGGTAAACTGTCATCCCCTATCTGCTCGAAGTGTAACAATGATAAGGGTACCTTTTTCCATATGTTCTGGGAATGTCCATCTATCCGCCACTTTTGGTCCGCTGTCACAGCTTTTATTGCTGACATTACCCAGCTGTCTAATATTTGTAGCCCCCTTCGCTGTCTGTTAGGGTATGTAGATGATGAGGATGCTCCTGCTCGCACTAAATTGCTTTTACACCTTACCTTCTTTTATGCTAGGAAGGCTATAGCGCTACGCTGGAAATCTGCTGTTCCCCCTGACGTTCCATTTTGGATTTCTCTTATTAACCAAGTATTGCCTCTCTACAAAATGACCTATGAGGCTAGAGGTTGTCCTAAAAAGTTCTGCAAAATCTGGTCCTTCTGGGTAGTGTCAGGGATACCACATGCAAGCATCCAGCAAGGGTGATCAGATCAGTTGGCTGCACCAAGGAATCAGGACCCAGATGGATAAAGATGTAAATAAGTTTATTAAGCAAAATGACACACTCCAATACCATACCAGTGACCATAAACAAGTAAACAAAATATAAATAACAGTACAAAACCCCAATAAAACCTAACAAACTATATACAAAGGGATGGAGCAAACAATAGCAGGACAGGGACAGGAGACAAGGAAAGCAGGGAGCCAGGTACAGGAAGCAGGGAACAGGACTCAGGATCAGAATACAGGTTTCAGGATACAGGTTTCAGGATCAGGCTCAGACAGGGACACGGCTAGCAGAGAAAATACTGAAGCACTGAGCCTCAGTGAAGGGGAGGCTTATATTCCCTCAGCAGTCCTCCTCAGGTGCAGCTTAATTAAAAGAACAGTCCAGCTGCGCCCCTCAGTTCCAGGAACAAC
Organism: Pelophylax lessonae; assembly: GCF_965119305.1. Lineage (NCBI taxonomy): Eukaryota > Metazoa > Chordata > Amphibia > Anura > Ranidae > Pelophylax > Pelophylax lessonae. Next base: position 208,189,326 of record NC_138773.1, read on the forward strand.
AGTGCCACCAGCAGGTGACCCACGTAATGACACAGATCCTGACAGGTAGATTCTGACCGCACTACTTCTACGGTTAATGCTTCTACTTAAGAAATGTCTTTGCAGGTTTTCTCATTTTATATTTGATAACTATACTCTCCCTGTTGTTCTACCCCTCCCCCCCCCCGGGTGATTTATTGTTGCTCTTTCCATCCCCCTTTTGTTGTTGTTGTTTTTTTATATATGACATGCATACATTGCGCCCTATGTGGGCATCTGATTAGAGACACTTATGTATATATTCCTTGTCTTTTCTATTGCACTGGAATTGTATGTTTTTGTTTGTTATGTTCAATAAAGTTACCCTGTCACACCAAATTCCTTCCAGCGAGCTCCAGACTGTAGTTTAGCACTTTCCAAATAAGTATTGTTAAGCCATATGGGACTATACTCAGTGTATCCTTTTGCCCCCTGCAGATATTTGGTTTTGTTCCAGACCTTCTGAATGAGATTATAGGTGGGGAAGGCCTTATGAGATTTACCAAAAGCTTGTGCCTCCATCTACATCTACAGCATAGGGTGTGAGAACATGCAGACTCTATGAAAAAATTACCTCAAGCATTATAACCCAAACAATACATAGTTTTTTTTCACATATGCAAACAAATTGTGATATAAAGTATGTATATTACCTAACCATTTCTTTTTCAGGGTACAACCCTTTTATGAAAGACATGATGAGTTTTTGGTGTCTTAACTGTAACAAGTCATGTTGAGAAGTTGTATTTTTTGTTGGTGTGGATGACCCTTCCCACTCACCAGATCTAAAATTGGGAAAAATATTTGCCCCAATGGTGCTATGCAAGCTTTTAATGCAATAAGTATCATAAAGACTAGTGGAGGGTTTGAGACACAGATCTGCTCATTTTAATAGTGTACTTCTGATTACCTAGTTGTTACCATACAATAACTTTCTAAATTTGTTTTAGATGAGCAAGTTGTGATGGGAAACAAACTACTTGTTTATATTAGGTAAGTACTGTTTTTTAAAAAGACCCTGTCACCAGACCATTCATTTCAACAGATATCCTTCCAAGAGATATGGGCATGTGACATATTTTATGCATGTTATGTACCTGTAAAAAGCCCTCCTTGTGTTCTAAAGACCTGAGTACTGCCACTTTTATTGTGATACCAGCAGCCCCAGTAGACTCAGAGCTGTCACTTAAGTGACACTTTATAGTTTTTTCTTTTGCTCTTCCACCGTCAGCTACATAAAATGTTAACCTCCCCTGAGAGGCCAGAGGCGACTAACCAATCTGACCCATTATGGCTGTCAGGCATAGTAGCTACTTCTACTGCTTCTGTCTCAGCCTTTGTCACAAAGGACGATATGGCGTCTGCTATAGCCAGCTTTGAGGGAATGATAGCTGGCATGATTGCTTCAGTTTTGCAAGGAGGGCAAAAACACGTGATGGATCCCCCTCACCTGGGCATCCCCTATTTTAGTACAGGATTGGGCAGAGGATGTGGAGGAAGTTGTCGTAACTGACCTAGAAGAGGGACAAGCTGAGGATTCCACTTCCGGTAGGTCAGGATCTGAGAAGTCATTTTCGGCCTCCCAATTTCCGTTTGTTAATTCAGTTCCTCACTGAAATGGTCCGCATTTCAGTGAGGAACTGAATTTGTTTTAACAAAAACAAAATCCTTTGTGTTCTGGTGGAATAAATAATAAATTCAATAAATTCAATAAATAAATAAATATATAAATATAAAAGTAAATGTATCCATTAAGTGCATATAAGAAAAGTGCTGCTGTGCTCCACTTGCTTGGATAAAGTGCTGCTGCCCTCCCTTGTGGTTCCCTGCTTACCACAAATCGATATAAATCAGGCAGTTGGTATGATATAATCTCTTATTATATCCAAAGCTCCTTGGAGATGCAGCCTTTTAAATGACAATTAATAGGAGAGATCCTTTAAAATAGATGTCCGTGGATCCAGAGTGCCCTCATGAAAACAAGAAGCCATCCATGGTGAAGTATATCAAGGCAATCCGTTTATTAAATGAAGAAACCTACTTACAAACTTAAAACATATGCAGACAGAGCTCGGCCCGCTGGTTAGCTGCTCTCGCAGCGTGCGCTCCACTGGCCGGAAGTGACGTCGTTCGCGACCAGGTACGCTCAGCCAATCGCTAGACGTGTTTCGCCCTCCTCCCAGGGCGTCATCTGGAGACATTTTCATGGATTTGCCAGCACTGGGGGTCCCAGACATAGATCTGTTTGCATCCAGGTTTAACAACAAGTTGGACAGATTTGTGTCTAGGACCAGGGATCTGCTCACAGACCGAATGGATTCCTTAGTGACTCCCTGGGATCAGTTCTCCCTCATCTTTGCCTTACCCCCGATCCAGCTGCTGCCACAACTTCAGTGCAGGATTCAGAAAGAGGAAAAAACAGTAATCCTGGTGGCTCCAGCTTGGTCCAGAAGGACTTGGTACGTGCAAATTGTAAGGTTGGCTGTGGGAAGGCCATGGGTCCTCACGCTATGTCCGGACCTGCTCTCTCAGGGTCCAATATTCCATCCTGCTTTACAGTCTCTAAATTTGACGGTTTGGCTATTGAAGCCAGGATTTTGAGGGAGCGGGGAATCTCTGGTCCTGCAGTTTCTCCTATGATAAACACTAGGAAACCAGTCTCCAGGAACATTTACTACAGAGTCTGGAAGTCTTATATTTCTTGGTGTGAGGCCAGGAAGTGGCATCCCCGTAAATATATAATAGGGAGAATTCTAGCATTTTTGCAAATAGGGGTTAAAATGAAGCTGGCCTTAGGCACGATTAAGGGTCAGATTTCCGCCTTATCAGTCTTCTTCTGTTATAGACCGATTGCATTGCATTCCTTAGTTCAAGCCTTTATACAAGGGGTAATTCATATGCTTTCGCCAGTTAGGCCACCCTTGTGCCCTTTGGATTTAAATTTAGTTCTGGCCCCATAGAGACCACCCTTTGAGCCCATTCAGCATATTCCCCTGGTTCTTTTGACAAGGAAGTTAGTCTTTTTGGTTGCAGTAACATCGGCAAGGAGTGTTTCAGAATTTGCAGCTCTTTCTTGAAAAGAGCCATTTTTGATCTTACTCCAGGATAGGGTGGTTTTGCGACCACACCAAGGGTTTTTGCCCAAGGTGGTGTACAGTTTTCATTTGGATCAAGACATCACACTGCCTTCCCTATTTCCAAATCCTCAAAGGGCAATGGAAAAGTTGTTACATTATCTCGATGTAGTATGGGCATTCAGAGTTTATTTGAAGATGTCAGCTCAGATTCGGAAGACCGATTCTTTGTTTGTGCTGCCAGAAGGGCCCAGGAAAGGGCAGGCAGCATCTAAGTCAACTATCTCCAAATGGATTTGCCAGGTCATTTATCCAGGCTTATGGTTTAAAGAGGAAGGCCCCACTCTTTTGGGTAAAGGCACACTCTACCAGAAGAGTAAGTGCCTCATGGGCAGTTTGCCATCAAGCTTCTATGGCTCAGATTTGCAAGGCCGCTACTTGGTCTTCAGTACATACATTCACTAGATTTTATCAGGTTGATGTAAGGGCCCAGGAGGATACTGCATTTGGCTGAAGTGTGCTGCAGGCAGCGATGTAGATCTTTTCAATCTGATGGCAGTTGTCATAATTAGTGTCTCCCTCCCCTTAAGTGCATTGCTTTGGGACGTCCCAGATAGTAATTATTATGGCTGCTCTGTGTCCCATGATGTACGATAAAGAAAATTGGGTTTTCCTACATTCTTACCTGTAAAATCAATTTCTTGGTGTACATCACGGGTCCCTCCCTTATTGTCTGGGAAGTTTTTTGCTTGCTACAAAACTGAGGTTCTTCTTGTTTTTATAGAGGGGGACTTCCTGTCTTTTTGGTTTGCCAGTGTCCACCTATACAGTAGGTGGCTTATAACCCAGATAGTAATTATTATGGCTGCTCTGTGTCCGGTGATGTACTCCAAGAAATGTATTTTACAGGTAAGAATGTAGGAAAATCCAATTTTTTGTGATTTTGAAATAAATAAATGCAAGCAAATAATTTAGTAGAAATAAATAGTAATATTTGGCTGTTTTATTCCAAATTTTGTTGCATCCAAAATACGTCCCTCCCCGTACAGGTTAATGGGAATGCAAAAGAAGCAAATCCTAGAAAGGGTCTACTAAAGGTGACTTTTTTTAGGATCCAGTGCAGTAATTTCCAAAAATAGTACATGCTGATTTAAGACCTTCCAACTTGCTGGAAATGTCTGTGTACCACCACTTTATTCTGGAGGTAAAAAAAAAAAAATTAGACTCATGTACTCATCTTACAATTTGCACAGAGGTTAAGGGCAGGTTCTTGTCGGTTCAGGGAAGGATAAATGCCTTGTCTTCAATGAGCACTAATTAGTGAAACCTTACTACAATAAACTGTAATTGTAAAAGTTTGATATTTTATCTGTAAATGGGACTGAGATTAATGCACTGATGACTATATATTAAAATGCAAACAAAACTTCTAATGTATATACAGTGGGTACGGAAAGTATTCAGACCCCCTTAAATTTTTCACTCTTTGTTATATTGCAGCCATTTGCTAAAATCATTTAGGTTTATTCTTCTTCCTCATGAATGTACACATAGCACCCCATACTGACAGAAAAACACAGAATTGTTGACATTGTTGCAGATTTATTAAAAAAGAAAAACTGAAATATCACATGGTCCTAAGTATTCAGACCCTTTGCTCAGTATTTAGTAGAAGCCCCCTTTTGATCTAATACAGGCAGGAGTCTTTTTGGGAAAGATGCAACAAGTCTTTCACACCTGGATTTGGGGATCCTCTGCCATTCCTCCTTGCAGATCCTCTCCAGTTCTGTCAGGTTGGATGGTAAACGTTGGTGGACAGCCATTTTTAGGTCTCTCCAGAGATGCTCAATTGGGTTTAAGTCAGGGCTCTGGCTGGGCCATTCAAGAACAGTCACGGAGTTGTTGTGAAGCCACTCCTTCGTTATTTTAGCTGTGTGCTTAGGGTCATTGTCTTGTTGGAAGGTAAACCTTCGGCCCAGTCTGAGGTCCAGAGCACTCTGGAGAAGGTTTTTGTCCAGGATATCCCTGTACTTGGCCGCATTCATCTTTCCCTCGATTGCAACCAGTCGTCCTGTCCCTGCAGCTGAAAAACACCCCCACAGCATGATGCTGCCACCACCATGCTTCACTGTTGGGACTGTATTGGACAGGTGATGAGCAGTGCCTGGTTTTCTCCACACATACCACTTAGAATTAAGGCCAAAAAGTTCTATTTTGGTCTCATCAGACCAGAGAATCTTATTTCTCACCATCTTGGAGTCCTTCAGGTGTTTTTTTAGCAAACTCCATGTGGGCTTTCATGTGTCTTACACTGAGGAGAGGCTTCCGTCGGGCCACTCTGCCATAAAGCCCCGACTGGTGGAGGGCTGCAGTGATGGTTGACTTTCTACAACTTTCTCCCATCTCCTGACTGCATCTCTGGAGCTCAGCCACAGTGATCTTTGGGTTCTTCTTAACCTCTCTCACCAAGGCTCTTCTCCCCCGATAGCTCAGTTTGGCCGGACGGCCAGCTCTAGGAAGGGTTCTGGTCGTCCCAAACGTCTTCCATTTAAGGATTATGGAGGCCACTGTGCTCTTAGGAACCTTAAGTGCAGCAGAAATCTTTTTGTAACCTTGGCCAGATCTGTGCCTTGCCACAATTCTGTCTCTGAGCTCTTCAGGCAGTTCCTTTGACCTCATGATTCTCATTTGCTCTGACATGCATTGTGATCTGGAAGGTCTTATATAGACAGGTGTGTGGCTTTCCTAATCAAGTCCAATCAGTATAATCAAACACAGCTGGACTCAAATGAAGGTGTAGAACCATCTCAAGGATGATCAGAAGAAATGGAAAGCACCTGAGTTAAATATATGAGTGTCACAGCAAAGGGTCTAAATACTTAGGACCATGTGATATTTCAGTTTTTCTTTTTTAATAAATCTGCAACAATGTCAACAATTCTGTGTTTTTCTGTCAGTATGGGGTGCTATGTGTACATTCATGAGGAAGAAGAATGAACCTAAATGATTTTAGCAAATGGCTGCAATATAACAAAGAGTGAAAAATTTAAGGGGGTCTGAATACTTTCCGTACCCACTGTATATTTTATTTACAGCAATGCGTTTTATTTTCATTTTTTTTATTTTACCCAGTGTTTTGGGTATTCTGGGGAAGTCACCACAGCAGGAGTACAAACATTAAAGCCCAACTCTGGCCAAAAATCAAATTTTTACAGTAAATAGTAAATGACTTACCTTTCTGCTGGGTAGATTTCACAAACACCTCGTCTTGGCACATAAGATAGTCTTCAGTATTTCTCTTCCTTGCTCTGGAAATTGTGTTTCCTGCCCCAGAGACTAGATCTTTTCAGCTGCTTGTTCTCTTTTTTAAGCACCTGTCCCCTTTAGCCCCTTAGAGTTCGTCTGCCTCCTAAGCCTTTGTGATAGGTCCCCCACCACTGGAACTTGCACCTCCACTAATTCTGTTATATCAACGAACAGAAAAAGTTTTTTTTGTTGTTTACGTTCAAATTCTATTTGGGTTTCAGAAAGAAGGTGCCTCCAAAGTGTAAAAAGAACTAAACTAAATTAAAGCACAACCCTGAAAGGTCCACTGTCACTCTAAACCGTGACACCTGAGAATTGTGCCTCTATATATAGGATTTTGGGCTGACATGAACAACATATGCTTAATTCTTCATGGAAAACAGGTAATCCTCCAATATAAAGGGCCACTTTATTATATGTACTGTACTTCATGGGTTACCTATCATACCATTCGTTGGATTGACCCATGAACATAAAGCCAATCAGATCTCTGTAGGCGCGGTATTGCAAGCTAATTTTGATGTAAATTTCCCCACACTTTTTTTTTTATAGGAAAAACTGTGGTGTTCAATTTCTTTTAACCTACTATTAGTAATTCATTTCCTAAGTTAGCTATTAGCTAATTATATTGAAAGTGGTTTTAAAGATAATTTTTTTTTCTCTGCATTAAGGTAAAACACCTTTTTACATGCAGCTCCCCCCTAAATGTTTACTTCACCCTGATCTCGATCCAGTGCTGTGCACGTCTTTAGCAGCTCCTCTCCAGTCTCTTACAGGCTTGGTTGACAGCAGCAGGGGCCATTGGATCCCGCTGCTTTCAGTCAAAACCTGTGAGCAGAGAGCAGGGGGCGTGCCTGAGCTGGACTCTATGTCTGAAAAGGCGCAAACAGCCTGGCTTGGGAGCAAGCACGCACGAGTACCTCCATTGGAGGAGGGTGAAAAGGAATTCAGGCGTTGGACTCCATAAGAAAAGGATCAGGGTTTCTCTGTGCAAAACCATCGCACAGGGCAGGTAAGTAAAACATGTTTGTTATTTTAATTAAATAAAAAAGGAGACTTTAATGTCACTTGACGATAGTTGTTTTTATTTTTGAAATCTTCTTATGGCATTCTTGATTTTAATTTTAGTTACCTCCCTTATCTATTCTCATAGCTCAAGTTTAGCTGGGCGAGCATATCCCTTAGGTGACATTCCAGAAGATCTTGTCCCACAAGTGAAAAACCAGGTTAGTGCTTTGTGTGCTGTGTCTATAGATATTACATTTTTAAATTATTATTTCTCTTTCGTTCATTGACAGACAAAGCTCCTTATCTTCTTGACTATTGGGTTATACTGCCCCCTACAGGAGTAGGACACTAGGCAGGAAAAAAGTTTGACTACACCTATGGGGCAGTCCCAGGGGGTATACTCCCACTCTCAGCTATAGGCACTTCGTTTTTTCTGCCTAGTGAGGAGTAAAGACCTAGTTCCTTGCTGGGATCTCTGGTCCTGGCAATTTTTTCTTTTTAAATTGAATTTTTTTTCCTATCTTTATTATTTTGTTCCTGTGAGAATCTACTAGCAACTGCCTGACTGGGTGATGGACTGGATAATCTAGATCCAGACGGTCCCCCCAGTCTGCCAGTGAGCGCACACAGGCCTCAGCTCCGCCCTAGGTCGGCCGTGACATAGCCACACTGGACGAGGGCTGGCCTGCGAGTTAAATGTCTCGCGAGGGCGCATAAGACCTGGCCTCATTCTGAGTCGCAGCGTTCCTGCTGGCCGACAGCCCCCCCTATTTAGATGGCAAGGTGGTCTGTAAGGAGCGGTGCCCACCCTGTTCCTTGTATGATAAGTAGCTGTCCCCCCCTCTAACCCTGTAGGTTTTTGGAGTGGACGTGGGCCCCTCTCTGGGACGGTCGGACCCCCAGGATCCCCTCCTTCCCATGCAACATCCCCCCCCCTTCTCGGTGGTCCTCTGCGGACTTGAAACCCTCCATCTGCCCACACCCCCCCTCCCCTCCCATGGGGTGGCCATACCTTTTAGGTCCAAAAACATCCTTTCTGGTCCACCAATCCCTAAAAAGGATAATTTATATTGTTTGTGCGGATATTGGTGTCTAGATGGGTGTTGCCAACATCCCTAATAACACAACATGCAAAAAAATGGGGTTCCCCTGGGAGTGGGACTTTAAATGTAATCACCCATCAAACAAATAAATTCAAAATATCAGTAGAAATTTATTGAAGAACAATCATAACAAAAAATACATTGTAGAAGATATGGTTAAAAGCAAGAACAATTACAAGTAATATACATGTGGCTATAAAGGACCCATACAGTGAACTGACGCGTTTCAGATATAGCCTTTCTCACAGGTCAATAGAAGTTCATCTCTAAATGTAAATGGAAGAGAGATATCCGTAAGGCAAAAATATATATGCATAAGTCATCACAGTACATTAATATACATGGCATCTGCTGTATGCAAATCAGACCAAAAAGTGTCATAGATAATGTGTATGGAGTAATACGCACCGCTAATAATCATTACCAACTTTCAGCACCGGGATGCTTACAACTTGGAGTGCTCCCATTAAAAGAATGATAGATATCCCACCTAGCCTCCAATACTCATTGGAAAGGTAGATCCACACTGCCTTTCTCCTTACTATCCTGTTTTATACAGTGGGTACGGAAAATATTCAGACCCCCTTAAATTTTTCACTCTTTGTTATATTGCAGCCATTTGCTAAAATCATTTAAGTTCATTCTTCTTCCTCATGAATGTACACATAGCACCCCATACTGACAGAAAAACACAGAATTGTTGACATTGTTGCAGATTTATTAAAAAAGAAAAACTGAAATATCACATGGTCCTAAGTATTCAGACCCTTTGCTCAGTATTTAGTAGAAGCCCCCTTTTGATCTAATACAGCCAGGAGTCTTTTTGGGAAAGATGCAACAAGTCTTTCACACCTGGATTTGGGGATCCTCGGCCATTCCTCCTTGCAGATCCTCTCCAGTTCTGTCAGGTTGGATGGTAAACGTTGGTGGACAGACATTTTTAGGTCTCTCCAGAGATGCTCAATTGAGTTTAAGTCAGGGCTCTGGCTGGGCCATTCAAGAACAGTCACGGAGTTGTTGTGAAGCCACTCCTTCATTATTTTAGCTGTGTGCTTAGGGTCATTGTCTTGTTGGAAGGTAAACCTTCGGCCCAGTCTGAGGCCCAGAGCACTCTGGAGAAGGTTTTCGTCCAGGATATCCCTGTACTTGGCCGCATTCATCTTTCCCTCGATTGCAACCAGTCGTCCTGTCCCTGCAGCTGAAAAACACCCCCACAGCATGATGCTGCCACCACCATGCTTCACTGTTGGGACTGTATTGGACAGGTGATGAGCAGTGCCTGGTTTTCTCCACACATACCGCTTAGAATTAAGGCCAAAAAGTTCTATTTTGGTCTCATCAGACCAGAGAATCTTATTTCTCACCATCTTGGAGTCCTTCAGGTGTTTTTTAGCAAACTCCATGCGGGCTTTCATGTGTCTTACACTGAGGAGAGACTTCCTTCGGGCCACTCTGCCATAAAGCCCCGACTGGTGGAGGGCTGCAGTGATGGTTGACTTTCTACAACTTTCTCCCATCTCCTGACTGCATCTCTGGAGCTCAGCCACAGTGATCTTTGGGTTCTTCTTTATCTCTCTCACCAAGGCTCTTCTCCCCTGATAGCTCAGTTTGGCCGGACGGCCAGCTCTAGGAAGGGTTCTGGTCATCCCAAACGTCTTCCATTTGAGGATTATGGAGGCCACTGTGCTCTTAGGAACCTTAAGTGCAGCAGAAATCTTTTTGTAACCTTGGCCAGATCTGTGGCTTGCCACAATTCTGTCTCTGAGCTCTTCAGGCAGTTCCTTTGACCTCATGATTCTCATTTGCTCTGACATGCATTGCGATCTGGAAGGTCTTATATAGACAGGTGTGTGGCTTTCCTAATCAAGTCCAATCAGTATAATCAAACACAGTGTTAGGATTGAGTTCACCTGCTGGTGGCACTGTGTTGCCTTGGGCTGAATGCTGCAATTCCAGTGTCCACCAGCCGGTGTCTCCCAGAAGCCAGCAGGCTTCTATGATCACTTAAACTGTGTTCAGCTGCCAGGTGGCTATTTAAGGCTGATCCTCCCTTTCCCAGGCGCGTCACTATTTTGATTGCCTCCTTGCTGCCTAACTGAGTGTCTGATCCTGATCCATCCTGTACCCCCCTTTGCCTTGTTCCTGCTCTCTGCCTAGTATCCAGTCTTGCTTGCTCTCTTCCTTGCTTCCCTGTTACCCTTGTCTCTTATATTGTATATACTTGTAGATAGTTGGTTCTTTAGTTATTTTGTCTTTGGGGTTGGGTTTTGTTTGCTGGCATTTCCTTAGTTCACTATTGCTGTGTATGTTTGTTTGTGTGGTTCACTGTAATAAATCTCACTTTAAGGTTATCTATATTGTTTTGGTGTGTAGCTACATGTGTCTGGTCTCCCCTGCTGCTGCTGAACCCTGACATAATAGTGACGCCCACTACGACCAGATCAGCTACACTTTGGAGCTGGAAGCCAGTTGCTTTTGACTTCATTTTCCTGTTGTCAAGATGCTTAGAGTGCAGGTTATTAGTCGTGTGCATGCAGCAGAAGATAAAGATTTTTGTTGTTCATTGTTGCAGGCGCTGAGTCTCACTGAGGAGGAACTGTTGGGGAACATTCTGACAGCGCATGCCTTAGCTGTTGAGGGCAGATTCTCCCTTAGACAAGTTCAGCCTTTAATTCAGGTCTGTTCTGAACTAGTATTTCAGTCGATCTCTCAGGGCCATGATGTTTTCACTCCTCCATTCACTACATTCCAGGCTGGATTTTTGGGATGGTTGTTGAAATATTGTGCAGGTTCTTTCTTCCAGCAGTATTCAGCCTATTCACACCAGGTGTTGTTAGATTGCATTGCTGCTGTGCAGTCTTTAATGGAGCAAAGTGAGCTGGGGAAAGACAAACTAATTTTGGTTCACCCTCTGCTACAAGCTTGGTCAGAGATCATATCCCCAGTGCTAGATGAGTCACATAAAGTTATATATGCTGAAAAAAATCAAGAATCTTTTCCCCTGATACCCATAGTAACTTCTCAGGCCTCTTCCTATGCTTCTTCTGTTACTCTTCCCTCTATTCTCCCCAGTACTGTTACTACCTTTTCATCAGCAGGACACTCTGGTCAGCAGAATGCAAATACTCAAGTATCCAAGCCCAAAAATAAACAGAACTTTTTCCCTGCTCTTACAACTCTGCCACTATCCATGCTGCCGCCTGCTGATGAGATCCAGTCCTCCTCCATGCTGCCGTCTGCTGATGAGATCCAGTCCTCCTCCATGCTGCCGCCTGCTGATGAGATGCAGTCCTCCTCCATGCTGCTGCCTGCTGATGAGATGCAGTCCTCCTCCATGCTGCCGCCTGCTGATGAGATGCAGACCTCCTCCATGCTGCCGCCTGCTGATGAGATGCAGACCTCCTCCATGCTGCCGCCTGCTGATGAGATGCAGACCTCCTCCATGCTGCCGCCTGCTGATGAGATGCAGACCTCCTCCATGCTGCCGCCTGCTGATGAGATGCAGACCTCCTCCATGCTGCCGCCTGCTGATGAGATGCAGACCTCCTCCATGCTGCCGCCTGCTGATGAGATGCAGACCTCCTCCATGCTGCCGCCTGCTGATGAGATGCAGACCTCCTCCATGCTGCCGCTTGCTGATGAGATGCAGACCTCCTCCATGCTGCCGCCCGCTGATGAGATGCAGACCTCCTCCATGCTGCCGCCCGCTGATGAGATGCAGACCTCCTCCATGCTGCCGCCCGCTGATGAGATGCAGACCTCCTCCATGCTGCCGCCCGCTGATGAGATGCAGACCTCCTCCATGTTGCCGCCCGCTGATGAGATGCAGACCTCCTCCATGTTGCCGCCCGCTGATGAGACCCAGACCTCCATGCTGCCGCCTGCTGATGAGATCCAGACCTCCTCCATGCTACCACCTGCCGATAGTGACCTGCCGTTTGTTGCCAAACCTGCCACGGGTGACTTGCTGGCCGCTGCCCAGCCGGACTCTGCTGATACCGGGGCCGCTGCCCAGCCGGACTCTGCTGATACCGGGGCCGCTGCCCAGCCGGACTCTGCTGATACCGGGGCCGCTGCCCAGCCGGACTCTGCTGATACCGGGGCCGCTGCCCAGCCGGACTCTGCTGATACCGGGGCCGCTGCCCAGCCGGACTCTGCTGATACCGGGGCCGCTGCCCAGCCGGACTCTGCTGATACCGGGGCCGCTGCCCAGCCGGACTCTGCTGATACCGGGGCCGCTGCCCAGCCGGACTCTGTCAATTCACCACTTGCTGTTAAACTGGACTCTGTTGACCGGGTTAAGCTCCCACTTGCTAATGTGTCTGAGGCTCCTGAACTTCCAGTGTTATGTGGCCCAAATGGGTTGTCTGTGTGGATTAAGATCCCTACTGTTGCTCGTTCTTTGTTCTTTTCGCAGCCAGCTGATCCTGTTATGCTAAGGCCAGGAGGTCCAGATATCCACTCTGAACATGAGAACTGCATCTGCTGTTACGGCCCCAGTAGTAGAGGTCCTATGGGAAAAGGCAGTGTTCCATATGAACTTTGTCCTGACCCAGGGGTCATCTCTGCAATCCCTGGTGCATCTGGGGACCCGAGTGGGGTAACCTATGCCCTGGGTAGACCTGAGTGGCAGGTAAAATACAGAGCAGTCTCTAACAGTGTGAGAAGAGGTCCAGTTGTGATGGGACACCCTTGTGTCAGGGTACCTGCATGGACCAGGGACTTTGGCATTAAGCATTCGGGTATCTTTCAGTGTCTCAACATTGGGACACAGGCTGCTTATAAGAATGGTAAGCCTTCGGTGTTGCGACTTCTTATGGATCTGACCAGCAGGAAACTCAGCCAGTTTTGGGACCCCGGCGGTGTGGTTCTCAGCCAGGCTTCAGACCTTGACAGTGGGGTACCCAGTCAGCTTGCAGACCCCAGTGGTGGAGCCTTATGGAGCATCCGGAGGCCGCTCCTTAAGGGGGGGAATCTGTTAGGATTGAGTTCACCTGCTGGTGGCACTGTGTTGCCTTGGGCTGAATGCTGCAATTCCAGTGTCCACCAGCCGGTGTCTCCCAGAAGCCAGCAGGCTTCTATGATCACTTAAACTGTGTTCAGCTGCCAGGTGGCTATTTAAGGCTGATCCTCCCTTTCCCAGGCGCGTCACTATTTTGATTGCCTCCTTGCTGCCTAACTGAGTGTCTGATCCTGATCCATCCTGTACCCCCCTTTGCCTTGTTCCTGCTCTCTGCCTAGTATCCAGTCTTGCTTGCTCTCTTCCTTGCTTCCCTGTTACCCTTGTCTCTTATATTGTATATACTTGTAGATAGTTGGTTCTTTAGTTATTTTGTCTTTGGGGTTGGGTTTTGTTTGCTGGCATTTCCTTAGTTCACTATTGCTGTGTATGTTTGTTTGTGTGGTTCACTGTAATAAATCTCACTTTAAGGTTATCTATATTGTTTTGGTGTGTAGCTACATGTGTCTGGTCTCCCCTGCTGCTGCTGAACCCTGACACACAGCTGGACTCAAATGAAGGTGTAGATCCATCTCAAGGATGATCAGAAGAAATGGAAAGCACCTGAGTTAAATATATGAGTGTCACAGCAAAGGGTCTGAATACTTAGGACCATGTGATATTTCAGTTTTTCTTTTTTAATAAATCTGCAACAATGTCAACAATTCTGTGTTTTTCTGTCAGTATGGGGTGCTATGTGTACATTCATGAGGAAGAAGAATGAACTTAAATGATTTTAGCAAATGGCTGCAATATAACAAAGAGTGAAAAATTTAAGGGGGTCTGAATACTTTCCGTACCCACTGTATTTCTCCCAGATCCATTTGAATAGTCGGTTCACACTGCCTTCTTTTCACTGTCCTTTTTTTTCCATAATGCTGATCTTTTCTAATTGATGATCCCTGCCCATTTTCCCAACATTGTTTTACACCCCACAATAAGGGCCACAATTCTATGCGTCCTTAGGTACCCCTAACTGTTACCCTCTTACTCCATTGAGATTATAACATGTATAATGTATTATGCGGGTCATGGCTTTAGGTGTTTCTGATCCTCCTATATTGCTCCCTATATGTTATCTGGGACTCTGTGATCTTGATTGGATTATGACATGTATTTTTTGGTTTACGTTTTTACCTATATGTGTCCTGATTGTATACATGGCATCTGCATTACGCATAATAGTACATTTCTTCATGGGATAAAAAGGATAATTAGCAAGGAATGGGAGTGCCCGGAAAATAACTTGTTCTTCCCTAAGGCACTAAAAAGGAGAGTTCCTTTCGTAAAGACGCAAGGGGTCCCGCAGCAAAATGCCCTAAGCTGAACGCATCTTTGGCCAAAGTTTCTAGGAAATCAGACTTTTCCTTTGAAGGATTTAGCGTTCTTAAAGACCCACTGGACAAGTAAATTGATGTTAGGCTAAGAAGGGCATACAAACCAGGGGCTGCTGGATTCCAGCCTAACATGGCCAATACCTGTGTAGCCAAGAATGGGACTTTTTGGCTAGAGCAACTTCGGGGGCACCTAGAAAAGGTCCCTGGCATGGAAGAGGTTCAAGGCTCCCTACTTTTGATAGAAAAGGAGTGGCGTACATGGCTGATGCGGCTGCAGAAGCGGTCAGAATATCAGCTCACACCACAGGCCTTATCAACGCGGCCAGAAGATCCCTCTGGCTCAAAACTTGGGATGGTAACTACGCGTAAAAAAAAACAAGTTATGGAACCTCTCTTTTGACGGTAGCCTTCTGTTTGGCAGTCATGAATCTACGAGTCAGAAAGGTGATCAAAGGGATTCATCCTTCTCAACATATGTCAGGCTTCTACTCCCAAGTTTTCCTCAGAACAAAACCTTCGCTTAACATTGGCTTCGGCCAACATCGCTTAATCTTGTACTTCAAAGGTCTCAATCGTTCAATTTAATAAAGAGAATTCAAGATGGAATCCATCTTTTCGGTGAGATCCTTTCTCCCGGAGGCAGCTTTTCTGGTATATTTAGACCTGAAGGATGCCTACCTACATGTCCCGATTCATCCCAGCCATCAGGGATTAATGAGATTTGCTATCCTTTTGGAAAGGCAGATCAGCCTGTTTCAATTCCAGTCTCTCCCCTTTGGGATTTCTTCAGCTCCTCGCATATTCACAAAAATCATGGCAGAGATGATGCAGGAGCTCAGAATGAAGGGAGCCCATCATTTATGGTCTGACAGAGGCAGAAGTATTCACAAACCTTCAGATGACCAAAACCTTTCTCACCTCATTAGGCTGGGAGATTAACAGACAAAAGTCTAACAGAACACCATCCCAGAGGGTGGTGTTTCTGAGTTACACCATCGATACGGTGGCTCAAAAGATGTTTTTGCCAGAGGACAAAATTACAAAACTGGTCAACGGGACAAAACAGTTGATATCAGTACCCAGGGCAACAAGAAGGAACATAATGGTCCTGTTGGATTTCATGTCGGCCTCCGTTCCAGCGGTCCAATGTGCCCAACTCCACATGAGAGCCCTGCAGTGCCAGCTTTTGGGCCATTGGGATGGAAAAACATCCTCCCTGATTAAAGGCACAGTGATCTTTTCCTCCAGAAAGTCCCTAGCTTGGTGGAGGATCTCCTAGGGGAAAAAGGACCCTCTCACAAAGGGGAAGACTCTGGCTGCCGCTCATTCAGATCAGAGTCCCCATAGACGCAAGTGCTCTCTGATGGGGAGCCCACATAAGGCACCAGGTGAGCCCACATAAGGTCCCTGGTTCCACTTTGGGCCAGAAACCTCTTCCAACGTAAGAGAACTCGCAGCAGTATGGGAAGCCCTACTCGCGTTTCAAAAGGAAACGACAGGCAGACATATCCAAATACTGTCAGACAATATCACGGCAGTGGCATACATCAACCACCAGGGGGGCACACGATCAAAACCTCTTATGAGGGTAGCCCACGACTTACTTTCATGGGCAGAAACTCGCCTGCTTTTCCTATCATCCGTCCACATAACAGGGACAGTCAACGTGCTAGCGGACCTTCTAAGTCGCAGATAGCTGGACCTGACAGAGTGGGAACTGAACCACCTGATCATGGAGGCACTCACTCTGAGATGGGGTTTTCCAGAGGTCGACCTATTTGCCTCGGCAGGCAACAGAAATGTACCAAACTACTTCTTCTTGTGCAGAGAGAAGGATTCCCTAGGGCTAGACTCCCTGGGGTTTCGTGGTGATTCAGCCTCGCCTACGCATTTCCCTCAACTCAACTCATTCCAAGTACAATCAGAAAGATTCGACTGGAAAGAACAAGGGTGATCTTGGTAGCCCCTTACTGGCCAAAACGAGCATGGTTCACACCCCTGAAAAATATGGCGGAAGATGACCCCCTTGATCTTTCCAATCCAGAGCAACCTTCTAGTTCAATCAGGAGCCCATCATCCCCATATTTGAACCTTGAATCTAGCAGTGTGGATCCTGAACGGTGCTTGCTACTAAACAAGGGTCTCTCCAACAGGGTAGCGGATGCCCTGGTTCAAAGTAGGAAGCCGGTAACCAAGAAAATTTACAAGGCATGGAAAGTATATACTTCAAAGATGCAGTCCAAAGATAGAAATTTGAAAAGGCATTTGCACTATTTTGGACTTCCTCCTAGATGAGGCGGGACTCGTTGGAAATACCCTAAAGGTCCAGGCAGCTGTCCTATCAGTTTTTCTGGATATGACGGTTTATAAAAATCCGTTGGGTAAACGGTCCCCTGACCAAATTTGCAGAGCAGCCACCTGGTCCAGTGACTCTACCTTTGTCTCCGCCCAAGATATGTCCATTGGTCCTAAGGTCCTGCAAGTGGTAGTCCCACCCTAGGTATGCATCATTGTGGTCTCATGTGATTGTCCTGGAGGATGGCTTGGGAAAGTCAGAGTAATTACCTGATAACTTCATTTCCAGGAATCCTCCAGGATGGTGGACCCCGCCCTATTGTTTGGATAATTATTAGTTGATTATTTCAGGCTAAAAGTCTATGCTGTCCAGCTCATCTTTATACAACTGAGGGGCAGCCGGTGGGCGGCCATTTTAAACTTATCTGTGCTTGTGTTTCCTGCAGGAGCATGAGCCTATCTCTCATGTGACAGTCCTGGAGGATTCCTGGAAAGGGAATTATGTAATAACTCAGACTTTTTGTGTGGGTCCCCCTCTTTTCTAATGGAGTCCCTGGAGCACATTTCCCCACCTGATCCCCTCTCAGAGGCTGCCAGGCCCTCCGGGTCTCAACGATCCCTGACTGCACTGACGGTGGTCCTGGAGTCCTTAGTGTCCAAGGTGGATTTGGTCCTGGGAAAACGGGCTAGCAAAAAGCGTCCCTCACCTTCACCTACTTCATCTGTCTCATCAGATCCTGAATATGATTTGGCCGGCGCGGATGCAAGTTACCCTTCTGGGTCTGCGTCCACGCACCCTGCGTGCTCAGATAGGATGAAAACACATTTTGCGGTCACTAAGTGTTTTGTGATGCGGTATCCTTATAAGGATTCCCTGCCTAAAAAGTGGACAGTCCGACCTGTATTAGACTCACCGGGTTCCAGGTTAAATAAAGCCACCTTAATTCCGGTTGAGGAGTCCCCGGCTTTGAAAGATCCGGCTGATAGGAGGTCAGAGGCTCTGACCCGCCATATGAATTGTATACTGTGGCTGATTCTGCACTTAGGCCAGTATTTACTATTGCCCTGGTGTTGCAAACTCTGACAGAGTGGGCTGAACTTTTACAGTGGGACCTGCAGGGGGAATAGCTTCCCCCCTGCCTTTGCGGAGCTGATAAATCAATTGGTCCAGGGGCTACAGTTGGCTGTGATCCCTCTTTGCGGCTCCTTTGATTTCCAGTTTGTCTGTCTCAGCAGTGGTCCTTCGGCATATTATCTGGCTGAAATGCTGGTCTGCGGATCAGACTTCTAAGAAGGCCTTATCTGATCTCCCATTTGTGGGAGATCGCCTGTTTGGATCTTCTTTGGATGACATCATTAAGGGTCTCACAGGGAGGAAGAGTACTCTTCTTCCGCAGGCTTCCAAGGGCAAGGAGCCCCGTCATAGACGGGGGCCATTCTTCTTGGCTCATAAGAGGCCTTTTCATTCCTCGGGGTCTCAAGACAAGGGATCTAAGCCCTTCAGAGCCTCCAGCGAAGGTTCCAGGAGGACCTGGTCTGCCAAGTCATGAGCGGGCTCTTCCAGACCATAAGGAGCTGTGTCTCTCAATGAACGAAAGGGAAAATGGGATTTTTAACTTACCATAAAATGCATTTGTCTGATGTTCATTGACGGACACAGCACCCACCCCTCTGGAGTTGGCTTTCTTCTGACACTGCTTGTAATAAAACTGAGTGCCTATAGTGAGTGTGGGAGTATACCCCCTGGGACTGCCCCATAGGTGTAGTCAAGTTTTTTTCCTGCCTAGTGTCCTTCTCCTGTACGGGGCAATATAACCCAATGGTCAAGAAGATAAGAAGCTGTGTCCGTCAATGAACATCAGAGAAATTGATTTTACGGTAAGTCAAAAATCTAATTTTTCTTAAATTATAGCTAACTCGATATTTTTGGATTCTGTATTTTCTGTACAATGCCCATTTTTCCTTTTAAGTGATCAAAAAAAAAACACAATTTTATTTAAATAAATGATCTTTGTGCTGTGCTCTAGAGCAGTGGTCCTCAACTCCGGTCCTCGGGGCCCACTAACAGGCCAGATTTTAAGTATTCCCTTGGGGAGATGCAGACTAGAATACTGCAATCACTGAACAGCAAATGAGATTACCTGTGATGTAATTTAATTATCTTGCAAACCTGGCCTGTTAGTGGGCCCCGAGGACCGGAGTTGAGGGCCACTGCTCTAGAGTCATAGAAATACCATATACCAGCAGGGCACTAATCTAAATGGTCAGCAGAGGGAAAGGAGAGCGCTTCAGGTTTAGGCTTAAGTAAGTGTTTGCGGCAATGTAAATCAATGTATGTAACACTTCACATCAATGTAGTTGATAAAAGCCACAGACGTTTGTCACATTAAAACCAATAAGGCAATGATTAGAACAAATTGCATTGGATCACATTGACAGGATGGAAAGGGTACCAGGCTGTGCCTGACCACTTGCCCCACAGCAGTGAGTTCACAGAGAGATGGTGGGCTGCTAATGCCACTTAAACTGCAACCCGCTGTGTCGCCCAGGCGGTGCAGCTGGTCAATATCGGTCAGCGTGGGACACAATCTGTCAGGTGGGGGCGCTGGTAAGAGGATTCTGCATGCTTCCATCCACACCATCTTGACCAGCTGCACCGCCTGGTTGCTGTTTAAGTGGCATTAGCAGCCCACTGTCTCTCCGTGGATTCACTGCTGTTGGGCAAGTAGACAGGCACAGCCTGATACCCTTTCCATCCTGTCAATGTGATCTAATGCCATTTGTTGTAATCATTGCCTTATTGGTTTTAAGTGACAATCATTTTTTGTGGCCTTTATCAACTACATTGATGTAAAGTGTCACATACATTGTGATTTGCATTGCCGCAAACTCTTACCTAAGCCTCAACCTGAAGTGCTCTCCTTTCCCTCTGCTGACTAACAATTCTACTCTCCATCCCGGGAGTTTTAAAGCAGAAGCTGTGGTTTTGTACAGGCTTCAATTTCAACTTTAATAATCACTGGGCACCTGCGTTCCTTTTCTGTGTTTTTTACTGATCTAAATAGGCCCCATTTAACTGTCACTTGCTTCTACAGGTTTTTGAGTTTCTAATACGTTTACATTCTCCGGAGGCTCCCTCTGATGAAGAGGTGTACCCCTATATCAGGACACTATTGCACTTTGACACAAGAGAGTTCCTTAATGTTTTGGCACTGGTAAGTGGAAGAAAATAGTTCATGCTTTAATGTCATCAGTAACCAAGTAGTGTAGTTTATCACTGCTTTTTTTTTTTTTTAAGAATGCAGAAGTGTAACTCCTTTATTTAATACTAGGTTTGAGAGACTAACTCTCCACCTTAACATAACACAACTGTGTGTGAAGTGCTAACAACATATTGCAAATGTATGACATTGTTGTTAATGGTGTGACAACAGTGTTTTTAGATTGCAAGTCTTCTGAAACTTCCACAAATGTAACGCCAAACCGTTTGTTAATAAAAAGGTAAAAATGTAGACTGCTGTTACTGTTTTGATGAACCACTTCAAATCACATGGTCATGGTGGTTAGAGTGTTCCTTTATTATCTCTCAGAAGAAGTAAGCCTCTGTATACTGATTTTATTTAATTTGATCATCCTCTAGTTGTGTTAAATTAGTGCAGGGGGTGCTGCAGCGTGGGAAGGGCGCAGCGGCATTTTATTACTTATATACCTTAACTATAGTATATATTTTATATGCGGCCCGAAAACATTTCTTTACACTCAATGTGGCCCAGAGAAGCCAAAAGGTTGGACACCCATGGTCTAGGTGCTGTACTGTTTTTCTTCAGTACCTTGAGTCAATGACCCTGAACAAACATGCAACAAGTAAAGTCAGAGAACTTCTGGTTTCAGATCTGTAACTCAGAAATAATAGAAACCGATGGATCAAATGTTAGTCTTCATCTATCCTTTAGTACAGTCAGTTCATTATAAGGATTCCTCTTTAGTCCACTTATGTAATGGGAAAAGACATTGAAGCTGAAGGTTGAATTTAGGGTAGTATGTGGGCTTACAGGAGAACACAAGAGAATAGAAAGAAAGAGGTAGAATGTAAATCATCTAACAATCATCTTGGTTATCAATGGTATTTTACTAGAAAAAGGATGGGGGAATTGCAAAAACAAATCTCAGTGGCAAGGGTAAATTGCACGTACGAGGTAGTATGGAATTACATGGTGCGTGAACTATAAAAAAAGAAAAAAAAAATCTAACACAGAATAAAAAATATGGGGGGGGGGGGTGATTGGATGGAAGGGGGGAAGTAATTTATTGCAATACTTGTCCAAAGGAAAACCTCAGGAGTACGGCAGCGTCATTCGAATTTAAGGATTAGTACCACTAATTTGCTGAAATATAAATTGGTGGGAAGTGTATTGTCAAAGTCTGCCAGCATATAGTGGGAGGTTCGAGGTTCCCAATTTTTTTAAAAATGTGACCATCTTATCTATGAAGCTTCTTTCATATCAAGCTTCATTGCAATATTGAATCCATTTCAAGTTGCAATCTCCACATAAAAGAGTACCCCAACAATGTTTAAAAACCACCTCAGATGAGTAAAAAACGGAAGCTGGTCAGTATTGGGTGGGAATGTGAGACAATGGTAACCCCCCCCCCCCCCCATTTTAGGGATAGAGCCCTGGAGAATTAAAGAGGAAGTAAACCCTCCTCAGGAAGTTGTACCTATAGGTAAGCCTATATTAAGGCTTACCTATAGGTACTGTAAATATCTCCTAAACATGCACCGTTTAGGAGATATTTACCTTTAATGCAGCCAGTGACGTCACTGGCGCATGCGCTCTGAAGGAACGGCAGATCGTGCCGTTCCTTCAGAGCCCCGTGCCGTGACCGTCGGCTCCCGCGCGCGTGCGCGGGAGTGACGTCACCGCGGCTCCGGCCAATCAGATGGCCGGATGCCGCGATCCCGGAAGACGGGCGACTATACATGTCGCCCGTCATACAGGTAAGCGGACGGCACGGCGGGGGCTCGTTCTAAGGTAAGTATTTCATAATGAGCTAGTATGCGATGCATACTAGCTCATTATGGGTTTCTCTTTCAGGATTTAAAGAAGATGAAAAAAAAAAATCTCGGTGTACAACCTCTTTAAACCATTAGGGTCCTTGCACTCATATAAACAGTTAGTGACAGGATTGTTTGAAGGTAAATAATACCCCTCATTGACAAGCTCCTGCATTTTCCACATAAAACTGTGGATAAGAGTTGTGAAAATATTTAGGACAGGATGTAGAAGGAACATGGGTTTCGTGGAAGCACATTATGCCAGCATGAAGAGAGCAAAAATACCTGAGGTCTTTGACATTTTTCAGAGATCTTCAGACTAGACGTTCAGGGAAATCTCTTTGAACGTAGTAGACCAAATGGCATAATTTAAGAAAATCCTAAAAAAATTGGATAGGGACAAGGAAAGAGTGGAGCATTTTTATCTTTATGAAAGTAGGAGCTTTTAAATTTAAACATAAATTCTGGTTTAAAAGTTCCAAGTTCATCACCGTTGGTTAAAGTAAGGAGTTATCCTTTTGAGCTTATGATCTAGCTATGAAATTCATTAGCAGCAAATTAAGTGATTGGTGAGAGAAACTATCAGAAATGTTTTGGATTTCTTTCAGGCATATAGTTTAGAAATACTAGGATTATAGAGAACATTTATGTGTAACCTGTGTGTACTAGAACTAGTTATCTCCCCATACAAGTCAAAGGGAATGCAAAAACCACTCTATGCAAGTCAGCTGCAGATCAAATGCATCTGTCTTTGAACTCTGAATGATTTCTGATTAGTCTCAAATTGATCATGGCTAAATCCACCTGAAAGCAAGCTGCCAAAGCCCCTACTAAATTAACCCTGCTTGCACCTGACTAAAAAAAAAACACTTTGCTTTGATTTTCCTCGAATTTTCTTTTTTTCCTTTTTTTTTTTATAAGGTTATAAATATAAAAAGTTATAATAGCATTTTAATCCAGGGATTTATCTGGCTGCCTTTAATTCTTTAATTTTAGGGCTGAATTTACACTGGTTCACATGCGTGCAACGCACATGGAAACACGCATATGTAGATGTGAATGGGCCCATAGAGTTTCCGTTTGTCTCTCACACTAAACTACAGCTCGTTAATGTGAAACAGCTACATAGGAGATAATGCGATTTTGACTTGACATGCATTTTCATGCAGCAAAATGCAAAGGTTTTGCTGCATTAAAACAAACAAGTTTGAATATGT
Source organism: Pelophylax lessonae (assembly GCF_965119305.1). Classification (NCBI taxonomy): domain Eukaryota; kingdom Metazoa; phylum Chordata; class Amphibia; order Anura; family Ranidae; genus Pelophylax; species Pelophylax lessonae. The sequence continues at coordinate 208,212,739 of NC_138773.1, forward strand.
CGTAGATGGTTTGGCTCAGTTAAATCTACTCTATGTGATCATCAAACATAAAATCATTGCAATATTGAATTAAATACTTGTCATGAATAAAGGCATAACTTATTTCTATTTCTGCATCACTAAATTATTTTCTACCTTTTGGAAATAAAGGATACTGCTCACGCAGTTGGTTATTTTTTTCTGAAATCTTTAAATCTAAGCTGTATAAATTGCTTTCTGATGTCATCACAGCAGAAAGGCAGTTTCCAGCCAAGATCAAATGGTTGAAGGCCTCAAGGTCCTCTAATTACTGAGGGTAATATGTCTGGAGATGGTAGTGTTCCCAGAGGTCCTGTCATTCACTAGAGGCTCATAAAAACAGTACAAGCATTAGAAATGCACCGATTTCCTTCCAGATCCTCCTTTAATCATATCTATCCAATTTATCTGTTAGTATAACCATTACAGCAACAACACTCTATCTTTAATTAGAAATCTCTAGACTTCATTCTGTCTCCTCCTTCTACATGCATCCATTTTCTTTTAAATTCCTTATAGCTCACTTGTGTTCATAGTGTTGTCTATCTAATAGACACTTCCCTGGTCAGTTTCTGGCTAATTTTAAAATTAGAAGCCTGTTTTTGAGTGAAATACCCTGTGTTACAATAAAAAGAATTTAGAACCTGTTTAATTTTGCTTCTCCCAGTTATTGACCACTATATGATTTTGGACAAATTTAATGGGAATCTGCAACTTAACCCATTCAAAGAAAAATGAGAAGTTCTCTTGAAAAAGCAACCTGCCACCTCTTGATACCTTGCTGTACTCCTCTGCTGCTCTGTTGCTTTGTCATGGCCCATGGGAAAGAACCCAACACTTGTGGGTGTGCGAGAGCATGTGACCTCCTCCCTATCTAGGATGAGGTATTCAGACCTAAGCAGGCAAACAGCAGGCCAAAACACTGTTGAGGGAGTGAAAGAAATCATTAACCCTGTGTAAGCTCCAACACGATCTGACATGGAGCATGTACAGTATTAGGACTCCTGCCACTAAAGGAGAAGTGTGTGGAAGGTGAATATCAGTGGGTTGGAGGTTGTGCTTTGAATAAAGTCTCTTTGCAACAAGCCTTTAAAAACCAAGTACAACCTAAGAGGCCGTACTTCCTTTTTTAATGGGCAACAAGCTTTATTGCTAGTAGCACAAACTCACAAAGCCAGACTATAGTACAGTGATGGCGAACCTTGGCACCCCAGCTGTTTTGGAACTACATTTCCCATGATGCTCATGCACTCTGCAGTGTAATCGAGCATCATGGTATATGTAGTTGCAAAACAGCTGGGGTGCCAAGGTTCGCCATCACTGCTATAGTACATCGCTGCAAGACCCTCTCCCACTCCTCAAAAGCATTTATTTGCTTTGCAAAATATGAACTATTCAGCTCATAAAACAAATTCTAATTTACAAACAAAAATTCTGCTCTAGTCTGTTGCTTGATACCCAGGTATTTCCCTGTTGGGTGCCATCAAGTTGCCTCTCGCACAACATAATGAAGCCAGGATATTACTTTCAGCCCACATGTCAAAAACACCTCTGTCCCTCATGTGAATCACTGCTCTTTGCATACTTCAGTGGCCAGAGGGAGTGGCGAGGGATAGAAAGTGGAGCTTGGCTTCTGAAAGTTGCCTTTCAATAGCATTACTGTTAATTCACCTTGGACTGCTTATTGTGGGGAAAGAAGGAGTACATTAGCCATTGGAGTGGAATATGAAAATACCACTATATCTACATGCATGAAGAATAGCAAAAGTTCCTTTTTAAAGCTGAATTCCAGCATGCATACCAGGTTAAGCACCCCCCAGTGGTCATTGACAAATCCAAATACCATGAAACTCTAAGCCCACGTTCACATTGGTCCGATGCCAAATCGGAGGCAATTGCCGGCAATGGCACTGTCTGAATTGGTTCGTCGCACTGATTTCCAAAGTAGTTTCTGTACTTCTTTTGGCGATTTTGGCCGGGGGGTGAAATTTCCACAGGCATCTGTGCAGTAACCCGCACAGATTTCTGTGAAATCGCCCCCGAAGTCAGACTGAAATGCCGGCCAAAAATTGCGCGAGTTCAGTTGAACTCGCACGATTTCAAAACAGCCCCAGTGTGAACCTGGGCTTAAACTGTGTTCTGGTTTTAAAGGGCATCTTATAGACTAGAGGGAGGATTTTAATGTACTGTACAACATGTCCAGGTAATATATGTCTCAGGTTTTAAGTCTCTCTCGGCAGTGGTTGGGTGGGCAGAAGGCATTGGTATAGTCAAGGGTAGTCTGTTTTAGTGGAATGCTACTAGAAAAAGTTTTCAGTCAAGGGAGTGAATCAGTACTGGGTGTCCCACATTATCATACAGACTGCTAAATGTAATGCCCACTGTAATGGCACAGACTACATGTTGACAACACCCCCTAACAGTCTAGTAGTGAGGGAAGGGGTTGAATGACACTAGCCATCATCCTGCCCAGAATTTAGCGTCCCACATTGAGTTACTGTAAAAAGAAAAAAAAAAAAAACATTTTTAATACTCACAGCAGTGTGCACAGGGGGCAGAAAAATAAAATACCTACCACATTGGGACCAGAACAGACAAAAAATTTACTATTTTTACCTGATTCTGGAGTTCAGTTTTAAGGTGCCCACAGATAGTATATGGCACGTATGATCCAGCCACTTCTTATGCATGATCTTTCTACATCTACAACCATACCTGTTGGCATAAGGTGAACAATGCCTAAGTAGGAAACATCTGACCACAAACTTAAATCCGCTGAAAATCATTCAGCAATCAGCTGGAGAAATATTTTGCAAACAAATGCTTCTTCCAGGAGAGTGCTAAGGAGAGGTCAGAGAGAGCTTACAGACATCAGACCTTTCCCCACTCTGGCCAGAGCTGGCTGCATCAGGTGAACTTTCAGCCCAAATAAAGCAAAACACTTGGAGCCCATTTAGATCTTTGCACGTATGTATAGGTTCATCAATGTGTGCTTTTGTGCATTTGTTGTGCGTTTTTCATTTATTTTAAAATTTAGAGTTTGGAGTAGATGGGGTTTGACCAAATCTTGTTGAGTTGGGGTCTGTGGGGGCCCATGTATAATTTTGTGATGTGGCAGAATGAAAAACTTGCAAAAACTGTGTAATATTTTTATCTAAACTGTCCACGCTGTCTAACTTTGCAATGTTAAAAATCCACTACCTTTTAAAAACTGTGTAGGACCCCTATGCACTTGTGAAAAAGCTCAAACAATTAGGAACTACTTTACATTCTCAATATGTGCAAAGTGTCATTGATGGGAATGAGCATAGATAAAGAAAGTCCCAGTGTTCTTAGACTAGGGTGGGCATATAAAATACAACAATCAGCCTTAACATTTTTATGACCCACCTAATGCTAAGTAGGTCCCCCTTTTGCTACTAAAACAGCCCTGAACCATTGAGGCATATATGCCACTAGACCTCTGAAGATATGCCATGGTATCTGGCACCAAGCTGTCAGTAGCAGATGCTTTAAGTCCTCTAAGTTGTCAGGCTGGGCCTCCATGGATTGGCCTTGTTTTTCCAGCAAATACCACGGATGCTCAGTTGGATTATGATCTGAAGAATTTGGAGGCCAAGCCAATATCTCAAACTCGTTGTGTTCCTCAAACCATTCTTGAACCATTTTTGCAGTGTAGCAGGGCGCATTATCCTGCTGGAAGAGGCCAATGTCATTAGGAAATACTATTTCCATGAAGGGGTATGCTTGGTGGGCAGCAATGTTTAGGTAGGTGGTACATGTCACGTACTATCCACATAAATGGCAGGGCCCAAGGTTTCCCAGCAAGACATTTTCCAAAGCATCACCCTCTATTGGCTTGCCTTCTTCCTATACTGCATCCTGGTGCCATCCCTTCCCCAGGTAAGTAGCACACCCATTCATCCACATGATGTAAAGTAAAATGTGATTTATCAGACCAGCCCACCTTCTTCTATTGCTATGTAGTCCAGTCCTGATGCACACATGGCCATAGTAGGCGTAGACACAGGTCAGCATGGGCACCCTGAGCGGTCTGCGGCTATGTGGCCCTATTCACAACAAACACTGATTCACATTTTTTCTGCTTTCAACACATTGACTACAGGGACAACATGTTTACTTGCTGCCTAATATATCTCATTGCCATTGTCAGTGTTATTCACTTAACTTGTCATTGCTCATAAAGTTATGGCTGATTGTCATCTGGTTGTCTTATGCAGGAGGTTATATTATTTGAGCAGCAGCCTTTCCAGGTTCACAAATTGAGCCAAATTTTTTGCAGGTTATAACTGGGGATTTAAGTTGGTCACATATGTTACAATCCTATTGAAATGTATTTAGCATTATGACCGCTATGTACTGTATGCATGAATGCCTAGTGTTCTTTAACCACTTAAACCCCGGAGGATTTGGCTGCTAAACGATCAGGGGGTATTTTGCGATTCGGCACTGCGTGACTTTAACGGATAATTGCGCGGTCGTGCGACGCTGTACCTAAACGAATTTGGCGTCCTTTTTTTCCCACAAACAGAGCTTTCTTTTGGCGGTATTTGATCACCTTTGCGATTTTTTGATCACGCACTATAAACAAAAAAAGAGCGTCAATTTTGCAAAAATAGCAATATTTTTCCCTTTTTATATGAAATTCCCCCCAAAAAAAATGTAAAAATCAAAATTTTTTAACATTTTCGGCCAATTTGTTTTATGCTACCTATGTTTGGTAAAAAAAATCGCAAAAAGCATATTTTGATTGGTTTGCGCAAAAGTTATTGCGTTTACTAACTAAGGGAAAGATTTTTGTCATTTTTGTTGTTTTTTTTTAACGCGTAATGGCGGCGATCTGCGATTTTTTTTTTTTTTGCGGTACTGCGACATTGCGGCGGACAGATCGGACCCTTGACTGACATTTTTGACACTTTTGGGGTTACCAGTGACATTTCTACAGTAATCAGTGCTATATATATGCACTGTTACTGTAAAAATACACTGGTAGTGAAGGGGTTAACTTTATTTGAGAGGGAGGGGCTGTGTGTGTCCCTAGGGGCGTGATTCTAACTGTGATTGGCTGTGGCTTCAGCTGTATGCAGAGTGATCAACGGATCTACATAGTAGATCCATATGATCAGCTCTCATACAGAGGGGAGAATGACAGGCAGCTTGTTTACACAAGCTGCCTGACTTTCTCCCTCTCCCCCGCCAATCGCAGAGTGGCCGGCGGACATCGGGTCCGCCGGTCACACGCGCGGGGGGGTCCGTGACCACGCGGGAGCGGGAGCGCGCCTCCGGCGGCGCGCGCTCGCTCCCTAGACCCTCACAAGCTAGTGACGTAGCCCTACGTCACTTTGCCTGTGAGGGGCTGACCGCCGACGTAGATAGTCGTGCGGTGGTCGGCAAGTGGTTAAAGTGATTGTAAAGTCTCTCTTTTTTTTTTTTTTTAGAACAAAACATGTTATATTTACCTGCTCTGTGCTGTTGGTTTTGCACAGAGTGGCCCAGATCCTCCTCTTCTCGGGTCCCTCTTCTGTGCTCCTAGCCCCTCCTCATTCAGACACAGAGCTACGACCTAACTTCGCCCCCTCTCTCTCCTGATTGGCTGATTGATTTTCATTGACGGCAGCGGGAGCCAATCGCGCTGCTGTCTCAGCCAATGAGGAGGGGAGTCCCGGGCAGCTTAGACACTCCTGCAACATCGCTGGATAAAGACGGGCTCAGGTAAATGTAAGAAGGGCTGAAGGGGGCTGCTGCACACAGAATGTTTTTTTTATTTTAAAGCATAGAATGCATTAAGATAAAAAAAAACTTCTGCCTTTGCAATCCCTTTAACAGAAAGCTATGTTGAATAAAGCATCACGTGTCATTGGTGGAGCTGATAAGTAATATGATTTGCTATCGTTTGTCATGTGTTCTGTTATATATTTTTTAATTTTTTTTATTTATTTTACCATTCCACACAAATGTAATCATATATAGCACAGGTTAAGGTAGGCACATAGAAGTCTTCCACTTGAGTATATTGAAAAAAAATCACTGATGCTTTTGCAGGTCACAGACCATTTCTTTCAAAATATATATATCATCATTTTTTTTTTATTTGTCGCTATTTTGTCCACTTTCCTTTTTAATATGTGAACAGTTTGTGAAACCTCCTTGTCATGCAGTCAGGAAGTATATGTACCTCTCCCCTCCTTAGCCCCCAAATGCTTAGCTTTCATCTGCTAGGGGAACGCTTGCTTATTATCAACACCACGACTCGGCTTTAGTTCAAAGGGAGGACGTTTAATCCAAGCGTCTCTCTCTCTTCTGAAGTCTCTTTTTCTGAAGCATAGTCCTCAGGGGACTCAAATAAAATTAAATGAGGTTTATTCAGTTCCCTCCAAGCTAATAATCTGGGAACAGAACAGGGAATAATAATTAAGTTGTTGGAAGGCATCAGATGATAAGGCCTCTGGAAATTACATATATATTAAGGTACCTGTAGACATGAGATGATCATTGCCCAATCTAGTTGATTTGTGACAGATCAGGCAATATTCTCAGTCTCCGGGTACTAGTAGACCTTGACAGATGTGCTCGCCTGACCAATCTCAGAGGAATTGATGATCAGCTACATTTGATATTTGATTTTTTTTTTCTAAGGTCTATTGATGCTATTTGTCTAAAGTAAGGGATTTTTTTCTTTCAGAACTCCTTCAAAGTCATACATATGCATGCTCAGGCAATTTGTGTTCCTGTTTGGTAGAAGATTTTGCCACACATACAACCTTCCTTGCATGTCTTTTGGATAGATTAGACTATTGTTTGCTTGCCCATTACCACCATCATATAATCCAATAGGGCAGGTGACAAAGCTACACAAATTCTGTAATTTAGAGTCGGGGCTCTTTTTGTAAAATCATAATTTTTTTTTTATTTTTATTAAATTAATTTGTATGGCACCAGCATGTTCTGAAGTGTTTTACAGGCACATAAGATATATCACATTAGTCCTTGTCCCAGGAAAATCATATCTAAGACACATAGACAGAGACTGACTCAAACCACTAGGCTTCTCCTTTAACTAAAATATCAGTTTTATATTGATTAATATTTTGGGTAGATTGTGGTGAAAAAGTGCCATATACAGTATATGCATATAAATTATTTTTCTTTTACGTACATGTTGTATATATACAATGAAAATGTATTTATTTTAGACATTTGAAGATTTTACTAATGACAAGCAAGCAGTGGAACACCAGCAACGAATCGTTGATATTCTGTTAAAGGTAAATTTTAGACATTTTTTGTTTTAATTGTAGGATTGCAAAAAATATTTCTACCAATATAAACAACATATATTTTTTGTGGGGCTGCATAATGGTTTGCTGTATCCTTCACCAGTTTTATAGTATGTATCATGCAGTTAGCCATACAATTCTATTCTGTTTAGAATTTTACCTTTACACCGCATTCACACTGAAGTGGCACGACTTGCACGGACTTCACAGAATGAATGTCTATGCAAGTCGCTCCAGGTCGCCCCGAAGTAGTACAGGAACCTTTTTCTAAGTTGGAGCGACTTGTGTTGCTCCTATTAGAACGGTTCCCGTACCACACAACAGACCGTGACTTGTCAGGCTGACAAGTCGTCTGACAAGTCGTATTAGTGTGAATGGAGACTTAACGGAGCTTGTGTTGATAGAAATATGGGAGCCTCCATTGCTGATATGTTTTTAAAGGTGCGGACTTTAAGGTGAACTCAAAGCAAACTGCTAAAAACACAGATAAAGTACATAAAACTGAGCTGTTTACCTGCCAAATAATGTGTATATGCTGTAAAGATCCCATTGTTCTGGTGAGTGGGGGTATGAGAGGGGAGCACAGAGTGACCCACTTTCCTTGGATCTACAAGCACTATCACTTTGAAGCACGGAAGATTTTTATATAAAAATACTTTTTTTGAACTCACATGAATTGATAATTATTTGAAGGATTTCTCACCATGCACTCTTATTCATTCTTTTATTTATTTATGCACATGTTGCTTTATTGATTCACAAATGCATATTTATTATTAATTTATTGAATTATAATTGTTTAGCATTTTGATTTAGCAGCGCTGATATCCATATACAATTTAATGTGTATATCTGTCCAACAAGTTCTGAGATTCACACAGCTCTGTCTAGCATGGCAGAAGATCTTTCTCTTGAGAACTTAGGCAGCATATACAGGTTATATCTCTTCCCCCACCCCCTGTGACTGGTGAGTAAAGGTAAGAGCAGCACACTGGTGTGCTTATATCTCTGTGACACTGCCAATAGACTCAGGGAGGGCTGTCTCCAAGCTCTGGCTATGATCTGGTGGGTGGTAGGAAAACAATATCAATTACCGTATATACTCGAGTATAAGCCGACCCTAGTATAAGCCGAGGCCCCTACTTTTACCACAAAAAGATGGGAAAAATGATTGACTCGAGTATAAGCCTAGGGTGAGAATGCAGGGCGGCGGGCATGGAGCAGGAGAATGCAGGGCGGCGGGCATGGTACAGGAGATTGCAGGGTACTGGCATGGTACAGGAGAATGCAGGGTGACTGGCATGGTGCAGGAGAATGCAGGGTGGCTGGCATGGTGCAGGAGAATGCAGGGTGGCTGGCATGGTACAGGAGAATGCAGGGTACTGGCATGGTGCAGGAGAATGCAGGGTACTGGCATGGTACAGGAGAATGCAGGGTACTGGCATGGTGCAGGAGAATGCAGGGTACTGGCATGGTACAGGAGAATGCAGGGTACTGGCATGGTGCAGGAGAATGCAGGGTACTGGCATGGTACAGGAGAATGCAGGGTACTGGCATGGTACAGGAGAATGCAGGGTACTGGCATGGTGCAGGAGAATGCAGGGTACTGGCATGGTACAGGAGAATGCAGGGTACTGGCATGGTGCAGGAGAATGCAGGGTACTGGCATGGTACAGGAGAATGCAGGGTGACTGGCATGGTACAAGAGGATCCGGGGTTGTGGGCATACTACAGGAGATGCAGTGCTGTGGGCATGGTACAGGTGGACCATGCCCGCAGCACTGCATCCCTTGTAGTATGCCCGCAGCCCTGCATAATGGCAGGTAGTGCAGCAGTTTCTCTTACCTGTTCCAGAGGCGCCTTCATTTTAAAAATGGCGCCACCCGGCGCCGACACGTCATTGCGCACGCGCCGCCGCCGCTCGTATACTTTCGGCTATTCCCGGCCTCTCCCGAGCGGCGGCGGCTCGTGCGCAATGACATGTATGTGCCGGGCGGCGCCATTTTTAAAGCTCAAGCACGTCGGAGCGGCCGGGAACTTTTTTTTTTTTCTTGACTCGAGTATAAGCCGAGGGGGATGTTTTCAGCACAAAAAAATGTGCTGAAAAACTCGGCTTATACTCGAGTATATACGGTATCCATTTGTAATGTGTTTTATCGTTGGAGGTGATGTCAGGGATGGGTTTATGAAGAAGCACCTCCCAGGGGGTACAAACTAGATTTTTGAAGATGGTACGCATCATTTTATAGATTTGTATCCATAGCTTTGGAGCTCACCTGGTGATTTTGCCAGTAACACACTTCTGTCCTAGAGTGATCATGCTCACTCACTGTACTGTATATTTGGAGAAGCAACATTGTCAATTTAGGACATGAAGTGTGTTAGGCCTACTGAACAACTCCCTCTCCATCTCCATAACATATAGATGGAAAGAGGAGGGATTATTAGAGATTACATACACATTGAATGTTTTAATGAATAAAGAGCTGCATTAATTTCTCTGTTTTTAGATCTGTCTGCAAGTCTGATTCTGGCTTCATTATAAGGCCTCTCGCACACTGCAGCTTGAAAAAGCTCAGTGCAGTGTGTTTTTTTTTTTTTTGTTTTTTACTGAGCTAAAATGTAGCTACGGTAATTATTTACAATGTGCCTGTGAACACAGGCGTGCCGAGTGTTCGTCAGTTAAAAAAAAAGAAAAAATGGAAATCTGCTTGCCCAGTCAGTATTTTGCACCAGTGTGCACAAATACGCGCATATGAGCATACATATGAATTAATTTTCCCTAGGACGGTATTGTGCCCGTGCGAGTTCTCGGACGGGCATATATGTGTAAATACGTACAGAATCACGCAAAACTAACAACTGAAATATGTCCAAAAAAGCAGAAGCTGAAACATCAGTACCATGTTCAAGAGGCCTTAGGAAACCGTTCACCCGAAACAACACTCTTTAAGGGTTAGTATGTAGATTTGCTGCCCTTTGCTAGCTGCATGCTTGTTCTGGGGCAGAGACCCTCACAACATAGTGAAGCCAGGATCATGATGACAAGTCTGCAGCTTACACCTTAAAAAAACATTCCAGTAATGGTAGCTTCCATATTTCAACCCTCACATGTATACTTTACTGCCTATACAGATGAAAACGGAATACACTAGAGCATGTGTATTCTGCAGATCATTACACATTTTTTAAAACTATGGCAGTTAACATGATCAAATTTATTCAGCCTTGTTGAATACTGTTGAAATTTTTTCATTTTGCACTTCAGTATGGTTTCATTTGGTTGTGGTGACACTTTAATCTCTGTTAATTAACACATATCTTTACAAGCCTTTGCTGTGCATAATGTTAGGTCATTTTGATTTTCAAGAATTATTTTAAAATCTAAAATAATTTTATGAGCATTTTACATCATCTTTGCACAGAATAGATTTGCGGGTAAGAAAGGCAAACTATTGTGGCCATTTGGGTTTTTATATGTGATGTCCATTCTTAGGCCTTGTATACATGGGCTTCAGCTTGTATAAGAGCAGTGGGTGCAGCATGTTACTACAGAGTTTTTGCAAAGTTTTCAGCCAGCTTTGTTGATGACTTTAAATAGCATTTCGTTTTATTTTGGGTATGTTAAAAGCGAAGTTCACCTTTCAGAACATGGTGCATGTTTCATCAATATTTAGGGTGTAACTTGAAACATAGTGACATTCCAATGTCCTAAATGTACCTGAATCTCAAGGTTCTTCTCCACACAGGATTCTGTATTTTTTGAAAATTTTTGCAGGTGGATCACAGGGTCTGTGAATGGAAGACTACAAATCCTCCATGGCGGAGGGACTTGTAGATCCCAGTAAATTACAAGTGCGATGACATCAGCGCACTTGTAGTCTATTGTTTACTTACTCCAGCCCCATTACGGTAGGTCTGTTGCTCTGTAGGAACCTCGGGTTGGGAGAAGAGTCTGCAGGAGCCTGTGCATTGCACCCGCAATCCACTGATTATGGTTGCAATGATGTGCAGCCTGCAATGCAAAAAATTAGCAATGCTAATCTTTTTCTTTTATTATTGTGGATGCATTTAATAAAAAGGTGGGATATTCTTTGAAACATAGATCTAAATAGTAGTGCTGGCTGTCACTTAAAACAATCCTCCTAGTGGGCTTTAATAAGGTTCACTTCTACTTGAAGTTGAAAACCTGCAAGTTTTTAGGTAAGTACTTCATAATGAGCAAGTATACGATGCATACTAGCTCATAATGCCTTTGTCTTTACAGGTTTTTTTTTTTTCAGCGGGTTTACTTCCTCTTTAAAGTTTCACTCAGAATATCTGTGTTTGAGAACCCCAAAGTGGAGCTAAAAGTCATTAAGAAAGCTGCTAAAATTATGGTGAATTTGAAAATTGTACTGTACACACTGCTCATATACAAGCTGAAGCATGTGTGTAGAAGGTCCAAATAAAATGAACCTGTGTTCTGTATGAATTCAGTCTTGTGCAGAATTTCCCATTTTTTTTATATTCCTTTGCTCATAATTGGATGTTTGGAGCAGAAGATAGGTTTACTTTTACCAGGAGTGAAAATTGCACTTTAATGGGTTGTCTTGTTTGTCATTGAATCTTTTTTTTTCTCAGGTTATGGTGGAGAACTCTGATTTTACTCCTTCCCAGGTGGGCTGTCTCTTCACATTCCTTGCCCGGCAGCTCGCTAAACCAGATAATACTCTGTTTGTAAACCGAATGCTGTTTGACCAGGTAAGCAGAGAACTTAAGATGCCACAGCAATCTATGGGTATAGTGGCGGTCAGTGGAGACGTATGCAGCTGCAGTCACTGAACGAAAACATGCTTGGGGGGAAGAAATGCATGGGTACATTGATAGTAGGGCTGCATGATATTGGGAAAAAAAGTACATTATGATATTTGGTTTTCAACAATATATATCGCGATATTTCTCTGGGTGGAATGCAGAAGACACTGACAGTGTGGATTAGGCAGAGTCGGGACTTACAGTGGTGGTAGGAGGTAGAAGAACACAGCCCGACATGACATCTGTTGTGTCGATATCGGTTTCCCCAAAGAAACGAGTTTGCCCTTGCTTTTGGCTGTGATCGGAACTCCGCCCCTCCAGCCCGATGCAATCCAGCCCTCCCAGCTCTGCCTCTAGTCTCCAGCCAACCATTACTCCGCCCTGCTCCGCCCATTGTCCCTCCATTGAATCTACAGGGAGTGCAGAATTATTAGGCAAATGAGTATTTTGACCACATCATCCTCTTTATGCATGTTGTCTTACTCCAAGCTGTATAGGCTCGAAAGCCTACTACCAATTAAGCATATTAGGTGATGTGCATCTCTGTAATGAGAAGGGGTGTGGTCTAATGACATCAACACCCTATATCAGGTGTGCATAATTATTAGGCAACTTCCTTTCCTTGGGCAAAATGGGTCAAAAGAAGGACTTGACAGGCTCAGAAAAGTCAAAAATAGTGAGATATCTTGCAGAGGGATGCAGCACTCTTAAAATTGCAAAGCTTCTGAAGCGTGATCATCGAACAATCAAGCATTTCATTCAAAATAGTCAACAGGGTCACAAGAAGCGTGTGGAAAAACCAAGGCACAAAATAACAGCCCATGAACTGAGAAAAGTCAAGCGTGCAGCTGCCAAGATGCCACTTGCCACCAGTTTGGCCATATTTCAGAGCTGCAACATCACTGGAGTGCCCAAAAGCACAAGGTGTGCAATACTCAGAGACATGGCCAAGGTAAGAAAGGCTGAAAGATGACCACCACTGAACAAGACACACAAGCTGAAACGTCAAGACTGGGCCAAGAAATATCTCAAGACTGATTTTTCAAAGGTTTTATGGACTGATGAAATGAGAGTGAGTCTTGATGGGCCAGATGGATGGGCCCGTGGCTGGATTGGTAAAGGGCAGAGAGCTCCAGTCCGACTCAGACGCCAGCAAGGTGGAGGTGGAGTACTGGTTTGGGCTGGTATCAAAGATGAGCTTGTGGGGCCTTTTCGGGTTGAGGATGGAGTCAAGCTCAACTCCCAGTCCTACTGACAGTTTCTGGAAGACACCTTGTTCAAGCAGTGGTACAGGAAGAAGTCTGCATCCTTCAAGAAAAACATGATTTTCATGCAGGACAATGCTCCATCACCCGCGTCCAAGTACTCCACAGCGTGGCTGGCAAGAAAGGGTATAAAAGAAGAAAAGCTAATGACATGGCCTCCTTGTTCACCTGATCTGAACCCCATTGAGAACCTGTGGTCCATCATCAAATGTGAGATTTACAAGGAGGGAAAACAGTACACCTCTCTGAACAGTGTCTGGGAGGCTGTGGTTGCTGCTGCACGCAATGTTGATGGTGAACAGATCAAAACACTGACCGAATCCATGGATGGCAGGCTTTTGAGTGTCCTTGCAAAGAAAGGTGGCTATATTGGTCACTGATTTGTTTTTGTTTTGTTTTTGAATGTCAGAAATGTATATTTGTGAATGTTGAGATGTTCTATTGGTTTCACTGGTAAAAATAAATAATTGAAATGGGTATACTGTATATTTGATTTTTGTTAAGTTGCCTAATAATTATGCACAATAATAGTCACCTGCACACACAGATATCCCCCTAAAATAGCTAAAACTAAAAACAAACTAAAAACTACTTCCAAAAATAGTCAGCTTTGATATTAATGAGTTTTTTGGGTTCATTGAGAACATGGTTGTTGTTCAATAATAAAATGAATCCTCAAAAATACTCATTTGCCTAATAATTCTGCACTCCCTGTATTTACAAAACATTACAGCCTGATCCCGCCCCCGTGCGCGCCCCCGATGCAGCCAGGACAGACAATGGGTGGAGTAATGGTCGGCTGGAGACTAGAGGAAGAGCTGGGAGGGCTGGATTGCATCGGGCTGGAGGGACGGAATTCCGATCACAGCCGAAAGCAAAACGGATGTGTCGGCTGCCAGCACTGTTAGTCCTCCTCCTCCCCCCGAGTCCCGACTTCTCCCTGCCTAATGCTAAATATCGTGTCTTTAGCGATATGAATATCGCCCACACCCGCAGAACGATAGTCGATATCACATCGACTATCGTTCAGCCCTAATTGACAGTCAGTGAGATGTGTGGGTGCAGTGAGGAAGTGTTTGTGTGTGTGTGTCATTGTTTACCAGATGTGAAGGGTCTCTGAAAATTGTCTGCATCGAAGCTGGAGCTATGCAATTAGTGTCAAGTGGATCAACACACACTGCCTATGCGTTCATGTCCTTTTGATGTTTTTTTCCATGCGTGGATGCAGTGGTAGTCATTGAGGTTTGTGGATGCAATGATGCTCAGTAAAGTAATGTGTGTGTCACAGTGCAAAGCCAGCAGTGCTAGGTCCCCTGGAAGTCACTTAGGTGCCAACCCCAGAGTTATGCAGGCAGCGTCAGGTTTACCAATGCGTACTGACGCTGCCTATGCGGGCATGCAGTGTTGGCATTTTTCCATCAAAACGTCATCTGCCTGCAAAGTGTCTGTAATAATTTGGCAATGGACAGTGCAGTTGGTGTAAAAAAAAACAATGTCTGTGTTGTGGTATGGGTAGATGGTATAGGTGACCAAGAGTCACAATATACAGTATCTCACAAAAGTGAGTACACCCCTCACATTTTGGTAAATATTTTATTATATCTTTTTATGTGACAATACTGAATAAATTACACTTTGCTACAATTTAAAGTAGTGAGTGTACAATTTAACAGTGTAAATTTGCTGTCCCCTTAAAATAACTCAACACACAGACATTAATGTCTAAACTGCTGGCAACAAAAGTGAGTACACCCCTAAGTGAAAATGTCCAAATAGGGCCCAAAGTGTCAATAGTTTATGTGGCCACCATTATTTCTCTTTTGTTCATTGACGGACACAGCTCCTGTCATTCTTGACCACTGGATTATACTGCCCCCTACATGCGTAGGACTCTAGTCAGAAAAAAAAACTTCTGGCTACACCCATGGGCAGTCCAAGGGGGTATTCTCCCTCTCTCTGCTATAGGCACTCTGTTTTTTTCTGCTTAGTCAGGAATAAGCATGATCCTTGCTGGGATCTTTGGTCCTGGCAAAAATTTTTAGAAAGAAAGTTTTTTCCTCCTGGATTTTTCCTGTGAGATCTGCTATCAACTGCTGGACTGGGCGACGGGCTGGATAATCTAAATTCAGTGGTCACCCCAGTCTGACCAGTGAGCGCACATAGACTCCCTGGACAGGGGCTTCCCCCTGCGAGTTAAAAGCCTCGCGAGTTCGCATACGACCGGGTCTCGGTCTGAGTTGCAGTGTTCCTCCCAGCTGACAGCCCCCTATTTCAATGGAGAGGAGGATCTGCCTGGAGCGGTGCCCACCTGGTTCTTGGTATGGTGAGTAGCTGTCCCCCCTCTGACCCTGGAGAGTTTTGGGGTGCACCTGGGCTTCTTCTTGGAACAGTCAAACCCCTGGGTTCCCCTCTTTCCCGCAGACACCCCCCCCTGTTTTTGCCGAGTCCCTCAGCCTTACCCCCCCCCCCGCCCTCCATGTACACTGGAGCTGTTTGGGTGATCTGTTCATTGGCCTGGGATGGGGGCTGAGGGGTGCCCCACCGGCGACCAGACGATCGTCTGTGCAGGGGGGGGATTTGAACCTGGTGGGGGTTTCTGCCAGGGCCCCCCATCCTGCCTGGATCCGTCCTTGAGGCCTGGCTCACATTTCTGGATCCATATATACCTCTTAGCGCTGCCATTTTGTTGTAGCCTGTGTATTCCTATACACAGCAGCCATGCTTGTGTAGTCCGGCACCCATTTTCTTGTCGTTTGCATTGCAAATGGCGGCGGCCATGACAGCGGACCCCTGTGGATGGCGATTTTCGGCGGTGGGAACCCCTCCTTATCCCCTGGTGTTGACTCCTGGATCATTTAGCTTCCTGATCGATGCACGTGTAGTGTAGATTCTCCTGGTGGTTGCAGGTGCCTTTGTTGGCGGCTGGTGAGTCTGGTGGGGTCCTCTCCCTCTCTGCTGAGGATCACTTTGTGCCTTGTGCATGGCGACTGGGGGGGGGGGGGGAGAGGTGCTGCCATCGCAGTGGGGATTGTCCCTTAGTGTGTGACACTTTTTTTTGTGGGGTCGTCCTGGTGACTCATGGAGTATTTGGACATTTCCCCACCTGATCCCCTCTCTGAGGCTGCAGGGCCCTCCGGGTCCCAACCAACCATCCATGCACTGACATGGAGTCCCTTGTGTCCCTGGTGGATGCGGGTTGCAGGTGATGAGCTAGCAAAAAGGCCCCCCCGCCTTGCCCTGCCTCCTCTGTCTCATCAGATCGTGAATGAATTTGGCTGCCGCGGACGTGGGTCACCCTTCTGGGTCTGCGAACACGCCCCTGGCATCCTCAGATAGTGAGGATGATTCCTCCACGTCTGTGACCGTGCATGAAAAGGCGCTGGTGGATGCACTGATTGTATCTGTGCGTGAGACCCTGAAGATGGAGGATGCAGCTGAAGCTGCAACGGAGGCGCAGGTACCCTTTGGCACTCACAAGCCATCCAGAGCGGCAAAGGTGTTTCCTCTCCCTGCTTATTTTGACAGAACTGTCACAAAAAAGTATGGACGACCAAATCGTACCCGAGGGGTTACGAAGGGATTTGCTAGGCGTTACTCCTATTAAGAGTCCCTTCTTAAAAAGTGGACCGTCCCATTGGTGGTGGACCCTCCGGTTTCCAGATTTAAAAAAAGGCAACCATGATTCCGGTTGACGAGACCCCAGCCTGACCGGAAGGCTGAGGCTGTGGCCCGCAGTATATACGCTTTAGCTGGTTCGGCGATGAGGCCGGTATTTACCATTGCCCTGGTGTCCCAAACTCTGACCAGTGCGCTAAGCTCCTACGTTGTGACCTGGAGGGAGAACCCCTCCCCCCTGCCTTTGCTGAGCTGGTGGGCCCGCTGGTCCAAGGGCTGCACTTTATCTGTGATGCCTCATGGATGCGGCTCCTCTGATGGCTTGCCTCTCTGTTTTGGTTTCTTTCTTTCTTCCGCAGGGTACTAAGGGCAAGGAATCTCAGCGTAGATGTGTACCTTCCTTCTCAGCTCATAAGAAGTTTTTTCCTTCCTCAGGGACGACTGACAAGGGCTCGAAGCCTTTCAGGACCTCCTCTGGCGGATCCAAACAAACCTGGTCTGGCAAGCCGAGATCGGGCTTCTCAAGACCCGCAGACAAGGCTCCTTCTGCATGAAGGTGCGGCCTCACCCATATCGGGTGTGATGGTACGTCTTTGCTGGTTTCCGGACCCGTGGACTTCCTTGGTACAAGACAAGTGGGTCCACAAAGTCATTCGGTCCAGGTACAAGATCGAGTTTCGCTCTTGTCCCCCGGCATGGGTTTTTTCCTTCCCCAGACCGGTTACAAGGTCTGTTTGAGGCTGTACATAACCTTCAAGGGGTGATTTTTCTGGTTCCGACGTCAGAAAGTTTTCAGGGTTTTTACTCCAACCTGTTCACAGTCCCCCAGGAAGGAAGGCAAAGTGCGTCCAATCCTGGATCTCAAAGCGCTAAACTGCTTTGTGAGGGTACAGAAGTTCAGAATGGAGTCCATTCGAATGGTGGTGGCATCCCTGCATCAGGGGGATTTCCTTGCCTCTATAGATATCAAGGATGCCTATCTTCACATTCTAATATTTGGCAGTCACCAGCATTTTCCCTGCTAAGCTGTGGGAGAGGAGCATTATCAGTTTGTGGTGTTACCCTTTGGTCTCGCCTCTGCTCCTCAGGTCTTCACAAAAGTGTTGGCTCCAGTGCTAGCCTTGCTACGCCAATGGGGATCGCAGTACTGGGCTACTTGGATGATCTCCTTCAGTGAGCGAAGTCTCCTTCTGCTCTGATGGAGAACCTGGAGATCACAATACGAACTCAGCGGGAGTTCGGCTTAATTCTGAATTTTCAGAAGTCTGCCCTGGTTCCATCCACAAAGCTGGACTATTTGGGCCTGACTCTGGAGTCGGCCGTAGCTAGAGTGCTCCTTCCTCTGGTCCAACTCCAAAAACTGCAGGCTGCAATTTATCTCCTGCTATCCAACAGATGATCATCCCTCCAGACTAGCATGTTGGTACTGGCCCTAATGGTATCTACCTTTGAGGCGGTTCCGTTTTCGATACGAGGTCCCTGCAAAGGGAGATTCTGACTAAGTGGGACAAGACCCTGCAGTCTCTGGACAATCAGTTTCGGCTGAGTCTGGGAACAAAGGAGTCCCTGATATGATGGCTTCACTCTCCGACGCTTCAGCTGGTAAAATCCTTTCTCCCCTTGTATTGGACAGTGGTGACCACAAATACAAGCCTGTCCGGCTGGGAAGGCGTCCTCGACAAGCATTCTGTTCAGGGGATCTGGACGCTGGAAGAGTCCAGACTGCCGATCAATGTCCTGGAACTTTGAGCGATCAGACTGTGTCTGGAACAGTGGACGGTTTGTCTTCAGGGATGCCCAGTGCGCATTCAATCGGTCAATGCCACTGCCGTGGCTTACGTCAATCACCAAGGGGGAACAAGAAGTGGGCCGAACGGTTCGTTCCTGCCCTCTCCACTGTACACATTCCCGGGGTGGAAAATTGGCAGGCGGACTACCTCAGTAGGCTTTGGACAAAGGGGAGTGGTCCCTTCATCTGGAGGTGTTTCAGCAGTTGTGTCTCTGGTGGGGCACTCCTGAGGTGGATCTGTTCGCATCTTGGCTCAACCGAAAGGTGCAGAGATTTGTGGCTCCATCAAGGGATTCACTGGCAGACGCCACAGACGTGCTGGTGCCCCTGTGGGGGTCAGTATCATCTGATATAAGCCTTTCCTCCTCTCAAGCTTCTGCCCAGACTGCTACGCTGGATCGAGGCAGAAGGGATATCGGTCATCTTAGTGGCCCCGGACTGGCCCCGCTGGGCTTGGTACGCCGATCAGGTGCGGCTGGTCACCTATGTTCCTTGGAAGTTTCTTCTCATGGAGGATCTGCTATCCCAAGGACCAATCGTCCATCTGGCTTTACATTCGCTGGCTTTGACGGCTTGAACGCCCGGTGCTAAAGGATAGAGGTTTGTTTGAGTCAGTGATTCCTACATTGTTAAAAGCTAGGAAATCTACTTTGAGGAAGATCTACCATCGTACGTGGAAGACGTACATTGCGTGGTATGAGTCTTTTGGGGTGCATCCTCGCTCCTTCTCAGTGGTTTGGATCTTAACCTTCCTTCAACAGGGGGTTGAACAGAAGTTGTCCTTGAGTAAGATCAAGGGTTAAGTTGTTGGCTTTGACGGTCTTCTTCCAACCGCCTTTGGCCACACTCTCCCTGGTGCGTACCTTTCTTCAGGGTGTCCGACATTTGGTCCCTCCGGTGTGGGCTCCGTTGCCGCCTTGGTATATCAATTTCGTTCTTACAGCTCTACAGAAGCCTCCCTTTAAAAATATTTGGGAGATTCCCCTGCATACACTGTCCCAGAAGGTGGCCTTTTTGGTGGCTATCACCTCTGCGCATAGGGTGTCTGAACTGGCGGGGTTATACTGTCGTTTACTCTATCTATCTGGTGAGGATAAGGTGGTGCTTCATCCCTGTCTGTCTTTACTTACTTTCCTGGTCTCTGACTTTCATTTGAATGAAGACATTGTGTTGCCTTCCCTGTGTCCCAGGCCTAAACATCTGAAGGAAATTGCCTTGCATGCCTTGGATGTGGTCTGGGCAATTAGGGTGTACTTGGCAGCTGCCCAGTCTTTCAGAAAGTCAGACTCTCTATTTGTGCTTACGGATGGACCTCACAAAGGGTTTTACGCTTCCTCTGCGACCATTTCCAGATAGATCAGACAGACAGTGGTTCAGTCCTATTCCATCAGGGGTCAGGTTCCTCCTTTCCCTGTCAAGGCGCACTCTACTAGGGTGCTTAGTGCCTCCTGGGTCTTCCATCAGGCGTCAGTGAAGCAGGTTTGCAAGACGGCCACCTGGTCGTCGGTGCACACTTTTAAAAAGTTTTATAAAGTGGATGTGTTGGCATCTGTGGATGCTTCCTTTGGCCGCAAGGTTTCTGCTGTTTAAGAGGACCTGATCCTCTTTGAGGGTGTATTGTTTTTTTCAGGTGGGCTCCAGTTGTTTTGGTTGAGTCCGTTGCCTGGTTGGCTAATGTTTAGCCTTGGGAATTTTTTTTCTGTTTCCCACCCCTCATGTTTAACAATGCTTTGGGACGTCCCAATGGTCAAGAGTGACAGGAGCTGTGCCCGTCAATGAACGAAAGAGAAAATGGGATTTTTGACTTACTGTAAAATCCATTTCTCTGATGTTCATTGCCTGACACAGCACCCACCCCTCTGTGGAGTTATAATTCTTCTGACACTGCTTGTTGCAAAACTGAGTGACTAAAGCTTTTTCGGATCCTCAGAGAGTTCTTGGTCATGAGGTGCCATGTTGAACTTCCACTGACCAGTATGAGAGAGCGAGAGCGATAACACCAAATTTAACACACCTACCCCCCCCCCCCCCATTCAAATCTGAGACCTTGTAACTCTGAGTCACATGACACCGGGGAGGGAAAATGGCTAATTGGGCCCAAATTGGACATTTTCACTAAGGGGTGTATCACTTTTGTTGCCAGCGGCTTAGACATTAATGGTTGTGTGGGGACAGCAAATTTACACTGTTATACCAGCTATACACTCACTACATTACATCGTAGCAAAGTGTCATTTCTTCAGTGTAGTCACATGAAGATATAATAAAATATCTACAAAAATGTGAGGGGTGAACTCACGTTTGTGAGATACGGTACTGTACACTGCCACATTGCGAATACTCCAGTTTGATGGAGGGAGCACAGATCAAGCTCCTCCTCTCACTTACTTGGTCTTTGTTTTAAAATATTATAGCATGTGTCCAAAATTGGTTATATCTCCCGTCCACTGTCACTTAGATCGGAAATGATAGTAAATCTCCCTAATGTAGTGTATACAGCCATAAAAAAAGTCTAACCGAAGTACCAAAATGTCATGACTCTATTCAAAATTCCATCTTAAGGCTCCCGTTTACATACTGGCTTATCGATTCCCGAATCATTGCAAATCGTGTGCCGCCATGGGATTCTGGTGACTTGCAATGGCACCCCAAACACGGCGGGATTTTGCCGTGATTGTCGCCCGATAAATTGCGGTAAAGCTTTTTTTGGGTGATACGCGTCCCGCAAATCTGTTTTCAAAATTGTGCTGCGTTTGGGCTTCAATTGCAAGTAACATGAATCGCACGGGTGTCCCACGATGTGCAATGATTTGGGATCGTGGGCAGAACAGCTGTGATTTTTCCTGCAATCCAATACGCCAGTATGTGAACGGAGAATAATACTTGTACTGTTTAAAGACCGCCTGAAACCCCATTGGGAGATTGAAAATTGAACATTGCTGTCTTATGATAGCATAGAATTGTGAATATCACATTTTTAAATACTGTTTCAGGCTGCCGTTAAGCTAAGAAATTATGGTGATAACTACGCTACAGTAATTTCTACATTTATCATAAAAACCTATGTGTGATGCTTTTATTAGTTTTAGAGTCTCAAAGCCATTTACTAATCACAGTGATTAATATAGCAACATTATCTCCTCTCTGCAGTACAAACTATATATTTCAGCTATAATAGATAACAGAGGTATTAAACGCATATATTCATAGCATTTACGTTCTCTTCAAGAGAACTTGGGAAGGTATAAGCTGTTATATGGCTGCAAGTATGTGGCTTTTTGACCTTCAAACCAATATAAGCTTGTTGGACATCTATACCATAGGCATTATTATTGAGTTAGCCCACCCTTTGCAGCTCCTAACCACTTCCACACTTTTGGGAAGGTTTTTTATAATGTTATGGAGTATGTCTATGGAAATGTATGCCTTTTTCACCAAAAGAGCCTTTGCAAGCTAGGGTAAAGATGCTGGATGAGAAGCCCTTACTCACCTTTGGCGTTTGTTTAACCCAGAGGTGTTTATTATGGTTCAGACCAAGGCTTTGTGCAGGTCACTTAAAAGATAAGTTTGGGGTTTTAAAAAAACAATGAAACTCACTCAGGTAAATGCAGTATTGATCCGATGGTGCATCTATTCCCTGCTGGCTCTGCAGCGAGAACTGATCGATCAAACACAGTTGATTGCTCAGTTCCCCCTCCCTCCTCCCCCTCTGTTCTGAGCTCTTACTGTCAGTCACTGTCTCTCTCCTCTGCCCCTCCAGCTTTCACTGGAGCCCTACCTGTGCATGTGGCAGGAGGGGCTGGCTCAGTCTCCCAGCAGATCACTGAGAGGCTAATGCCCCGTACACACGTGCAGATTATCTGAAGACTTTTGTCTGCAGACTTACCAAAACCATATAATATGAGGTCAAACCTAAACACTTTCAATTTGTATGCAATCCGGCAGGCCCTTGCACTACATAGAAAAGGTAAATCTGAAGACAAAAGTCTTCAGATCTGCACGTGTGTACGGGGCATAAATCAGCTGCTTGTTCAGGCTTCTGGGTGGATCCCGACCATATGGTCCAGATCCTTTCAGAGCCTGGACTGGTTCTGTGACATTAACCGACAGCACGCTGTCGGCTGAAAACAGATTACAGGAATGCCGAACGAACTGGCCATAGAAGTATGGCCAAAAAAGCTTAACTTTTAAGTTCTGAAAAACCAAACTTGTCAAACCATCATGTCTATATGCAGCTGGCTTTCAGGGCATCCAGGGCACGCACAGAATGACACACTTATTTTTTAGTCATCAACTCCAAAGGCTAAAAGCTAAAAAACACATCCAGCCAAAGAATGTTTCTCGTGTAAAGCACATGTTTTTAGATGGATCAAAAATTCATGTTGGAACCAAAAAAAAAAACTCTCCTTGCCACAAGCTCTTGCCACAAAATTGGAATCAAACAATTGTCTAAATGATTCTTGTATTGTGTAAATTTAACCATATCCCTTACTGGAAACACCTGAATTCAGTAATTTGGAGAGGTGTCCACTTTTTTTTAATATAGTATATTTATAAGCTGACATTGGAATAGTAAGCAGTGGTAGGCCAAGAGAACTCAATAAGACAGATTATTTGCTTGTTTGAATAGTTGAGTTAAAAGTTGTGTTTTAAGAGCTGGCATTTGTCAAAGAGAGCAGGAAAGAGACTTTACAGTAATAGCTAAGCTTTCCTTTTCCAGAAAATAGCCTAAGCACTTAAGGTGCCAAATATATGTAAAAAACAACAACTGTGCAGCTTTGCCATGCCTGTACACTTTTTGGGTCCCACTTGAAAGTCTGGCCAAAAAACTTCCAGTTAGCAACCCCTTCATCCTGCCTTCAACATTGAGAAACATCTAAGAGATCTGATATGCTACTGTCTCCCTGAGGTCATTCTAGTTCTCTTGACAGGTAGACAAAGCTGCCTTGTGAACATAGAAATATGAACAGTAGTTTAATAATTTCCAATTACTAGGGAATGCATGAAATATGCCTACCGTTTTACAAAGGGTTATGATTTTATTCCTGGCACTTGAACAGGAATAGGCAACAAGGTTTTATTACCACAAGTCCTATGGAACAGTGCTGAACAAGGTGGGAGGGCTGAAATATTTTTCTTTCTGAAGACTCTCTCCCAGCAGTACAGGAGTGAAAACTATTTTTGGGGGGGTTTGTGCACTTAAAATGCTAAAGTCATTCAATAACTGTAGTTTCTTATGGTATTAATCCTTTTTTTCGTGCAGGTCCTAGAATTTCTGTGCAGTCCAGATGATGATTCCAGACATTCAGAAAGACAGCAGGTACTGGCTTCCAGTATTAAAAACAGATTATGGACATGGATGGAACATAGGCTAGTCTTCATCCAGAGCTGATGTTCTTAGGGGACAGGAACACCCACCAGATTCTTCTGTCTCTCAGAAACCCCAGTGGTTGGAGTGTGGGCCCACTTCCAGAATGAAGATGTCTTTAATAATGTAGTTGGTCATTTAATAATAGCAAGCTCTTGTAGCTGGATTCCTCAGTTACTTATTTATTCACTTTAAAGGTCATCCATCAGGAAAATGTGGCATGATCATTTGTCTTTTTAGTGGCATTAGTAGGTACAGTAATATAAAATGGTCACATAAAAAAGCCCTCTCTATACAAACCTCTTGCTATGCAGCAGCATCAATATAATGTTCCAAAGATTTCTTTGAAGTTCCAATGTTTCAGCACAGCTTGTCAGGACTTCTTGGTACATCATTTAGGCCTCGTGTGATGCCACTGAGGGACCACATATCCCATGATTACTAGCATGGTAAGGACATGCATGCCTTGGTATTTCTGCTGCGCCCTTCTTCTACATCAGATTTTAGCAGCAGAGAACCAGCAACATAATACAGAAGCTGCTGTCATTCTCATCAATAGGCAGCACAGGGAGTCATTATGAATGCAAGCCATCACTGTTGGGTTAATATGTCAGTTCTCAGAGCATGACCATGCATGCATGTAGTCCTGATGCATTCCTGACAGGGTGACAATGCTGGGTCTTCAAGGAAATCTGTGCACTCCATTGTTATCACTCTATAGATGGATGTGGGTACTCTGATAAAAGAAAAGCGATCCTGTGTGGGAAGGCAATACTACAAAGAACACAGGAAATATTACATATTATGAGTAATGCTAGCACATAAGCTTTGGGGATTTGCATAAACCTTAAGTGAAACTGGGAGTGTTAAGCAGATATATTGCCATTTAAACTGAGATAGGAAATATAATTTGAAGCTGTACTGAAAATGCTTAGTATGATTTCACTGCACACGGTGAACTTCTCACAATATGCATTACAGGCTGCAGAAAGTCAGATAGATTTCTCCTTATTTCCCGGATGAAAGATGTCCAGCATCCTCTAGCTCATTCCTTCCCTTTTATCTAATTAAAGTGAATGTAAACGATCACCTTGTAAAACAAACCCATTCAGTTTAAAATAGAAATTAAATCAAAGCATTTTTGTATACTGTAGAGCTAAAAAAAAAACAAAAAAAAAAAAAACATTATAAACACTTTTTCCCCCTTTTTTTCTAAGCGTTCACATTTACTCTGCATAAGAGCTGGGGGAGGAGAAGCAGCAGTGCACTGAGCTTGCAAGGGAATGGCTGTGCAGCGGGGGCCTGTCAGGACAAGTCTGATCATTGGAGGAGAGTACACTTAGTTTCCAGCACAGCTAGTGAACTGACCATGATGCGCTCTCCTGCTTAGTGTGGTCAGTTTTTAATAGGAAAGCAGAGGGACTGGCAGGAACACCAGGGATTTCACACAAAGCAAGCAATACAAGGAGAACAGAATACTTTCGCATACAAGTACATGGTACAGCAGGCACATATCAGGAATATTAAAAACAAAAAGGTAGCGCTAAATCAAACATCCCTTTATGATGCATTGATACATATAGGCCTTTAAACACAAATGTTTTATACAAAAGTGTGAATGTGATGAAATCCATAAGAACAAATCAGCAAAGGTTCTAAAGGTGTGCATATGCGATAAAGTTCAAAAGTTGAATCCGCATTCCATTTCACATATGAGTTTCCCCACACTCCCAATTTCTTGTGCATCCACCACCGAGTGACAACATATAGATAAGCCTCTTAACGGATCCAGTGGAACATCACTTGAATGGTCAAACACGCTTAAACAAATCCCTTTGATCAGGATACTTCCAAGCATCAAGCATGTGTCCCATCAGAATTACGCCATCTCTTGCTCTCACAGACAGGAGTTGGCCGATTCCTAGGCCAAGAGCCATGGGAGACATATCAGGAATATGAAGTGTCGGGGGAGAAAACACTAAGTTTATTCATCTATTTATTTTTTCAGTTATTTAAACTAGATGGACTTGTGTCCTTTTTTTAACCTAGTTAACAATGTAAAGATGAATTTCATTTCTTTCAATCATGGAGTCTTAGCATCACATGAGGTTGATCTGCTTGCAAATACAGTCTGCCTAGGAATGCCCACTCCTCCAGACTGACACAAGTAGAAAATGTTTATTGAGGAAAAATAAGAAGTCAGATACAAGCGATGC
The DNA here is from genome assembly GCF_965119305.1 of Pelophylax lessonae. NCBI lineage: Eukaryota > Metazoa > Chordata > Amphibia > Anura > Ranidae > Pelophylax > Pelophylax lessonae. Next base: position 208,239,105 of record NC_138773.1, read on the forward strand.
AGCATAATGTCATGCATTAGACAGGATAAAAGATACAGATCTAGACCATCTCAGTTCTTATAGAAAACCTTATGTAGAGGGTGACACCCAAGAAGTCCAGTGGCTATTCCAGATCCAGAATAAAATACAAAACTGCAGTAAGGCAGATTTAAAAGCAATTGAAATAAATGCTAAGGAAGTAGCCCACTAAGGAGAATATATGTCAACAGCTGGACAATCTCATATCTGCGAGAAAGAAGAAGAAAAAAGAAAAAAAAGTGTGTGTGGGGTAGAGAACTGGGAAGAAAGAGAAGAGAACAAGGAATGAGAGAGAGAGGACACTCAAGGTGAAGGAAGAAAGAAGGGGGGAAAGGTTAGTTGTAGATATAGGCACAATACTCAGAAAGTGAAGACCTGCTCGGCTATACAATCCCCCAGGTTGAACAAGTGACTCAGACTGATCCCCAGGAGTCTATCCAGATGGACCAAATCCTATCAAACTTCTTGTTCATTATCAATAGCGGCACGCCATGATGCCAAGTAGGAAGGTGAAGTGACTTCCATGTTTTGTGAATCTCTCTGCGGGCATAAAAGGTAGCAAAAAAATAAATCCAGTCCTTCAAGAATTCCCAGTATTTTGGAGTCCAAACCGAGGTTTGAGTTGCACAGCCTATTAAGGTCAGCCACCCAGAAAGGTGTGAGGCTCGGTTCACATATATGTTGTGCAGGAAATGCAGCAGATCTGGGCGTTTCCCGCACTGCACTGAAATATCACAACCTTCATGCGAACTTCAGCGGATGTTAACGACACCCCAAAACAGTTTGCAAAATGCAGTGCGATTGACAGAATCATATTACGTAGGCGTGAACACCCATGTGCTCAGATTCCAGTGCAGGGAAAAAAATAGAGACCTGCATCTTTTTTTTGCAGATGCAGTGTAATTTTAACCATAAAAATTAATGGCGCAAATCACACCACACAAGCATCGCATGTGATTTGAATAGGAATGTGGTGCGATTCCTATCCAAATCACATGCGGTGTCCTGCACGGCATACATGTGAACCCAGCCTTATGGGATGGGGGGGGGGGGGCATGTCCATACCATGTGTGCATGAAGGATTAGTTGAATGGGAAATATCACTCAGAAACTTTAATTGTATAAACCACCAGGGGTCTCCAAACTTTGTAAATAAGGGGCCAGTTTACTCTCCTTCAAACTTTGGGGGGGGGGGGCAAACTTTTGCCAGTGGGGGAAGAAAACATCCTTGCTTCAGTGGGATTAAACAATGCCCTATGGTTGGTATTAGAGGGGGTAATAGTGCCCCATCATTGATCTCAATGGGAGGAGCAGTGTCCCATTGTTGAGGATAGTGGCAGGTATAGTGGCCCATCATTGGTGTCAGTGGAAGGAATAGTGCCCCATCATTGATGTCAGTGGGAAGGCTAGTGCCCCATCATTGATGTCAGTGGGAGGAGTAGTGCCTCATTGTTGGTATGAATGATAGAAATAGTGCCCCATCATTGGTTTCAATAGGAGGAATAGTCTGCTATAGTTGGTGTCAGAGAGAGGACTATTGCCCCATTGTTGGTGTCAGTGGCACAATAGTGCCCCAAGGGTCAGATAAAAGCAAGCAAAGGGCCGCAGTTTGGAGACCACTGGTATAAACCAATTTCTAGCAAAGATCATGTTCATGACAAAATGATTAGTGCAAATTTCTCATTCTTCCTCATCCAGATCAGCATTCCATTTCCGATAGGTACGAGTTGAGTTAGTGGCATAAACTAGGGAGAGTCTGAGGTATAGTGAAGGTAAGCGTTTCCCAAACTCACTTGAGGTGGGCAACCGCTCAGTACGCTCAGTACGGTGAGTCTCCAAAGTGATGGGAGTGGGAAAATATGCCTGGACTGCATGTGTTAACTGCAAATACATAAAGAACATTCTATTAGGAAGGTTGTATTTAGCCTTGAGCTCAGAAAAACACCTTTTGTCTCCTGCCTGACATAATGTGCTTCAGGCCAATTACTCTTTAGGACGCCCACTGGATCAGGGATACTACATAGATAAGGGATTACACCACAGGGGTGTATGTGGTGAAAGGGTCAGAGGAGAATGGTATTTAGCCCTGGCCAAATGCCACACGACAAGAGTGGTCCTCATTGGGCTGCATGAAGGCTATTTTATTTTGCATAAGTCCCCTTCCTGCTTGTACAATGTCTGAAGTTGCAGCGCCATGGGTTCAGCCTTTTGAAGGTGAAGAGGCAATATATCAACTCTGTCAACCACCCTCTGACAAGCCATCCACCACAAATCGCTTTTCAAAGGGCCAGCAAGAGCTGCCACATGTCTGAACAAACTTTTTAGACCTGGGAACTTACAGTTTATAGCTATTGATAGTAAGGTCAGACTTTTCTTTGTGACAGCTTATAAACAGTATTGCATAAAAAATGTATAAAGTATTATGTAACTGCACTCAATGCAAATTTGTTACCAACATGGTTATCTCTGTACTTGTTTGAATATGTTTTGCACCCAGTTTGTGGCCTTTTCTTTTCTGAATGGAATTAGCAATCTTATAATTTTATTTGTTAGCAGTATGCAGTATATTATAAATCCTAAGACATACGTTTTTTACCACAGATTTCTTTCTGTTGAAGATGAAAAATTATGCCACAGTAATTTCATACAACCTGCTTACAGTAATTCAGTTAAAAAGGTTACATTTTCAATGAGCAAAGTGTCAGGTGTGAACATACCATTTTTGCAAACTGTGTGGCTGCCCAAGGGCCCTCTGATAGAGGTCCGTTTGTTTATATTGGTCAGATGGATACAAGGACAAATCCCACTGTCACAAAGAATTTGATACGGATCACTTCTCTCTAGCTGTCACTAGTAGAGATGGGCTTGGGCGTGTTTGAGTTCGCACGTGCCGATCCCGCCAGGAAGCAGACACTGAATTCCGCTAGTCACAGGCACTGAGACATTTCCCGATCTGTGCAGCAGTGGATTAGGAAATGTCTCGCTGCCTGTGATTAGCGGACTGCAGTGTCGGCTTCCTGGTGGGTTCGGGCAAGTGGGAAGTCGAACACGCCCGAGCCCATCTCTAGTTTCTAATTAGAAGAAGTATTAGCCTGTAAATAAAAAAAAAAAGTGTATAAATCTTTTTCTTGTGCTAGTAGCTGCATGGACGGCCCAAAAATTGGTCTTGCACAGGGGCTTCTTGGCTACTCTGTCAGCCAGCTATTGAAAGCGAAATATAAGATATACAGTACTTTGCAGAAGTTTTTGGCAGGTGTGAAAAAATGCTGTAATGTAAGAATGCTGTAAAAAATATATCGTATCTCACAAAAGTGAGGACACCACCTAAATTTTTGTAAATATTTTATTCTATCTTTTCATGTGACAACACTGAAGAAATTACACTTTTCTACAATGTAAAGTAGTGAGTTTACAGTGTAAATTTGCTGTTCCCTCAAAATAACTCAACTCACAGCCATTAATGTCTAAACCGCTGGCAACAAAAGTGAGTACACCCCTAAGTGAAAATGTCCAAACTGGACTCAATTTGCCATTTTTCCTCCCCGGTGTCATGTGACTCGTTAATGGTACAAGGTCGCAGGTGTGCTAAATTTGGTGTTAGCGCTCTCACTCTCTCATACTGGTCACTAGAAGTTCAACATGGCGCCTCGTGGCAAAAAACTCTCTGAGGATCTGAAAAAAAAATTGTTGCTCTACACAAAGATGGCCTAGGCTATAAGACGATTGCCAAGACCCTGAAACCTTTTTGGTTCAGATGGTGTCCAGCGTGTGTGGCGGCAACCAGATGAGGAGTACAAAGACAAGTGTGTCTTGCCTACAGTCAAGCATACGGTGATGGGAGTGTCATGGTCTGGGGCTGTATGAGTGCTGCCAGCACTGGGGGAGCTGCAATTCATTGAGGGAACCATGAATGCCAACATGTACTCTGACATACTGAAGCATCCCTTCGGAGACTGGGCCACAGGGCATGATAATGACCCCAAACACACCTCCAAAATGACCCCTGCCTTGCTAAAGAAGCCAAGGGTAAAGGTGATGTTCTGGCCAATCATGTCTCCAGACAACCCTATTGAGCATCTGTGGGGCATCCTCAAACGGAAGATGAAGAAGCGCAAGGTCTCTAACATCCGCCAGCTCCATGATGTCATCATGGAGGAGTGGAAGAGGACTCCAGTGGCAACCCCTAAAGCTCTGGTGAACTTCATGCCCAAGAGGGTTAAGGCAGTGCTTGAAAATAATGGTCGCCATGCAAAATATTGACACTTTGGTTTGGACATTTTCATTTAGGGGTATACTCACTTTTGTTGCCAGCAGTTTAAACATTAATGGCTGTGTGTTGAGTTATTTTGAGGGGACAGCAAACTTACGCTGTTATACACTGTAAGCTATACACCAGGCATGTTCAACCTGCGGCCCGGAACCTCAGGCAATGCGGCCCACTGCCCCCTGACCATTCTTTTTTTGCTGGGGAGGAAGGAAGTCAGGTCAGGGGCACGGTCACAGCAGCTTCCAACTAACGGTAGGCAGAGGCTGCCTCAGAGGGGGGTGGGGGGAGCATATGCAGTGTTTTTGACTCCTACCACCATGACCACTTCAAATCACTGAAGTGGTCATGGTGGTTAGAGTGTTCCTTTATTATCGCTCAGAAGAAGTAAACCTCTGTATACTGATTCAATTTAATTTGATCATCCTCTAGTTGGGTTAAATTAGTGCGAGGTGGCGTGGGAAGGGCACAGCGGCATTTTATTACTTATATACCTTAACTATAGTATATATTTTATATGCGGCCCGAGAAAATTTCTCTACACTCAATGTGACCCAGAGAAGACAAAAGGTTGGACACCCATGCTGTACACTCACTACTTTACATTGTAGCAAAGTGTCATTTCTTCAGTGTTTTCACATAAAAAGATATAATAAAATATTTACAAAAATGTGAGGGTTGTATTCCCTTTTGTGAGATATTGTATATTTTATTTCTTTATTTTTATCCAAAATGAAAAGTGAGCGAACAGAAGAATAATCAATATCAAATTGGTGTGATTGCCCTTCAAACCAGCATCAATTCTTAATTGCAAACTTTCTACACTTGCACAGAGTCAGTGGTTTTGTAGGATTAGAACCAGGTGTATAATTAACCAATTATACCAAGTAGGGGCTAATGATTACCAATTACATATGTCAGTTGAAAAATAGTTATTAACCGAAACCGCTGTGTAGGAGGCTTAAACCTGGGTGAAGAACAACCAAACTCTGTTACTAAGGTGAGGTTGTGGAAGACAGTTTCATGTCGCAGGTCATACAGCATGGCAAAACGGAGCACAGCAACAAGACACAAGGTAGTTATACTGCATCAGTAAGGTCCCAGTCAAAGATTTTAAAGCAGACTGGGGTTTCAGTTTGTGGTGTTCAAGCTTTTTTGAAGAAGAACAAAGAAACTAGCAACGTTGAGGACTGTTTACGCAGTGGTTGGACAACAGTTGAAAGACACATCAGGCTTACTTCCCTTTAACATCAGAAGATGTCCAGCAGTGCCATCAGCACAAAACCGACCAACACCAGTGGGACCCAGGTACTGTACATCCATTTACTATCCGAAGAAGTCTGGTCAGAAGTGGTCTTCAGGGAAGAATTGTGGCCGAAAATCAATACCTCTGACACTAAATCAAGGCTAAGTGACTCAGCTAGGCACGAAAACATAGGAACTGGGGTGCGGAAAATGGCAGCAGGTGCTTTAAACTGAGTCAAAATTTGAAGTATTTGAGTGCAGCAGGAGGCAGATTGTTCGCCGAAGTGTTGGAGATCGGTACAATAACGAGTGCCTGCAGGCAACAGTGAAACATGGTAGAGGTTCCTTGCAAGTTTGGGGCTGCATTTGTGCAAATGGAGTTGGAGATTTGGTTAGGATCAATGGTGTCCTCAATGCTGAGAAATACAGGCAGATACTTATCCATCATGCCATACCATCAGGGAGGTGTGTAATTGGGCCCAAATTAATTCTACACCAGGACAACAACCCTAAACATACAGCCATTATCATAAAGAACTATCTTTAGCATAAATTAGAACAAGGAGTCCTGAAAGTGATGATTTCACCCCCACAAAGCCAAATCTGAGCATCATCAAATCTGTCTAGGATCACATGAAGAGACAGAAGGATTTGAGGCAGCTTCATCCACAAAAGAAGGATTTGAGGCAACCTACATCCAAAATCGTATATACAGGAACGTTTTTTATGGGATTTTAAAGGTGCCATAAACACAGTAAAGACAGAAAGTATATGTTAAAAATACATTTTAATAATACATCATTAAAAATGTTTTTAAAAACAAAAAAGATAGAAGTTTAAAAATAGGCAACTTTTCTCTTTTAGTTCAGTCCCAGAGGGCATTTTCGCCAAAGTCGGTAACAAAGTGCTGCTTATCCAGACATGTTTCGCCACTTAGGGCTTCCTCATGGGCTGTGATAAATAGTCACTATTTAAAAAACACAAAATACACCATCATAATATACAAAAATGTATCAGATAAATAACAAGTACATATATCAGCGGATCAAAAAGTCAGTTAATATTATTGTTGTCTGTAACAATGTAGATCAGTGACTTGAATAATTCACTGACAACTTTTTGAAGAATAAAAAAGTTATTTTTCCTAATATACACCATAGAGATAAAATGGATATAAAACGTCTAATATAAAAGCTGTTGTTCACTTTGGAGACTAATTGCAGTCCTAAAATCCCCCATTTTATATTGCTATACACTATTTCAGCTACCCATCGTGGCCTTGTTTGACATTTAAAACTGGCATCCTCTGTTGTTTTCACTTTATTTTAGCAACTTGATCTGTAAGTATGCTTTAAAACCATATCTGGCAGTGTGTTACTAATGTTATTTGGTGTCCACCTTGTGGAGCTTGTTAATTATTGTATAATTACCTGTATATTATAGCTTGGTCTTGATGTGCTCTCTGCAGTTGCACGGCTCCCCTTGTGTCCTCTGCATCGCCTTGGCGGTCCCTGTTCTGGGGATATTGGGGGACCTTGTTGGGTAAACAGTTGAGTATCTACATTTGGCAAAAATTAATATTAATTGACTTTTTGATCTGCTGATATATGTACTTGTATTTTGTTATTTGAATAATTTTTGTATATTATGATGGTATATTTTGTTTTTTGAATAGTGACTATTTATCAAATCCCCTGAGGAAGCCCTACATGGTGAAACATGTCGGGATAAGCACCACTTTGTTACCGCCTTTTGCAAAAATACCCTCTGGGACTGAGCTAAAAGAGACAAGTTGCCTATTTTTAAACTTCTATATCTTTTGTTTATAGAAACATTTTTGAAGATGTATTAATAAAATGTGCCTTTTTAACATTTCTTTCTGGCTTTACTGTGTTTATTACACCGGTAAAATGCCATAAAAACGTTCCTGTATATGCTTTCTATCCCAGATGTTGGTGCCTTTTTGAACATGTCACTAACCCACACCACAATCTCTATCTGATCATAGTTCTCCAAGATGTTTGGAACAATCTACCTGCAAAGTGCCTTTAAAAAACTTTGTGTAAGTGTTTCTAGAAGAATTGATGCTGTTTTGAAGGCAAAATATAGTCACACCAAATATTGATTTGATTTGTATTTCTCTTCTGCTCATTTACTTTCCATTTTGTTAATTGATAAAAAATAAACTTTTAAACTTCTATTTCTGGAAGCATTCTTAATTTACAGAATTTTTTTACACCTGCCTAAAACGTTTGCACAGGACTGTATATATAGAGATATATAAATTATGCCCTCTGGTTTTAGCTTAATGTACTGTGGCTTGCAGTGATACCCTAGTTTTGTTTTGGCTTCTCTTTCAGGTTCTTCTCGAGCTGCTTCAGGCTGGAGGAGTAGTTCAGTTTGAGGAAAACAGACTGATCCAGCTAGCAGAACGAGCTCAGTTGTAAGACTATTCTTTTATGTATTTATATACATTTTCTTGATATGCTAATATTCCTTATATAGTTATGTTAAATGCTGTATTCAAATAGCTTCCTCCCCAGTTAGCCAACTTCAGATTTGTAAACTTGCCTGTAATTTTCACTGCAGTTCTGTTCCTCTTGACACTCTACAATCACACTGCAATAACACCAGTAAAAGTTGAATGTATTGACTAGGTAAAACTTACATATACAAGAAAAACATATGCTAAATATTTTTTTTTCTGCTTGCACGATTTCTCCCAGTGTATTAAAGATTTGCTATGCATACAGAAAGTGTGATCTGCCCTCTAGGCAGGTGAAGCACTCTTGTAGTGCATCAAACACATTTCATTGCAATGTAACCTGGTTAGATACCAATACAATAAATACAAGTTTAGACACTTTTTTCATGGACACTTGTGCTTGGAGGATTACTTCGCTCAGAAACCTAAAAGTGAAGATAAACACAAAAAAGAACAGCATCAGAATAAACATGGCCTTAGGGTTGGTGGTGAGCAGGAGTAGTTAACCCATAATTGGTATTAGTAGAAGAGATAGTGCCCAATTGTTTGTGTCAGTGGGAGGAGTAGTGCCCCATCATTTAGTATTAGTGGTAGGAATATTGGCCCGACATCAATTAGAATAAGCATGACCTTAGGGTTGGTTATTAGTAGGAGGAAGAGCAGTACCCCATTATCAGTGGAAGAAATAGTGTCCCATTGTTGGTGTCATTTGGCGGAATAGTGCCCCATCATTGATAAAAATGTGAGGACTATAGCCCCATCGTTAGTATCAGTGGCATGAGTTATTTCCCACGGTTGGTTTCAGCGGGAGGAATAGTGCCTCATATAACTGAAAAGAAAAGTGGCCAAAGAGCCACATCTGGCCCCTGGGCCGCAGTTTGGAGACTACTGTGCAAATGTACTAGATCCAAGACCTATTTTCCGGCTTAGTTACTCTTAAGCCATTCAAAACCACTTAGTAATGTCTACACTGAAACCTACATTTTAGGATGCGTGCACAAATGCAGTAATATGATCGAACACTTAAGCCCCGTACACACATACCGATTGTCGGCCGTAAATGTTCGGCCAACGTCCGATCGGCCGATTGTCGGCTTGTTAGTATGATGCTTCCGACAACCGACTGCGTCTTTTCGGCCGAACAAAATCTGGTCTGCATGCTATAAAATTTTTGTTGGCCGTCACCAGAACGGCCGATTGTTCGTCAGTCAGTACAGACTTCGGCCGACAAAAGCCAGATGAGCAAGACTGGGCATGCTCAGAGAAGAAAAAACACACGGAAAGTTAACCATCACATGACATCACTTCTGAAGTTGGTTGTTGTTGGCCGACAAAATTCGTGTGCAGTCTTGAGCACTTTTCAACCAACACGACAGCACTGGACAAAAGACGGCCGATCGTTCGGCCGACAATCGGTGCGTGTGTACGGGACTTTTCATAGAAACATGCATGTGGGTGAAAATAAACATAATTGGGTAATCAATAATTGGTTCGCAATTAGGTTTTAAATGGGAAAAATGTTTTCATGACAACTTTTCCACAAAAATACATTTATTTATTTTTAAAATAACAGGTGAAGTCCAAGTCAATCATTTAACAATGTGATTATTTTATTTTTCTATGTGCAGCTATCAGATCTGTGAATTTATGTACGAGAGGAAGCACCTATATGACAAAATTATAGACTGCTATTTACAAGACCCAATAAGAAAGGTATTACATACGTTTTTTTCCTGACTGTTGGTTACTTTTCGACTAATAGGCATTTTTCACACTAACTTAACAGGTGTTCTAGTAAAATCTGATGAAACTGACTCCATGTAGTATCACAGGGCGTTTCCAAGAAGACTGCGGGAGGTAGGGGGAGAGGAGAACTTCCGCTCAGATCGCCTAGGAGATTTGAACGATAGTGGGAATGATTACCTGTCAAAACTAGGTACCTGCCCCCCCCCAAAAAAAAAAATACCTGCCAAATGCGGTAGAGGAGGAGGGAGGAGGACTTAGCGCACAAATTCCTTTTTTTGGGTAAATCTCCCTTTAATCTCTGGTTCTGGCACAGGTGAATTTCAATATTCTGCCTTACATGTCAAGCAATATGTAATGTGTTTTTTTCTGTAAATTCCTAGTCTGCACAGGTTTGCAATTGTTTCTGTAGTGCCTTATGTATTATCCTGTTCAGACTATAGATCTGTTCGACCTCTCTTTGGAACTTGTAATATACAGATGATGGCTTTGAATTGCTAACAGTAATCAAATGACTATGGCTGAACTTCTGCTTTTACTGCCTCTTCGCCACACATCTGAATAAGCCCATAGCCATGCCTGTTAGCAAGGGACCGAATTTAACAACTGTTTCCAAAATATAAATCAATTCCAAAATATAAATCAAGCAAACCTCTTTTTGTACCTATGTTAGCAGGTATACGTGAAAACCAACAACTACTATGAAGATGGCTCTGCATGTTTGGATGAACTTCAGTCTGTGAGAGTATAGATATTACAGTAGAACTAAAGGCAAATTTTTTTTTTTTTTTCATTTTGGATAGGACAATGGAGGATTATAACCCCCCTCAGTTTTTTTTTTCCCATTGGTGAGATTTTCCTTCACTTCCTGTCCTATAGTCAAAACAGGAAGTGAGAGAAAATTCCTCCAAAATGAGTGAATCCTGGGGTGTCACCATAACTAGAGTGTCCATTAGAAGATTTCCCCTCTTCTATTGTTCTGATGTCAATTTAAGATTTTCTTTTACTTTCAGTTTTGGTAATATTGGTGAACATTACTTTTAGACTGGGTTAATCTCCCTAACAGGGGGCACAGACAGCAATAGAAACTGACAGGTGTTCTAATCCCTCTCCACTCTAACCAAAACTTAAAAAAAGTCTTGCCTTTAGTTACACTTTAACGCATACAGTGTTTATATAACCAATCACCAAAATCTCATATAATCCTTTTAATTTAATATAATTTCAAAAATAATTTTCAATATTTTAGGTCTGCAGCTTTAACCTAATAAGTACTTAGCAATTCTACTATGAAGGTTGTTGTTTTGGCACTTCCTGTTACAGGAGGACAACAGTATGTCCTTGTTTACCAATTTTGCTCCTGAATTGTCACCCTGTCGTATGGCTTCTAGTGGAAGCTTCAAGTGGTTGTTTTGAGCACACAGTACACAAAAATTTAAAAATTAGGATATGAAGTGTCCACTAGGAGGCCACAGAAGATCAGCAACAATGGATTAAAAAAGGGGAAACAAGTATTTTAATAAAAACAGTTAGTTTTACAGTATATTATGCACAGTACTCTACCAAAGAAGATGTTATTCAGTTATTGTTTACATCTACTTTAAATCCTATATAGACAATACTAAAGTAAGTACATTTTTTGGCTATGCCGTCAGTTTTGGCAGTCTTCTAAATCTCAGTAGGACTTCACTTGTAGAGGCATCTTGATAGTGGTCTCCGTTTTCCTCATGTGTATACACGTTTGCAACTGAGATCTCTGTTTTTATTTATTTTTTAAAACAAGAAAGTAGGTTTCTTCTGTTCGTTTGAAAACCTGTTTTGAGTGCTGAGAAACGTTTCCCGCTTATAAATTGACAAGCTCTCTGACACATTTTTTATCAGTTATAAAGTTTTCATGGTTTTGCAATAGAAAAGTTAACATTTCTTTCTTATATTCTAGAACCGGGGTCCTCAATAGGCGGACTCCGGGCCGCCTCCGGACCCACACGGATTTAAAATCTGGACCGCCGAAGCGGTCTGCTTCCTTCTGTCTCAGCGGGGGACAGAATGGAGAGGATCGGGAGGATCAGAGTGGCTGTGTTTAGCGCTGCATGATTACAAAAAGCCGAGTACAAGTTCTTCTGCGGCGGAGAGGATGTCCTACAAAGTCCCGCCTCCTGGGCCGGCTCTTACCTATGATAGACAGAACACTGGTGACGTCTATCATAGGAGCCGGTGTCCAGGAGGCGGGACTTTGTAGGACATCTTCTCCGTCGGGTAAGAAGAACTTGTACTCGGCTTTTTGTAATCATGCAGCGCTAAACACAGCCACTCTGATCCTCTCAATTCTAACCCCCCCGCTGATGACAGAAGGAAGCAGACCGCTTCGGCGGTCCAGATTAATGGGGGCACGCACACTGGTCACTGCATTATTGGGGGCACAAACACTGGTCACTCTGCATTATTGGGGGCACGCACACTGGTCACTGCATTATTGGGGGCACAAACACTGGTCACTCTGCATTATTGGGGGCATGCACACTGGTCACTGCATTATTGGGGGCACAAACACTGGTCACTCTGCATTATTGGGGGCACGCACACTGGTCACTCTGCATTATTGGGGGCACGCACACTTTTCACTCTGCATTATTGGGGGCACACACACTGGTCACTGCATTATTGGGGGCACACACACTGGTCACTGCATTATTGGGGGCACACACACTGGTCACTCTGCATTATTGAGGGCACACACACTGGTCACTCTGCATTATTGGGAGCACACATACTGGTCAATCTGCATTATTGGGGGCACACACACTGGTCACTCTGCATTAATGGGGGCACGCACACGGTCGCTCTGCATTAATGGGGGCACGCACACTGGTCAATCTGCATTAATGGGGGCACGCACACGGTCGCTCTGCATTAATGGGGGCACGCACACGGTCGCTCTGCATTAATGGGGGCACGCACACTGGTCAATCTGCATTAATGGGGGCACGCACATGGTCGCTCTGCATTAATGGGTGCATGCACATGGTCGCTCTGCATTAATGGGGACACGCTCTGCATTAATAGGGGCACACACATGGTCGCTCTGCATTAATGGGGGCACGCACATGGTCGCTCTGCATTAATGGGGACACGCTCTGCATTAATAGGGGCACACACATGGTCGCTCTGCATTAATGGGGGCACGCACATGGTCACTCTGCATTAATGGGGGCACGCACACTGGTTGCTCTGCATTAATGGGGGCACGCACATGGTCACTCTGCATTAATGGGGGCACGCACAATGGTCGCTCTGCATTGGATGGGGGCAAGTTTTGGGGAATGCCTTTTTTTTGTTGTTGGCATTCTGTATTTGGAATTTGACGGTCACTTTTCCGGACCTCGGACTGAATGGAAAATTTGTAAGTGGACCTTTCAAGTTTACATTTGAGCACCCCTGTTCTAGAAGTTAAAGCTGCAGTGTCAACATTTCCTCAGTGATTATAATTAAAGCGGTATAAAACCCAAACCTTATTGTAATCTGGTGGTTGCTGCATTCGTTTTTTAGGCTTTTTTTGCCTCTGTTTTCACCTGATGATCTGGCCAGTAACACTCCTCCTGTATTAGAGTGCCCCCCATTCTGGATGAAGGAGCACAGGGGCACAGCAGACGGCAGCATCGTCAGTCTGGGGCAAGGGGAGTGTTAGATGGACTACCAGATTCAGGCTGGCCATATATTATACAATTTTCTGTACAATTTTTTTTAGATTTACCTTCAGCTATATAGTACAGAGGCCTGCCTAAATGGATACAATTGAAAGTGTTGTTTAGTTTTGACCTCCTATTATATGGTTTTTGGTAAATCTAACAGAAAATTGTACATGTATGGCCAGCTTTAGATACACTAACGAATTGAAGCCAAATTCCAGCTCACACTGCAGTTGTTACACAAGCAGTTACAGTAACAATGTTTTATCCTATGTTTCATCAGTGTTAAATTATTTGTCTCAACACTCTTAGCTGATGCATTTGCAGGAGAGCTTGTTGTTTTGAAAAGCAGGCTTACTGGCCAGATCACCAGGTAAAATAAAAGGAAGAAATCCTAGAAACGAAAACTAATGCAACCATTACATCTAAGAATTGGTAAGCTGCAATATAATAAATGTTTGCTTTTCGGTTTAATATCGCTTTAAGACTGGACATTTTTTTAATCTTCCATCAAAAGCTCTAAGGTACTTTTGTTTTTACCCAATCTGCTAAATGAAATTGATTTCATGATACATTATACACTTCCTACCTTTAAATGTAGTTTTCACTTTCAACAAGAAAGGCTTTATTATTATCATGACACAGCCTGGCTTGCAAACCTATGGCTATGGCACACCTTGGAATAATCCTATGGAAATTAACTTTCTGCTCAGAACTGTTGCTGTCATGCTTCAAGATGCAATGGCCTCCATCTCGTTGAAACTAGAGGACTCCTTTAAATGTATATTTGTAAAAATTTTTGTATATGCCATCCATCTATTTCCTTTTATATATTACCATGTGTTTTTTTTGTTTTTTTGCTTTAGGAAGAAATCTTTAATTATATTCACAACATTCTTTCAATCCCGGGCTACAGTCCAGAGGAAAAACAGGCAACATGGGACAAAACTATGGAACATATGGAGGTATGATTTAAAAATATCTATCTGTTTCTGTGGGGGAGGCTGTAATTACCATGTGAAAATAGATCATTTGAATTTGATTTAAATATTTTGTTGTGGTTTTAAGTAGAAGGAAATACAAAGCTTCAAATATAAGTATTGGAATTTAAAAAGTAAACATTTATACTCACCGAGGTGGATACAGCATTGGTCCCCCGCTCCCTCTAAGACCGAGAACTGCTGATCGCTCAGTTCTCAGTCTTCACTGAGCAGAGAGCTAGTGGCTTTCTGCTCTGCCTCTCCAGCACTCACTGAAGCACTGGGCTTGAGATGGGGGCTGGAGCGTCTGGCTCAAGCTCTCAGTGGCAGCTGTCGATCCAGGCATCTGGGTGGATCCCAACCTTAAAGTCAGGATCTCTCTAGAGCCTGGACCGGCTGTGTGATGTCAGCTGAATACGGATCACAGGAGTGCAAAATTGAGTGCACTACTGTGACCCACAGGAGAAGTAAAGCCTAAAGAACTTTGGCCCTACTTCTTCTGTAAAGTGGAAGCCAAGGATTAATCTAACTAAGCCTAAACTTCTCCCACCCTCCTTTTTAAATCCTATTCCAACTACCCAGTAAAAGAAAGCTGCTTATTCTGAGGGCGCTCCAGTCTGGTCATGTTATTGGCTATCAGCAGCTGGACAGGGAGAGCAGGGTCAGCTGACAATGGATAGTAAGCCTATGGGTGATGTCACATAGCAGGCAATAAAGCCATTTATGGCAATCTCTTCTTCACCCTGAAGCCGGCCACTGGAGAGACCACATGACCAGACTGGAGCAACCTCAAACTAGTAAGAATATTTATCTTCCTTTTACAGGGTCTTAGACTTCCACATTAAATGTGCATAATCAAGCTCCCTATACCAGCCATTTGTTTGTGCTGTTCTGAACAGAAATAAAGATGTAGATTACTTTGCTCACTGTCATGGTAAACTTAAAGGGCAACTGCACTTTTGTGGAAAATTAAATAGCAAATATAAAATATAGCATATACAATTCTGGACAAGTCATATTGTAATTGGATGTTATTAAAAAATTACCTTTCCTTTTCAATCTGAAGCACTGTAATTTTCTGTAAAATTCAGTGCAATATGGCAACTTGGAGAGAGGTCTTCTGTCCAAAGTTAGAGTACAGAACACCCCCAGAAATGTAATTTCCTGCTTGCGTGATTGACTCACTCATTCTTGCTGAGGACTGCACTAAGATACAAGTCCGATTTTAGGCATTTTCTGCAACAAAACTTTCAATTTAGGTGACATATTCCCAATTATAAGGAAACTGCAATTGCATCAGCTGATCAAAAATGAAAATGTCACACTCATTCACAGTTCATATCCAAAAGACATAGAAAAACAGTTATTCCCTCAGAGGAGAAACGGGTAGGACTAAAATTCCTGCAATTTACTGTACATTGATCATCCAGAGGAGACTTTCTTTTCTTAACATACACTCTAATTTATCCCAAAAGTGTTATATTGGGTTGAGGTCAGGACTCTGTGCAGGCCAGTCAAGTTCCTCCACCCCAAACTTGCTCATCCATGTCTTTATGGACCTTGTTTTATGCACTGGTCCAAATCATTTGTTGGAGGGGGGGATTATGGTGTAGGGTTTTTTTTTTTTTTTTCAGAGGTTGGGCTTGGCCTCTTAGTTCCAGTGAAGGGAACTCTTAAGGTGTCAGCATACCAAGACATTTTGGACAATTTCATGCTCCCAACTTTGAGCAAACAGTTTGGGGATGGCCCTCCTGTTCAAACATGACTGAGCACCAGTGCACAAACAAGGTCTATAAAGACATGAGGGAACTTGACTGGCCTGCACAGTTCTGACCTCAATCCAATAAAACATGTTTGGGATAAATTAGTGCAGAGACTGGGATCCAGGTCTTCACATCCACATCAGTGCCTGACCTCACAAATGCGCTTCTGGAAGAATGGTCAAACATTCCCATAGACACACTCCTAAACCTTGTGGACAGCCTTCCCAGAAGAGTTGAAGCTGTTATAGCTGCAAAGGGTTAGGCCAACTTGGTAATAAACCCTACGGGCTAAGATTGAGATGCCATTAAAGTTCATGGGCTTGTAAAGGCAGGCGTCACAATACTTTGGGTAATATAGTGTAAGTGTTATCACTTTTTAAAGACTATTCCAGTATATTCTTAGATAATGGGCTTCTTTTTTGGCTATACTAACAAATTCAATTTTAATTAATTGAACTTATGGACATATATTTAAAGCTGAACTTCTGGCAAACTATTAAATATGCAGTTAAAATGCACGTATGTAAGCTGTTTTTACTGTAAAGATATATGTTAATCTGCGTAGCCAGTCTTGTCATCGTACTAGGCAACATAACTAGATTGCAACAATGTATAACTGTGCTAATAATTCTAAATAAGAAAGCTGCAGCTTATAGTGAGATAACACAAATATAAATAAAAGTAAAAAAGCTGCGCTAAATAAATGAAAAGAGTGATAAATATCAAACGTAATAATTCTATGTGCACAGTCTCAAAAACTTTACATGATAAATAAAGTCCTTGAAATGAAGTAAATCAAAAAAGTCCAGATAAAGTGATAAGAAAAGTGAAATAATTATATAAAAACACGTGGTGTGCTGTCCTCCACCGCAGTGCACTTTTCACTACAGTATGCGAATCTGCTTACCAGATGACATATGAATATAAGCAAGACAGCTACTATACAAATGGACCGATGTGCAACGATTCCAGGAGGATTATCCACCCAAAAGAGAGGCAGGGATTTCCCAAAAAGGATGCCCACACACTCAGGAAAGAGGCAGCAAGTGTCACCCAAGACCAGCACTCCTCTCACGATTCTAAGGGTCCAAAGGGCTCCAGATATCCACCATAAAAGGAGACAATAAAGGCTCCATAGTGTAAACCAATAAACAAATTTATTCCAATAAAAAGAATAACACTTACAGTGCGTAGACAAACAAGCGCATTAAACAAACAAAGCCGGCGGACTTCTCGATCTGCCTGTCCTTCCGGGTAATGCTGGTGACGTCAGCACACAGCGGGCTGACGCGTTTCGTCATAACTGATGTCTTTGTGGGATGCATTACTTTTATTTAACATAGCCAGATTGCAGTCTTTACTGCAATTGCATTGTTTCCTCAACAACATCCCTTCAGCCTACAGATTAGACAGTGAAAGAGCAGCAGCACAGTGATAACTCATCACCACTCTGCTCTCTTCTCCTGGCAGCATGTTACCTTTTAGTGCATGCACATTGTAGCAGACTCAAATTGACTCATAGTTCTTCTCCTCCATCCCAGTCTGAGTAAAGACGATTAGGGTAATTTGATATTAAATCAAATTCAGTTACTCACACAAAGAACTGTGGGATTTCAAAATGAATTTAGTAATTTTTGATGAACACTCAAATGCTTTGGTTGTGTGTTTTTAATTTATGCCTACAATTCAGCTTTAAGACATTTACACAAACTCCCCACTCTTCTGTACAATAAATTGTATCTCTAGCCATTTTGTTTTTTCTACGAGAGTGTAGGGAAGGGCTGGACCCACTGTCTGTTTTTATTGCTGCCTGAAATGTGCCATATTTCCACTGAGAAGTGCTCTGTTTCCTCCTTGTTTCCTTTCCTGCCCACTTCTTTGGCCCAGGGAGATAGGCTGTAGTTGTTTTTCTTGTTTTATCTTGTTTTATTAGACTTTAGTTTGTATTTTGTTGTTGCATAACTTTTCATGATATGTTTAATTTCTTTGCCATCTAGGAGTTGGTAGTACTAAGTCCAAGTAAAGCAGCTGACCTGGTATGCACTCACTTTGGTGAGCAGCTGAGTGAGGTCCTTGAAAAACTTCAGGTAATGTATTCATCATCAAGAGTGTTTGTTTGATTTTCACCATTAATCGCGCTGCATTCATTTTTTTTTTCTGTTTCTTTGAAATTTTGGAACCTTCTTTTTCTTATTAGAATCGTTCTTATATTAAAGTATACAATATAATTGAAGTGTTTAGTATTCCTAATTATAAATAGGCAATGTAATTATATTTTACAGCTGCAAATAAGGTAATGAGATTACATATCAAGTGAGCTTATTATTGTATGAATTCAAAGTACATCTCCAGTTTATTGAATGGCCTGCACACAGCCCTGACCTCACGCTATTAAAAGCCTTCAGGATGAATTAGAACACGAATTGCAACCCAAGCCTTCTCATCCAGCATGGGTACCAGACCTCACGAACCATTTTTTTGGCTGAATGTTGCCACATTCCCCCGAAAATACTCCAAAATCTTGTGGAAATATGGCCACAAGAGACATTTTATTGCCATTGACTTTGAAATGGGATGTCCAACAAGCTCATACATAGGTGTGATAGTCATGTGTCCCCAGACTTATGTCTATATAGTGTATTCCTATGGTAGTGTATAAACATGAAGTGAGCACTTTAAAGTGGTTCTAAAGGTATAATGTTTTTACCTTTTACCTATGCATTAAGGTAAAAAAACCTTCTCTGTGCAGCTCCCCTCCAGCCCCCAAAAACACTTACCTTAGCCTGATCTCAATCCAGCAATGTGCATTAGAGCAGTGTGTCTCTCTCTATCCACATTGGACAGAGAGGCAGGAGCTGGAGCTTACAGCTATTGAGGAGAGAGAGGGGGGCAGGGCCAATCCTTGCTCTGTATGTCAGTAGACACACAGAGACGGCTTGGGAGTGAGCATGCACAAGTGCCCCCAGAGCAAGCAGCTTGCTGTGGGGGCAGTTAGGTGGGAGGAGGAGCCAGGAGCGCTGCCGGGGGACTCCAGAAGAGGAGGATCAAGGCTGCTCTGTGGAAAACCATTGTCATAGAGTAGGTAAGTAGGATAAGTTTGTTTATTAAAGTGTGTATATATATAAGTATTGAACATGTCTTTTTCTAGGTAAATATATTTCTAAAGGGGCTATTGACATGATATTTTCACCACATGTCTCTAACAATCCATGCAATCCATACATACAAAGAAACAAAAAATAAATAGGTTCAGAAATTAAAGAAACTAAAGCGAAAGTTACCCATCGATTTAATAGTTTCAAAAAACTTTAACATTCCTGGCATGCCAGAAATGCTTGCTGTCACATTGGTTGGGCTCTCAACCAAACTGTGAAGCCATCCAATGGCTGTTGTCATAACGGATCACATGTGTAGCATCATGGCAGTTGCAGAGGCCCAGATAGCAGCTTCCTTGGCTGAAAACGATAGGAGGGTTTACTTCGACTTTAAGTTATGTGTAATAAAATAAAATGACACGGGGAAAAAGTATTGAACACATGAAGAAAGGAAGGTGCAAAAAGGCATGGAAAGCCAAGACACCAGCTGAAATCTATTAGTAATTAGAAAGCAATCCTGCCTCTTGTCCATGCAAATTAATATCACCTGGTTCAGTCTCAACTGATGGCCTATAAAAAGGTGTCTAATTACCAAGGTGTCACACAAGAAATATCTCATGATGGGTAAATCAAAGAATTTTCTCAAGACCTTTGCAACTTTACAAAACATACAGACATTGGTTGCAGAAGGATTTCTAAAATTCTGAATGTTCCAGTAAACACTGTTGGGGCCATAATCCGGAAGTGGAAAGAACATCATTTCACCATAAACCAGCCACGGCTAGGTGCTCCTCGCCAGATTTCTGACAGAGGAGTGAAAATAATTATCAGAAGAGTTGTCCAAGAGCCAAGGACCACTTGTGGAGAGCTTCAGAAAGACCTGGAAAATAGCAGATACAATTGTTTCAAAGAAAACAATAAGTAATGCACTCAACCACCATGGCCTGTATGCATGCTCACCTTGCAAGACTCCATTGCTGAAGAAAAAGCATGTTGAAGCTTGTTTAAAGTTTGCTGCACAACATTTAGACAAGCCTGTGAAATACTAAGAGAGTATAGCCTTATCAGATGAGACCAAAATTGAACTCTTTGGATGCCATAATAAACACCATATTTGGAGGTCAAATGGTACTGCACATCACCCCAAAAACACCATACACCATATTCTAGAGCTGCTAGAATGGCCCAGCCAATCACCTGACTTGAACCAAATAGAAAACCTATGGAAAGAACTAAAGATCAGAGTTCATAGAAGAGGCCTACAGAACCTTCAAGATTTGAAGACTGTATATGTGGAAGAATGGGTCAAAATCACACCTGAGCAATGCATGTGACTAGTTTCTCCATACAGCAAGCATCTTGAAGCTGTCATTACCATCAAAGGATTTTGTACGAAGTATTAAAAAAATTTCAGTTAGCATGTTTAATACTTTTTCCCTGTGTCATTCCATTTTATTACTCATAACTTGATTTGTGAATTTTTTTGTTTTGGTTTCTTTGTATTTATGGATTGCATGGGCTGTTACCAATGTGGTGAAAATTTCATGTCAATAGCGCCTTTTAGAAATGTACTTACCTAGAAAAATGGTGATGTACTAAATACTTATTTAACCCACTATATACAGCTAGGTCCATATATATTTGGACACTGCTACAATTTTATATTTTTTCAGGTATTTACTAAAACATATTCAAGCTATAGTTAAATAATAGATACGGGCTGAAAGTGCACACTTTCAGGTTTAATTTGAAGGTATGTACATCCAAATTGGAGGAAGGGTTTATGAATTACAGCTCTTGATAATAGCCATTCCCCTTTTTTCAAGGGACCAAAAGTAATTGGACAATTGAATCAAAAGCTGTTTCGTGGCCAGGTAAAAGGTCTGGAGTTGATTCTAAGTGTGGTATTTGCATTTGGAATCTAGTGCTGTGAACCTACATCATGCGTTCAAAGGAGCTGTCCATGCAAGTGAAACAGGCCATTGTAAGGCTTCAAAAACAAAAAAAAATCCATCAGAGAGATCACAACATCATTAGGAGTGGCCAAATCAACAGTTTGGTACATTCTGAGGAAGAAGAACGCACTGATGAGCTCAGCAACATAAAAAGGCCCGGATGTCCATGAAAGACAACAGTGGTGGATGATCGCAGGATCCTCTCTATGATAAAGAAACCCATTTACTACCTCCAGACAAGTGAAGGACACTCTCCAGGAGGTGGCCGCATCATTTTCAAAGTCTACAATCAATAGAAGACTTCACGAGAGAAAAAAATGAGGGTTCACCACAAGGTGCAAACCATTCATAAGCCTGAATAATAGAAAAGCCAGATTCAAATTTGCCAAAAAACATGTAAAAAAGCCAGACCAGTTCTGGAAAAGCATTCTTTGGATTGATGAAACTAGGATTAATCTGTACCAGAATGACGGGAAGAAAAAAGTGTAGTGAAGTCTTAGAACTCATTGATCCAAAGCACACAACGTCATCTGTAAAACATGGTGGAGGCAGTGTGATGGTATGGTCATGCATTGCTTCCAGTAGCACTGGGTCATTGGTGTTTATTGAGGATGTGACTGAAGACAGAAGCAGCCAGATGAATTCTGCAGTGTTTAGAGATATACTGTCAGCCCAGATTCAGTCAAATGCAGCAAAGTTGATTGGGCAGCGCTTCACAGTACAGATAGACAATGGTCCAAAACACACTGCAAAAGCAACCCAGAAGCTTTTGAAGGAAAAGTAGTGGAATCTCCTGCAATGGCCGAGTCAATCACCTGATCCCAACCCAATTGAGCATGCATTTCACTTGCTGAAGGCAAAACTAAGGGCAGAAAGACCCACATACAAAGAACAACTGAAGACAGCTGCAGTTAGAGCCTGGAAAAGCCTCAGAAGGGAAAGGAAACCCAGTCTTTGGTAATGTCCATGGGTTCCAGACTTAAGGCAGTAATTGCCAGTAAAGGATTCTCAGCAAAATATTAAAAACGAACATTTTATTTATTATTATTTTCATTTATCCAATTACATTTGTGCCCCTGAAAATTGGGGGGGGGGGGAGGTGTTGTGTATAAAAATGGTTGCAGTTTCTGAAATTTATACTTGATCTTTATGTTCAATCCCTTGACTTTAAGCTAAAAGTCTGAACTTTAAATCCATTTGGATTGTTTCATTTTAACTTTATTTTGGTGGCATACAGAGTCAAAAGTATGAAAATTGTGCCTGTGTCTAAACAAATATGGACCTCTGTGTATATATATTTTTTCCTTTTAGAATCACTTTTAATCCAGTTAAAGTAATACTCCACAAAAACACAGTTGAAGTACATTTATGTTCACTGATTTACTTACCAAGGGATTTGTACCCGTTTCACAAACATCCCTGTCACATTGCACAGGCAGACAGGTATCATATCTATATCCTGGCTCAGCATGCAGCTACGCATGTCAGCTGTTCACCTCCAGCTCTGGACAGTGAATCACCATTGTCACTTCTGTATATTCGGCAATGGGGTGATCCAGGAAGCATTAAATCTAAAGTAGGAAAAGTGATTTGGAAATTAATTATTCTTTAACCACTTTACGACCGCGTGCGGTAATACTACTGCGGCAGTGCGGCACGATACCGTCCAGCCACGTAGTATTACGTCATGCGCGATCGCGGCTCCAGAGCGCGCTCCCGCGCGCCGCGGGTCCCGATACCGATCGCATTCGGTAGGGAACCGATCAATCACCAGATACTGACCAATGATTTTTGGTCAGTGTCTGCTGATCGGTCCCCACCAATGACAATCTGTCCCCTGTCTGTGTAATGTAAACACAGACAGGGGCAGTGATGTCACTGTCCTTCCTGGAGTCCTTTCGGTTCCAGGAGAGAGACAGAGACACAGTAAAAACGTGAGTTCCACCAACACTACACTGACACACCTCACATAGGCACATTTAACCCCTTCATCACCTCTGATCACCCTCTGATCACCCCCAAACCCCTCACAGTGAACACTATATGCAGTGGTATAGAGATATTTTACTGATCACTGTATAAGTGTCACTTGTGAGCGTAGTTTGCGCCTGCGTTAGGCCCAAATAGGGAAAGGGTACGCGCCACCTATCCCCTAATAAAGTTATAACCCCTTGATCACCCACAGTTAACCCCTTCACTACCTATTACTCTGTGCACTAAATACAGTATATAGGTAAATACTGATCACTGTATTTAGTGTCACTAGTGACCCTAATTTGCGCTTGCGCTAAGCCCATATAGGGTTAGGGCACCCGCCACCTATCCCCTAAAAAACTTTTAACCCCTTGATCTTCCCCAGTTAACCCCTTCACTCCATATAAAACAGTGCACTAATATATACAGTATATCAGATAACTACTGATCACTGTATTTAGTGTCACTTGTGACCCTAATTTGCGCTTGCGCTAAGCCCAAATAGGTTTAGGCCACCCGCCATCTATCCTCTATAAAGGTTTAACCCCTTGATCTCCCCCAGTTTAACCCCTTCACTTCCCTGTCACAGTGTTCACTATATACAGTGATTACCGATCACTGTATTAGCGTCACGGGTGACACAACTTAGGCTAGCTAGTTAGCGTCAGGGTCCCACTACACCACCGTTACTTAGCGTCAGTTAGAGTCAAGTACACTAACACACACACACCACCGTTACTAGTATAGTGTTTGAACAGATCAATATCTGATCTGATCAGAACTATACTAGCGTCCTCATAATTTAGTGTTCCCCAAACGCAGTGTTTGCACAATCAGCACTGATTCCTGCTAGCACCTGCGTTTAGCCCCCCTGCCCAGCCCACCTTACCCAGGCAAGTGTAGTAATCAATAGATTACTGACACTTCTAAAAAACACATCACACAAAACCGCTGCGTTAGCAGAGTCAGGCCTGATCTCTGTTAGCACTAGCAGTTTTTCTTTGTAGCGACCAAATAGTCCTCGACAACCAGGTGCTTTTATTACCTAGTAGTCGCACTACTGTACCGGTAAATTTAGTTACTAAAATGACAAAACGTTGGTACAGTGGTGAAGAGGTCTACGAAATGCTGACCACGGCACGTGAGAGCGATGGGGAAGCCTCACTGTCAGAATCAGGGTCAGTATATGAACCAGATGACAGCAGCGGCTCCCTGACAGATAGCTCCGACAGAGGGGTCCCTGCTAGGGTCAGGCGTACCCGACCCCATTCTGGAGTTGTTGACTTGCAAGAACTGGAGGTTTCTCGTATGCAGCAGAGTGCCAGTACTAGTGCCGCTCACACTTCTCGTGAACTGGCAAGCACGAGCGGCCTAGTACACCCTGGACCTTCAACCAGCACTGCAGTATCACCTGGTGACGTGGAGAGTCACCTGAGTGCAGTTGAAGCTGGTGCGGTGGCTAGCACGAGTAGTGGCCCGCAGCCACCGCGTATCCGAAGACAGGCCCGTAGAGCCCATAGTGTCCTCCCTGAAGCGCTGGCATTTCCTAATTGGCAGCCCACAGATTCCACAGCGCCAGTACTTCCCCCATTCACCGCCCAACCCGGAATCCAAGTGGAAACAGCTGGTTTTAATCCCATAAACTTTTTTGAGCTGTTTTTCACTGAAGATCTTTTCAGATCTATTGTGGACCAATCAAATTTGTACGCTCAACAATTCATCGCCGCCAACCCAAATTCACCCCTTGCCAGACCATTTGCCTGGAATCCTATTACGATTCAGGAGTTTAAAACCTATCTGGGCCTTTCCTTCAACACGGCCATTACAAGAAAGAATGAATTGCGGTTATATTGGTCCACTGACCCAATTCATCAAATGCACGTGTTCTCTGCTGCTATGTCCAGGGCTTGATACGAACAAATATTTCGGTTCATGCATTTTAACGACAATGAACTCTGTCGTCCTCGGGGAGACCCTGAATATGATCGGCTCCACAAAATTCGGCCCCTCGTAGACCACTTCAATCAGCGGTTCGCAGCCTTGTTTACCCCCCAACAAAATGTCTGCGTTGACGAGTCCCTGATTAAGTTTACTGGTCGCCTTGCTATCAAACAGTACCTCCCCAGCAAGGGTGCCAGATACGGGGTCAAGTTGTATAAGCTCTGTGACAGGGCCACAGGCTATACAGTTAATTTCCGTGTCTACGAGGGAAAAGACAGCACTGTGGAGCCCCCCGATTGCCCAGGCTACATAGGGAGCAGCGGCAAGATAGTTTGGGACTTGGTGTCACCCTTATTCGGAAAGGGGTACCACTTGTACGTGGACAATTTCTATTCAAGCGTGCCACTTTTTAGACACCTCTATCAATTGCAAATTGGCGCTTGTGGCACCGTGCGATCTAATCGCCGGGGCTTCCCCCAACGGCTAGTGAATGCCCCACTGAGCTCGGGGGAGAGAGCCTGCTTGAGGTGCGAGGAATTGCTTGCAGTGAAGTGGAGGGACAAACGAAACGTTTACGTGCTGTCCTCCATTCACCCAGACACGGCAGTCCAAATTACTACGGTCACCGGTGTTGTTGTTGAGAAACCCCTCTGTGTCCACGACTATAACCGTAAAATGGGAGGGGTGGACTTCAACGACCAGATGATGGGACCGTACTTAATTGCCCGTAAGGCCAGACGCTGGTACAAAAAAGTGTCTGTATACCTATTTCAATTGGCTGTTTACAACGCTTTTGTCTTATACAAAGCGTCTGCTGGAACATTATCCTTCTTTCAATTCCAAGAAGAGATTATCAGAGCCCTCCTGTATCCAGCTGGTGCTCCTGCCCAACTTCCCCAACCAGATGCAGTGAGCCGGCTGCATGAGAGGCATTTTCCGCAATACCTCCCGAGTACCCCTACCAAACGATACCCCCAAAAAAGATGCCGTGTCTGCAGCAAGCGCGGATTTAGGCGTGACACCCGGAATTATTGTCCCAACTGTCCTGACCAACCTGGTCTTTGCAACGGTGACTGTTTCCGTCGCTACCACACACTAGTGGATTATTAGCGTAGGGTACAGCACGGCACAGTTTAGGGCACATTTACACAGGGTCTCAAAAGATGTTCGATGGCTATCGTCATTTTGAGAGACCCGAACCTGGAACCTGGAACTCGACGTTTGAAGAAAAAAAAAAAAAACATAAAAGCCAAAAATAGTTGTCGTCTCAGTCATTTTTTATGTTCTTCTGCACTTCCTATGTACTTTTAATGTCCTTTGTATGTTTTTCATTCTTTTGTGACCTGTTTCTCTTGCAGGTACTCGTCGGCTACCACGCATTGATTTTATATATTCTGACACAAACAGTGTTTGCGCTCAGCATATATGGATACCTTTGCTGATAGCAGCTGTGGTGATTTTCTGATTTCAGCACTGCAGTTAAAATCTTATTTTGGTATACGTGGATAGTGCCGTGTATACCCATCATTAAATTCAGTGGGTGTTTGTTTGGGCGGTTAATGATGAGAATCCAAAAATTTTTGTTGTGTCAGTCATTTTATATGTCCTACTCTTCCTAATGTACTTTTTTTAATGTACTTTTTTTTTTTTCATTCTTTTGTGACCTGTTTCTCTTGCAGGTACTCGTCGGCTACCACGCATTGATTTTATATATTCTGACACAAACAGCGTTTGCGCTCAGCATATATGGATACCTTTTGCTGATAGCAGCTGTGGTGATTTTCTGATTTCAGCACTGCAGTTAAAATCCTATTTTGGTATACGTGGATAGTGTCGTGTATACCCATCATTAAATTCAGTGGGTGGTTGTTTGGGCAGTTAATGATGAGTAATACTACGCATTATTCCTGTGCTGATTTCTGATAGGTTCTCTTTTTTTTCGTTCAGCCCACAGGCTGCATAAAAAAAAAAAAAACCTATATGCCAAACAAGGACCAGCAATGTACTGGTACGTTGCTGGACTTTGAGTGGTTATACCAGGATGATGCCTGCAGATTTAGGCATCATCTTGGTATCGTTTTTTACAGCAAGCGGTCGGCTTACATGTAAAAGCAATCCTAGCGGATAATTGGCCGCTAGACTGCTTTTACATGCAGTGGGAGGGGACTCCCCCCCCCCCCCCCCCTCCTGCCGCCTTCCGCTGCCTTCCACGGTTTTTCTCGGGCTCTCCTGTCCCACCGGTTAACCCGAGAGTGCAGCCGGTGGTTCAATTATCTAACCATAGAGCTGATTGGAGATGAGAATGGCTCCAATCATCTCTATGGCCTAAGATGCCGGAGGCTACGAGCATTTCATGACTTCTGTTTCGCCAGAAATAAACAGCGCCATTGGGAAATTGGGAAAGTATTTTATCACACCAATTTTGGTATGGTCCGATGGGTTAAGGTCAGAGGAAAGATCTAGAGTCTAAAAGACCCCAATATTTTTTTAAAAAGAGTACCTGTCACTACAGATTGCTATCATAGAGGAAATTTAAATTCACCGTGATAACAATAAAAATGATTAAAGAAAAAAAAAATGAAAGAAAAGGTGTCAAAATAACATAAGAAAGCAAATTAAAAAAGAAAAAAAAAAAAATCAAGCCCGCCTGTCCCCCCGTGCTTGCGCGCAAATGCGCGCACAAGCGTTGGTCTAGTGTCATATGTAAACCGCAATTTCAGCATGCATGTGAGGTATCGCCGCGAACGCCAGGTCGAGGGCAGTAATTCTTGTGGTAGACCTCCTCTGTAAGTCCAAAGTGGTAACCTGTAAAGACTTTTAAAGGCTTTTAAAACCGTACGTAGTTTGTTGCCGCGGCACGGGCGTGCGCAATTTTTAAAGCATGTCATGTTAGGTGTCTATGAACTCGGCATAAGATCTTCTTTTAAATTTTACCAAACAATTTGGAATTATATAGTGTATTTCTGCATTAAATATAAAAAAAGTGTTTTTTTTACGCAAAAATTGCGTTTGGAAAATGTGTGCGCAAATACCGTGTAACAAAAAAAATTGCAACATCCACCATTTTGTTCTGTAGGGCCTCTGCTTTAAAAAAATATATAATGTTTGGGGGTTCAAAGTAATTTTCTTGTGAAAAAAAATATTTTTTCATGTAAACAAAAACTCACAGAAAAGGCTTGGTTTTCAAGTGGTTAGAAGAGAGGGTGATGTGTTGCTAAAATTGAGCATAAAATGCCAGGACTGTTCAAACACCCCCCAAATTACCCCTTTTTGGAAAGTAGACACCCAAAGCTATTTGCTGAGAGGCATATTGAGTCCATGGAGTATTTTATATTTTGCCCTAAGTTTCAGGAAAATGACAATTTGTTTTTTTTTTTTTTTGTTTTTTTTACACAAAGTTGTCACTAAATAATATATTGCTCACGCATGCCATGGGTATATGTGAAATGACACCCCAAAATACATTCTGCTGCTTCTCCCGAGTACAGGGATACCCCATGTGTGAGACTTTTTGTCAGTCTAGCCGCGTACAGGACCCGGAAAACCAATCCGCACCTTCTGGCTTTCTAAGGGCGTAAATTGTTGATCTCACTCCTTACTACCTATCACACTTTTGAAGGCCATGAAATGCCAAAATGGCACAAAACCCCCCCAAATGACCCCATTTTGCAAAGTAGACACTCCAAGCTATTAGATGAGAGGCATGATGAGTCCATGGAATATTTTATATTTTGCCACAAGTTTCAGGAAAATTATTTTTTTTTTTTTTTTTTTTTTTTTTTACACAAAGTTGTCAGTAAATGATATAATGCTCACACATGCCATGGGTATATGTGAAATGACACCCCAAAATACATTCTGCTGCTTCTCCTGAGTACAAGGATACCCCATATGTGAGACTTTTTGTCAGTCTAGCCGCGTACAGGACCCGGAAAACCACTCCCCACCTTCAGGCTTTCTAAGGGCGTAAATTGTTGATCTCACTCCTTACTACCTATCACACTTTTGAAGGCCATGAAATGCCAAAATGGCACAAAACCCCCCCAAATGACCCCATTTTGCAAAGTAGACACTCCAAGCTATTAGATGAGAGGCATGATAAATCCATGGAATATTTTATATTTTGCCACAAGTTTCAAAAAAATTATTATTTTTTTTTTTTTATTTTTTTTTTACACAAAGTTGTCAGTAAATGATATAATGCTCACACATGCCATGGGTATATGTGAAATGACACCCCAAAATACATTCTGCTGCTTCTCCTGAGTACAGGGATACCCCATGTGTGAGACTTTTTTGCAGTCTAGCCACGTACAGGACCCGGAAATCCACTCCCCACCTTCAGGCTTTCTAAGGGCGTAAATTGTTGATCTCACTCCTTACTACCTATCACACTCTTGAAGGCCATGAAACGCCAAGATGGCACAAAATCCCCCCAAATGACCCCATTTTGCAAAGTAGACACTCCAATCTATTTGCTGAGAGGCATGGTGAGTATTTTGCATCTCTCATTTTTTTTGGAAAATGAAGAAAAAACAGGAAAATGCATTTTTTTTCCTCTTTTTTCAATTTCCAAAAATTTGTGACAAAAAGTGAGATCTGCAAAACACTCAACATGCCTCTCTGCAAATAGCTTAGGGTGTCTACTTTCCGAAAAGGGGTCATTTGGGGGGGGGTTGTGCTGTCTTGGCATTTCATGGCCTCCGAAACTGTGATAGGTAGTCAGGAGTGAAATCAACAATTTACGCCCTTGGAAAGCCTGAAAGTGGGGGTTGGCTTTCGAGGACCTGTACTTGGCTAGACTGCAAAAAAGTCTCACACATGTGGTATCCCTGTACTCAGGAGAAGCATCAGAATGTATTTTGGGGTGTCATTTCACATATACCCATGGCATGTGTGAGCAATATATCATTTAGTGACAACTTTGTGTAAAAAAACAAAAAAAAAAATAATAATAATATATTTCCCGGAACTTGTGGCAAAATATAAAATATTCCATGGACTCACCATGCCTCTCAGCAAATAGCTTGGGGTGTCTACTTTGCAAAATGGGGTCATTTGGGGGGTTTTGTGCTATCTTGAAATTTCAGGGCCTCCGAAACTGTGATGGGTAGTGAGGAGTAAAATCAAAAATTTACGCCATTAGAAAACCTAAAGTTGGAGATTGATTTTCGGGGTCCCGTACACAGCTAGGCTCCCAAAAAGTCTCACATATGGGGTATCCCTGTACTCAGGAGAAGCAGCAGAATATATTTTGGGGTGTAATTACACATATACCCATGGCATGTGTGAGAAATGTATCTTTTAGTGACAACTTTGTGTTAAAAAAAAAAATTTTTTTTTTTTTTTAGTCATTTTTCAAACACCTGTGACAAAAAAATTAAATATTCAATGAGCTCAACATGCCTCTCAGAACATTCCTTAGGATGTCTACTTTCCAAAAAGTGGTAATTTGGGGGGGTCTTGTACTGCCCTGCCAATTTAGCACTTCATGAATTGAGATAGGCAGTCAGAAATTAAAGCTGCGTAAAATTTCAGTATTTACACCATAGTTTGTAGACGCTATAACTTTTGCGCAAACCAATAAAAATACGCTCATTGAATTTTTTTTTGTCAAAGACATGTAGCTAAATATATTTTGGCCAAAAAAAATGACATAAATTGAGTATATTGGATATTTTTTAAAAGACAAAGTTGAAAATGTAATTTTTTTGCAAAATTTTCGCTCTTTTTTATTAATATCGCAAAAAATAAAAAGCGCAGAGGTGATCAAATACCACCAAAAGAAAGCTCTGTTTGTGGGAAAAAAAGGACGTAAATTTTGTTTGGGTACCACATTGCATGACCGCACAATTGTCAGTTAAAGTCGCACAGTGCCGAAGCACAAAAAGTGGTCTGGACGGAAGACAGCAAAATCCTCCGGTGGTAAAGTGGTTATAAAAGTGCAGTAAAGTGGGCAGAGCAGGAGGAATTGCAAAGGATATATTTATTCTGTCCTAAATAATAGTATCGTGGTCAAACACTAGTGTTGGGTGCAGAAAATGTTTAGACAAAATAATTTTATAGACTGAGACCCATATAGAAATAACTGTAGCCTTGGAGACAGGCATTTTTATTTTTGAGAGTAAAGCAGCCAACATTGTATGGGTAACACTAACAGAAGGATGTACAAAAGGATGTATTACCCAGACAGGCACTGGCCATTAAAATGCTTGAAAACATTCATGTTTTTGTCTAGGGTGGTCCACATTGAATACAAACTACTGATAATAAATTAGACTGGATTCATGTGACTATAAACATGCCCCAGGGTAATATTAATCAAAACCAGGGCTTTCTAAAAATACTTTACTGACATCTTTTCTATTGCATGAATTTGCAGTTTTCTGTACCATGAGAATAGGACTAGCTGCTAAAAAGCACTGATACCAGCATTTTTCTGCCTCGCGTTTGAAGGGAGATGAAAGCTGAGACATGTATTTACCATCCTGCGCTTCCTGTCTATAGTCACACACCTCTAACCATTTCAATCGAATCATCTCTGCTGGCAGACACTTAATGAGTTCATTAGCACAATCTTAACAAAGCCAGGTTTCCTTCACTGTGACCTTCAGTGCAGAATCCTTCAAACGACTTGTCTCTGTAACTTGCCATCTGATGGTCAGTTATCTGTTCTAGCCCGGAGACTGGTTCAGTTCTAGCATTTCTATTGATTGCCTTTTATAAAGAAACAAAGCTTTTTGTTTAGATGTGATGCTAGCTCCTCTATATGTAAAACAGAAACCCATATAACGTAGGTAACACTTTTACACTGATCCTTCTGGTTTATGAAACAGCGTAGGCCTCATTAGAAAACATGTTATTTTCTAAAGCAGAACTACAGGCAAACCGCTAAATACACTGTAAGATGCACAAATATTTATTGTTTTATTGGCCAAAGGATTTAATTACAGTGCCTTGCGAAAGTATTCAGCCCCCTTGAACTTTTCGACCTTTTGCCACATTTCAGGCTTCAAACATAAAGATATAAAACTGTAATTTTTTGTGAAGAATCAACAACAAGTGGGACACAATCAAGAAGTCGAACGGAATTTATTGGATATTTCAAACTTTGTTAACAAATAAAAAACTGAAAAATTGGGCGTGCAAAATTATTCAGCCCCTTTACTTTCAGTGCAGCAAACTCTCTCCAGAAGTTCAGTGAGGATCTCTGAATGATCCAATGTTGACCTAAATGACTAATGATGATAAATAGAATCCACCTGTGTGTAATCAAGTCTCCGTATAAATGCACCTGCACTGTGATAGTCTCAGAGGTCCGTTTAAAGCACAGAGAGCATCATGAAGAACAAGGAACACACCAGGCAGGTCCGAGATACTGTTGTGGAGAAGTTTAAAGCGGGATTTGGATACAAAAAGATTTCCCAAACTTTAAACATCCCAAGGAGCAGTGTGCAAGAGATAATATTGAAATGGAAGGAGTATCAGACCACTGCAAATCTACGAAGACCTGGCCGTCCCTCTAAACTTTCAGCTCATACAAGGAGAAGACTGATCAGAGATGCAGCCAAGAGGCCCATGATCACTCTGGATGAACTGCAGAGATCTACAGCTGAGGTGGGAGACTGTCCATAGGACAACAATCAGTCGTATACTGCACAAATCTGGCCTTTATGGAAGAGTGGCAAGAAGAAAGCCATTTCTTAAAGATATCCATAAAAAGTGTCGTTTAAAGTTTGCCACAAGCCACTTGGGAGACACACCAAACATGTGGAAGAAGGTGCTCTGGTCAGATGAAACCAAAATTAAACTTTTTGGCAACAATGCAAATCATTATGTTTGGCGTAAAAGCAACACAGCTCATCACCCTGAACACATCATCCCCACTGTCAAACATGGTGGTGGCAGCATCATGGTTAGGGCCTGCTTTTCTTCAGCAGGGACAGGGAAGATGGTTAAAATTGATGGGAAGATGGATGGAGCCAAATACAGGACCATTCTGGAAGAAAACCTGATGGAGTTTGCAAAAGACCTGAGACTGGGACGGAGATTTGTCTTCTAACAAGACAATGATCCAAAACATAAAGCAAAATCTACAATGGAATGGTTCACAAATAAACATATCCAGGTGTTAGAATGGCCAAGTCAAAGTCCAGACCTAAATCCAATCGATATAGAACTTAAAACTGCTGTTCACAAACGCTCTCCATCCAACCTCACTGAGCTCGAGCTGTTTTGCAAGGAGGAATGGGCAAAAATGTCAGTCTCTCGATGTGCAAAACTGATAGAGACATACCCCAAGCAACTTACAGCTGTAATCGCAGCAAAAGGTGGCGCTACAAAGTATTAACTTAAGGGGGCTGAATAATTTTGCACGCCCAATTTTTCAGTTTTTAATTTGTTAAAAAAGTTTGAAATATCCAATAAATTTCGTTCCACTTCATGATTGTGTCCCACTTGTTGTTGATTCTTGACAAAAAAATTACAGTTTTATAGCTTTATGTTTTAAGCCTGAAATGTGGCAAAAGGTCAAAGTTCAAGGGGGCTGAATACTTTCGCAGTGTAATTCAGTATAACCAAGTCTTGTTACCTGGACCACACTTATTCCAAATTATGTAGGGAACTCGTCCCCCCCCCCCCCCAAAAAGGACTCCTTCCTACGTTTCTAGGTTTGAAAGAGCATGGTACCCTCTCCTCTGGCGCCTAGCAGCCAATTGCTAGGTCTGAAGAATGTCCTATGACCAAACGCGTGATATCACTGCTCTCCCTGGTCACCAGAATTTATGATTTCAATGCTGCCTGCAATAGCGGAAGGTGTACAGAGGCAGGCTCCTTTGCAGAGGCTCTTTCACTTAGCCCTTTATGGACAAGATTATAGGGTTCCTTTTAGTAATTTGTCTTCCTATGTTATTGCTCCTGCTTCTGCCCTCTCTACATCTTTACAATAACCTCCTGTGCTCAGGTGTGGTGCCTAAAAGAGGATTTTATTTTATTTTTTGAATCATACTTATGTGGATCAGTTCGATGCTGCATCAGTCCCTCGCCAGCTCTAAAACTGAGAGCTGAGCAATCAAACCCTGCTTATCGCTTGGTTCCCAGAGCTCCCTGAGCAGAGAACTGGTGACTGTCAGTCACCTGCTCTCTGCTCTGTCCCCCCCACCGCTCACTAGAGAGCTGAGCTGTGGAGGGGGCTGGGGCGGCCAACTCAGGCTCTCAGCTGCTCGCTGAGAGGCTGAGCAGGGTGCAAGTCCAGACATGTGGGTGAATCCCGACCATATGGTCACGATCTTTCCCGAGCCTGGACCGGCTGGGTGACGTCAGCCAACAGCGGGCTTCAGCCATCCATCTGCACTGCTGTGATCCATAGGAGAAGTACAGCCAAACGAGCTTTGGCTGTACTTCTCCTGTAACAATAAAAGGACTATCCTCTTGACTGATCTTGTACAACTGTTTTGCTGCCCTCTCAGGACTATGGGTATCCTTGGGAAAACTATAAAACACAAAAGAGAGGGCTCACTGACCTAGTGCGTTACCTTAACTCAATGTTGCATGTTATACTTAGGCATTTCTGTTAGGGATGCACCAATATATTGGCCACCGAAAATTATCGGCCTAAAATAGGGTTATCTGTGTTTTGCTGATAGAAAAAAAAATGTGCCCATAATGGAATGCTGCTTCACCTTGATTTTAATGCTGAATCGCGTCCCTTTAACTTCAGTGCAAAATCGCGTCCCTTTGACTTCAATGCAAAAACACCCCCTATTGACTGTAATGCAAAATCGCTTCTTATTGACTTCAATGCAAAAATGCCCCCTATTTACTGCAATACAAAATCACATCCTATTGACTTCAATGCTAAATTGCATCCCATTGACTTAAATAAAAAAAAAACACCCCCTATTGACTGCCATGTAAAATCGGGTCCCATTGACTTCAATACAAAAATGCCCCCTATTGACTTA
Source organism: Pelophylax lessonae (assembly GCF_965119305.1). Taxonomy (NCBI): domain Eukaryota; kingdom Metazoa; phylum Chordata; class Amphibia; order Anura; family Ranidae; genus Pelophylax; species Pelophylax lessonae. The sequence continues at coordinate 208,274,216 of NC_138773.1, forward strand.
AATGCAAAAACACCAGCCACAATAATTAAATGTAAAAAAAAAAAATTGTAAAAAACTAACCATTTCAAGTTTTCGGCCAAGTGCATCCTGAATTTTCAGTTGGGCACCGAAATTTTTATTTCGGTGTACCACTATTATCTAATAAAAAGTGATGAGACCATCTCCAGATCCACCATAATATGCTGATGTCTTGGGAGGACCTCATAGTGTACAGGAAAGGCTGATGCGTTTTAAAGGGTTAAGCCCTCCTTTTCAGAGTCAAACCAAGAAGAGAAGAGGGCTTGACCCTCAAAATGCATCGGCCGTTCCTGTGTGCTATGAGGTCTTCCCAAGCCATCAGCAGATTATGGTGGATCTGGAGGTGGTCTCATCAGCTTTTGTAGATATGCCTGTGCATGACATGCATTTGTGACTATTAACTTGTTTATTTATTCATAATAATAAAATTGAATTGTTGTATGCACGAGGTCGGTGAGCCGTCTCTTTTGTGTTTTATAGTCTCCGCATCTTTATCTTTGTTGTGCAAGGGGAGCTGACCTAGGGCCAACAGCTCATTTGTTTTTATTCTCCAGATTTAAAGAATGATGTCCTATATTTATGATCTAAAGTCCCACGGTGGCTTGTCTGACTTGCTGGCATGCCTAGAACTTTTGTTAAACAACTTCTGCCAAAAGTTGCCTAAACCTGTGATAATGTAATCACTTTCTGTTCTTTTCTTGCTCAATTTTTTATAATATGCTTATAATAATTTAAAGCACAGTGACTGAGATTATTAAATATTACTGTTAATTTAACTGTATACATATTTAATGCACTGCAATATAACACTTAGTCTATTAGATCTTTCAAGTGCTATGTTTTTTTTTCTTTTTTTTTTTTCTTATAAACTTATTTTTTTACTGTATAAAGTGTTACTAAACCCAGGACCCTGCATTCACTATATCTGGTACACAGAACATGGAAATACAATTATTTAAGTAAAAATAAACTGCTAAATACCTTTTCTTATCAGTAGTATATAGCAGTCTTGTGGCGTCTATCAGTGTCTGGTTAAAGCTTGTAGGAGTTTTCATACTGCACTGGCTGTCCTATAAGGATACATGACCCCTGACCCTCTGTGTGGACAGTGGTGATTGGCCTTGTGTTGATCACATGCATCCTCCCAAGAAAAAAAAAAAACTCCCTAGCAACACACACTGAAATGACCATGTCTCCTGTAACTCGCAAACATGTTATGGGGACAATTCAAGAAGAGGAGGATCTGTGCATACAGGATCAAACAGCCTTTTTACACAATGCAGAGGATTAACCCCTTAGGTTCCAGAGTAAGCATAACAAGCATGCTTTACTGCATATACAGACTGATTTTACTGTTGTGGGTTTAGTAACACTTTACCTACTCAGCCCTGTTCCGCAGCATTTTCTATAATGAAACGCTCTGTCTTTGTAATTTTTAGGAAACATTATTACTGTTCCAGTTTCTTAGAAGTCTCTTGGATCCAAGGTTTGTAGTCCATGTATCATGCAGTATTACTGACATAAGTCTGTAAGCTATATTTTGGTCTCCTTTTTATTGAAGTATACGAACATGAATGAGTGATGACAGCTGGACACCTGCAGGCATTAACAGTCTGTTCAGTTACATATCTGTGTGTGATAAGCACTGGGTCTGAAACACAAACTGAAGCAGTAAAAAAAATAAAAAAATAAATTATGAATAATATTTTTCTTAAAATAGTCAATGTGTATCTGAAAATCTGCTTTCTTTGAAATTGTAGACAGATGGTCACTTTTTATAGAATTGGAAGAGAGATATATTCCAAGTGTATTTTTAAGCAGAGAAAAAAGTTTAAAGCGGGCACGAAATCATCATCATTAGTGATCTCCCCTTCTGAAAATTACTAGTTGCCTGGCTGTTACGTTGATTTAGTGTCTTTAAAGCAGAACACCAGAATCCCTCTGCCCCTCCCCCTAATTTTTCTAACCCCCTGTTCATTTTAAAAAAAAATAAATTTGTATACATACCTTTCTTCTGGCTGGTCATATGACACACAAGGTTCTTGTAAATTTTTCTTTGTCGAATGATGCAGAGAACAATACTCCTCTAGTAAGGGAGCAGCCATTCTCTGCATCATTCTCCTGAGAGTCCAGTCTGGCATGATGATGCTTGCTCATGCAGGCCTGTGTTTACAGGGAATGGGTGTCATTCAACCCAGGACTGAACCAGCATTACTAGTCTAAACAGTGATTCTGCAAGGAACAGCACTGGAAAATATGAAGCATTGCAGAGAAAAAGACATCTTTTGTTTTTTTTTAAGCACGTTAGGTACTTCATTTTAAAATCTTTTTTAAATTGTTTCGTTTTAACAGACCTGCAAAATATATGCATCTAAGGAGTTTTGTGTTTGGTCAGTGAAAGTCAGTTCCAGAGAGCACGGTGAAGCCAAAGAGCGCTAAAAAACTTGTATTCTTAAACCGATATTAGCAATGGCAGCACTCATGTTTCCTTTAAAGGATTGGTCTATCCAGGATTGATATTTCAGTTTTGGATATGTGTGAATGGGATAATTCATGCAGTGATTCATATATCAAGTGAGTCTCACTCCTTTTGTGTTCTGCATATTGTCACCTATGCTAGGTTCGCACCTTGGCATTTTTGCGGGTCACTATGAGTTTCCTGCGATTCCCACACCCACAGGCACACGCTTATGTGAGCCTAGTGTTAAGTATTTATCACTAAGTGTGAGAGTGGCAGCAACTTCCTAAAGTGGAGTTCAGTTGCAAAGATCTCACCCTGGGTCTTCAAGATGTTAGAAGAACTTGGTAATTACCTTTGCCTGTATCCACCTAATTTAAATTTAAAGTTTGGTTGGACTTGCTCTTTTACTGCGCCTCATAGTTTTAACTGAATATGCATTATTGTTGTTAAAATGCAGTCTTTCTAGATCTGTAAGGCCCCCATTTTCAATCGCTGATTTGCAACAGTTGGAAAATATAAATAAACCTAAAGAATGAGATACTGTATATGGCTTATTGGCTATCTTCTGCAGTAAACTGATGTGAAAACAGCTTCCCTTATCAAAGTATGGATTTTATTTTGACTTACCATAAAATCCATTTCTCTGATGTTCATTAAGGGACACATCTCCTCAGGAATCCTGACCATTGGGTTATACTGCCCCCTACAGGAGTAGGAAACTAGGCAGAAAAAAGAACTTGACTACGCCTATGGGCAGTCCCAGAAGGTATACTCCCCCTCTCTGCAATAGGTACTCAGGTTTGTTACAAGCAGTGTCAGAAGTATTACAACTCCATAGAGGGGTGGGTGCTATGTGCTATGTCCGTCAATGAACATTAGAGATATGGATTTTACGGTAGGTCAAAAATCCCATTTTCTCTTTCGTTCATTGACGGACACAGCTCCTTGGGATTCCTGACCATTGGGATGTCCCAAAGCAGTGTTAAACATGAGGGGTGGGAACAGCAAAAAATTCCCAAGGCTTAAACATTAGCCAACAAGATAACAGGAGCTGAACAAAAAACAGCTGGAGCCCATCTGAACATTCCTCCCCCAAAGGGAACAGACTCTCTAAACAGCAGCCTGCAAACCTTGCGGCCAGAGGAAGAATCCACAGATGCCAACACATTCACTTTTTAGAACATTGTGAAAGTGTGCACTGAAGACCAAATGGCCGCCTCGCAAACCTTCGCCACTGAAGCCTGATGACGAAAAACCCAGGAAACGCTAAGCGCCCCGAGTAAAGTGCGTCGTTACAGAGAACGGAGGAACCTGACCCTTGATGGAATAGGCCTGAGTCACTGTCTGTCTGATCAATCTTGAAATGGGCGCAGAAGAAGCAGACAACCCTTTCAGAGGCCCATCTGTGAACACAAATAGTGAATCTGACTTCCGAAAAGACTCTGTAGCTGCCAGGTACACTCGAATCACCCGAACCACATCCAGGGCATGGAACGCAATTTTCTTTAGGGTGTTTAGGCCTGGGACACAGGGAAGGCAACACAATGTCTTCAGTCAAATGGAAATCAGAGACTACTTTAGGAAAGAACTACAGACGGGGCAAGAACCACTGTATCTTTGTGGACCACCATGTAAGGAATGCAACAAAATAATGCCGCCAAATCCAACACCCTGCAAGCTGAGGTGATAGCCACCAAAAAAGGCCACCTTCTGGGACAGTGTAAGCAGGTTAATCGCTCAAATATTTGCAAAGGGAGGCTTTTGGAGGAGTGAAAGCACCAAGTTCAGATCCCAAGGTGGTAGAGGAGACCACACTGGTGGAGTCAAATGTCAAACCCCTTGAAGAAAGGTACGCACCAGGGAGTGCATGGCCCTTGATAGTACTTAAGCCCAATTTCTGTTCAACCTCCCATTGAAGAAAGGTCAAGACCCGAGCCACCGAGAAAAAACAAGGATGAACACCAAGTGACTCACACCATGAAATGTACGCTTCCCACGCACAATGGAAGATCTTCCTAGAGGTAGACTACCTAGCCTTCAGCAGTGTCTGACCCAGGCAAACCTCTATCCCCCAGCACCTGGCTTTCAACAGCCAGGCTGTCAAAGTCAGCGACTGCAAAGTAGGATGTAAGATTGGCCCTTGGGACAGCAGATCCTTCCCGAAAGGCAGTGTCCAAAAGATGTCGGCGACCCATCACACCAGGTCGGCAGACCAATACCAGCGAGGCCAGTCCGGGGCCACTAGAATGACCGGGAATCCCTTCAGCCTCGATCCTGCTAAAATCCACGGTAGAAGCTTCAGAGGAGGAAAAGTGTAGATCAGACGATACTGGCCACATGGGGCCACCAGAGCCTCTGTGGCATCCGCCAGAGTATCCTGTGACCTTACCACTAACCTCAGTACCTTTCTGTTGAGCCAGGACACCAACAGATCCACCGAAGACATATCTGATTAAACATGTCCAGGTAATGGGACCACTCTCTGTGGTCCAATGCCTGCCGACTAGGATAGTCCAACTGCCAGCTTTTTCACCCCTGGCATATGTAAGGTGGAGAGGGCCAGAACGAAACGTTCTGCCCACCAAAGGATGTCGGCTACTGCCAGTGCTGCCAATACACCCTTTGTTCCACCCTGGTAATTGACATAGGCCACCACCCTGGCTTTGCCAACTGGAAACATATCAGTAGTCCCTGGAGGCGATCGGTCCAGTGATCCAGGCACAGCCTGATCACCCAAACTTCCAAGACATTAGTCAGTAATCTGGACTATTCCAGCACCCAACAACCCTGAGCACGGCTCAGTCCCAGGACACCTCATGACCCAGACAGACTGGCATCTGTGTTGAAAGTTGTCCAAGACAAGGGGAGAAAGGATTTGTACCGTGGAAGAGCTGAGGAAGGAATCCCCCAACCAGGGACCCCCTTGTTCCCTGGCGCAGCGGATCTGAAATTCCATGGACTGCAGATACTCGTCTCATTTTACCAAGAACTCCCTTGGAAGGGACCACATATGGAATTGTGCAAACTAAACCACCTTGAAGGTAGATACCATCAAGCCCAGTACCCGCATGCAAGCCCGGAGGGAGGACAACCTGCTGGACAGCAGTAGATGAAGCGCAGCATGCAACTTCCGGAGATTGTTCAGAGGAAGGAACCACACTGACTAGAGCCGAATCCAGAGTCAGACCCAAATAATCCAATTCTTTGGATGGAATAAGAGCAGACCTCCAGTAATTCAGAGGCCAACTGAACCCTTCAGGGTTTGTATAGTGATCCCTGCGTCGCCCATCAGGGCTGCAGATGACTTTGCTCGTAAGAGGAGGTCGTCCAGGGAGCCCATTACCACAAACTCCCGCTGATGTAGCAATACCAGAACTGGGTCTTCACACTTTGTAAAGACCCAAGGAGCAGAGGGGTGACCCAAGGGTAACACCACGCTAGAGTCGGGGACACATTGCAATGTGCAGAGAAGCATCCTTGATGCCGACAGAGGCAGAAGTCCCTGATGAAGGGGTGCCACCACTGTATGAATGGACTGCATTCTTAACTTCTGTACCCGCACAAGCAGATCAGAGCCCCAAGGTCCCGAATTGGATGAACCTAGCCCTCCTTTGGGACCAGGAACAGGTTTGAAATAAAGCACCCTGAACCATTCTGATGAAGGAACAGATCATGCACCACCCCAAAAAGAGCTTGCAAACGGTTTTCGGGACACAAATTGGAAAGATATTTCTGGAGGGAAAGAACAAAACTGAAACTTGTAACCAGACAGTATCCCTTCATGGACCCATTGGTTTATTTACCAAGGAGGTCCACTGGCCTGGAAACCAGCGAAAAATGCCCCACCTCCCCAGGCCCGGGTGGGGGCGTGCCTTCAAGCTGAAGGAACCTTGTCTGTGGATCCTGAAAAAAAAAATCCTGCACTTGGCCAGTTAGACCAGGGCCCCTTTGAACCTCCCAAGGAGGACTTAAAAACCTCTCGTGGGCCGAGAAATACGGGCCACGTTTGCGACGAGGTTCTTTTTCCTACCCAGACTGTGGAAGAAATCTACTCTTCCCCCCTGTGAGACTCTTAATGATGTCATCCAGGGTAGTTCCAAACAGGCGATCGCCTTGAAGGGGTAAGGCAGTCAGAGTTTCTTTAGCGGTATGGTCCGTAAACCAACACTTAAACCACGATACATGCCTACTGCTGAAACAACTTAGAATCAGGGGAGTCGCGTCCAAAGAGACAAACTGTAGCCCCACTCATCAAGGTAGGGGGAACCTGCTCACCCTCTAGGCCGCAGCGCAAAAGCGTAGTCCACTCAGTTTGTGTTTGTGACACTAGGGCAATGGCCAGGACTGGCCTAAACACTGAGGCAGCAACAGAGAACCTAATGTGGGCACAGCCTCCACCTTCCTGTCAGCCGGATCCCTAAAGGCGGGGGATTCCTCTACCGAAATCATGGTTGCACAGCACACTCCCAGCACAGAGACCAGGGTCTCACTGAGTGTTCTGAGCCCCGTTCTAATGATCGGGACCCGGAAAGTCCAATTCAGGGTCACCTGATCACTGTGATAGCCTCTGATTGACTATTGCAGTGATCAGTCACTGTGAAGCCCACCCTCGTGTTTTCTATCTCTGTGAATGGAAGAGACAGATATATTGTATCTTTCTCTGTCTTTGCAGGGATAGAAAGAAAAAAAAAAAAGTGTGTGTAGAAAAAAAATGTAATAATAATAATTAAAAAAAAAAAAAAATACCTTGATCAAGGTTTATTCTAGGTAAGCCCCAGGTTTAGTGTTTGGGTCAAGGTCAGGGTCAAAGGTCAGTTATTGTCGGTGTGTTTTAGGCAGGATAAAAAAAGAAAAAAGGCAAATGGTGCACTATCGTTTCTGGGCTGTACTACGCGTATAAATAACTTTGGTGGTAGGTCATGGTAGAAGTATGAAATATACAGTTACATTTAAAAAAAAGGGTTTTTTTTTTTTTACTATTTTGGGCCAGTTTTCCTTAGATAATTTCAAAAATCAGGAGATATCCATTACCATTTATCACCAAATGAAAGCCCAAATTGTCCTAAAAAACAAAAGGTATAATCCATCTGAATGCACAAAGTAGTTGTGATGATATGTACAGTTTTATTAACGCATGTCAAAGTTGCAAAATTGGCTTTTAGGCATTAGGATTGGGTTCGAAGGGGTTAATAAACTGTCAATCAACAGCAGTGCACATTGCTGAACTGTAGCATCTTTTATCTATGTAATAAATCTCTATACTTACTTACAAACAAGTAGGAAAATAAAATGGTAGTAAGAAATGAAAAGAAATCAGTAGTAAGAAATTCATTTTTTATCTTTGCTTTGCCCTGGGCCAGAGCATGTCTTTAGGCGCTAATAATATTTAGTAGCATCTTCATGTTTCACTGTTCTCTAATTAGTAAAATGAAACATAGCTGGAATTTGCTATATGGTATACCAAACACTTAGAAATTAGTTTTGGAAGCAGCTTTTACTGTTTTTTTTTTTTTTTTTTTTTTAAGAAGAAGCCATTTTATTGTCTTTGTGCATTGTGTTTACTGTTGTCAGCAGTGGTGTGTGAGAGGAATTGTTTTCCCCAAGTGCCGTGGGTGGACATGTCAAGTGTGTGCCCGGAGACAAGGTGGCATTAGAACAATCTCTGCCTTTCTTTCTTAGTCTCCAGCTTTATCTGCAAGCTGCCAGATAGATCCACTACTATAATGGCCATCTCCCCAGAGTCCCCAGCAGGCTGCCACTGACAACATATCTGGGGACACATTGAAGTAACTTGTTGATTTTATGTGGAATGACAGTTTTTTTTATATTTCTTCAGTTCAATTTTCTTTACTGGCACCCTGTATATAACAGGATCATGTATTATTTCATCATGAGGGACCCTGTTTTCTGTTATGTGAGGGAATGGGATTAATGATTTAGTGGCAATAGGTTTTGTTTGTACAAACTGCACATTTTTTACTTTGCTTCAATTGTAATGATAATGTTAATTTTTTTTTTTTTATTAGGGATGGTGTGCAGTTAAATCCAGAGCTGCTGCAAAATCAACCTCACGTCACAGAGCTTTTCATAGACCTGATGTGTCAGTATGATCCTGGGCATGTGACTTCAATGCTGCAGATCCTAGAGCATTACAGATTAGAAGAGACCATTCAGGTGAGAATAACTGTTATTTTACATTTTCCTTTAAAGGAAGAAGCATAAGCAAAGGTGTTGCATCATCAGCCATGCTGTAAGTGTTTTTTCAGCCAACAAATTTTAGCAGTAAACATAAAGTTTTTTTTTTTTAGGGAGGTAGAGATTTCCACTGTAGTTGACGTTGCTGACTGTACTGAAGTCCAGTCATTTAGAATGGTGCCCTTAGACACCGGTGTATTTTTCCCCAGTGCTAGGACTGTTGCAAATCAAATCTAATATTTCATTATTAAAGCGGAGTTCCAGCCGTTTGTGTTTATTAAAAGTCAGCAGCTACAAAAAGTGTAGCTGCTGACTTTTAATAAACACACACCTGTCCACAATCCAGCGATGTGGCCGCCCGAAACCTCACTTCTCTCCCTCTCCTGTCCGCGGTGCCAGCCTCACTAGTGTGGGCACCCAGCTGTGACAGCTTGCGGCTTCACCGCTGGGTGTGCATGTGTGAGTTGAGCTGCGTGTCGTGAATGGCCTGGGCACAGGTCCCAGAAGATTGCAGGGAGGGAGAGAGGAGAACTTCCACTCGAGCCACATAGGCGGCCAGAGCAGAAGTGGAAGTGGGTACCTGTCAAATTTAGGTATGCGCTCCCCCCCCCCCAAAAAAAAAAAATGACATGCCAAATGTGGCATGTCAGGGGTTCAGGAGCACTTAAAGCAGAAATTCCGCTTTTGGGTGGAACTTCGCTTTAACACCTCCTTCCCAAGCCTATTCTGACACTTAGCTTATACATGTAAAAATCAACTTTTTTTTTTTATTTTGCTAGAAAATTACTTAGAACCCCCAAACATTTTATATATATATATATATATATTTTTCTTTTTTTTAATTTTTTTTTTTTTTTAGCAGAGACCCTATAGAATTAAATGGTGTTCTGTAATTTTTTTTTGTGTCACATGGTATTTGCACAGCGTTTTTTCAAACCCAATTTTTTGGGGGGAAAAAAAAACAAAGCAGTAAAGGTAGCCCAACTTTTTTGTATAATGTGAAAGATGATGTTACACCCAGTAACTAGATACCTAACATGTCACGCTTTAAAATTTTGTCTGCCCATGGAATGGCGGCAAACTACAGTGCTTAAAATTCTCCATAGCCGATGCTTTAAACGTCTTTACAGGTTACCATTTTAGCGTTGCACAGGAGGTGCTAGAATTATTGCTCTCACTCTGACGTTCTTGACAATACCTCACATGTTTGGTGCACTCACCCTTTACATATGCGTGCGGGAGTAACTTATGCGTTTGCATTTGCGCATAAGCACAGTGGGACGGTTACACTTTACTTTTTTTTTTTTACACTTTGTTTTTTAATTTTTTTATTTTTTGTAATAACTTTGTTGCTATCACAAGGGATCAACAACATCTCTTGTGACAGCATGGGCCATTGCAGGTCCTCTTCATGGAGAGATTTGGGGTCTATTAGACCCCAAATCTCTCCTCTGACCCCCATGCAGCCGTTCAGACCAAGATTGGTCCGATCGGCTGCTTCTCTAGCTGCTGGTGGCCAGGTAAACAAAGGGGCGGAACCGAAAGTGACGAATACACATCGCTCCCAGTTTCCAGGGTTACAGAGAGAGGGAAATAGCGTCAGTTCCTCTCTCTCTCTATCAGGCAGCCATTGCCGCCGGTCACATCACTCCTGGCCTCCGTGATGGGACTGAAGAGCCCAGGAGAGGTAGCGGCAGGAGGGAGGGGGGACCCCCTTCCTTCACCCGCAGAAGTGATTAAGTGGCTAATTAGCCACTTCTGCCAAAAAGAGAATCGCTGGCTGCAAAAATCATACCGGGATGATGCCTGTAGGTGCAGGCATCATCCCTGTAATACCACTGAACCCCAGGGACCTATGGGTATGTCCATTTAAAGTGGTTAATTCGGGTAGTTGGGGAGATCCCTCAATGTTCATACACATGAGGAGAGGAAATACAGAGTTGAGATTTAAACTTAAAAATTGCCTTTGTAAAAGTGAGTAAATTTATTTTAACACTGGAGCCTGTAAAGCTTTGCACCCATGATCAGCAGATTGGGGGTGCAAAGCCAGGATCCTTCAGACTCTCAGTACACTGTTTGCCCTTACCTCTGATACAGGCAGGCAGTTACAGAATTGCAAGAAGAATCAATAAACTTTGAGGAAGCTCACTAGCGCCCTAGCAGTAAGTTGAGTCCTACATGACGTCGGCTGCGGTAGCCGATGTAGATCATTCATTCACAAAACTCAGTGAATTAATAGTGAATTAATAATATGGCCATGTGGGTAGAGCACAGTCGCGCCGTTTTTAAATTCTGACAGTGGGTACGGGAAGAGGACGTCACAGAAGGGGGGGGGGGGGGCGCGGCGGCAATCAAGGAGAAATAAATAATAATAAATTGCCTTTATAAAAGTGAATATATCGTATTGGAAATGTTTTAGATGAAAAAACATAGTATGTTGGCTTCATGAAGGGTTTGGTGGACTAGAACTTGAGATTGTCCCCTCTGATGTCATATCTGGTTAATAATGGACAGTTTCAGTAGGTCGTCTTGAACTTCCCTTTTATAAGAGTCAATGAAATTATAAAACTGAACAGAAAAGTTTCTTGGTTTAAGCTTGTTCATACACCAATACATTTCTCTCATTCAGCCTGCAAAAAAAATCTAAGATTCCGCCATCCACACCAATGGCATTGATCAACAAATTTCCTCTCCCTTGATATTATATTCTGATTACTGCCAGTGCTGGCTGTCAGCATACCCAAACCGTGCCTACAGCTGATTGACTGCAGGCTCTGTTCAGCCAATGATTTTTGTCCAACTCCATCAAAAGTCATTGAATTTGAGGAATTGATAGGGCTACCCACCGTTAGGCCACTCTTAGCAGTGTATGGCCAGCTTTAGAAGAAAAGTCACAGGTAGGGTGGAAGTAATGTAACTGCAATATATCTCCCATCTTATGTCAAATTTGATGAAATGTATGTATGTGGCCAGCCGAAGGCCTTTGAGTAGTTACACTGGTTTGTCGGATCCCTAGAGTGGAGTTCGAACATTATATTGATTACACATTACACCTTTTGTTTCTTAAAGTGGAACTTCATTCTCTCAATCAACATTGACTATTTTTAATTCTTATGCTGCTAGCATTAGTAAATAGATAGGAAAGTGTATCGTGCTTACTTGTTTTGAATTTTATTTTACATTTTTTCAGGTACAGTACATCCTAACTTCCATGCCTAGGCAAATGATCTCATACATCCTATGAGTCTAAAGGAGGGAGGAGGGATTTTCTTAGCTAAGCACACCCTCTTACCTGCATGTCTGAGCTAAAGGCAGATGGATTCCAGGAAGTAAATGCTTCATGAGTCATCTGCCCCTACTCAAGATGGCCATGGCCAGAAATGCTATCGGGTGTTTTTCAAAGTGATTTCTTCACATAATAAAGCATGGAGACATGAATGGATGAGGGAGTTTGCTTTGAATATTAAAAATGAATTAAGTAGGGGTTTTGGTTTGTGGTGCTCAGATGCAGTGTAGTTCCGCTTTAAACTTAAAATGTTTCTAAATAACAAAACTTTCTTATCCTTCTGCTCACCAATGTTCCTTACATTTTCTAGACATTAATAGAAGTATAACCTCATTTGATGGAATTTTCAAGGCAATCCAAGCATTTCATATTTAAAATATCTTTTATTTTTTAACATTTAAAAAGTTATAAAAACACATACAGTTTTGTACACAAACAAAAAACAGTATCCATCATATGTCTATACATCAAAAATGCATGAAAGTGGAATTCCCCAGCTACCGGTACTTGCTGTACAGTTCCATTGGAGATTGAACCAACATAGAGGTTTCCCAAGTGGTGGGGATATCCAACGTGTTTCAAAATAGAGATACGAAACAATTTCTTCTTGAGGGATTTTTACCACTTCTACAACATAAAATGATTTAATTTTAGAGTTAATACTTCATATAATTTAAATATTTAATCTATTTAGTACACTTAGGAGACTTACATAACTGTATGTGTTTTTATATAACTTTTGTAAATGTTAAAAAACGAAATACATTTTAATATAAAAATGCTTGGATTGCCTTGAAAATCCCATCAAATGAGGATTAACTTTTTGGTTAAAAATAAGGGATGATGGCAGTCACCCCCACAGCTACATGAGCTTTTTATTTTATAGATAATAAAAGAAGCCTTGACCAGGATCCGGATTCAGTTAGCAGCTCTGCCTTGGATGTGTAAATCCCTTCAGCTCAGATCACTTGCTCAATGCTTAGGTATTTGATCACATTAGCAGCTGTTGTGGTACCCAAAACTGGGTTTTCTACTACTATGATAAGATTTTCAAGGCTGCTTTGTGATATCAGTTTAGTGGTGTGGGCAGGAGATTGGGTGTTGTTCACTATATATACTATAGTCTGCTATGTGTTTTGGTAAAGAGACAGTTTAACAGCATATCGTTTTTCTTTTGTAGATTGCACAGAAGCATAAAAACCATGAAACCTTGGCCTACCTCTTGGAGAAAAAGGGAGATATCCAGGCAGCCTTTGAAGTTATGCTTACGGTAATATGTGTCTTTTTTTTTTTTTTGACTATAATACAGTTCTGGAACAGGTTCCTTAAAGTGAAACTGTAGGCAAAACTTTTTTGGATAGAACAAGGGAGGGTTATTACCCGTCAGATTTTTTTTCACCACCTTTGTGCCATTGCAGAGATTTCCCTTAAAGTATTACTAAACCCACAACAGTAAAATCAGTGTGTATATGCAGTAAAGCATGCTTGGTATACTCCCTGTGGAACCTAAGGGGTTAATCCTCTGAAATGTGTATAAAGGCTGTTTGATCCTGTCTTCTCTGATCCTCCTCTTCTTCCACTGACTCCAGACCATTTCCTGATAGAACAGAGTATTAGGAGTCAGGTTGCACATGCTCAGTTTGGTGTGTATTGCTAGAGAGTTTTGTTTTGGTGTGTATTGCTAGAGAGTTTTTTTTTTTCTTGGAAGAGTGCATGTGATCAGCTCAGGGCCAATCCGCTTTGTCCAGACAGAGGATCAGGGGCCCTGAAGTCTCATAGGACAATCAGGAGAGAATGAAAACTCCTCTGACAAGCTTTAACCAGACAGTGATACAAGTCACATGACTGCTATATACTGCTGATGAGAAAAGGTATTTAGCATTTTATAGTTACTAAAATAATTGCATTTCCATGCTCTGTTTACTGTGGGAGACCAGATATAGTGATTGTAGGGTCCTGGGTTTAGTAACACTTTAACTTCCCATCCCATAGCCAAACAGGAAGTGAGAGGAAATCCCTGCAAATTACAGAGGCAGTCACACTTCTGTCATGCGAATTGGATGCGGGGAAGCCTGCGTCCAATTTGCATCAGTGTGAACCCTGCCTTAGGGAATTGCATGGGGACCAGAATAAGCGTCCCCATTGGATGATTTCCCCTCTATTACCGTTCTGGGGACAACCAAAAATTTGGGATTTCTTTTACTTTTATTGATAATGGTAAACAGGACAAATAGAGAGGGGGAATCTCCCTATGGGGGAACAGACAGCAATAAAAACTGACAAGCTTTCTAATCCCTCTCCACTCTTTCCAAAAGTAAACAAAAAGTTTTGCCCTTAGTTATACTTTAAATATGCCCCTGTAAGAGACATTGGTTCAAATTTACGTGTAACAGGATAATACATCTCCAAAATATGCCCCTTTCTAACCAAAGACACAACAAAACTCCTAGTTCACTCTTTGGTAATCTCGCGCCTCGACTACTGCAATTCCCCTCTCGTTGGCATACCTCTACACAGGCTATCCCCCCTTCAATCCATCATGAATGCTGCTGCCAGACTCATCCACCTTACCAATCGCTCAGTGTCCGCTGCTCCCCTCTGTCAAGCCCTCCACTGGCTTCCGCTCACCCAACGAATTAAATTCAAAATACTAACAACATCTTACAAAGCAATCCACAGCTTAGCCCCCAGCTACATCACCAGCCTCATCTCAAAATACCAACCTAATCGCTCTCTTCGTTCCTCTCAAAACCTCCTGCTCTCTAGCTCCCTCATCACCTCCTCCCATTCTCGCCTCCAGGACTTTTCCAGAGCCTCTCCAATCCTATGGAACTCCTTAGCCTTATGTGTCCGATTATCTCCTACTCTATTAGCTTTTAGGCGATCTCTGAAAACCCTTCTTTTCAGAGAAGCCTATCCTACCAACACCTAACAAATGTACCTCCATTTTCTCCATCAACCCATCCCCCACGGTTATTGCCTTTTGTTTCACTTGATCCTCCCTTCTAGATTGTAAGCTCTAACGAGCAGGGCCCTCTAGTTCCTCCTGTTTTGAACTGTATTGTAACTGTATTGTCTTCCCTCACATTGTAAAGCGCTGCGCAAACTGTTGGCGCTATATAAATCCTGTATAATAATAATACTAATAAACAGGATAATTCACTGTGAACTGTTACTGCAGCAGCTAGGAGTACCATTTTGTCTAAAGGATATTCAATAAAAGTGATTATTTTGGGTGCATATATTTTATAGCTGGCTTTTTATACCAAGTTTCCTTTCCTGGTCATTGATTTTCCTGGTTTGCAAAAATGCGCATACAATTTAATCTTAATTTTTATGGTTTGTTTATGTTTAGCCATAGTCGTTAATGGGATTTTGTTTCTCTCTTGTGTCCAGAGGCTGCAGGAGAGACTTTCAGCACGGACTACAGATGTTGTTGATGGAGGTGGTAAGCCCTACTAATATACAATGTTGCCCAACAAATATTAAAAATTATATTGGGTACAAAAATCCTAAAACTCTATAGTACATAGAAGGTATTTTGCTTTCCTTCTTTGGGCTCATTCAAACGGGCATCTAAAACACCTCGTTTAGTTGTATACAGCATATAATTTTGTACACAGCACTATAGGGATCAGTGGGGCACTATAGGAGTCAAATAGAAATGTAGCTACATTATGTTTGGAGGTATACAAAAAAAAAGTGGGAGACAACTGTGTCTGGGGTCATACATATCTGCAGAGTTTATGCTTATAAATAAATGTGCATGCATATAAACACTTTGAAACATGTATATGGGTACAACCATAAAGTCATTAGGGCCCTTTCACACTTGTGCGACTTGTCATGCGATTTGGGACTGCAAAATCGCATGACAAGTTGTTCTCCATGATTTCCAATGAGCCCCATTCATATCTATGCCATTTGAAGTCACACCGACTTCAAAGTAGTCCCTGCACTACTTTTGGCATGATTTTGATGCGCTTTGAGTAACAGACATTCTAAGCCCAGTCAAACTCGCATCAAAATCGCGGCAAAAAGTTGCGTCAAAATCGCTGTAAAATCGCGCGACTTTGAAGTTGCACAAGTGTGAAAGGGGCCTAAATTATTGTATGACTCTTTTAGGTGTGTGTTTGCAAAAGATCTTCTGCTATCCTGCTATAAGAACCTGTGTTTTGTGCAGAAAATATGCACATGCCCGTGTGAATGAGTCCTTACTCATTCTAACTGTGAGCAAATCTACTCAAATTTTTTCCTTAATGACCTTCCAGGCAGTCATGTTTTCAAAACTGCATAGCACAGACACAGCCAAAGAAAATACTTACATCAAAATGGTGCATATGTTGTACCAACTGGAAAATTACCCACAAACGTTTTAAACTAGAAACACCCATAATCTGTTTAAAGGATAAATTCACCTCTGGAACATGTTCATTCCTTATTTAGGGTAGAACATGTAACATGTTCTAGCTCCTACCTCCTCTCTCCTCGATCACCCCCCCCCCCCCTTCTGTGAAGTCCCTTCCCTCACCCGCTGTCAGATTTTAAAAACAGCACGACCGTGCTCCACCCACATGGCCAAACCATTCACAGAGTTTTGTGAATAAATGATCTACAAGTGCCATCGGCCACCGCAGCCAATGGCTTGTAGTACTCAATTTACTGCTAGGGCACTAGTGAGCTTCCTCAAAGTTCATTGATTCTTCTTGCAATTCTGTTAACTGCTGCCTGTATCAGAGGTAAGGGCAGACAGTGTACTGAGAGTCTGTAGGATCCTGGCACTGCACCCCCAATCTGCTGATCATGAGTGCAATGCTTAACAGGCTCCAGTGTTAAAATAAATAAATAAATAAATGCACATTTATTTTTTACCCGCAAAAAGATGTGCATTTATTATTTTTTTTATATATATAAAAGGTGAACTTATCCTTTAAAGTTAAAACACCCATTTCCTGCCTGTCTATTAACGTATCATCATTAAAATGATGGTAAACACACTGTTTAATCTCAATTATCCCTTATTTTTTTGCATGTGGGTGATAGCACTGTAGTTATTAAAAAAAACATCTAAGTACCTTTTTTTCTGATCGATATAGAACTGTCTGTCTGCAGGGAAACAGTGGCAGGAGGAGCTTCTAGCCCTCTGCTGCTGGTCACATGCTTGAAATAAAAAACAGCCTATATATCTTTGAAATTAAATCTTTATTACATGTTGGTATTAACTTAATGTGAGTGGATTTTTGCCAGTCACAGGCTGTGTCATGCCCCTCAGTGTCTTCGAACCAGCCTGTGTCTTAGAATAACAGGAAGGTTAGCCTCCATCAATCAAGATGTAATATCCCACCCCATAGTGTAGAGATGTGGGCTATCATTTACCAGGGTGTATACTCTATAGTCACATGGGCTGCTCAGATGTGATAGGGAGGAAGTGCTCAGGGTAGAAATACACTGAAAACTGAGCATGTTCTCTAGCTACCAACACTGCTCTGCAAAATCCCTGACTGCAGTGGGGACATGAACAGGAGTTGAGGACAGAGATCACCAAGATTAACCAGGTGTTTTGCAGAATACAGAAAACCAATCCCATAGTGACTAAGTGAGTATTAACAGCATGTAATACACCATTTATTGGTAGTTATTAATGATGTGGGTTTAATGACAGTTTAACAGTTAAACAAAACTTAAGCAGTTTAAGTATTTTTAAACCCTTATAAATACCCAGTTAAGTGATACACATGGATAAAACAAATCCTATATAAGTTGTACCTGTTTATCTGTAGCTGTCTCTTCTCTATTTCCTTTCAATTTCCAGAATTTACATACCTTGTCTGAGCTTCAGAAGGCAGGGGTGGGGGATCTGGTACCACACTCTAAACAGCTCAGAGAGGAGAGCTCAGTGTACCTCTAGAGCTGAGTGGGGAGAATAGACACCCCCCCCTACACAGTCTCATAGGGAAACATGCACATCAGTCACAGGCTGTGTGCTGTAGCCCCCCCCCCCCACACCCCTGTCCCCTGACAGAAATCACACCAGGTGCTTTGGATTGAGGCAAGTACATACTAAAGGAGGATATGCTTTGTTCATTTTTCATGTCAGAGCAGAGGCTTATAACAACGAAAACCTGAAAATAAACCCTTAAAGTGGTTGTAAAGGCTGAAGGTTTTTTATCTAAATGCATTTTTTGAACAGCAGTCTCCATCCTCATTGGCTGAGCTCCCGCTGCTTTCAATCACAGCCAGTGAGGAGGGAGCAATGCCCAGACGAGCTTTGTCTGATGGGCACACAGAGGCGGCTCAGGTGTGAGCATGCACAAGTGCCACCATAGCAAGCAGCTTGCTATGGAGGCACTCGGAAAAGAGGAGGAGCCAAGAGCACCAGTGGGGGACCCAAAAAGAGGAGGATGGGGGCTGCTCTGTGCAAAACCATTGCACAGAGCAGGTAAGTATATGTTTGTTATTTTAAAAGAAAAAAATATAAACCTTTAATATCACTTTAACAATTAATGGAATTCTAACACTTAACCCTATCCCTAACCTTTATTTCTCTATCGCTCATTGACAGACGTAGTCTTCTTGATTCTCAAGAGCTGGGTTATGTTGTCTCCGCAGGAGTAGGACTAGGCAGAATGACAAAACGTTCTGGCTCCACCCTAGGGGCAGTCCCTGAGGGTATATCCTCCCTCTCTCTGCTACAGGGAATCAGTTTTTTTTTTTCTGTCTAGTCAGGAGTAAGGACCTAAGCTCCTTGCTGGGATCTTTTGGTCCTGGCAAGACTTTTTTTCTTTAAGAAAAAGACATTTTTTTTTAGGTAGTTTTCTCCAGTGTTTTTTTCCTGTGAGATCTTCAAGCAAAAATGCCGGACTGGGCGACACTTGTGGTCACCCCAGCCGGCCTACGAGCGCGTGCAGACCATGGCATTGCGCTTGGTCGGCCGCGACATATTCAAGTAAGTATGCGGGGCCGGGCGACGGGCTGGATGTTGAAATCCAGTGGTCACCCCGGTTTCTGCCTAAAAGCGCGTGCAGACCAGTGCGCTGAGTCGGCCGAGACGGAGTCCCAGTAAAGGGACTAACTTTGCGAGTTAAAAGTCTCGCTTGGACGCCAGGTACCAGAAAGTCGAGGCGTCCACAAACCCCCACCTCGGTGGAGAGGGTATTGTGAAGAGAGGGTGCCTGTCGGTTCGGTATGGTGAGTAAACGTTCCCTTTTTTCCTCATTATGAGGCAGTATATATTATGGGCCCCTCCATATATGGTCAGTATATATCTGATACTTACAAGTCCCCCTTGTAATACAGCATGTGTTTGTGGGAAGTGGACTTGGTTCAAGAGCTAACACTCTACCCAGCAGACTGTAACATTACAGCAGACATAGGAGGTATAATCCTACCTTATGTGCAGTGTATCTCTGTAGATCCATATGTCACCTCTTAGCAGAGTGCAGGTGGATGTGCTGGGAAGACGATATCGGCGGTCCGCCGCCATTTTGCCGTAGACCGTATACATGTATGTCCTCAGGTCACGCCGGCCGCCATGTTTTTGGAGTCTTATGTCTCTTCTATGGGGGCGGCCATGTTTTGTGAGCCCAGCTTCCTCGTGGAGGGCTGGGAACGCCGGAAGGCGTACACAGGGGGCGGAGCCACGCCTTCTGCCCGGGAAAAAGCAAACAGCTCCTTCCAGTCTGTGTAAGACAGACGCTGGGTGCAGTTTGTTGGAAACTGCACTGCATCGGTGGTGAGCCTTGGGGGTCCCTCTCTCTCTCTCTGGGATCGAGAAGCAGGTACTCTGAGGGGCGCTATTGCGCTAGGGGGAGACACACAAAAAAAAAAAAAAAAAGAAAAAGTTTTTTTTGTTTTTGCTGGCAAAGGTGTCCTGTATTAACATGGACCCTGCCACTCATGTATCTCCTCCGGATCCCCTCGAGGGGTCTGCGGGATCCTCCAGCACCCCATTGACAATTGAATCTTTGTCAGCTATTATGGAAACTTTTGTGTCCCGGGTGGAAGTGGCTTGTCAGGGACAGGGCGCAAGAAAGCGACCCCCGCCTAACCCCTTATTATCTGAAACCTCGGATTCAGACTCTGAGCCTATTTCTGCAGTTGCAGGTACTTCATCTGGTATTGGTGTCTCGGGTCCTGTCTCTTCAGACAGTGAGGAGGATGTTTCGGCATCCGCCATAGCCCGAGAGGAAGCGTTGGTAAACGCACTCATTGTATCTGTTCAAGAGACTTTAAGGTTACAGGGTATTCCATCAGAAATAGCTGAAACTGAGATCCCTTTTGGGACTAAAAAGCGCATCAAAGTGGCAAAGGTTTTTCCATTGCCCAAATGTTTTGGCAATCCAATCGATGAAGAATGGCGTCTGCCAAAACGCACCTTTAATATTTCTAAACGCATTGACAGGCGTTATCCGTTTGAGGAAACCCTTATTAAGAAATGGACAGAACCACCTGTGGTGGATTCACCCATTGCTAGATTGAATAAAGCCACGGTTATTCCTTTAGAAGACGCTCTGTCTTTTAAAGATCCAGTGGATCGCAAGATAGAAGCTATGTCTCGCACCATGTTTTCCTTGATTGGATCAGCTTTCAGGCCAATAATTGCTATTGGTCTGGTTTCGCAGGCTGTAACTGAATGGACCAAGTGGTTACGCCGGGACTTAGAAGAAGTCCCTCAGGCGGTATCAGATTTGTTGGAACAAATGATACAGGGGTTACAGTTTGTATGTGATGCGGCGTTAGACGCCACTCCATTAATGGCGCGAGCATCAGTCTCAGCAGTGGTTCTCAGGCGTACACTGTGGCTAAAAGGTTGGTTAGCCGACCAAGGTTCCAAAAAAGCATTGGCTAATATCCCCTTTTCAGGGGAGCGTCTATTTGGAGCCAACTTAGATGAGATCATTAAGGATCTCACGGGTGGAAAGAGCACCTTTTTACCGCAAAATTTTAAAGGTAGAGGAACTCGTCAAAGACGAGGGCCTTCTTTTTCTGCTCACAAGAGGTTTTTTCGTCCAGCGGGTGAAAGAACTAAGTCCTCCAAAGCTCCTGCAGGAGGCGTCAGGGGTCGTTGGTCGGGCAAGCAAAAGCCCGCCCCCTCCAGACCTGAAGATAAACCATCCAAAGCCTGAAGGTGCGCCCCCATCCATAACTGGGGTGGGGGGACGTCTTCGCCGGTTCCCGGATCCATGGCTTTCCAGAATCCCGGACTAATGGGTTTGCGAAGTCATAAAGTCAGGGTACAAGATCGAGTTTCGATCTCTCCCACCGGCGCGATTCTTCCCTTCCAATATCCGTCTATCCGCAGATCGTTTAGAAGATCTGCGGAGAGCAGTCACAGATCTACTACAACAAGGAGTGGTAGTCCACGTTCCTTGGACAGAACGGTTTCAAGGGTTTTATTCAAACCTGTTTACAATACCCAGGAAAGAGGGCAAAGTGCGTCCAATTCTGGACTTAAGAGCACTCAATTCTTTCGTCAACATAAGAAGATTCAGAATGGAGTCCATTCGCACGGTAGCAGCCTTCCTGCACCTAGGGGATGTCCTAGCGTCCATAGACATCTAGGACGCCTATCTTCACATTCCCATTTTCGCAGGACATCAGCGTTTTCTACGCTTTTCCGTAGAGGAGAACCACTATCAGTTTGTGGCGTTACCTTTCGGTCTCGCCACGGCTCCGCGGGTCTTCACAAAGGTGTTGGCCCCAATGTTGGCACTTCTGCGCCAAAGAGGTATATCGATTCTAGGTTACCTAGACGATCTTCTGCTTCATGCAGAGTCTCCTCAGACCTTGCTACAAAACATAGAAATTACTATGATTTCTTTACAGGAATTCGGGTGGCTGGTGAACCAGCAAAAGTCATTTCTGGTTCCCACCCAGAGGCTCAAATATCTGGGTCTAATTCTAGACACAGTCAGGACGAGAGTTTTCCTTCCGGTAGGGAAACTTCGAAAGATTCAATCAGCAGTCCAGTTGTTACTGTCCAACAGCTGGTCTTCCCTTCGGACGTGCATGAGGGTTCTGGGGTTGATGGTGGCTTCATTCGAAGCAGTCCCATTTGCCCAGTCCCATACCCGAATTCTTCAGCAAGAGATTCTTCTCAGATGGAATCGGAATCCGGAATCCCTGGACAATCAGATACGATTGAGCAAACAGACCAGAGAGTCTCTGGTTTGGTGGCTTCGGTCTCCAATGCTCAGCCAGGGAAAGTCATTTCTGCCAATATATTGGACGATAGTGACCACGGATGCCAGTCTATCCGGATGGGGAGGAATTCTTGGTCAGTTATCTGTCCAGGGACTTTGGTCCCCGGAAGAATCCAGGTTACCGATAAATGTATTGGAACTGAGAGCGATCAGACTTTGTCTGATTCACTGGACCGAGCAGCTCCAGGGCAGCCCGGTTCGGATCCAGTCGGACAATGCCACGGCCGTGGCTTATGTCAATCATCAGGGGGGCACCAAGAGTGTCCGAGCGGCCAAAGAAGTGGCTTGCATTCTTCGCTGGGCGGAACGATTTGTTCCAGCAATCTCTGCGGTGTTCATTCCGGGGGTGGAGAATTGGCAGGCAGATTATCTCAGCCGTCAGACCCTGGATCAGGGGGAATGGTCCCTCCATCCAGACGTTTTTCCACCAGTTGTGCCTACGGTGGGGCACCCCGGATGTGGATCTGTTGGCATCACGATTCAACAGGAAAGTTCAGAGATTCGTGGCTCGCTCCCGCGATCCTCTAGCAGAAACCGCAGACGCACTGATCGCCCCGTGGGGGCAATACCAGCTAATATATGCCTTCCCTCCTCTCGCGTTACTGCCAAGACTTCTTCGCAGGGTAGAGGAGGAAGGAATCCCAGTAATCCTGGTAGCTCCGGACTGGCCTCGTCGAGCTTGGTACGCCGACATGGTCAGACTGGTGGCGGACGTTCCATGGAGACTTCCTCTCAGGGAGGATCTACTGTCTCAGGGACCGATCTTCCATCCTGCTTTACGATCGCTGGCTTTAACGGCCTGGCTATTGAGACCCAGGTGCTGAAGGACAAAGGTTTGTCAGCTTCAGTTATTCCTACTCTAGTTGAAGCAAGGAAAGCGACTTCCAGAAAGATTTATCATCGCACATGGAAGTCCTACATTGCATGGTGTGAACCTTTGGGGTTCCGTCCTCGGTCTTATTCGATTAGTCGAATATTGGCTTTTCTGCAACAAGGGGTTGAGCAGAAACTGGCCTTGAGTACTATCAAGGGTCAGGTCTCAGCATTAGCTATCTTCTTTCAGAAGCCTTTGGCTACTCATTCCTTGGTGCGGAATTTCATCCAGGGGGTGCGACATCTGGCTCCGCCAGTGCACGCGCCGTTACCCCCCTGGGATCTTAAGTTAGTGTTGTCGGTTCTTCAGAAACCTCCCTTTGAAGATATTAGGGAGATTCCTCTACCCACGTTGTCCCAGGATGTGGCCTTCTTGGTGGCTATTACTTCTGCACGCAGGGTGTCAGAACTGGCCGCATTATCTTGTCGTTCACCATATCTGGTGGTTCATAGAGATAAGGTGGTTCTTCGTCCGAATCCATCCTTCCTACCAAAAGTGGTTTCAGAATTTCATCTGAATGAAGAAATTGTATTACCTTCCCTGTGTCCTAAGCCCAGTCATCCTCGGGAATTTGCTTTGCACTCCTTGGATGTGGTCCGGGCGATCAGGGTATACTTGAAAACGACAGACTCGTTTCGCAAGACGGATTCACTTTTTGTGATCCCAGATGGACCCAAAAAGGGGTTGCCTGCATCTGCCGCGACCATTTCCAGATGGATCAGACAGACGGTAGAGCAGGCTTATTCTATTAAGGGTCGAGAGCCCCCGTTCCCTGTTAAGGCGCACTCCACTCGGGCACAGTGCGTCATGGCCTTTCGCCATCAGGCGTCAGTGGTCCAGGTGTGCAAGGCGGCTACCTGGTCGTCGGTGCATACCTTCTCTAAACATTATAAAGTTGATGTAATGGCATCGTCTGATGCCTCATTTGGCCGCAAGGTTTTGCAGGCCGCAATTTGAGGAGACCAGTGGTCTACCTCGAGGGTTTTTTTCCGTTGGAAAATTTTTTCTTTAGCCTCATTCTTTGTTTATAATGAGCCTTTAAAACTTCTAGTTTGGCACCGGTTGGGCCTTCTAGATTGGATTTGATTCTGTCAATCCCACCCCTCATTTGTGGCACTGCTTCTGGATGTCCCAGCTCTTGAGAATCAAGAAGACTACGTCTGTCAATGAGCGATAGAGAAAAATGGATTTTTGTAAGAACTTACCGTAAAATCCTTTTCTCTTAAGCTCATTGACAGTACCCGCCCCTCTATCATTGAGTTGGGTTGGGTTAAATTCTCTGTACTGCTTTAAACAGAACTGATTCCCTGTAGCAGAGAGAGGGAGGATATACCCTCAGGGACTGCCCCTAGGGTGGAGCCAGAATGTTTTGTCATTCTGCCTAGTCCTACTCCTGCGGAGACAACATAACCCAGCTCTTGAGAATCAAGAAGACTACGTCTGTCAATGAGCTTAAGAGAAAAGGATTTTACGGTAAGTTCTTACAAAAATCCATTTTCTAACGTTTTAGATCAATATAGGATGCTTCTGAGATCCTTCTGAGTTTTTCACAGGCGCATTTGACCCCTGTCTGTTGTGTTTGAGCTCCTCCTAAGCTGCATCAAGCTGCCTCATGCTTCTTTTGCATTACCATTGACGTTATGCTAACAAAAACCTGTGTACACAGGCACTCATATGTAGTATTTATCCTTATTACTCTTGACTGTAATTTGTTTTTTTTCTGCTTTTTCCATAGATGAGGTAAAGGAAATGGACATCTTAAAAGATGTGAAGGAAACGTTATCGGAAACAATTTTATTGTGTCAAAGGACATCTCGTACACTTAACCAGCAGCAGAGAGAGGTATTGCTAACTAATATCATATTTTTTTAGCGTATCCCAAGTTTTGAGCAGTTGTTTCACATTAGGAAATCGTAGTCCTAACTTGTATTTCAAGTTGACTCCTTCCCTCAAGTGCTTGTATTTGGTTCTTCCAATGATGAAGGTTTCAGTGTACTCTGGATGTGCCATGTTTAAAGTCCCTAAGGCAGTGCAGGAAGGTTAACAGATAATTGCAGTTTTTATACAGTAAGACTAAGTTCACACTTGCAAAAAAATTTTGAAGGAGAAGTACAGCCAGAGCTTGTTTGGCTGTACTTCTCCTGTGGATCACAAGAGTGCAGTTTGTTCTGCACTTTTGTGACCTGTTTTCAGCAGACAGCAGGTTGAAGCTGACGTCACAGAGCCAGTCTAGGCTCTGGAAAGATTGTAAAAATAAAATCGGGATCCGCCCACATGCCTGGACCAGCACCGAGTCGCTGAGAGCCAGAGCCGGCCGCTCCCGTTCACTCCACAGCCCAGCACTCCAGTGAACGAGGAGGGTGCAGAGCAGAGAGCTGTGAAAACCGAGCAATCGGCGGTGTTCGATCGCTTGGTTCTCAGTGTTAAAGCCGGCGGGTGGAAAGATGCAGCATTCACCTAGGTAAGTATAAATGTGCAAAAAAAAAAAAGTCTGTACTTCTCTTTAACGCTGACACTAACGTGAACTAATGCACCTATAGCTTAAGGCACATTAAAAAAACGCACCCCAGATGCTCCCTAAGTGATTTCTTTTTTTTTTTTTTTAATTTAAGAAGGAAGTGTTTTTTTCTGCTCACTGATGATAAACTCTACAGGCGTTTACTATGGGTTACTATAGACTTGAATGGAAAAAGTTGACAAGCTTCTACTACTCCCAGACTCGACATGTAGCCTCATTTGTGCCACATGTAAAGCAAAGCAAGTGCTACATGTTTTTCAATTGTGAGCAATTTTTATTGCCAGGGGGGTCTAATACTTTATCACACTTAAAAATGTCCCAGCCAGTATATGCCTATTTCTGAATCCCTATTCAAAAGACTGTCCTTCTTTCATTTGAACGGTAGAAGGCCTTTGCATATGGGTGAAGCAAGAATATGGTGCGCATGACTGGGAGGTACAAAGTCTGGCCAGGATACTTTTAAAGAAAAGGCTGTCTGACACCCAGTGAACCACACATTTAAGATTTCAGCAGAAGGGGGGCAATAAGTGTTACATTTGCAGGTGAAGGTGTCCCTATAAAGGATAACTGTATGACAGTCATTTAGCACCTTACAACATAAATATGATGACACCAAGCTTTCCCCAGAGCAAACCTGTTTACAACCACCATAAGCACTGGGGAGAAACATAATGATGGGCATCTTGACTGGAATATTAGGTGGAATTATGTATTAACTGATATGGTTTGAATTTTGTGTTGTACAATTAAGAGGTTATATTTTATGGAGTAATAGCAATAAACAATATTAATTGGTGGTATGCCCACACTTTTTTTGCAGAATTTTTGATATGCTGATAATATAACATGGGCCCTTATTAATAGGAGTGTTGGGTAAGGGAACCATTATGCGTTATTTAGTTGTAATTGGTATGAAAGTCATTCCCTCTGAATATTCTAAAATATATATACTTCAAAGAAAATAAGGGCAGTGATCATCTTCCCTACATTTATTTGTTTTATTGTATCCTTACAATATCTTGCAATACTTTAAAATATGATGGTAGCTCTGAATGGTGGCCTAAATAACAGTATATACTCAGTGATAAAGCCCTGGCCTGACTCTTTCATGGGCTAATGTTGGGCTACCAAGATAATTAAATGTGCCTTGGCCATATTTACTGCTAAGCAAAAAGAGCATATGGACACCCCTAGCCGGGGATACAGGAATGGCAGACATACAGTAGATACTGCTTTTTGCCAGACCAGGCTGTGATCATGGAGTCAAATCCGCCCCCTTTTTGTATGCAGGAAGAGATAAGTACAGAAACTTAAAATTTATATCAATTCATCTAGCTTTTTAATTAGTGGACCACCAGAGTGAAACAGTGGGTAATTGCCGATACAAGGGGGACCACTGGAGCGGGGTAGTGGAGAGTGTTAACAGAATAACAGCAGTATTTTTAGTCCTGAGATAAAGTTTTCACAAATGGGATTTGCACCATTTCAGCCCTTAGGCAGTTTGCAAGGCCAAAAAAAATGTTTAAGAACCATATGTGCAATCCTTGACAAGCAGTTGGAATTCATCTTCTTACATTTGCACATTGTCACGGGTTTGCTGAAAAATTCTGTATGTTATACTGTACAAGCTATTACAGTCGGTACATCCTAAGTTAAGAGATTCAGGATAACTGCAACCAGTCTCCTCTCTTCTGTTTTCTGTATAGGCACTATGGTTTCCTCTGCTTGAAGCAATGATGTCTCCACAGAAGCTCTTAAGTTCTTCTTCTCAGTTATATTTGGACTGTAAGTTTCTCTTTCCTGTTCTTTCTATGACATGGACTGTTCAAAAGGTTTTTGTCCTCAATAGCAGTAAAATAAAAAACCCACCCACAACCACTATTAAAGGCTAGTTTTCTCCCAGTTGAACTCCTGTCTTTTAGTTCTTTTTTTCTCTGGTACCCGGGAGCAGCCATTACATGCTAGCTTTCTGTGGTTAAAGAGGAAGGTGAGCTGTAACTTGTTATAAAAAGCTATTACTATCAGCAGTGCTGTGTCTGCTTCCTTAGCAGAGGAAAGATGTTAAATTGCTGAGCTCTCCAGACTGCTGGAGCAGGAATCGCCTAATGGAATGGAGGGAGTCCATAGAGAGTGGAGCCTTCTTCCACTGCATATTGCTCGTGAGCTGACGTGGTTTTATGCATTTAAAAAGAAAAATAAATCCTGTTTCTTACATTTAAGGAGTTTTTCACTTTTGGCAAGGAGAGAAAACACCTTCTAGAAGAAAAAAAATAACCACCAAGGGGGTGTGAATGTTTAAAGCTAGCCGAAGACACTAGAAAGCAGTCTTCTAAAATATTTTTTCATAAATTTGCATGTTATTATCACCCAGTCAATCAAGTTTATGGATATGAAGGAGAGAGGGAGGTAAGATAGGAAGATATAACCAGTGGTGCCCTTATATCGGGAAAGCAATAGTAATTGAGTATTTAGCACAGTCATTTTCTCTTTTCCCCTGCAATTATTCAGATGGAGATGTTCATGCCATCCAGCCAGTGCTTATGAACAAGGGAATTGACTGATCTGTCCGAAATTGGCCAGATAGATCTGGATATAATCATCTCATGTTTAAAAGTAGCTTGAAGAGAGCTTATATTTCTGAAAAGTAGCCTTTATTATAATTCATACCTTCAATAAGGGTTGCCAATGGTAAGAAAAACACACACTACCAAAAAAAATGACATTTCTCTTTCGTTCATCGACAGACACAGCGCTCCATAAATCATAACTACTGGGTTATATTGCCACCTCCAGGAATATGACTAGACAGAACAAAAAACACCTGGCTACGCACATGGGCTGTCCTCAGCTTGGTATATAACCCCCCCCCCTCTCTGCTCTAGGTAATCAGTTTTAATCTGTCTAGTCAGGAGTAGGGACCTAGGCTCCCGGCTGGCATCTCTGGTACTAGCAATTCTTTTCCCTTTCCTTACATCCAGGGATGTTCCCTCCTCCTATCCTTAAATCCCTCAGCTGGGCTTCCCCCACTCCCTTTCCCCCCTGCATGGACCTTGAGTCTGGTGGGGGTCCCAGGGCAGAGTTTGCAGCAGTGACCCCTGGGGTCTCCCCCGCTATCCCCACTCTGTAAGGGTCCTGGGATAGTGTGTGTCCTGCCCTGGTAGTCTGGAGGGGTCCCAGTGTAGGAGACCCCTAGGTGCATGCCCTACTGTTAGCAGTGTGGGTATAGCGCAGGGGGGTCCCAGTGCAGAGTGTGCAGCAGAGTCTCCCCTAACATGTGTCCTACCTTCGGACAGAGCGTGCAGTGTTGCAGAGAGCGCAGGGAAGATCCTGGCAGCATGCTTCAGCGTTTGTAGCTAATGGTGGCCATTTTCCCTCCTTAGTTTGGCTGGTTTCCGGTTGGCGGCCATGTTTGTGTAGCCCGATAATTTTACTGGGCCATTTTCTCTTTGGCTGGTCTCCAGTTGGCGGCCATGTTTGTGTAGCCCCGATGATGTCACAGGGGTCATTTTCCCTTAGTCCAGGAGATGCTGGATACAACTGAAGCTCCTCCTCTTCCTTTTCCTCCTCAGTTTGCTTTTCCTGTGCCCGGGACATATGAACAGGGATAGCGTCCATGATGATGCTGGGTTTGAAATTCTCTGCGCTCCTCTGGTCGGTAGGGTGAGCCTTTGAGGGTCCCTGCTATCTGTAAATATCACACCACCAGATCCATCTGATAGTGAGGATGATTCCTCCATGGTCGTAGCAGCAGTGAGTAAGACTTTAAAAATGGAGGATGCGGTGTTGTAGCCACAGACGTGGTAGTGTTTTTTGGTACACATAAGTTGCCTCATACTCCAAAGTGTTTCCTTATATGTCTTATTGTGACAGGTTTTCCTGTAAGGAATGGGAACAACCAAAATTACCCTTTGTGGTCCCCAAACGTTTTTGCTGTACGTTACCCTTTTGAGGAGTTACTTTTAAAAAAGTGGTCTAGTTCACCAGTGGTGGACACTCTAGTTTTCAGCTTGAATAAAGCAACCATAAACCCAGTAGAGGAATCCCTGTCCTTTTAAGGACCCGGCTGACAGAAAAGCGGAGCCTGTGGCACACAGCATGTTTACTTTGGCTGGTTCGGCATTGCAGCAAGTCTTTGCCTCAGCCCTGGTGTCTCAGACCCTTACTGAATGGGCCAAGCTTTTGTGCCAGGGCCTGGGCAGTGAGCAGGTCCCCGCTGCTATATGTTGATTTAGCAGACCAGTTGGTCCATGAGCTGCAGTTTATTTATTTTTATATAAACTTTCTGTTTCAGCAGTGGTGATTAGGCGTGGGCTGTGGCAGACCAAGCCTCTAAGAAAGCTCTTACTGATCTGCCCTTTCAACGCGATCGCCTGTTTGGGGCTACCCTGGATGACAACATTAAGGGTATCACGGGGGGGGGGGGGGAGTACCTTCCTGCCACAGTCAAGGAAAGAGAAGGAGCTCCTTCTCCGCCCATAGAAAATTATTTTGTGCTTCTGGGACGGAGAATAAGGGAAAAAGATCTTTTAAATCTTCCCCGGGAGGTTCCAAGCAACCTTGGTCTGGTAAGCCTAGAGCAGGCTTCTCCAGACCAGCAGACAAGACCCCTTCAGCATGAAGGTCTGCCCTCACCCATTATTGGGGTGGGGGGACATCATCGCTGGTTTCCGGCCCCGTGGACTGCTTTTGTGAGCATCAAGGAGATCAGCAAAATGTTTCTTTTGGGGGTAGCCAGAAAGGTGGGCAAAGTTTGTTCTTTTCAGGTTTTTTTAGGTCCTGAGTCTCCTTGTGTGGATTTAATTCCTGCAAAGGTTCAGGTGATGTCCAAACTGCCTAAGGTCCCCCTATCCCTATCCAGGGAATTGATTTACCTAGGTCTGATTATAATTCTGACCAGGGTGGTCCTTCCTCTGGAAAAATTTCAGGAACCACAGGCCGTGATTCATCGGCTGCGGTCACACAAGACAGTTTTCCCTTCCGATTTGCATAGAGGTTCTGAGTCTGGTGGTATCCACCTATAAAACAGTTCTGTTTGCACAGTCCTACATGCAGCTCCTTTAGCAGGTTCGGCTCCACAGGATACCAAAATTTGTGACGGGGTCATGGGGCCCTTTGACAGATGCCGCAGGCGTCCATGGGCCACAGTAAGGCCAGTATCATCCTCAGCTCAGGCTTCTTCCGCAGTTCCTGCGAGGAATCAAGAGCGAGGATCTTCCTATCATCCTGGTGGCTGTCAACGTCCCTTGGGGGTTTCCTCTCAGAGAAGACCAGTTGTCCCAAGGGCTAATCTACCATCCTGCTTTACAGTCGCTGGTTTTAATGGCTTAGCTATTAAAAGCCAGGTACTGAGGGATAGAGGTTTGTCTGGATCAGTGATCCCTACTATGGTGAAGGGGAGGAAGTTACCTTCCAGCAAGATTTACCATCAAACATGGAAAGTGTACATTTCTTGGTTTGAGTCGGTTGGTGCTCATCCTCGATCCTTTTCTGTAGCTTGGATCTTAACCTTTCTTTAACGGGGTGTTTATCAGAAGTTGGCCTTGAGTACCATCAAGGGCCATGTGTCTGCCTTGGCAATCTTCTTTCAGCAACTACTAGCCATGCACTTGTTAGTTCGTACCTTCATTCAGGGGGCTCGACATGTGGCTCCACCTGTATGGTCTCTTTTGCCACAATGGGATTTATATGTAGTGCTTTCGGTTCTCCAGAAACCTCTATTTGAGAATATTCGGGAGATTCCCTTGTCTACGTTATCCCAGAACGTGATATTCTTGGTTGCTATTACTTCGGCCCGCAGGATATCAGAATGGGCGGAATTATCCTGTCGCAGTCCCTATTTGATGGTCCATAGGGATAAAGTGGTTCTTCGTCCCTGTCCATTATTCCTGCCCAAAGTTGTCTCCAACTTCCATTTGAATGAGGACATTGTGTTGCCTTCCTTGTGTCCCAAGCCTGCTCATCCCAAGGAATTTGCTTTGCATACCTTGGATGTGGTTCGTGCGATTCGGGTGTATCTGGCAGCTACTGAGTCCTTTCGGAGGTCAGACTCGGTTTTGTGGTTGCGGACAAACCAAGAAAGGGCTGCCCGCTTCTTCGACTACTATCTCCAGATGGATCAGACAGACGGTGACTCAGGCCCATTCCAATAAAGGTCAGGTTACACTTTTCCCTGTCACGGCGCATGCTACTCAAGCGCTAAGTGCTTCTTGGGCCTTCCGTCATCAGGCATCAGTATCGCAAGTTTGCACGGTGGCCACTTGGTTGTCGGTGCATACCTTCACAAAATTATATAAGTATTACTTTGGCATCTGCAAATGCTTCTTTTGGCCACAAAGTTTTGCAGGCTGCAGTTTAAGAGGGACTGTTCCCTCTTAAGGGGTGTTTTTCTTTAAAACTTTATTTTTTCAGACAAAGGCTCCTGTGTCCTGGATAAGGGCACTTATGTTTAGCCTTGGGTTATTTTCCCTACCCCTCATTTTTGCTTTTGGCACTGCTTTTGTTCATCCCATTAGTTATGATTTATGGAGTGCTGTGTCCGTCGATGAACAATAGAGAAAATAGGATTTTTGTACTTACCGAAAAATCAATTTCTCTGAGTTCATCGCCGGACACAGCACCCACCTCTCTGTGGAGTTCTGTTACTTCTAATACTGCTTGCTACTAAACTGATTACCTAGAGCAGAGAGGATGGTTATATACCAAGCTGAGGATGGCCCATGGGCATGGCCAGGCGTTTTTTGTTCTGCGTAGTCCTACTCCTAGTAGAGGCAATATAACCCAGTAGTTATGATTTATTGAGCTTTGTGTCAATCGATGAAATTGGTTTTACGGTAAGTGAAAAAATCCAATTTTTCTCCAGTGCCAGGTATTTGATCGTTTGTAATGTAGGCTTTCTCACTGTGCTTAAAGTGTTACTAAACCCAGGACACTGCATTTACTAGATCTGGTTTTTCACAGTACACAGAACATGGAAATGCAAATATTTTAGTAGATATAAACTGCTAATTACTTATTCTCATCAGCAGTATATAGCAGTCTTGTGACACTCAGTGTCTGGTTAAAGCCTGTAGGAAGAGTTTTCATTCTCCTCTGACTGTCCTGTGAGGCTGCAGGACCCCAGAACCTCTGTCCGGACAGTGCAGATTGGCCAATGCACTGATCACATGCACTCTCCCAAGAATAAAAAAAAAAAAAACTCTAGCAATACACACCAAACTGAGCATGTGCAGAGTGACGCCAAAGGCAATGGATTGGAGACTGTGGAAAAAGGGGAGGATCAGAGAAAACAGGATCAAACGGCCTTTTTACACAATGTGGACAGTTAACCACTTAGGTTCCACATTGAGTATAACAAGCATGCTTTACTTAATATACAAACTGTTTTTACTCTTGTGGGTTTAGTTACACTCTAAATCTATGTTCCCCTTTGGTCACTTTAAAACTGGCACTCGCTGAACTGACTTTCAAGCATATATATTTAGCATTCGACTGGGGCTTGCATTTGATCATGTGACCAGTACGAGATGTGTGAAGAACCATGGACTCCAGAATTAGGATAGGTTTGTTTAAATAGTTCTTTTGCTTTCCCTATTATCAGTAAAAGTAAGGGTTCATGTACACTAGAGCTTTTGGCGTTTTTTGCCAAATCCCTTAAACTCCACTACATTAAAGCCTATGTGTCAATGCACACACATTCTTTTACAAGAGATTAGAAGCTGCTGCAGTTTGGGGAGGTTCAACCTCCCTCTCCTGAATGCGGAAGAACCGTGTTCAGGATTGGAACATTTTGACCGCAAAATCACAAAGGGGCGAATTTGCCGCAGTTTGCGTTTTACCACGGCCAGCAGTCAGCCTAGTCTGTGTGTACATGAGCCCTAAGAATGATAACAAAGGCAATTTCTTCAGAGTATAGCTCCACTTTCAGAAAGCCTACCAGTTTCAAGCACTCCAAACAGCTGATTGATGAGGGTGTGAATGGAATCCGGTTTTACTTTTCTTTTTAACTCAATGGGAAACCTTTTTACATCAATTTCAGAATAAAATAGCAGCATTTTCTTGTCTTCCATGTCATGATTTGACTGTTTTTAACTAAGCATATATCCATCAATAGAAACTGTACTGCAAAAAAATAACATTTAAAGTAAAGCACTGAGGAATAATGTGCAGCAGCCTGCCCACAGCAACCAGTTAGCCATATAATTTGTATTGAATACTCTAAGTAAACATTTCTGCTTTGTTTTAAATGAAATCATTTTTAATGTGTGCAATTGAATTTTTCTTAAAAACAGATCTTCTTTTTTGCATTTCTTTGAATTTTAACCTATGTAAGCAATTACGCTATATATTTGTCCATACAGCTTTAAAGAATCTGACAATGGATGTCCTCAACAGCATGGCAGCCTATATCTCTCTTCCATCTATACTCCAGAGGATATTGCAGGTACGCGCTTTATGTTAGCAGACTGACGTCTGTGTATGTTTTCCTGGAATTAACACTTCAAGTTAGGGTCCTTTCACACGAACGATCCGATCAGATCCACCTGTCAGTTTTTTAGGGGGATCTGATTGGATCCTCCATGCATCCCTATGGAGCAGCGGATGTCAACGGAGACATGTCCGCTGACACCCGCTGCCATCCGCATCCGATCCTGTCTGTGAAATCCGGACGGATGGAAACCCTATTTTCCATCTGTCCAGGGGATCGGATGGGATTAGATGAGAGCGGACAGGCGGTTTGCTCTCATCTGATTCCCCCATAGAGAGCAGCGGGGCTCTGAAACCTCCCTCCCTCCCTGACACAGTGCGGAGACAGAGCTGTCATTTGCCTGCTCAGTGGGGATCGGCGGATCGATCCCCGCTGAGCAGAGAACGGAGCTCATCGGAAAGCGGATCGTGGGAAAGGACCCTAAAACTAGAAATATCGGTTTCATAACAATTAAAAGCCTCACGAGAAACATACAAATTTATGAAAATATAGACTTGTTCGTTGTATACTCACTATAATTTGCATTATTAATGTATTTGCTCCTTTGCTTTGAGACATCAGAATGTGGTAAATATTTATTTGTTTGTGTGACAAACCGATTCAGGGGTCAACTTGCTGTTATGGCCTAGTAGAGGTTCCTGGGGTTAGCAAAATGGCTATACAAACTCTGTGCCCTGTGTATAATAATCATATAATCCTTGTCATGTTTTCCTCTTCCTCTTCTTTTGTAAAAAGCTTATACAGAGATCAATAAGTAAATCTGTAAATTTAAAAACAGCAGAGATTGAGTCTCAGTGACTCATCCCTTAGCTCTGGTTCACACTAATGCGATTTCTAATGTGAGTTGGAACACATTGAATCACATGACAAGTGAAATAACATCTATGGAGCCCATTCACATACATGCAGTGTGACTGTGATCTGACTTTGAAAAAGGGCCCTGTGCAAGTTTGCTGCAATCCAGTGCGATTTTGTGGTCCAAAGACTTCAATGGACACGCATTGAAATTGCATCTGCATTCTTTTTTGATCGGTTTTACAATGCGATCTGGGCTGGTTGTTAGGAGCCGACACCCACCGGCAACCTAACAACCAGTGACCCATCCCACAGCAGGGATAAGTGATTAGTTGTTAAGGAGCCAGCACCCATCTGCTTCCAAACCATGATGAGTCATGTCTGCTGTTAGCAGGGGATTCCCAACTGACAGCAGAATGTAAGCAATAGAGCTGACATTTAAAATAAATAATTTTTGTTTTTGTTTTTTGGCGTGAGGTCTCCCTTAAAATCCTATACCAGACCCGAAGAGCCTGGTATGGGCTGAGCATGCAGGTCAGGGAAGAGGGGAAACAAAAAAAGGGCACACCCAGCTGAATCAAGCCACATACCCTCAACATGGGGGGGACACTTTAACAGCGGGGGGCCCCATTTTGGTGAGGACAAG
Source organism: Pelophylax lessonae (assembly GCF_965119305.1). Classification (NCBI taxonomy): domain Eukaryota; kingdom Metazoa; phylum Chordata; class Amphibia; order Anura; family Ranidae; genus Pelophylax; species Pelophylax lessonae. The sequence goes on from NC_138773.1 coordinate 208,309,696, forward strand.
AGCCTCTTCCCCACAACCCTAGTCTGGTGGTTGTGGGGGTGCGGGGGATAGCTTATCTGAATCTGGCAGCCCCCTTTTAAAAAGGCACCGAGATCCCGCTCCCCCCCCCATGTGAATGAGTATGCTATACACAGTACCCTTACTTATTTAACCAAAAATATGTCAAAAGTCAATAAAAACACAAACACAGTTTTTGTCCTTTATTTATAAATAAACACATCCCTGATATAAATCCATCATCTGATAAGAGTCTGGTATGGTTTGGGGGGGGGGGGGCATTCCATTTCTTTTGGCGTGGGGTTCCCCTTGAAATCCATACTAGACCTAAGGGCCTGCTTTGGATTTTGGGGGAGGACCGCATACATTTTTTTTTTTTTTTTTCATGCCGTGGGTTCCCTCTTAAAATCCATATCCATAATCCCTCAGTGGGGGGGCCCCATGCTATGTTTTTTTTTTTTTTTTAATGCCGGCTCTTTTGTTTACAGTCTGCTGTCAGCGAGGATGACTCCTTGTTCGGGTGGCAGCTCCTTCGCAACCAGTGACTCTTCTCTGCTGCTGACAGCAGGAATGCATCACTGATTAATTGGACGCCGGCTAGTGCTAACTCTGTAACAACCAAGTCACTCGATGAGTCGTAGTAGTAAAAACTCACATTAAAACAGTATCCAAATTGCACCAACTTGCACCACAGCTGCACTACAAAATCACATTGAAATGGGACCAAAATCACACTGCACTGGTGTGAACCTAGGCTTATTGGATGACCCAATCCAAGGTTCTAATCAGATCCAGCAAGCCTAAATGCAGGTACAATTTAGCTAACCCATAGTGCTCTGAGAATCATTTGTGATATGTTAGATGCTCTTTTCTAAACAGATTGTGTATGTATAATAAAAACAGATATCAAAGCTCAAATTCAAAATGTAGAAACTTAAAACAAAATATTGGCCCCAAAACACTATATTGTCCTTTAAAGAGCAACTAAACGCACCAATTGAACAATTCCCAAAAAAAAGTTCAAGTTGGAAATTGTAATGAGGGCTGGGGGGTACAGCGCTTCTGGGAAGTGATGAAACTAAAATTGAATATTAAAGTGGAACTCCAATAGGAGTGTAATAAATGTGAAACAAATTAAATTAAACTGTGTATCTCATTTATGTATCAGTGTACCTTGTGTAAAGTGCATAAGTGGATTCAATAATTAGAGTGGATCATATAATAAAACAACGTCTGATATAACATGCAAAAAAATATAGATAAATAGATAAAAAATATACACAATCTAATCTCAATAAATACAATATAAAATTGATATAATCAATAAATAAAGTGCTCAGTGCAATCCATAATCTATTAATTCCAATATCAAGTGTAAAACCAATTAAGTGACAGGTAAAGTGTTAAGTGCATTAAACAGTGATGTGCATATTCTCACACAGTCCTTTTCAAATACTGCAGGTGACTCAAACAGTTCAAAGGTGGGAAAAAGGGATGTACTCCAATGATGTGTCCAGATAGAGGTAATAGCATATAGGGTTTTTGCCCTCCACCTCAAACAGTGTAGAAAGTAGGGGGGTGCTTCTTCACTTTGTGCCCCTATAGGTGTACTAATCTCTCACCTCCAAATATCTCATTATACGCTTTATAAGCTCTGACCAGGGTTCCTCTCCACTCCTTCCCTGTTTGCCAATGGATAGTGGTGCCTCGGATGGATTGGCTTTCAAAACTTTCCCAATGGCCAACGACTCTCGAAAGTAAAGTGCTCACAATAGTGCAATATTGCCTTATATATTCAATTTTATTGAAATAGATTAAAAAGACTTACATTTGTCTTTAAAAAAAGCGCCTTGTGTTAACAAACAAAGAGGATCGCGGTCCTCACTTCCGCATTCGTACGTCACTTCCGGTAGCGGCCCTACGCGTTACGCCACTTCCGCTCACATGGCTTCTTCAGGGGATTCCCTGACGTACGAATGCGGAAGTGACGTATGAATGCGGAAGTGAGGACCGCGATCCTCTTTGTTTAACACAAGGCGCTTTTTTTAAAGACAAATGTAAGTCTTTTTAATCTATTTCAATAAAATTGAATATATAAGGAAATATTGCACTATTGTGAGCACTTTACTTTCGAGAGTCGTTGGCCATTGGGAAAGTTTTGAAAGCCGATCCATCCGAGGCACCACTATCCATTGGCAAACAGGGAAGGAGTGGAGAGGAACCCGGGTCAGAGCTTATAAAGCGTATAATGAGATATTTGGAGGTGAGAGATTAGTACACCTATAGGGGCACAAAAGTGAAGAAGCACCCCCCTACTTTCTACACTGTTTGAGGTGGAGGGCAAAAACCCTATATGCTATTACCTCTATCTGGACACATCATTGAAGTACATCCCTTTTTCCCACCTTTGAACTGTTTGAGTCACCTGCAGTATTTGAAAAGGACTGTGTGAGAATATGCACATCACTGTTTAATGCACTTAACACTTTACCTGTCACTTAATTGGTTTTACACTTGATATTGGAATTAATAGATTATGGATTGCACTGAGCACTTTATTTATTGATTATATCGATTTTATATTGTATTTATTGAGATTAGATTGTGTATATTTTTTATCTATTTAGCTATATTTTTTGCACGTTATATCAGACGTTGTTTTATTAAATGATCCACTCTAATTATTGAATCCACTTATGCACTTTACACAAGGTACACTGATACATAAATGAGATACACAGTTTAATTTAATTTGTTTCACATTTATTACACTCCTATTGGAGTTCCACTTTAATATTCAATTTTAGTTTCATCACTTCCCAGAAGCGCTGTACCCCCCCAGCCCTCATTACAAGTTCCTTTACTGCATGGTTTTCAGTAACGGTACATGCAGCATCTAGGAAGTGTTTATTTAATCTAGACATTTCCTTGGACAGCGCGTGACTCATAACATAATACATTCAAGTTGGAAATGTTCAATGTTTTTAAATCTTTAGGCCTTAGGTTCACACTGGCATACATATAGCATATACCTGTGCAAGGGGTGTGATTTGGGACGCAGCAGTTACAAGAACACAGCCACTGCTCCCAATTTGACAGCTATGTGGGTGTGGGTACACAGCCCCAAATGCACACTGCGTTTGAGGCCACGCACCTGCACTCGCTGGTCATCGTGAACTGGGACTGGGGGAAACGAGCCTTGACATTTTCCATGCCCAGAGGGGCCAGTCAGGCATCCTAGTCAAGATGTGCTGTACTGGGACTAGCTTAGTTTCAAGATGCTAAAGGTAAACTAGAAACAGAATGAAGGCAAAACAATGAAGAAAAAGAGGAGGTGCAGGAAAGAGAGAAGATGTAAGCTGGGGGAAGGCAGGAGAAACGGGTGGGGTAGGATGAGGGGGGTGGTCCCTTTGTGGCTTAGATTCAGGAATTTTGTGAGTACTTTTAGGCAGATAAGTGTAGCCAGGTCCAGGGTTTCCTTTTTAAGGAGCTTAAACCTATAGCTGGGCAAATGTTATTTTGACATTGATACAAAATATATCAAATGCATATTTTGATGTTTCATTGCCTGCCCCAGACAATCTCCCTAAAGATTATCTATGGTCAAAATGTAAACTCCTATGTCCATTTCCATATTGTATTATAATTATTTCTAGTCTATTCCTATTAATCTAAATGATCTTGGAAGTATGTAAACTGACTTTGTAAATGCCCTGTTGATAGGCACTGCTGTGTCACATAATTCAAAGAGCCTGCCTTCTAAACTACAGGGGAGCTGAGAGGAAGAGTTTTATGAGGCGGAGTCAGTGCAAGAATCACTGCTTGCCAGCAGCAAGGTTCCATGGCATATGTAGTCGTCTGCTGTTTACCTTCCATTTCTGAGGAGACACTGCAAAACATGCAGGAAATCCAGGAATTTCTGGAGAGAGATGGGCAGCACACAGGCAGCACTCACAACAAAGGATATTTTTCAAGTAAGCGTACGCTCACTGGCCACTTTATTAGGTACACCTTGCTAGTACCGGGTTGGCCCCCCTTTTGCTTTTAGGACTTGTGACAGGAGTCACTTTGGGCATGGGGGTTGTGGACCCCAGATTCCTTTAAAGAGGTTGGGAGGCACCATGTCCAGCCTTGTGTGGCTTTCTTATGTTTAAGTCACTCTGCATCTTTTATGGATGCAGGGTGACCGGGAGGGTGGTGTACACTGAGAATATGGTTTGGACTACTTCAAATGGGACAGTATATGCATTAACAATATCTCTCAGGAAATATGGAGATCTATCTTATTCCTATACACTGTAAGGCACAGGAAGTACAACTACTAATATGGTCATTCCAGGAAGTTCAATGTGGAGACTGACTGTCTAACAATGTTTCTTTTGTCTGAGGTGGCTTTCCATTCACCTATTATCAAGTGTGCTAATGAACTCACCTGTTGTCTGCTAAGGGATGTATTGACACTCAGAGTAATGTGTATTGGGGGCTCGTTATGGAACCATTGTGTGATGTTGGGGGCTGGATTTGGGTCATTATCCTGTGATTACTGCATTACTTCTAACGTGTATATTAAGCGTGTACTTTTTTTTAATAAACAGTCTGATTCCTGCTTGAACCTCACTACAGAGCCGTGTCTCGTATTTGGGGGGGAATTATTGAGATGGGCTTCATGTATGGCGGATTGGAGTGGTCGATAGCTGTCCTGGTGTTCGGGAGCGGATTATCCTGGACGACTGTAACCCCTTTCATACTTGGAGTGTCACTGTCTTAATTCTTCATGGTATAGATTCAACAAGGTGTTGGAAACATTCCTCTGAGATTTTGGTCCATATTGACATGATAGCATCACGCATTTGCTGCAGATTTTTTGGCTGCACATCCATGATGCGAGTCTCCCGTTCCACCACATACCAAAGGTGCTCTATTGGATTGAGATCTGGTGACTGTGGAGGCCATTGGAGTACAGTGAACTCATTGTCATGTTCAAGAAACAAGTTTGAGATGATTTGAGCTTTGTGACATGGTGCATTGTCCTGCTGGAAGGAGCCATCAGAAGATGGGTACACTGTAGTCATAATGGAATGGACATGGTCAGCAACAATAATCAGCTAGGCCATGGCATTTAAGCGATGCTCAGTTGGTACTAGAGGCCAAAAGTGTGCCAAGAAAATATCCCCCACAACATTACATCACCACCACCAGCCTGAATCGTTGATACAAGGCAGGATGGATCCATGTTTTCATGTTGTTTACGCCAAATTCTAAACCTACCATCTGAATATCACAGCTGAAATTGAGACTCCTCAGACCAAGCAACTTTTTTCCAATCTTCTTTTGTGCACATTTAGTGAGCCTGTGCGAGCTGTAGCCTCAATTTCCTGTTCTTAGCTGACAGAAGTAGCACACAGTGTGGCTTTCTGCTGTTGTAGCCTATCTGCTTCAAGGTTCGATGTGTTGTGCGTTCATAGATAGTATTCTGCATACCTTGGTGGTAATGAGTGGTTATTTGAGTTACCTTTGCCTTTCTATCATCTCAAACCAGTCTGCCCATTCTCCTCTGACATCAACAAGGCATTTTTGTCCACACAACTGCTACTCACTGGATATTTTCTCTTTTTCAGACCATTCTCTGTAAACCCTAGAGATGGTTGTGCAGGAAAATCTCAGTGGTATAGCAGTTTTTGAACTACTCAGACCAGTAAGTCTGGCACCAACAACCATGCCACTTTCAAAGTCATCTAAATCCCCTTTCTTCCCCATTCTGATGCTCTGTTTGAACTTCAGCAGGTTGTCTTCACCAAATCTAGATGCCTAAATGCATTGAGTTGCTGCCATGTGATTGACTGATAAGCAATTTCTGTTACCAAGCAATCAAACAGGTGTACCTAAAATAGTAGCCGGTGAATGTATATTGGATTGTCAAAAATAACTATTGTGTATCTTGTTGTTACAGTGCTATTCTAAAATGAAAGCGTGTACTGTGACCATAGATTTCCTTTGTTAAACATTTATTCTTTGAAAACAAAAAACACTATTCGGTTAGCACTGTTATTGAGCTATAAATGATAATCAGGGTTACACTTTAACTGTGGTTGTAAACTTCAATCTTTCACTTGTGCCTATAGGTAAGCCTATAATGAGGCTTACCCTTAGGTACTGTAAATATCTCCTAAACGGTTCCAAAAACGTGCACCGTTTAGGAGATATTTACTATGCATATGCAGCCGATGACATCAGCGCATGCACTCTGAAGGAACGGCCAACGTGCCGTAAACAGTGTTTCCCCCCGCACATGCAAGAGAGTTACGCAGCCGGAGTCCACAGACCCGGAAGGAAAACAGAGGAAGATGGAAGCGGCCTCCACTGATGACAGTGCATCGCTGGAAGGCTTTGTTTTCAGGTAAGTTTAACATAATGTGCTAGTATGCGATGCACTATGG